>NC_057864.1:195553563-196186063 GCF_019393635.1 Dromiciops gliroides
AGAGCTCTTGAATCTTTCAAAGTTGCTTTTCTTTTTAAGGTTGCTATTTTTTAAAATTTGATTAAATCTTTATTGTCAGAAGCCATTAGTTTTGGCTTTGTTTTGTGTGTGTGTGTGTGTGTGTGTGTGTGTGTGTGTGTGTGTGTGTGTGTGTGTGTGAGGTAATTGGGGTTAAGTGACTTGCCCAGGGTCACCCAGCTAGTAAGTGTCAAGTGTCTGAGGTTGGATTTGAACTCAGGTCCTCCTGACTCCAGGGCTGGTACTCTATCCACTGCCCCACCTAGCTGCCCTGCCATTATTTTTTAATTGCTAACATTAGGGTGGGGGAATTCACTAATACCAAGGAATCTGAACGGTAATACATTTTAATTTGCCATTTACTATTCAGATAGGCATTTTTAGTCAGTATAAAATAAAGACCTTCATTGGATAAATAAGCTATGCAACAATAGATAACCTTTAGGGGGCAGCTAGGTGGCTCAGTGGATAAAGCACCGGCCCTAGATTCAGGAGAACCTGAGTTCAAATCCGGCCTCAAACACTTGACACTTACTAGCTGGGTGACCCTGGGCAAGTCACTTAACCCTCATTGCCCTAGGGGAGGGCAGGGGGAGTAAGAATTGTTTATATAGCTGTTTAATCCTGTTCAGTCTCTGGCTCTGAACTATTCTGTCTTGTTGAAAAACCTTTTGCTGTTGTCAAAACATTAAGTAGTTTTTCTTCCTGTTCCTCAGCTTTCTGAACATTCACATCACACTGCTGAAATAATGCCAGGAAATGTTGAGAATATTCATGGCTGAGTTTTTGCCTCCGTTCTTGTTGTGTTTTCCAAACATGCTCAATTTTCCGATTACTCTCTTTGAGAGAAGCACTGATATACATTTCCTATCTTTTACTCTTTGCAAGAAGAGCCTTGCTAATATCACTTCCAAATCTTTCCAACATGTTCTGTATTTCACCCCCCATATCCTCTTCAACAGCTCCATGAGCAATCAATCACTTTAGAAGCTTTTTTCCCCTTGCTTTTCAATTACTGTAGTCTCTCCTTCCCTAGCATCTTCCTCAGAACCACTAAGATCTTTCTTCTTTGTCAAAGTCATAATCTCAGTTTACCTGAGCTTCTAATCCTGGTTTCCTGGATTTCCCTGCATGTTTTCTTCCTGAAGGTGCCATAATTAGGTAATTTCTTACTGCTACTTCTCTTTTGTTGTTGTTGTTGTTGTTGTTGTTGTTTTGTTTTGACAGAGCAGTGAGGGTTAAGTGACTTGCCCAGGGTCACCCAGCTAGTAAGTGTCAAGTGTCTGAGGCTGGATTTGAACTCAGGTCCTCCTGAATCCATGGCCAGTGCTTTATCCACTGCGCCTACCACTCCCCTACTTCTAATTACAAAGAGAATAGCTCCAGGGGGGCCTTCAGTGACCACTGTGAGCTTTTCTTTGTATTTCCAGCAACTCAGTCGCTGGGATGGGATGGGGTGGGGGGAACCTCCCATAGGCCTCCCCTGGACTCAGCTCAGCCTCTGGGAGGGCAGCAGCCTCTCACCCAGGACCCAGAGCTGTGGGAAGCTAGAAGGACAACCTTGAATGCAAGAGACAACGAAAGGAGTCCTAATGTTGCTATTGAGGTAGGTAGGTGGTGAAATGGATAGAGCACTGGCCCTGAAGTTGGGAGAACCTGAGTTCAAATCTCATCTCAAACACTTACTAGCTGTGTGACCCTGGGCAAGTCACTTAACCCTAATTGCCTTAAAACATTGGAGGCCATCTCCAGTTGTCCTGATGTATATCTTGCCACTGGACCCAGATGGCTCTGGAGGAGAAAGTGAGGTTGGTGACTTTGCACAGCCCTTCTTCATTCAAATCCAATTCACTGTAAGTCATGACATCACCTCCTGATGTCATGGTCCTCTTTGAGAACAAAGGACAAACAACAACCATATTCCTGTCATAAATGTTCTCCTGGTTCTGCTCACTTTATTCTTCATCTGTTCATGATCTTATGATCTTTGGGGGTTGTTTTTTTTTAAATAGTTCATTAGTTTTCCTTTTCAAGTAACAAGTATTTTTTAATTAATCTGTTGTTCTTACTACCCCTCCTCCCCAAAATGAGCAAATTATTTGGTTTGGGTTTTTATTTACCTGAAAAACAAATCCTTCAATAAGACAGATGCATAGTCTGGCACAATAAATCCCCACATTAGCAATGTCCAAAAGTTTTAAGCTGATTACCTCAGTGTCAGGAGGTAAGTGTTCATGTATCATCTTCTTTCTTTTGGACTCATTGATCATTGTATTCATCAGCTTTCTAAAGACTTTCAAAGTTGTTTTTCATAATATTATCAATGTATAAATTGTTCCTGCGTAATTCACTTTGCATCATTTCATGAAGGTCTTGCCAAATTTCCTGTGAAATTGTCCATTTCATCATTTCTTAATGGCACAATAATATTCCATTACATCCATATACCAAAATTTGTTTAGTCATTTCTGCCAATGAGGGACACTCCCTTAGTTTCCAATTTGTAACCACCATGAGAAGAAAAGAGCTGCTATCAATATTTTTGCTCTTATAGATCCTTTTCCTTTTCCTTTTTTAAAAAAATTTTTTTTGTGGTTATAGACGTAGTAGTGGTATAGTTGGACCAAAAAGAACACACAGTTTGGTAACCTTCTGAGAATAGTTTCTAATTGTTTTCCAGAACGACTGGACCAAGTCATGATTCCACTGTGAATTGATTATTAGAGAAGTGCAAATTAAAGGAATTCTGAAATTCCACTTCACACCCATCAGACTAGCAAAGATGATAAAGGAGGAAAATGACAAAAGTTGGAGGAGCTATGGGAAAACAGAGGCACTAATCTACTCTTTTAGAGAGGAATGAGTAGAGGGTAGCAGTACAAGAAAGGCAACAGTCTGATGATTGGGGAGGTAAAGATGATCCAGTGGGTGCTTTATTTATTCATTCATTCATTCATTCATTCATTCATTCATTCATTCATTCATTCATTCATTTATCTATCTACCTATCTATCTATTTATTTATTTTGGGTGAGGCAATTGGGGTTAAGTGACTTGCCCAGGGTCACACAGGTAGTAAGTGTCAAGTATCTGAGGCTGAATTTGAACTCAGGTCCTCCTGAATCCAAGGCCAATGCTCTTTCCACTGTGCCACCTAGCTGCCCCCGGTAGTGCTTTAAATGAAAATGAAAATTGAAGGATTTGATTGTCTAGAGCCCTCCTCTGCTAGGCATTCCATTTATTTTAATTCCTGAGAAAGGATGTGTAGACTGAAGCTATTGTCTGTTATTGCTCCTTGAGATCAGCAAAAGGACAGAAAAGATTAAATTCCTTTCTCATTTTCCCCTATGTTTGAAGCTGGCAGGAATTTTCTACACAGTTTAAACTTTTGTTTTCTTTAAACATTTTTTTAAATCTCTTTAAACTGTTTATAATTCCTGATTTTTTTTTCATATAAAACCCTGGCCAGCTATAGCTACTCTGGTTCATGTTTATAGTCTACAGAGGTGTACTGGAACCAAATAAAACTGGATCTCAAGAGCCAATTGTTAAATTTTCAGTCTCAGCATTTATACTTTGGAAATTGTAACTATACAAATCAGGGCTTGATTTATTGTTTTGTTGGTTGTCTGGACTTAATAAAACAGAGGAGAAAATGGTAATAATGAAGATTAAATTTAAATGTGTCCTTATACTTTTTCTCCCAAAAGGCCAATTGTTAGATATTTACCAGCATACCCGTTTGTATATTAATTGCATATGGAGTGATTGCAATAGATGATTCCAATTGATAGTTTGTAATACACAAACCAAAATAGGACAGATGTTTGAATCTTTTTTTAATCATAAAAGTATTTTATTATTTTCCAGTTACATGTAGAGATAGCTTTCAACATTTGTTTTTATAAGATTTCTAGTTCCAAATTTTTCTCCCTCCCTCCTCCCCAAGACAGCAATCTGATATGCGGTATATATGTACAATCACATTAGACATATTTCTGCATTAGTCACGTTGTAAAAGAAGAATCAGAACAAAAGGGAAAAATCTCAAAAACAAAAAACAAAAAAAGTAGAAACAATATGGTTCAATCTGCATTCAGATTCCACAGTTCTTTTTTTCTGGATGTGGAGAGCATTTTTCATCATGTGTCCTTTGGAATTATTTTGGATCATTGTATTGCCGAGACTTAAGTCTATCACAGTTGATCCTCACACAATGCTGTTGATGCTGCATACAATGTTCTCCTGGTTCTGCTCATGCACTCAGCATCACTTCATTTCACTCAGCATCAGTTCATGTAAGTCTTTCCAGATTTTTCTGAAATCTGCCTGCTCATCGTTTCTTACAGCACAAAAGTAGAGGTTTGAATCTTCATCTAAGATAACCAAGGTTTCAGGGCAGCTAGGTGGCAGAGTGGATAAAGCACCGGCTCTGGATTCAGGAGGACCTGAGTTCAAATGTGGCCTCAGACACTTGACACTTACTAGTTGTGTGACCCTGGGAAAGTCACTTAACCCTCATTGCCCTGCAAAAAAATAAAATTAAAATAAAATAACTGAGGTTTCATTATGCTTCTGAAGGGGAGGAGATCTGAGATGTAATTGTGAGAGAATCCTATATAGGTAAAGCAAGATTTTTTTTTTTAATTCTTTGGAGGAAGATAGCCTGTAGACAGAATTCACTCTCCACTTCTCCCTTACCCCCATTGTCCTTTCCTAAGTAATTCAAAAGCTTTCAGTGGAATGAGGGGCAAAATGGAAGCATGTATTGACTAAAGGCTTGCCAAGCCCTTCATGCCAGGTTAGGGAGGAGTTGGGAATGGATAATAATAATAATAATAAGAGAGCAGTCACCTTTGAAGATTCCTGGCATCTCTATTTCAGCAGTCAGTACTTCATTGTTGGTTGGAATGAGGCTTAGAATGAGTTGCCTTTGTTGCTTCCTCCACTTTTAGAAAGATGAAATTATCATTAAGGCAAGACAAAAATGTATTAGCTACTTTACTTTTGTCAGAGAAAGAGGGCCAGCAAATACCCAGATAATAAGAGCTAAAATTTATATAATCCTTTAAGGTTTATAAGTGCTTTATATGTGTTATCTCTTTCAGTCTTTACAACTAGCCAGTAAGGTAGGTGCTATTATCATCCCCATTGCACAGATGCAGAAACTGAGGCTGAGAGAGGTTAAAGGACTTGCCCAGGGTCACACAGCTGGTATTTGAAGTGGGATTTGAACTCAGGCTTTCCTGATTCCAAGCCCAATACCTACATTATGCCACCTCCATGTCTCATTATTCTTTTGGGGGGGGAAGGGCAATGAGGGTTAAGTGACTTGCCCAGGGTCACACAGCTAGTAAGTGTCAAGTGTCTGAGGCCATATTTGAACTCAGGTCTTCCTGAATCCAGGGCCTGTGCTTTATCCACTGCACCACCTAGCTGCCCCCCACCTCCATGTCTCGATAACATAATTCAATTCCCAGTCTCTATCAATTAATCAATTAACACAAATTTATTAACTACCTACTATGTACCAGACACAGTAATAGATACTTTGGGGGTACAAAAAAATGAAAGGTAAAAGTGAAATATCATCCCTGTCCTCAAAGAGGTTACAATCTAGCAAGATGTGGCAATAAATACATGCATACATATATGTATGCATACATATATACAGACACATGCATACAAGATAATTCAGGTACTAGCAGCTGGAGACATGGGGCAAGGTGGGGCAAGGGTAGTGGGGGTGGAGAAGGGGGTGGTGCTGGAAGTTCAAGAGAAAGTGATGCCTGAGCTCAGTCTTGAAGGAAGCTAAGGATGAGGAGGCATTATAGGTATAAGGGGAAGTCAATGCAAGAGGTGATGAGGGCCTAGGGTCATGGCAATGTGAGCAGAAAGGAGACAGGTGCAAGAAATGTTTTGGAGGTAGAAATAAGATTTGGCAACTGATTGCATATATAGAGTGATTGAGAGTGAGTTGAGAACGATACCAAAGTTGTAAACAGGGTGACTGGCAGGATGATGGTGCCCTACAGGGAAGTTTAATGAGTTCAGTATGGGGCATGTTGAGCTGGAGATGCTCATGGGAAATCCAGTTCAGGGCGTGTAGCTGGAGCTCAGGAGAGAGTGGGTCTGGACATATAGAGCTGAGAGGTATCCACAGGGATAATTATTAAACCCATAAGATTTGATGAGGTCATGGGGTGTATAAAAAATGAGATTTAAGACAACACACAGCTACATTCTGCAGAGCAGCCGGCTGAAGTGTCCAGTGGCAAATTCACCTAGATGTAAGCTAAGAGTTGAGAGCATTTACTACAAGAGCCAAGAGGAGAAAGTTTTCATTCGACTTGCCTGCCAGGATCTGGATAGTGATGAGGTAAATGTCCCTCATGATGATGCTCTGAAAGCAGGATGCCAGAGAGTGCTCCCCTGAAAAACCATTCAACTGCTAACGTGAGAACTAGGCCTTAGAAGATAAACTCAAGGACGAATCAAGATACAGACCTTCAAGGAACAGCTGAAGTCACCTTAAGGCTTTGCCTTTCACTTTCTTTCTTTCTTTTTTAAAAATCTTTCTTTCTTTTATTTTTTTTTGGTGGGGCAACAAGGGTTAAGTGACTTACCCAGGGTCACACAGCTAGTAATTGTCAAGTGTCTGAGACCAGATTTGAACTCAGGTCCTCCTGAATCCAGGGCCAGTGCTTCATCCACTGCACCACCTAGCTGCCCCCTGCCTTTCACTTTCTTTTTATTTGGTTGGTTTTTTGCCTTTCACTTTCAATTTAGTTTAGCAAATGTACTTCATTCAGTCTTTATGTGAATGAGTGACTCTTTGGGGGCAACTAGGAGGCACAGTAGAACACCGGACCTGGAGTCAGGAAGACCAGAAGTTCAAATCCAGCCTCAGATACTTACTAGCTGTGCGACCTTGGGTAAGTCACTTAACCTCTGTTTACTTCAGTTTCCTCATCTATAAAATGGGCATTAATATAGCGCCTGCCTCCCAGAGTTGTCATGAGGATCAAATGAGATAATGATTGCAAAGTGCTTAGTACAGTGCCTGGCAGATTTTGTAAGTGTTTATATAGATGTTAGCTATGAGGATAATGATGATGAAGAAAAAGAAGAATTCTCATTATCACTATTATTATTTGGGAAAGAGATTAGGATCTCAATGGGATGGGAGTTATTATGAGGCAAATAAGTTGTGAATTATTGTTCATATTCAGACCCTTAGAACAAATCCAGAATGAAGCAGTGAGAGGAAAAGTCAAGGCCCAATCCAGGCATGGTTCTGCTCACACCTACATAGAGGAGGTCCAGCAGTTTGGGCTCAGAGTGCCATCTAGTGCCTCACTCAGATATCACATGCTGAATAGCTCTCCCAGGGGCTGTCTCCATCTTTGAGCCAATGAAAAAAGCATATCCTTCTGTGGTCGAGACACCTCTTCCATCACCCTTATTTCATGTGGATTTCCTCATATGAATCTCTTTTTAAAAAATTATTGCATTTTTAAATTATGGAATAAAACAAGCATTTCCATAATAGCACAATAAAAGACTACTATGCACAATTTACTATTCCTTTAAAATATACAACAAAATTATCATGTAAATTTCTTTTTTCCCCTCTTTTTATTCTTCTATCCATGGTCCTCTCTCACCCAGAGATGGCTATTATCTTCTTTTTTAGGATTTGGAATTTTATTTTCCCAAATTACATGTAAAAAATTTTTACATCAATTTTTTAAAACTCTGTGATCCAAATTCTCTTCTTCCTTTCCTCCCCACCCTCCCTTAAGAACTCAAGCAAGTCAATATAAGATACATGTATAGTCATGCAAAATATTTCCACTTTAGCCAGGTTGTAAAAGAAAATAGACAAAAACAAAACTTCAGATAAAGGAACTAACAAAAGAATTATGCTACAATCTGTATTCAGATACCATCTTTCTCTGTAGATGGATTTGCATTTTTCTTAAGTCCTTCAGAGTTGTCTTGGATCATTGTATTGCTGAAAGTAACTGTCATTCACAGCAGATCATCTTACAATATCGCTGTTATTTTGTATACAGTACATTTCCCTCTGCATTAGCTCATGTAAGTCTTTCCAGGTTTTTCTGTGTTATCTTCTAAATATAAGCCACTCTACCCCTTCCCAGCCAGAGACAGAGGGGTGGCCCAATGAAAAGCACACTGGCCCAGAAGCCAGTTTAAATCCTAATTCAGACATTTACTAGCTGTGTGACCCTGGATGAGTCACTTAACTTCTGTCTGCCTCAGTTCTCTCAAATGTAAAATGTACATAATAATAGCACCTACTCCCCATGGTTGTTGTGAGGATCATAAGGTAATAATTATGAATCATGTAGCACAATGCCTGGCCCAGAGTAAACAATTAATAAAGGCTTCTTCCCTTCATTTATCTATTATGTTCTTTCTTTTAAAAAAAATAATAAAGGCATGGTTTTCCATAACTAAAGTCTAGGTATGGGTTTATCCAATCAAGTTGCCTTTCCTGAATTAGATCTCTAGTTCACCTTATTTATAACCTATATTTCATACATGTGTATATAAAAACTCAAGACCAAAGGTTTAACTGCTGATTACTTCCTATGTTTTTTTTCTCCTATGAATTTCTGGACATCGCTATTACTGTTCTTTCTTTTCTATAGCTGCCATTCCCCATGGTGCAGGGACTACATGATTGCTAGATTTAGAGAGGTGGCATTTCCTTCTATCTCCCTTTTTGGTTTAAAGCCATCTAGATTCAATTTGTAAAACTCTTGGCAATTTTTATTTATTTTTAACCAACCCTCATTAGATGTACTATATCCCTGGCCAAGAGCTCATCACCCTTATGTGTTAAATCATGGCCAGAAATCCAAATTCTCTTCTCAGCTGCCATCTTCTTTTTAAAAAATAATATTTCATTTTTCCCCAGTTTTTAAAATTCTTTTTTTTATTTAAAATTTCAAATTTTCTCTCTCCCTCTCTCTTTCCTCCTCCCTGAGACAGTAAGATGTAGATTATACATGTTCAATCATGCAAAACATATTGCCATATTACTCATGTGAAAGAAGAAACAGACCCAAAGGGGGAAAAAATACAGAAAGTGAAAAATAGTATGGCTTATCAAAGTCTGTTCAGACTCCATCAGTTCTTTCTCTGGAGGTAAAAAGCATTTTTCAGCATGAGCCCTTTGGAATTATCTTGGCTCATTGTATTGCTGAGAACAGCAAAGTCATTCACAATTGATCATATAGTATTTCTGTTACTTTGTACAATGTTCTCCTGTCAGATACCATCTTCTTGAGCATCTCTTCACTTCACAGATCTTGTTTTCTCTCTCAAAGCCCCTACTTTCAACAAGCAGCAGGGACAAAACACTTCCCATTAAGGAGATTGACTCATCCTCATAGACAACAGCTAAATGCAGCACACACACACACACACACACACACACACAAACAGAGGTGACTTCTTGATTATGCCACTGAATAAGAATTTCCCCATATTACCTTCCTATATGTACCAAATGATGATCACAACATGCCCCATCTCATCACAGCTCTATCTATGTACTCCTCTGATCATCAATCAAGCCAAGGATAGATCTGATGACAGAACATGGGACCTGTTCTGTTGAATCCCATGGTATGTTGGTCTACCCCACATGAGGTCAGTGACACCTCCATTTCCCTCCCTCCCCCCCATATCTGTATAGGGCACAATAACTAGAAGATTTTAAATAAATGTTTGCTGAATTGAATTGCTGTAATCGTTATTAGACCAGAATCCTTTAGAATCTCAGAAGAGACTTTTCAGGTCAATGAATCCAACCTGTAACTGAGCAAAAATCCCCTCTCAGTCTCCTTGCTAATTGGTCATCTAGCTCTTATTTTAAGACCTCCAAAGGCAGAGATCTGCTGAGGCAACCCATTCCACTTTGGGTAGCCCTACTTGTCAGAAAGTTTTTCCTTCTATTAAAGCTAAATTTGCCTTTGCAACATCTATCCATTTGCTCTGTGGGGCCAAATAGATTAAGCTCAATTCCTCTTCCAATATGACAGACCTTCAAATACTTAGAAAATATTCATAATGAGTTAGCATTTATGTGGCCCTTTAAGGTTCACAAAGTGCTTTCTAAATATTATCTTATTCAATCTCCACAACCCTGTGAGGTACAGATGAAGATGCTGAGCCTGAGAGAGTGACTTATTCAGGGTCACATAAGCTAGTATCTAAGGCAGTATTTGTACTCAGGTCTTCTTGACTCTGAACACTCTGAAGAGAACTTTCATGTCTCTTCTCCCTTGGTTTCCCCTCATCCAGGTTAAACACTTCCAGTTCTTTGAAACTTCCCATGGAGATGGGATGGATGAAAAGAGAAATCTAAAGGCGATGGGACACAGATGCAGGGCTCACTAACTCCCATGCTCCTGGTACAATCCTGACTCTGGGACCTCTATTATTCCCTGGGAATCTGAGTGGGGATCAGACATGTAGCCAGCTCTGGCCAGCTCTTGTAGTACCTAAATGAAAGCCTTCCCTTTTCTGTAGTGATCCCAGCATGGGCAAGGAGCTGTTTCAGAAATTCCTTCCCTGTGAGTTCCAGGTTCTGAATAGACTAGTGCCTGTGAGGTCACACTGATGGGGTGTGTTCTGATCAGTCGGGAGGCATGCAGTCTTCCAGTGTGAATGTCCCTTGGCTATGGGCAGACATTGGATTATTCCCTTTGGGTCTTCTTTATTTCTATTTTGCTATTGTGGGCAGTTGCTCTCACTGCTCAAGATGGGGAGAGCTGAGAATTCAAGTAGGACTAAGGACCAGGAGGGATGGATAGGGGGTAGAAGGGAAAGTCAGAGGATGACTGTCCCCAGAGGCAATGTGGTGCAATGGAAAGAGCACTGGTCAGAAGTTCTAGGTTCTAGTTTTGGCACTGTCACTAACTTGGTGGATAACTTTAGGCACAATCATTTCCTGAGCCTCAGTTTCTGTCTTTGTAAAATGAGCAGCTAGGTGGTGCCACGGTGTTCTGAGTGTTGGGACTCATCTTCCTTAGTTCAAATCTGACCTCTGACACTTACTAGCTGTGTGACCCTGAGCAAGTCACTTGCCTCAGTTTCTTCATCTGTGAAATAATCTGGAGAAGGAAATGGTAAACCACTCCAGTATCTTTGCCAAGAAAAACCCCAAATGGGGTCACAAAGTCAGACATGACTGAACAACAACAAAATTAAGAGATTGGACTAAGTGATCTCAAATGACCCTTCCTGTTCTGACCTATGATTCTATCATTCTTCCCTAGGAAATGATGCCCAGAGTCATCTTGTTTACCTCAAAAGTCAATCAGAAAGTGAGTCAACAGCAAATAAATTCCTGGATGATTATGATAAGACAGCTCAAGTTGTGTGGAATGAGTACATGGAGGCTCTTTGGAACTACAGCACCAACATCACTAATCATAACCTCCAGCAGATGGTGGGCCCCCTTAACCCTGCCCTTCCCCCCACCCCAGACTCTTCCCTTCTCTCCTCTTTGTGGCATCCACTCCCAGGGGCTGTCCTATATTTTTACCCTTAATACCAATGTCTCAGTCTTTGGGGTACATACACCACTTGCCCCAGGGTGTGAGTGAAAGGAAATACCTAGCCCCAAATCCCCAAGGATTGGTCCCCACTGATTTTTCTCTCATCCAGGTTTAAATGCCCCCAGGTCTTTGAGACTTTGCATGGGAGTGGGATGCATGACAAGAGAACTATAAAGGCAATGAGACACAAATGCAGGGCTTACTACCTCCCAAACTCACAGATTTTTTGAGAGCCAGTTTAGTGTAGTAGAGTAGACTGGACTTGGAGTCAGGAAGATGTGGTTCAAATCTGATCACCCTCAGATACTTAATAGCTGTGTGACCCTGGCCACTTAGTATCCCTGTGCTTTAATCAGTTTCCTTATCTGTGAACTGAGGGTGTTGGACTCATGGCCTCTAAGATCCTTTCCGACTCTAAATCTATGTTCCAAGTGCCCTTTTATCATCTCCTCAGGCTTTCTAGGAGGGAACAGAGTGATGTGTGTGGCCTCTTACACGAGGATTAAGTGTTCAAATGAAGGCAGAACTTAAGCTTCTCCATGCCTCTCCAGACTCCAAGACTAGAACCTGTAGCTTTTTTCCACCTGCCTGTGCATCCTGCATCCGAGTTCCCAGGTCCCCTTTCTTATCCATCCCTTAATATTCCTAGACTGGCATTGTCCTAAAGCCGAGAGTCCAGGCACCAGAAGGGGAGGAATAAGAATAAAGCTAATAGTTGAAGTGAGGGTTGGGGCAGAGAGGAAGAGAGAGGATGAAGTGTTTCTAGAGCTCAGTGTGGGCACTGTGCTCTTTTCTCCAAGACCCCTTCCTCCCTTCAAAGCTCCCAGGAAGCTCTCCTTTCTTCTCTCCCATGAGACACCCTATGACCTCCTCCTTCCTGGACCCTCCCCAGATGGAAAAGGACTTCCTGATGGCTCAGCACACATCGTACTATGGCATGAAAGCTCGCCACTTTAACACCACCAGCTTTAGGAACCCGCTACTGAAGCGAACTCTGCGGAAGATGAGGGAAATGGGCAGCGCCAGCCTACCCATGGATGACCTTAAGGAGGTGATAGGCCCAGGGCAAGGGCCACTATCCCCAAATTCTTCCTGGGCCTGTCCCCTCAATTTCAGGCTATTGTGGGGCTCAGGCCCTGTTGATGGTCCCTGAAAACTCCCACCCCCACCCCCGCCCAATAAAAAAAGGAACAGGATGAATGGCTCTCATAGGCCTATGAAGAGTGATTTCATTTCTGATTTCACATATACTGGTCCCCTGAATGTGGGATAAGGAGAAGGAATAGATGTGCAGGTGACATCTATGATTAGTACTCTCCCTCACTGCCTTCAGTTGTCACTGCGGGGGGGGGGGGGAGGCAGCAAAAAAAAGTTTCTTACATTTGTAAGAAATTGCACCCTCCCTCTGAACCTTGGGACTTGGTGGGGTGACATAAGGGAAAAGATGGCATCTTATGAGTGCATCCTTCTTGCTGGGCCAGGGGAAGACTGGAAATTGGAGAAGGAAGTACATACATTTGAGGGTGGGGGGTGTATGAGATGGGGGTGAAAAGCATAATCATGCTTGGGGGTAACATCTGTCCTATTCCTCCCCACCTCCAGTACAGTAAACTTCTAACAAATATGGAGAATATCTACAATATGGCTTGTGTGTACCCAGACGGGAAACCTTGTTTGTCCCTAGAACCTGGTGAGCCTAGCGACAAAGGCAAAGACAAATGCGACTCTCCAGCTCTCCGTTAGGCCCCTGGCCTACTCCTGCTCCCTATCAATGCACACTCTTCCATCTTCTGACTCTTCTGCTTCCTAATGGGGTGAATGGGGGCGGTCTAGATACTTCCTGAGAAGTGTCACTGGTTCTACCTTCAATACCCGGGCTATAGAAAAAGGAAAAAAAGGGGTGGAAAGAGAGCGTTATTGAGAAAGAACCCAAGTATCCATGACATGATTGGGCCAGAGAGGAAAAAAAATCTGGACCCTCATCCTTGCTCTCTAGCTATTAACCTTTTGTGTGTCATGGACCCCTTTGGCAGGCTAGTGAAACACAGGGAATCCTCAGAATAATGTTTTTACATACATAAAAAAAAACCCTCACAGGATTACAAAGGTTAGTAAAAATCATTTTTTCTATCCTCTGAAATCTATTGACAGACTTTTAGGGATTCTATGGAGTCCAGGTTAAGACTCCCCACCCCCCACTCACACCCCCACCCCGGCTCTAGAGTGTGCATTTCCTTGGCACTCTCTTTATAAGGCTTCTAGTCTTTGTCCTCATCTTATCTGAGTCTAGAGGGAGACTGAGAAACTATGGACATTCTAAGGAGACCACAGGCGGGGCATAGCAAGGCAAGAAATAGGGAAGAGGAATAGTGGGCCATTTCTTCTAAAAAGACTTTGCCAGAGAAGGTTAATGAGATTGGGTGGGGGGAGGGGGAAAGAGCCAGGGAAATGGTGGGCAAGGGTGCTAGGGCTGTAGAACCTGGATCCCTGTCACAATCTCTTCCTTCTTGGGCTCAGGCCTTTTAGACTTGATGGCTTCCTCCCGGAACTATGATGAACTACTCTGGGCCTGGAAAGGTTGGAGGGATTCTGTGGGCCAGGAGATCCGCCCCCTCTACAGTCGGTATGTGGAGCTCAGCAACAAGGCTGCTAGGCTCAATGGTAAGACAAATGGGACTCTGAATTCCACCCCCCCCCCAATTCTTCAGTGGCCCCTTGGAGTCAGTGCTTCCCTAAGTCTTCTCAGAAATTCCTAGATCACTGAGCACACAGATCCTCAAGGGTCCCTTGGTCCACAAAGACATTGATCCCATAAAAGGAGAAAGAAAGTTTGGAGGGGGGGTAGCTAGGTGGCGCAGTGGATAGAGCATCAGTCCTGGATTCAGGAGGACCTGAGTTCAAATCCAGAATCAGACACTTGACACTTACTAGCTGTGTGACCTTGGGCAAGTCACTTAACCCCAATTGCCTCATCAAAAAAAAAAAAAAGTTTAGAGATATGTCCTAGAAGAGAGTGGGCCCTAGGGAAGGAACCCAAGGGAGAGAATTCTAAGGGTCCTGATCTCCTTTCTCCAGGTCCCAGAACTGGAGCAAGAGATAAGATGAGGATTATAATATGCATTTACGCTACTTGATACTTTTCAAAGATCTTTCCCATTGTTGTTCAGTTATTCAATCATGCCCAACTCTTCACAACTCCATGGAACATAGCACACCAGGCCTTTCTATCCTCTAGTATCTCTTGAAGTCTGTCCAAGTTCATGTTTATTTCTTTCCATGATACTATCCATCCATCTCATCCTCTGCCATCCCCTTTTCCTTTTGCCTTCAATCTTTCCCAGCATCAGGGTCTTTTCCAATGAGTTCTGTCTTTTCATTATGTGGCCAAAATATTTCAGTTTCAGTAGGCCTTCCAGTGAATAACCTTAATTAGTTTCTTTAAGTATTAAGTGATTTGATCTCCATGTTGTCCAAAGGACTCTCAAAAATCTTCTCCAGCACCCCAGTTTGAAAGTGTCAATTCTGTGCTGCTCAGTCCAACTCTCACAGCCATACATTCATACAGGAAAAACCACAGCTTTGACTATACAGACCTTTGTTGGCAAGGTGATGTCTCAGCTTTTTAGTTTGCTGTCCAGATCTACAATAGCTTTCCTTCCAAGAGCAAGTGTCTTTTAATTTCATGGCTGCAGTGACCATTTGTAGTGACCTTTGATGCCAAGAATATAAAATCTGACACTTCTTCCATTTCTTCTCCCTCTGTTTGCCAGAAAGTGATGGGACCAGTTGCCAAGATCTTAGTTTGGGGAGGTTTTATGTTAAGCGCAAGTCAGCTTTGACACTCTCGTCTTTCACCCTCATCAAGAAACTTCTTAATTCCTCTTCCATTTCTGCTATCAGAGTGGTATCATCTACATAACTGAGATTGTTGATATTTCTCCCAGCAACCTTAATTACAGCTTTTCATTCATCCATCTTGGCATTTCTCATGATATGTGCTGAATATAAGTTAAATACTCCTTTTCCAATCTTAAACCAATCAATTGTTCCATGTCTGGTTCTGACTGTTGCTTCTTGGCCTGAATACAGGCTCCTCAGGAGACAAGTAAGATGATCTGGTATTCCCTTCTCTTCTAGGACTTTTCTTTTTTTTTTTTCTTTTTTTTTTTCTTTTTAGTGAGGCAATTGGGGTTAAGTGATTTGCCCAGGGTCATGCAGCTAGTAAGTGTTAAGTGTCTGAGGCCAGATTTGAACTCAGGTACTCCTGACTCCAGGGCTGGTGCTCTATCCACTGCGCCACCTAGCTGCCCCTTCTTCTAGGACTTTTCATATTTTGTTGTATAGTCAATGAAGTTAGTATAGTTAATGAAGCAGACATTTGTGGGGGTTTTTTTCTTGAACTCCCTTGCTTTCTCTATAATACAGAGAAATCTGGCAATTTGGTCTCTAAGGAACCTCTGCTTCTTTGAAAACTATCCCGCTCTTGGTAATTCCCAGTTCACATATTGCTGAATCCTAGCTTGCAGAATCTCCCCACCACCACCACCATTTTAATAGTATTTTATTTTGTCCAATTACATGCAAAAATAGTTTTCAACATTCATTTTTATA
This sequence comes from Dromiciops gliroides, assembly GCF_019393635.1. Taxonomy (NCBI): domain Eukaryota; kingdom Metazoa; phylum Chordata; class Mammalia; order Microbiotheria; family Microbiotheriidae; genus Dromiciops; species Dromiciops gliroides. Next base: position 195,569,790 of record NC_057864.1, read on the forward strand.
AGATTTTGAGTTCTGATTTTTTCTCCCTTCCTCCCTACCCTCCCCAGCAAGTAATCTGATATAGGTTATATAGTACAATCATGTTAAACATATGTCCATGTTAGCCATGTTGTGAAAGAAGAATCAGAATAAAAGGGGGAAATCATGAGAAGAAAAACAAACAACAAAAAAGTGAAAATAGTATGCTTCAATTTGAATTCAGACCCCCAAAGTTCTTTTCCTGGATGTGGATAACATTTTCCATCATGAGTCTTTTGGAATTGTTTTAGATCATTGCATTGCTGAGAAGAGCTAAGTCCATCATAGTTGATCATCACACAGTGTTGCTGTTACTATGTATAATGTTCTCCTGGTTCTGCTCATTTCACTCAGCGTCGGTTCACTTAAGTCTTTCCGGGTTTTTCTGAAATCCACCTGCTTATCATTTTTTTTAAAATAATAAACTTTTTCATTTATAGTTTGGGGTTCTGATTTTTATTCCTCTTTCCCTCCCTCCCTTCACCCTTTCCTGAGGTGGCAAACAATCAGATATGGGTTATACATGTGCTGCTTATCATTTCTTATAGCACAATAGTAATCCATTACATTCACATACCACAACTTATTCAGCCATTCTCCAATTTATGGGCATTCCCTCAATTTCCAATTCTTTGCCACCACAAAAAGGAGCTTGCAGAACCTTAAGTATAACTTTGCTGGCATTCAAAATGAGTATAATCATTTGGTAATTTGAACATTCCTTGACACTGCCCTCCTTTAGGATTGGAACATAAACTGATCTTTTCCAATCCAGGGGCCACTTTTGTGTTTATGTTGGCATATTGAGTGTAACAATTTAACGGCCTCACCTTTTAGGATTTTGAATAACTCAGCTGGAATTGTGTCAGCTCCACTAGCCTTATTGTTAGCAATGCTTCCTAAGGCCCACTTGATTGCATTTTCCAGGATGTCTGACTCTAGACCAGTAACCATACCATTGTGGTTATTGGTTATCGGTAATATTAACATCTTTATTGTACAATTCTTTTGTGTATTCTTTTTTTTCTTTTGTCCAACAGACCCCTTATTGGGGGGGGCAGGGCAATGGGGGTTAAGTGACTTACCCAGGGTCACACAGCTAGTAAGTGTCAAGTGTCTGAGGCCAGATTTGAACTCAGGTTCTCCTGAATCCAGGGCCACTGCTTTATCTACTGTGCCACCTTGCTGCCCCCCCTTTTGTGTATTCTTAATGTCTTCTGCTTCTGTTAAATCCCTACCATTTTTGGTTTTTATCATGCCCAGTTTTGAATGAAACTTTCCCTTAAGAGCTCTAATTTTCTTGAAGACATCTCTTGTTCTTTCTATTCTATTGTTTTCTTCTATCCCTTTGCATTGCTCATTTAAGAAAACCTTATCTTTCCTTACTATTTATTCTTTGGGATTCTACATTCAGTTGGGTATATCTTTCCCTTTTCCATTCTGCTTTGCATTCCTTCTTTCCTCAGCTATTTGTAAAGCCCCATCAGACAGCCTTTTTGCCTTCTTGCTCTTCTTTTTCTTTGGAATATTTTTCGTTATTGCTTCTTGTACATTAGTGCAAAACTCTACCCATAGTTCTTCAGGCATTCTACCCATCAGATCTAATACCTTGAAGATTTTCATCACCTCCAGTTCATATTCATAACAGATGTTATTTAGGTCATAACTAAGCTCTCCTCCCAGCTCACATCATCCTCACAACCATTCTGTGAGGTCATCAGGGCAGTTGCCCCTACTTTTCATATGAGTAAACTTGTCTGTGAGAGAATAAGCAACTTGACCATGATTACACAGCTAGTTAACAGTGATAGAATTGTAATCTAACTCTACTGACTCATAACGCTATGTTCTTCACATGGAAGGACTCTGGCGCTTGGGAGATAGATGGTGAGGGCCTAGGGAAAATGTCAGAAACCTTTGACCTGATCTTCCTTTTTCCTTTCCCATGTTTTCCATCCCAGGTCACAAGGATATGGGGGCTTCATGGAGAGCAGTATATGAATCATCCACCTTGGAGAAAGACCTTGAGCGACTCTTCTATGAAGTGAAGCCACTCTACCTAAACCTACATGCTTATGTGCGCCGAATTCTTTACCATTACTATGGGTCTCAATACATTAGCCGGAAAGGACCCATTCCTGCCCACCTATTGGGTAAGTTGAAGATAGCAGCAAGGGCAAAGGAATCTGAAGGAGGACCCAGAGGAATTTGAAAAGAGGGAATTTTGCCAGGATACTGGGGTGGAGAGTCAGGGGAACAAGGGCCTAAGCCTAGGGAATAAATGGGAGTTATCAGAGAGAAGATAAACAGTGTGGTATAGTGGAAAGAATACTGGATTTGACATCAGTGATTCTGGGTTTGAAATCCAACTCCACTACCTTCTGCATTTGTGACCTTGGGCAAGTCACATTATCTAGACCTCAATTTCCTCATTTTTAAAATGAGTAATTGGGGGGGGGGCAGCTAGGTGGTGCAGTAGATAAAGCACCGGCCCAGGATTCAGGAGGACTTGAATTCAAATCTAGCCTCAGACACTTGACACTTATTAGCTGTGTGACCCTGGGCAAGTCACTTAACCCTCATTGCCCTGCAAAACAAACAAACAAAATAATATGAGTGAGCTGGATTAGATCAGAAGTTCTGGCATAAACATTTTTTGCCTCATGGACCCCTCTGGGAATTTGATGAAGCTTATGGGTCCCTTCTCAGAATGATGTTTTTAAACACATAAAATAAAATACATAGGATTACAACTGCAACCAATTATATTGAAATAGTTATAAAACTATTTTTTAAAACAAAAAATATTTTAGAAGCATGGACCCCAGGCTAAAAACTCCTGGTAGATGACTCTAAGGTTCATTCCAGCTCCAATATTCTCTGATCCTACATCAGGTATGAGGGATCATAACTGGTGGTGAGGAGGGTCAGAAAGACTATGTAATAGAAATTGAGGGGATGCTCATCAATTGGAGAATGGCTAAACAAGTTGTGGTATATGATTTGATGGAATACTACTGTACTATAAGAAATGACAAACAGGATGGTTTCAGAAAAACTTGGTAAGACTTATATGAACTGGTGTAAAGTGAAATGAGCAGAACAGAGAGAACATTGTGCACAGTAACAGCAACATTGTATGATGATCAACTTAGCGTCAGCAATACAATGATCCAAGACAATTCCAAATGATTTAATGACGAAAAATGTTATCTACCTCCAGAAAAAGAATTAATGGAGTCTGAATGCAGATCAAAGCATACTTTTTTTAAAAAAAACTTCCTTTTTTGGGGGTGTTTTTGGCCTGTTTTCTTCCACAATATGACCAATATAAAAATATGTTTTGCATGATTGCACATGTATAGCCTATATTAAGTTGCTTGCCTTCTCAATGAGGGGTGTGGGGAGGGAGAGAGACAATTTGGAACTCACATTTTTTAAAAAACATGTTAAAAATTGTCTTAACATGTAATTTGAAAAAAAACAAAATATAAGAAAGGAAAGAAGGAAGGAAGAAAGAGAGAGAGAAAGAAAGAAAGAAAGAAATAAAGAAAGAAAGAAAGAAAGAAAGAAAGAAAGAAAGAAAGAAAGAAAGAAAGAAAGAAAGAAAGAAAGAAAGAAAGAAAGAAAGAAAAAGAAAGAAAGAAAGATGGGGGCAGCTAGGTGGCACAGTGGATAGAGCACTGGCCCTGGATTCAGGAGGACCTGAGTTCAAATTTGGCTTCAGACACTTGACACTTACTAGCTGTGTGACCCTGGGCAAGTCACTTAACCCTCATTGCCCCACCAAAAAGAAAGAAAGAAAGAACGAAAAAACCAGGCAAATTACCAGAAGGATCAGTTAGCAGTGAGGGAAAAAAAGGATCTTTCCCTGATGATAAGTAGAAGCACATTTCTCTCCCCATTCCTTATTTCCTTCCTTTCCCCTTCCATGTTATCTTTTGCCCTGCTGCTGCTCCTTCCAGGGAATATGTGGGCTCAGTCTTGGACCAACATCATTGACATGGTCATACCCTTTCCTTTATCCACCAAAATGGAAATCACCATGGCCATGAAGAGCCAGGTCAGTATCTAATTTGACTCTGTCCCCCCTGCTTTGATCTCCAACTCTATTATGTTACCTCCCACACTCCCCCTTTTCTAGCTTGCCCCAGTGAATGGAAGGGGGATGAGTTCCTTGTTGCCGTGACAAGCTGGAGAGGACAGTAACCCATTTTCCCTTCTTGGCCTTGCAGCACTGGACACCCTTTAAGATGTTTGAGGAGGCTGACAAATTCTTCCAGTCTCTAGGGCTGCTCCCTGTTCTCCCTGAATTCTGGACCAAATCGATGCTGGAGAAGCCATTGGATGGAAGAAAAGTGTCATGCCAAGCCTCTGCTTGGGACTTCTACAATGGCAAGGACTTCAGGTGCTTATGGAGGAGGGTGGTACTTAGAGCCCAAAAAACAGTGAAGTGTGTGGCATCAGAAAGCGCTCTCTCTCTCTCTCTCTCTCTCTCTCTCTCTCTCTCTCTCTCTCTCTCTCTCTCTCTCTCTCTGTCTTTCTGTTTCTCTATCTCTCTGCCTCTGTCCTCTGTGTCTCTGTCTGTCTCTCTCTGTCCCTCTCTGTCTTTGTCTCTCTCTTTTTCTTTCTCTCTGTCTCTCTCTGTCTTTCTATTTCTCTATCTCTCTCTCTGCCTCTGTTCTCTGTCTCTCTGTCTGTCTCTGTGTGTGTGTCCCTCTCTGTCTCTCTCTCTGTCTGTCTACCTGTCTCTCTGTCCCTCTCTGTCTTTGTCTCTTTTTCTCTCTCTGTCCCTCTCTGTCTTTGTCTCTGTCTTTGTCTTTCTCTCTTTGTCTCTGTCTCTCTGTCCTTCTCTGTCTTTGTCTCTTTGTCTCTTCTCTTTCACTATCTCTGTCCCTGTCTTTTTTTTTTTTTTTTGCAGCACAATGAGGGTTAAGTGACTTGCACAGGGTCACAGTAAGTGTCAAGTGTCTGAGGTCGGATTTCAACTCAGGTCCTCCTGAATCCAGGGCCGGTGCTTTATCCACTGCATTACCTAGCTGCCCTCCTGTCTTTCTTTTTCTCTTTCTCTTTCCTCTTTTTCTCTTTCTTCTCTCTCTCATCTTTTTAAATAACTGAATTCAATCATCTAAGCAATGAAAGGCAGTTCAATACAGTAGCAAAACACTGGGCTTATAGTCAAGAGATCTAGATTCTAATTAACACTGTGACCTTAAGCAAATCACTTCCCCTTTTTAAACCTCAGTTTCCCATCTATAACATAAAAAAATAGACAAGGGAAGCTCTACCATCCCTTCTAGCTCTAATAATCTATGATTATGTGATATCAGGGATAGAGACTCCACATCCTTATTTAGTCACCCAACATAACATTTTAGTACCTTGACAGTTGAGAAGATTTTCTCTCTAAAGAACGGAAATCTCTCCTGTTTTAATAAAACATCATTTACTTTTGTTGATGCATTCTAGGTGGAACTAATTGGCATTTTCCTCAAAAAAAAAACTCTCCATAGGGGGGCAGCTAGGTAGTACAGTGGATAAAGCACCAGCCCTGGATTCGGGAGGACCTAAGTTCAAATCTGGCCTCACATTTAACACTTACTAGCTGTGGGACCCTGGGCAAGTCACTTGAATGCAAGAAATACTGGTTTGTTTGGGCTTTTTTTTTTTTAGCATTAATTGTGTGCAGAACCCAAAGGAGAATACGAAGAAGTATAGGATATGATCAGTTTACAGCCAATTTGAGGAAGCGAGATATAAGGACATGAAAGTCAATGCCACCCCAGTTAACCGTAAGATGACGTTCATACAAGAGGCATTATGAGACAGTATGTGGTGAATTGTCAAATGACTTATACAGACAGTAAGTGTCATGAGTTTAGAGGCACAATAGATTCCATGAGATTCGAGGATGGAGAAATCCCTGGGTTGGAGTATTCATAGGAAACTTTATGAAGGAGGAGGGACTTGAGCTGGATCTTAAAGGATGGCTAAAGCTCAGGAAGTGAGTTCTGGAATCAGAAAGATTCATCTTCCTGAATTCAAATCTGGCCTCAGACATTCACTAGCTGTGTAACCTTGGACAAGTCACTTAACCCTGTTAGCCTCAGTTTTCTCATCTGTAAAATGAGCTAGAAAAGGAAATGGCAAACCACTCCAGTATCTTTGCCAAGAAAACCCTAAATTGGGGTCACAAATAGTTGGACATGAATGAAAACAACTCAACAACAACAACAGCCGGGTCTTAAAGGAAACAATAAAATTACTCACATTTAGGATTTATAGCTGGAAGGGACTTTGAAGGCATTTAGTTCAGTTCCCTCACTGGGAAGCAATTCACTCAAGTCACCAAGGTGGTAAAAGTCAGGATTCCAATCCAGGTCTTCTGAGTACAATTCCAGTGCTCTTCCCACTATACCACATCGTACTTTCTTTTATCTTTCTGGGCAGCTAGGTGGTGCAGTGGATAGAACACTGGCCCTGAATTAAAAGCTCCCATCAGACACTTAACTAGCTGTGTGATCCTGGGCAAGTCATTTAACCCCAGTTGCCTTAAATATCTAGAGCCATCTCCAGTTGTCCTGATAATATATCTTTCCACTGAACCCAGTGGCCCTTCCTTACTTAAATCCAATTCATTGCAAGTCATGACATCTTTTGTGGTCGTCTTCAAGAATGAAGGACAAGTGGGGCAGCTAGGTGGCGCAGTGAATAAAGCACTGGCTCTGGATTCAGGGGGACCTGAGTTCAAATCCAGCCTCAGACACTTGACACTAGCTGTGTGACCCCGGGCAAGTCACTTAACCCTCATTGCCCTGCAAAAAAACAAACAAAAAAAACAAGAATGAAGGACAAGCAACAACTTTCTCTTCTATAGTCTAATCAGTCCTAGTCATTTTAATTTTTCTACATATGAAAGATTTCCTTGGCCTCCCTCCTTTCCAATTTAATCCTCACTCTCCTCTCTCCCTTTCCCTTTTGCCTCAGGGTAAAGCAGTGCACACAGGTGAACGTGGAAGATCTGAAGTCTGTCTTCCATGAGATGGGCCATATCCAATATTTCATGCAGTACAAGAATCTGCCCGTGGTACTCCGAGAGGCTGCCAACCCAGGCTTCCATGAGGCCATAGGGGATGTGGTGGCCCTCTCCGTCTCTACCCCCAAGTACCTTCACAACTCAGAGCTGCTGGTCACTGACATAGAGGACTATGGTGACTGGATCTTATGGGTGGGATGGCTCCTCAGCAGGAGGTTTGGGAAAGGAGACTTGTGGGGAATGGAGGCTGTAGGTCTCAGGTGGAAAGGCAAGATGGGCTCACAGGCTTACTAGAGGGAACTAGGTGGGGAGAGATCAATTATTCAATCAATTTCCTACTATGTGCAGGCACTGTACTAACCACTAGGGATACAAAAAAGAAGGCGAAAGAAAGTTCCTACCCTCAAGTAACTTAAAGCCTAATGGAGAAAGACAGCATATAAACAGATAGATTAGATAGATTCACAGATAGATAGATAGATAGATAGATAGATAGATAGATAGATAGATAGATAGATAGATAGATAGATAGATAGATAGATAGATAGATAGATTAGATAGATAGATAGATAGATAGATAGATAGATAGATAGATAGATAGATAGATAGATAGATAGATAGATAGATAGATAGATAGATAGATAGATAGATAGATAGATAGATTAGATAGATAGATAGATAGATAGATAGATAGATAGATAGATAGATAGATAGATAGATAGATAGATAGATAGATAGATAGATAGATGGATAGATAGATGATAAATAAGAAACAATTAAAAGAGGGAAAGATTGAGGTAGGCTTGCTTAGAAGGTAGGGTTTGGGGATCCCTACTAGGGCATTTGAATTCTCAGTGCCTCCCTGAAAAGGCAAAGTAATAAAAGGAGAAGCTAGAAGATAAAGATGACATCTGATTGTTCCTTTCAACACTAATGGTTTATGGTCCTATGACTGCGGAAGGAGGGGGTTCTAAGACTTAAGAGAACTGATAAACCAGCTGATCTCTGCTCTCTATCTGCAGAAAGTGAGATCAACTTCCTTATGAGCATAGCATTGGAAAAGATTGCCTTCATTCCCTTCAGCTACGTGGTGGACCAGTTTCAATGGAAGGTCTTTGATGGCCAAATCAGCAAGGAATTTTACAATCAGGAATGGTGGAACCTGAGGTCTGGAACTATTCTCACTTTTTGTACCTCAAGGGCTTCTTTGGGGAGGGTGGGGTGTGTGATAAAAATGCCTCTCAAAGTTTCCTCAGGGCTATGGTCAATTGCCCTAATGGTACTGGCTGGTGTGAATCTCAGTCCAGAGAAGTCCTAATATGAGTGTGTGGAGGTAGGTGCTATTATGATCCTCTTTTTACAGTTAAAGAAAGTGAGGTAGAGAGAGGTTAAGGAACTTGCCCAGGGTCACACAGCTAGTGAGTATCTAAGATAGGATTTGAACTTGGGTCTTCCTAACTCCAAGACAAGCACTCGTGTGTGTGTGTGTGTGTGTGTGTGTGTGTGTGTGTGTGTGTGTGTGTGTGTGAGGCAGTTGGGGTTAAGTGACTTGCCCAGGGTCACACAGCTAGTAAGTAGTTGTTTTTTGGTTTTGGGGTTTTTTTTGGTGAGGCAGTTGGGGTTAAGTGACTTGCCTAGGGTCACACAGCTAGTAAGTGTCAAGTGTCTGAGACTGGATTTGAACTCAGGTCCTCCTGACTCCAGGGCCAGTGCTCTATCCACTGTGCCACCTAGCTGCCCCCACAGCTACTAAGTGTTGTGTCTGAGGTCGGATTTGAACTCAGGTCCTCCTGAATCCAAGGGCCGGTGCTCTATTCACTGCTCCACCTAGCTGCCCCTAAGACAAGCACTCTTATCCACTGCACAACCAGTATAACTTTGGGCAAATCATTTCCCTTCAGTGGACCTCATTTTTCTCACCTCTAAATGAGGGAATTAGACTCATTGGCTTCTGAGGCTTCTTCCATCTCCTACTGTACTTCCCTTTTTGCTATCCAACTCTTGCCTTGTGAGCCTCTTTCTAAGAAGCCAGCCTCCACTGGGACCCTTCTGCATGAATAGGCCCCAGTTTTCTGTCTTAGACTGTCATTTGGGCTACGCAGCAGTATAAGGAAGGGGCGCCTTGTAGCAGCAGAAGACTCAAGGTCCATTAAATCTGTTCTTCAACTTCTCGGCCATCGGTCTTCATTTGAAGAGCAACCTGAAATTTCTTCCCACGCCATCCTAAGTCACTCTACCAGCAAGGCCTGGCCTAAGGAACAGCCTCTAGGACCATGTTCCCAACCATGGACCAATAGGAAGCCAAAGGGAATATATCCCTCCCTTCCTTAAATCTTCAAACCACAATATTAGTCTAATTGATATGCATGGAATGGAAAAAACACTGAAGGGCGTCTTCTGGAACCAAGCGCGAGGTCAGACTGAACGGCGGGCCTGGGGGGGATAAGTGAAGGGGTCCCAGTGGATTGGGGGGAAGGATTCGACTGTCCCACCCCAGCGGGCAACCAGGAAGAAATCCTGAGCAGCAGGAGACCCAGGTCGGGGAGGGGAGCAGGGGAGCAGTCTCATCAGAAGCTGAGAACCACACCACAGAAAGCTTTGCTGGTTGGTTTCTTAGTAAATAGGCCTGAGGTTATCTCCGGACCTGAGAACAGGCCAGGTGAGATTAAAGCCTGTCCCCCCTCAATCCAAAACACCTGGGACCTCTGAAGCTGAGAACAGGAGTGGAGCCGAGAAGCAGCCCCACCCCCACCCCCACCCCGCAGTGGAGAGTTTAAAATCAAATGAAAGCGAGGCCAGGCAGACTGAGAAGAAGCCCAACCATCCCCCCAGGCCACACTGTAGCTTGAACAGTGTGTCCTGGAAGCAGCGCCACACTTAAAGAAGGAGTTAAAAGCCAAGAAATAGTAAGCCAGGATGAGCAGGCAGAGAAAGCAGAAGACCATCGAAAACTTCTTTGGGGGTAAGGTAGACCACAATACAACCTCAGAAGAAGAAGATAATAACAGGGTCAAAGCTCCAACATCCAAAGCTTCCAAGAAAAATATGAACTGGTCTCAGGCCATGGAAGCTCTCAAAAGGGACTTTGCAGAGATAGAAAGAAGATGTAGAGAAAAGGAGGAAAGAATGGAAAGGGAAATGAGAGCGATGAAGGAGAGTCATGAGAAAAAAGTCAACAGTTTGAAAAGCCAAATGGAAAAGGAGATTAAAAAACTGTCTGATGAAAATAACTGCCTAAGAATTAGGATTGAACAAATGGAAGCTAGTGACTTTATGAGAAACCAAGACACAGTAAAGCAAATCCAATTGAATGAAAAAATAGAGGGCAGTGTGAAATATCTCCTTGGAAAAACAGCTGACCTAGAAAATAAATCTAGGAGAGAGAATTTGAAAATCATTGGACTACCTGAAAACCATGACCAAAACAAAAGCTTAGACACCATCCTCCAAGAGATTGTGAGGGAAAATTGCCCTGATATTCTAGAAGCAGAAGCTAAAATAGAAATTGAAAGAATCCACCAATCACCTCCTGAAAGAGATCCCAAAAGGAAAACCTCCAGGAATATTATAGCCAAATTCCAGAACTCCCAGGTCAAGGAGAAAATACTGCAAGCAGCTAGAAAAAAGGAATTCAAATACTGTGGAGCTCCAATAAGGATAAAGTAAGATCTAGCAGCTTCTACATTTTATTTTAAAGGACCGAAGGGCATGGAATATGATATTCCAGAGGGCAAAGGAACTGGGACTTCAGCCAAAAATCACATACCCAGCAAAATTGAGTATAATTTTTCAGAGGCAAAAATGGGATTTCAATGAGAAAGAGGTCTTTCAAGCATTTGTGATGAAAAGACCTGAACTGAATAGAAAATTTGATTTTCAAATACAAGATCCTGGAGAAGCATAAAAAGGTAAACAGGAAAAAGACTTCATGAGGGATATTAAAAGATCAAACTGTTTACATTTCTACATGGGAAGATAATACTTTGAAATCATAAGAACTATCTCAATAAGAAATTCAGGGGCAGCTGGGTGGTGCAGTGGATGGAGCGCTGGCCCTGGACTCAGGAGAACCTGAGTTCGGGTGTGACCTCAGATACTTGACAATTGATAGCTGTGTGACCCTGGGCAGGTCGCTTGGCCCCGGTTGCCTCACCAAAAAACAAAACAAAACAAAACAAAAATTCTTCACAAGAAATTCACAGAAGACAGGGCCAAACTGAATATGAAGGGATGATATCTGTAAAGCATTTATGTCTTGTTCTTTGTGAGGCAGACGGGGAGGGGTGTCTTATGTTTGGGGCTGGATTTGAGCTTGGGGGGCCTCCTGGGTCCAGAGCTGGTGCTTTGTCCACTGTGCCACCTAGCTAATCCATGACAACATCATTAAAATAGGGTTGAGGTGTAGGAGGAATAAACTGGGGGAGGGAGAAGGGGAGAGATGGTCTAGGGAGAGGTATTTCACATGAAGGAAACAAGAAGAAAGCTTATGGAGGAGAGTAGAATAGGGGGAAGGAATTGGGGAGTGAGTGAACCTTAATATCATCAGAATTGGCCCAAAGAAGGACTAACATACATACTCAAATAGGTATAGTAACATACTTTTGCCCTGGAGGGAGGGAGAAAAGGGTGGGGGAGAAGGGAAGGAGGAAAGGGCAGATTGGGGGAGAGAGCAATAAAAAGCAAAACACTTTCAAGGAAGATGAAGATGTTCTGCATTACTGCACCAGTATGACATATTGAATTGCTTGATCTCATAGGGAGGGTTGAGGAAGGAGGGAGGAAGAAAAATTTAGAACACAGATTTAGCTCAGGGACCTTGATCTCATTGGAGTGGGCTCATGGAGGGAATAGCTTTCATACCCAATTGGGAGGAGCAATCTATTTGACCCTGCAGGAAAATAGGAGAAGAAGAGGACAAGGAAGGAAGGGTGAAAAAAAGGGAGTGCAGAGCGAGGGAGAGGATAGTCAGAAGTAAGGCACCTCTGAGGAGGAATAGGTAAAAAGAAGATAGAGGAAATGTCATGGGAAGGGAATGGGATGGAGGGAAATAGTTATGATGATTGACTATAATGTCAAAATGTATGGTACCTACTTTGCTGGGCTTTTGTGAAGAAGATTCTCTGTCAAGCTTAAGGTTGATATAGAGGTTGTGATGAACAGAATGCTATGGGGAAAACCTGGAGAGACCTACATGAGCTGAAGCAGAGTGAAATGTACTGTATACAAAATAACAGCAATAGTGGGGGATGATCTGCTGGGAAGCATGTGGTTATTTTCAGCAAGGCAATGATTCAATGTAACCCTGAGGGACTTATGAAGATTGCAGCCCATCTGCAGAGAAAGAACTGATAGTATCTGAAAACAGATGGAAACACATGTTAAAATTTTTTTTATTTCCTCTTTGACAATTCCTTAATCTGAAGTTGTGGGTTTTTTGACTGTTTTCTCTCACAACTAGCTAATATGGGAATGTTTCCATGACTACTCATGTATAACTTATTTTGAATTGATTGAGTTCTTGTGGGTAGGGGATGGAAATGGGGGGGGGGAAGAGAAGTTGGAACACAAAGTTTTTTAAAAATTGATGTTAAAATTTTGTTTTTATATATATTTTGGAAAATAAAATTCTATTCAGATTAAAAAAAAAGAGGGGCAGCTAGATGGCGCAGTGGATAGAGCACCGGCCCTGGAGTCAGGAGTACCTGAGTTCAAATCTGGCCTCAGACACTTAACACTTACTAGCTGTGTGACCCTGGGCAAGTCACTTAACCCCAATTGCCTCACAAAAAAAAAAAAAAGAAAAGAAAAGAAAAGAAAAGAAAAGAAAAGAAAAGAAAAGAAAAAACACTGAATCTGGTGAGAATCAAGAGAAGTTGGCCCTAATACCAGCTGCATTGAGGACATTCCAAATGGGAAATGATCCAGGAAAGACTACAGAGGTAGAAAAGTTCAAGGTGCATTATTGAATATATCACTGGCCAGAGCAGAAGGTTTGGGAGGGAAGAGGCAGTGTGTTAGTGTCAGATAAGGTTGGAGAGATATACTAAAACCTCTCTGAACCTCAGTTTCCTCATCTGTAAAATGAGGTTAATACTTACTTGCGCTATCAACCACATAGGTTTGTTGGGGGAAAAGCATTTTGTAAACATGACACATAGTTTTTAAAAAATATGATTTCTGGGGCAGCTAGGTGGCGCAGTGGATAGAGCACCCACCCTGGAGTCAGGAGTACCTGAGTTCAAATCCGGCCTCAGACACTTAACACTTACTAGCTGTGTGACCTTGGGCAAGTCACTTAACCCCAATTGCCTCACTTTAAAAAAAAAAAATCTATGATTTCTTCAGCTCAGGGAACTTCCAGTATAGGAGTTCTACCCACAGACTGTAACCTTTCTATGATTTAATGGCTAAGTCTTAAGTAGTTTCCTGAGCAACTGAGATTAAGTGATTTGTCAGCCTGATAGTAAGTGTCAGAGGTGAGCTTTGGATGATTTTTCTGATTCCAAATCTAGCATTCCATCTACTAAGCAAACTTTTTGGTCTCAGGACCCTTTTACACTTTTAAAAATTATCGAGGGTCCCCCCCAACAAGAATTTTTGTTTATGTGGATTATATCTACTAATGGTTACCATATTAGAAATTAAAATGTCTTGGTATTGTTATGAAAATAGTTTTGATTATCATAGCCTCCCTCAAAGAGTCTTGGGGATCCCTGGCCCACATTTGGAGAATTGATACCCTAAGCTGCAAAGCTTCTACTTGGAAACCTTAAAGTTTTATGTAAATAGGAGTCATGATTTATATAAATATGAGTTATTACTATTAGCCTGCATTTTATAATTGAATAGAAAAATCTTAACATCAGCAATTAGGCAGCCAATATTATCCATTCCTCTCAGACCTTGGTCTCCTCTGTCACTCCTTTTTCCTCCCGCTACACGTCTCCCCCAAAACTTGCTCTACTGTAAGAAACATTAGATTTGGAGTCAAAAGAACAAGGTTCAAATTCTGGTTCTGCCACTATGTGAATCACCTTTGTGGGTGGGGTTTTTTGGGAGGCAATCAGGGTTAAGTGACTTACCCAAGGTCACACACCTAATAATTATCTGAGGCTAGATTTGAACTCGGGTGCTCCTGATGTCAGTGTCAGTGCCAGTGCACTGCTCTATCCACTGTGCCACCTGGTGGCCCTTTAGTGATTTTAAATAAATTACTTCCCCTCCCTAGGCCTTGGATCCCTGAACTCTAAAAGGAGATGATTCAAGGACGTGGTCCCAGAGATCCTTTTTTCACTCTAAATACATGATCTTAAGAACCTACCTCTAGGCTACTCCAACTGAAAGATCCTTAATTGGGAAATTGGAACAATGGGGATTCTAGTGCTGGTTCTGACACCAGGCTTGGGCAAGTCCCTCACAGCTCAGTCTTCCCATCTGTTCGGTGTGGGGATAATAATACCTACTGTTTGGGGGAATAAAATGAAATAATAAAAAAGGTAGGGAGGCATAGTGGATAGAGATATAAAATCACAATGAGGAAAAAGCTCACATCCCACTTCTGACACCCACTGGCTATGTGACCCTAGGTGAGTCATTTAACTTTTCTCAGTCCCAGGTTCCTCATCTGTAAAATGACAATAATAGCACATACCTCACACAGCAGTTGTTGTGATGACCAAATGAGATAAAGTATTTAAAGTGTTTTGCAAACCTGTTTTACAAGTGGTAGCTCTTATTATTATTAACCTTTTGGTGCCCTAGGCAACCCTCTAATTCTCTAACTTTATAAATTGCAGAGCTATAGGTGATCTTCATTGAGAGGGGGATTTTCCCAACCAGGAATTCCCTATACCATCAGAAGCACAATCTGGAACAAAAAGGAAAAAAAAAATGAGACAATAGATAAGAAATTACTCTTCAAAGTCAAAAACTGCTACTGTCAACATGACATCTTATCATATTGTCCCTTGCCAGGTTGAAATATCAGGGAGTGTGCCCACCAGTGCCAAGGTCAGAGGAAGACTTTGACCCAGGTTCTAAGTTCCACATTCTTGGCAATGTGCCTTATATCAGGTAAAGTTTTGGGCACTGCACACAGAGTTCCAAAATCCAACCTTCTGGTTAGGCAAACTCCCATGGGGGTCAAGGATACCAGGATTGCCACTTCCTGCTTCTTCTATTGGATACAAATGAGAGGTCTTCCATGGAACCTCATCTGCCCCTAGCCACTAAGTTCTGCCCTGAAATCCAATTTCCCCTCAGATGGGCAGAGAGCTCAGGACATCAGATGGGCCCCAGAAGGGAAAAAGGGCTCAAGAACTGAAGTGAACTAAAAGTGGCTCTTCCTGCTTCAGCATTTTGCCAAGCCTTTCCTTGCTGATGAGAAAAGATCAAGGAGGTAGAGGGGAGATATGTGACCAAAAGAAGTATCTGCACCAGGGAGGAACATTTTATAAAGCAACCAGAACCATACAAAGATATCATATTCAAAGCTATCAAGCTTCAGGAAGGTGGTTGTTCAAGTCCAACATCATCTTGCCTTGAGGAATACACACTACTTCTCAGGCTAGGTTAGTCCAGGAGCCAGTGGGCCCCTTAGGGGCAGCAGGCCAAGATATGTCTGATGGGGCCTGCATCAAATGGAGGTTGTGATGGAGTTTCCAGACCTACTTAATCCCCTAAGAGTATTCAGAGGCAGCAGAATAGGCTTCAAAATGATCCCAGCCTCCAGAGCTCCTTCTCACCTTTTCCCTATCCCCTTCTGCCTCCTCTGCTTTAGGTATTTTATCAGCTTTGTGATCCAGTTCCAATTCCACGAGGCTCTGTGCCAAGCCTCTGGCCACACAGGCCCCCTGCACAAATGTAACATCTATAGCTCCCAAGATGCAGGAAAACTCCTAGGGTGAGTGTTCCTGCCTGCCTATTTTGATCCCCAAGAAGCTCCAAGACTCTCAGGAACAGTTGTCCCAATCTTGGGCAGGTGGAAGGAATTTATTCACCTTATAATCTCCTAAGAGTTAAGTGATTTCAGAACCATAGAATGTGAACTAAAAGGGCCTTTGAGAGGATCCAGTCCTCAGCCCAGGAAACTGAGTCGAGGAGGGAAAATCATGTTATTACTCATTAGTCATCATCTGTAAACCCATGATCATCTTGGACCTCTAGTTAGTATAGCTGGGACATGAGTACAGGTCTGCTGGATCCCAGAGCAGGGTCCTTTTCCCCTACTCCATAATTATCTCCCTAAGTAGCATTTGCATGTAAAATACCTTTTAATATATCCTAAGAACATACAGCCTTCTTTTCTTCACAAGAGAATTGCAGTGGTGAGAAGGGAAGGGAAGGAAGGAAGGAAGGAAGGAAGGAAGGAAGGAAGGAAGGAAGGAAGGAAGGAAGGAAGGAAGGAAGGAAGGAAGGAAGGAAGGAAGGAAGGAAGGAAGGAAGGAAGGAAGGAAGGGATATATTGAGTACAGTCAGTTCCCAGTCAGTTACAATCTTCAGATTCTCTTCTGCTTCCTTTATCCCTAACCCAAGCTCTCCCATCCTGTTGTTTCAGAGTTGAATTTTTGTGTTATTCTTAAGTGGACTTAATCTTATTACTTTTGAATTTCTTCTTGCTTTGGGCAAAATGTTTTTTCCCCAATTTGGCTTTGAATTTCATTCTTATCATGCTAGCATAGTAGGGCAGCTAGGTGGTGCAGTGGATAGAGCACTGGCCCTGAAGTTGGGAGGACCTGAGTTCAAATCTCCCCTCAGACACTTACTAGCTGTGTGACCCTGGACAAGTCACTTAATCCCAATTGCCTTAAACATGTGCAGCCATCTCCAGTTGTCCTGATGTATATCTTGCCACTGGACACAGATATCTCTGGAGGAGAAAGTGAGGTTGATGACCTTGCACAACATTCCCTCCCTAAAATCCAATTCTCTGAAAGTCATGATATCACCTCCCAATGTCATGGTCCTCTTGGAGAACAAAGGACAAATGACAATGAGCATGCGTGGTAGTTTTAGTAACAATGACTAATTGTGTCATCTTCAAATATGATGACAAAGTCTAACTTGCTTCTTGTGGGTTATCAAGAATGAATGAAAAAGAGTTCTGTGCTGGGAATCCCTAACTAACTGCATGACCTTGGGCAAGTGTCTGGTGTTTGAGAATAAACACTTAAACTAAAACTACCCTCCCTCATCTCAGGGAGGAAGGGAGGCATAAACTGGTACTTCCTTAGTGTTAAGGCTAGCAAATTCAGATCTCTAGCTCCCCTAATCTCTGTGATTCAAAGTTGCCACATCCCAAGGTGAAAAATATCTTTTCTGCTACTGATCTCTATACTCTCATGCCCATTCTGCTCACTCCTCTGTCTTTTTCCTCCTCTTCCTTCCTCTGCTTTATCATTCCAAACTCCCCTTCACCCTAGATCTCTTCATACTCTTTCTTTTTTGTTCTTTTTAATTTTTTTGGTTTATTTTAAGGTAGGATTTGAACTCAAGCTCTTCTTGACTCCAGGTCCAGTGCTCTAACCACTGTGCCACCTAGCTGCCTCTAACAATCTAAATGGTCTCTGCCTTTGAGGGTCTTGCATTCTACTGAGGAGGTAGCATATGACATGCTCACAAATACTTAAGTATAATACACAATAAGTTGATAGAGACAGACAGACAGTAGACAGAACTGAACATACCATTGTGGGGATTGAGGAAGGTTGTGAAGGGGTTTAAGGAGTTCAAATCCTGCCTTAAAAACTTATTAGGGGGGCAGCTAGGTGGCACATGGATAAAGCACTAGCCCTGGAGTCAGGAGGACCTGAGTTCAAATCTGGCCTCAGACACCTGACACTTACTAGCTATGTGACCCTGAGCAAGTCACTTAACCCTCATTGTCCCACCAAAAAAACCCACACAAAACAAACAAACAAACAAACAAAACCACCTTATTAACTGTGAACCCCTGGGCAGGCCTCCTAGATTCAATTTCTTATCCACCAAATGGAGATAATAATAACACATATCTCTTGAAATTACTTTGATAAGCAAATGAGATGATATTTGTAAAGCACTTTGTAAATGCTAGCTCTTATTATTTCATTTTTTAAAGTTTGTAACCCCAGCACCAGCACAGAGCCTTGAACGTAGCAGGTGCTTCATGCATGTTTATTGGATTTAATTGAATTCACTTTCCTTCTCTGCACCTCAGTTTCCTCTTCTCTAAAATGAATGGTTCAGATCAGCTTGTATCAAAGGCCTCTTCCAACTCTGACACTCTGTAGTTAGTTCCAGCCTCAATAAAATAGAACCCTAGGACTGATGCCCACCTTCATTATTTCATTATCCTCTACTCTTTTTCAGTTCTTATCACCCTATTGGTGCTTGTTCTAACCAACAGATCCCATCTGAGCTTTTCTGAGATTACAGAAACAAAGAAAACAGAATTTGCTCAGCCTTTTCACTGTTACCAAGTATGTTCTTTCTACTGATAAAGCAGCAGCTGGGTGGGGTGTAAAATGGGAATAATGCTGGCACCACCTCACACATTGATTGTGAGGAACAAATGAGATCATGTCTATGAGGCATCTGACAAACCTTAAAACACTATAGAGGGGGGGAAAATGAGCTATCCCCACCTATTGGAAGTTTGAGGTTCATGGCTTCTCCTCTTTTATCGAATATATTTAAATAATCATACATTATATTTAAATAATTTCTATGTTTTCTGTCCCCTTTCTAGTGTTGCCAGGCATCTCTACACTTGTTCCTAGACAATCAAGTTATTCCTTTAAGGATTAAGGCTCATTTCTGGAATGTTTGTCTCTCATTCATTTGTCCTCAATTCTGTGTTGAATTCTGGGTTGAGTTAGCTTGACCTGTGGAAACTTTCTGGTTCTTCTTGTAGCTTATTTGTGGTCTCACAGGACTTTGCCTTTGAACAGCTAGTTTTCTTTAGGCCCTTGTGCTTCTTAGGACACACCAGAAGGATCACTGGAACTAGAAATTACAGGGACAGATGCCTATGAATTGGGGAATGGCTGTGGTATATGATTGCGATGGGATACTACTATGCTGTAGGAAATTAGAGCAGGTTGATTTACTTCCAAATTTTTCAAAATCCCCACATTCAGTTATATAACCCCATCTTTTTTATCCTATTTTTTTCTCCCAACTGCCTTACTCTAGGTATTCAAAGTTCCTGATTTGTTATATGTTGCAGCTCGCAGCTCACTGTTTGCTAAGTATCTCTCCTTGCCGCTGTGTGATAACCCATTTTTAATTCCTCAGAGACTACAATTATAGGATTATAGATCTACATCTGGTAGAAACCTCAAAGACCATCATTTTATAGATGAGGAACCTTGGGCCTAGAGAGTCTATGTGACTTGCCCAAGGTCACACAGTAGTAACTGTCAGAAGAAGATTTGAACTCAAATCTTCTGATTCCAAATACTCGTACTCCATTATCTGGCAGCCGTATAATAGTCATAGTAGAATATTGTATTAAATATTTAAATAAATATTTAGTTTCCAGGATGTTTCTAGGAGAAGCAATTAAAGGAATTTTGCAATTTTATGAGAATCACCATAATCATTGAGGGTATCCTCAGTAATAGTAGTAACAAGGAGACTTTCACAACTTATATTCGATAGGACAAAGCTTCTTAAATTGTAGATTCACAACCCCATATGGGGTCATATGACTGAATGTGGGGTTCACAAAAAATTTGGTGGTACATGTTTGATTTGTATACCTATTTTATATACCTATATACCCAGGGTCATGTAAAAATTTCTTGGGTGAAAAGGGGTCGCGAGTGGAAAAAGTTTAAGAAGTGCTGGTATAGGGGCAGCTAGGTGGTGCAGTGGATAAAGAAACAGCCCTGGATTCAAGAGGATCTGGGTTCAAATTCGACCTCAGACATTTGACACTTACTAGCCATGTGACCCTGGGCAAGTCACTTAACCCTCAATTGCCCTGCGAAGAAGAAGAAGAAGAAGAAGAAGAAGAAGAAGAAGAAGAAGAAGAAGAAGAAGAAGAAGAAGTAGTAGTAGTCGTTGTAGTGCCGGTATAGGACACCACACTTTTACCATCATACAATTAATTGACTGAAAGATTTCAATAACACACGATATAGCTGCACTTATTGATGATGGCAGATTTGATTCAATAGGACAAAACACCTCCTTAAAGGCTCCCTTCAAACAAATTATCTCCCATCTTACATACCTAATTTTGGCAAATATCTCTCACCTGAAGTTACTAATGTTTCTCCCTTTACTGATTTGTCTCCTTTCCCTTCAGATCATAGAATTTTGAGGGTGGCACAGAATTATTGAATCCTTTTATGGCTGGAAAATCCTGGAATCCAACTGCCTCATTTTATAGATGAGGAAACAGAAGCCTCCAAAGGAAAAGTGACTTGTTAAAGGTCACTTATCAGGGGGCAGCTAGATGGCACAGTGGATAAAGCACTGGCCCTGTATTCAGGAGTACCTGAGTTCAAATCCAGCCTCAGACACTTGACACTTATTAGCTGTGTGACCATGGGCAAGTCACTTAACCCCCATTGCCCCGCAAAAAAAAAAAAGTCACTTATCAGTTAGTAGCTGGAACAAAAGCCCAGAGTTCCCAACGTCCATTCTAGGACTCTCCCCATCCTAGTATCTTGCAACTGTTATCTTGAAAACAATTGTTTTCTGAAGCTTCCTTTGAGGTTTTCACTAACCTGATCCTCAATGAATTCTTCCCTATTAATAAGAGTCAAGCTGAGAAGAACA
The DNA here is from genome assembly GCF_019393635.1 of Dromiciops gliroides. NCBI lineage: Eukaryota > Metazoa > Chordata > Mammalia > Microbiotheria > Microbiotheriidae > Dromiciops > Dromiciops gliroides. The sequence continues at coordinate 195,590,614 of NC_057864.1, forward strand.
TTTCATATCTGTCAATTCTACTTCCAACAATGGAAAGGATTCCCAATGTCAAATCCACATCCTGCCTGGTGCTGCCATGAAAGTTATTATCTCTTCCACATTTGGGGGAGCACAGGTGTTTAGAGGTGCAGCAACCTCACTTCATACCTCCACCAACCCTGATGATCTGGAAAATCTGCATAAAACTTTTTGGCCCTCTCTTCATTCCAAAGAAGTCTGAATTTTCTCTTTCTTTTATGGGGTGTTTACAGTACCTTGTTGTAAAATTTGGGTTAAGTATTTGGTCACTGGCTATATGTAGGTTGATGTTAAGTAAAAATAATTTTTCTGTGTCAACTGTGGCTTCTGCAAAACTCCCCCCAAATTCCCATTTAATTTTTTTTTCAGGGCAATGAGGGTTAAATGGTTTGTCCAGGGTCACACAGCTAGTAAGTGTCAAGTGTCTGAGACTGGATTTGAACTCAGGTCCTCCTGAATCCAGAGCCAGTGCTTTATCTACTGTGCCACCTAGCTGCCCCCATCCCATTTAATTTCTTCCTTCCTTCCTTTCTTTCTTTCTTTCTTTTTTTTTTTTTGGTGAGGCAATTGGAGTTAAGTGACTTGCCCAGGGTCACATGGCTAGTAAGTGTCAAGTGTCTGAGGTCAGATTTGAACTCAGGTCCTCCTGAATCCAGGGCCAGTGCTCTATCCACTGCACCACCTAGCTGCCCCCCTCCCATTTAATTTCTAATGTTGACCTGGGATATATCAAAACTACGATGGGGAAAGTTTTGATGTGGAAAGGATAACTGAGAACTGTGGGGGTGGGTGCAGGGAAAAAATGTTAAAGTTTCTTTTGCTGTCCTTACATATGAAGAATATGTCTGATATATGAAGAATGTGAGTGAAGGCCTTACATATAGTAAGCACTTTTTAAGTGTTTGCTGAATTGAATTCAATCAACAAACATTTATTAAACGCATGTTTATTAAGGGCTGAGGATAAAAATACAAAGAATGAAACAATACCTCCTCTTAAGGTAGTTACATTCTAAAGGAGGAGAAAATGAGTGCATAGATAATATTTATTTAATCAGTGTATAGAAAAAGACTAAATACAAATAAATATCAAGTAGTTAAATACAAGATAGTTTGGGATGAGTAAGAACAGTTGAGGGGCTCAGGAAAGAGTTCACATATTTATTAAGGTAAAGAGAAACTTTGCAACTCACTTCACCCAGTAATATCTTGGTCATGAGGATAATAGTTCTTATATGTTTCCTTCTCCCCATTCTTCCACCTACCCCCTAATCCAGAATGCCAGACAGTCCCATTGCTTCAGGGGGAGACCAAGTGGAAGAATCAGATTCAGGGATCTGGGGAAAGGAGATATTGGCAAGGACAGGGCTGGGACTAACCAGGCCAGAATGTGAGGTGGAGGGGGTACATGCTGATCACTCTGACATTACTGATGACAGCATTGCTCCATCCCAGGGACGTCATGAAACTTGGATTCAGTAAGCCATGGCCAGAGGCAATGAAGATGATCACTGGGCAGTATAACATGTCAGCAAAACCCCTCATGAAGTACTTTAAGCCTCTCCTGGACTGGCTTGTTGCTGAGAATGTGGGTCATAATGAGATCCTGGGCTGGTCTGAGTCTGACTGCTTCATCTCTAATGGTACTTCTGCTGATACTGCTGCTGCTGCTGCTGGGCTGCTGCTGCTGCTGCTGCTGCTGCTGCTGCTACTGCTGATACCACTACTGCTAACTACTTCTATTTCTAGTACTGCTGCTGCTTTGAGTTCTCCTACTACCACTACTCTTCCTAATACTTCTGCTGTTGCTGCTACTACTGCTAATTCCACTCCTAATGACTACTACTAGTAGTGCTACTGCTGCTATGACTCCAGCTACTACCACTACTATAATTCATGCTGCTGCTGCTACTAGTAGTAGTACTACTACTGTTACTACTTCGACTACTATTACTATTACTGCTACTGCTACTACTTCTACTACTACTGTTTCTTCCATTACTACTAAGTACTACTGCTACTAGCTAACATTTATATAGAACCTACTATTTGACAGGCACTGTGGTAAGCACTCAAATATCATGTTTGATCCTCACAACAACCCTGGGAAGTAGGTGCTATTCTCTCCATTTTTACAGTTGAGGAAACTTAAGCAAACAGAGGTTAAATGACTTGCCCAGGGTCACACAGCTAATGTCTGAGGTTTGATTTGAACTTAGGAAAATGAGTCTTCCTGACTCCAGGCCCAGTGTACTATCTATTCCACCACCTAAGTAATAGTTCATCTTAGTTTTGCCTCAACCAAGACCCTGCCCCTAATTTGGGGCTTCAATTCTGGCCCAAATTTCAACCCCATAATGTGTGTGTGTGTGTGTGTGTGTGTGTGTGTGTGTGTGTGTGTATTTACACATCTGGGGAAGCTAGGTGATGTAATCAGTAGAGTACTAGAACTGGAAGCAGAAGATTCATCTGGCCTCAGATACTTACTAGCTATATGACCCTGGACAAGTCACTTAACCCTGTTTGTATCAGTTTTCTCATCTGTAAAATGAGCTGGAGAAGGAAATGGCAAACCACTCCTTTATCTTTGCCAAGAAAACCCCAAATCTGGTCACAATGAATTGGACATGACTAAACAACAACATATACACATAACATGTATACAATATGAATAAACATATATATATACATATGATGCATATAAATATTTTATCTGAATCTATTTCTATATTTAATGCATACTTTGTATTAAATGTACTTTATATATTAAAATACTCAGATTTAGTATATTTAAATGTTTTATATATATATATATATATATACACACACCTAATAGGTTAGTACCCATCTGAAAATAGAATATATATTTTATATATGCATGCATATGATACATATAAGTGATATTTTATCTATTAAATATATTTCTATATTTAATATATGTTGTATATTAAATAAAATTTTATATTCTGTATATTTAAATATTATATATACACATACAATAGCTTGGTTTTTATTCTGACATCAGAATATATACATATTTATATATGCATACATACACATATATGTAGGGAGTGGGTGCTGAATAACTAGATGTCTAATGAAAGCAGAGATGGGGGAGTGATCTGACCATAGCACCTAGAAGGTACTCAAAAAACTTCTGTGTTCCACAACCAAGGCTTGTCACACAAAAGCTAATTAGAATGGGAGGGAAAAGAGAGGAGGGGAAAAGGGTTGATTTTCCCTTAACACTTACCCCAGATTTGCTATGTTTTCCCTAGGGAAAAGAAAAATGAGCTTCCTGTCCCTAAATTTGAACTACCATGATGCCATTGCTGGGCAGTGGGTACTGCTGACCCTCTGTCTGTTCCTAGTCCTGATCGTAGCAAGTCTGCTTTATAAGATTCTATCCAAGGGCCAGATGTCTGATCCAAACAAGGAAGTCAAGTTTCTGGGGATCTCCATGAAGATCCAGAATGTTATCAGGAGCCAGTACCTGCTCTTCAGCCTCAGTCTGTTTCTCCTGCTGTCTGTGGTGATGCTATCTGCCTATGTCTTCATCCTCAGCTCCAAGAAATCCTAGATCAGTTCCTATAAGACACAAAGCAAAACGTAGGAGCCTTCAGCTTAGACACCAGGAACAAAGGGTTGCCCCAGTGAGCCAGACTGTATTTGTATTTGGGCGGGGGGAGGTTGGAGGTAAAAGGGTAAATGGGGTGGGGGGAAGGCAGATCAAGAGAGAAAGATGACTTCAGATTGTAAAGCTGTATCTATGCTTGTGAATGTATAACTCTGGGTATGGTGGTGATTATGGATGGTTATGATTATGTGTGCTCTTATATTACTATGGGCCCATGACAGTGTGTGCCGTTATGTATGTGAATGACTAATAGGTATGGCTGGGTGTGTATGAGACTCTACATAGCTATGTGCATGTGTATAGCTGTGATATTCTGAGTGTGTGAATGTACCTGAGGCACCAAGCTTTATCCCCCAGCCTTCTTGGGAAACTCACAAACCTCTGCTCTAGTCACCTAGATGTTCTGTCCATCTCCCACCCTCATCCACCCCCCAAATCCCTAGGATTTGGGTCTTCAAATCAGACATGCTTTATATCCTCTTGAACCCCAGGCAATTGGCTGGAGGGGAGAGGAGAAGGGTAGTCCTAGGTCAGGAAGGGCATTACTGATGCCCTGCTATTTTTTAAAAAGTAAACATATTATTTACTTAGTATAACATTTGCATGTATTATAAATGTCACAGTACACCGACTAGATATCCACCACTCCCCTTGCCTTTCTCCTGGACTGGAAGCCCCTGTGACACAGAAGAATTCAATGTTAGGTCTCACCCAGATGTATATGGCTCCAAAAGCAGGGCTCAGATCTCCTTCAACTTCCAAACCTCCCAGACCCTGAGTACTAAAGAGCCAAAACCAAGCCAGAGGGAGCCTAGGAAACTGGGCCCAGGGCCCAAATAATCATTGACTTATTTAATATTTAGAGTTAATCTTTAGTCATTTCTATCAAGAGATGGTTCTGATCGTCACATCTTCCCCATCCCACCTCCCTATCCTCTATTCCCCCAGCACATTCCCTGTTGTCCTGGAAAGTGAGAAATAAGCAAATATCTTTCCTGACTTCTTATAAAAATTCCCTGATGTGAGGGAAATTGGCCGGGGGAGGGGGGAAGGAAGGGGGATTGGAGAAGAAAAGGAGGTGAAGTTGATGAAGGGATTTAGGAGGCTTAAAAGGTAAGTTCTTTGGAGATATCCCTAGGCAGCTGACAGGCAGCTTTTCCTACTGCCCTCCTATATCATTCTGAGAAAATAAAAAAGGAAATTAACCTTCAAGAATTTGGAGACCCTTCAGCCTCTTTCTGCTCCAGGCTCTTCACTGTGGTCCTAACCCCTGACCTAATCTTCTCTAAGAGAGGGAACAGGGTGATGATGATGAACTGTGGCAAGCCATACAGGTCTGGAAGAATCTTAGCACTTAGCACAGTGCCTGGTACATAGTAGGTGCTTAATAAATACTTTTAAATTTATTGAATTTGAAGAGGTAAGAACTGACAGCTATTGAAAATCTCATCCACCGGGTTTGGTGTTTTGTTTTTGGGGTGGTTTTTTTTCCGCAGGGCAATGAGGGTTAAGTGATTTACCCAGGGCCACACAGCCAGTAAGTGGCAAGTGTCTGAGGCCAGATTTGAACTCGGGTCTTCCTGAATCCAGGGCTGGTGCTTTTTCCACTATGCCACCTAGCTGCCCCCCAATCCACTGTTGAGACTGAGGGGAAGATAGCTCTGTCCCATTGTGCTTCCCTTGCTTCCTTTTGGTATAGCCCCTGGCCAAATAAAGGTCCTAGACATGCATCCCTTTCCTGAATCCTTTCTATGACCTACAGGTTTGGGTCCCCCCAGAATCCCAAAGATCCAGGAGGTTATGTGGGAGGAGTTTTAAGAGATAGTTGTAGGGCTCTATGTAGGGGTACTTAACATTTTCCCTTTTATTTGTATGTTCAATAAACCATGTGACCACAGTATACATAAATATAGGGGGGAGGCAATTTGACAAGAGATTCCAGGTGTAAGATGGGGCTAATAACCATTAATTTCCTATTTTAATCATTAAAAGAAATATTTCATCTAATCCCTTAGTTTATATGCCTTAATTGGCTAGCCTTCCATTTAATGCTGAGGAAATGGAGGGGGGAGAAAGAGAGGGAGGGAACAAGGTGAATATAAGTGGTTGCTGGCTCAGTGCTCTGTAGTAGCCAATTAGGATGTTTCAGCCCCTTGGGACACTACCATGCATTCATCAAAAAATGAATTGAAGGAGCTACTGGGCTGATAGCTCAAGAAGAGCACTACATACTACATTCCTTCAGTGACTAATTGACAGAACACACAGGGCCCTTCTTTAGGGTTAAGGAAGGCAGCACACTAGCTAATCTGGAGCCCTCAAACTAAAGAGCTCCTACCACAGTGCCCTAAGTGTTTCATGGTGTGGCATATACATTGCACAGCTGGCACACTGATACTCAGGATTCTCCACTGAGTGCCTTTTATCTCTCCATTATCATCTTCAACTCTCCAGACCAGCATCTCCATCTTTTTGAAAACAGTCTTCTTGCTGCCCCCTATACACATCACTCATATCTATGCCTTTGCTTAGGGTATTTCCCATCACAAGAAATTCCCCTTTTGCCTGTCCACCCCAAACCATATATCTCCCCTCTAAGACCTTGCTCAAAACTGACTGCTTCTGGGGCAGCTAGGTGGTACAGTGGATAGAGCACTGGCCCTGGAGTCAGGAGTACCTGAGTTCAAATCCGGCCTCAGACACTTAACACTTACTAGCTGTGTGACCCTGGGCAAGTCACTTAACCCCAATTGTCTCACTAAAAAAAACTGCTTCTGAAAATCTTTTTCAGATTAACCTTACTCTCTTCTGACCAATTCTTTACACTTCACCACTTTCAGTCTCTTGAATTTTTAAAAAATATTCTGCCTTTTTGATAGGCTAGTTGTTGCTCTTGTTCTTGATGTAATAAAAGCGTAAGCTCCTTTGGGAGAAGTAGTGAGAATGTTGAATTTGGAGTAAGTGAACTTGGGTTTAATTTTTGGCTCTGCCACTTACTACCTGTTTGACCTTGGGCAAGTCATTCAATCCTTCTGAGATTTAATTTCCATGTCTGTAAAATGAGGGCATTGGATTGGAGTTCCTTCCAGGACAATCTACAATCTAATCTCTTGTTTTCTCTTCTCTCTTCTTCTTCTTCTTCTTCTTCTTCTTCTTCTTCTTCTTCTTCTTCTTCTTCTTCTTCTTCTTCTTCTTCTTCTTCTTCTTCTTCTTCTTCTTCTTCTTCTTCTTCTTCTTCTTCTTCTTCTTCTTCTTCCTCCTCTTTTCTCTCTCTCTCTCCCTCTAAAGAACACAGGACAGTGCACTGTTTGCTTCTTAAGTAACTCCATCATACTCTTTCACCCAAATAACCCCAAGGTATTCAGCAAAGGGTAATTGTGGGGGAGAGGATCATAGCTAAGACACTGAACTGCTACTGGGCCAAGGAGGGAGGGACTCACCCTCTTTCTCGGGAATTTCAAGCTATTAGAAACTTTAGAGAATATTTAATCCAACAACATCGTTTTATAGATACAGAAATCAACTTACAAATACAAGGTTGTTGTGAAGAAAAACACTGTAGATGAACTATTATTATAGTTCCAGCTTCACTACTGACTGCTGTTTGACCTTGGGCAAATCTTTTTCTAGGCCTATTTCCTTTCTTTTGAAATTAAGGGAGAAGACTAAATTATTTCTAACCTCCCTTTCAACTCTGACACTCAAGGGTTCTATAAACTACTGGTACTTCCCCAACCTATTTTTCTCCATTCACCTCAAATACCCGTAGGTGAAGTATCAGAATTTGGTCAAGGCAGATCCCGAAGGACCATAAGCATTATGCCTAATGGGGCGCGGCTGGGAAGGAAATACATGAATATTCTGAGCCCTTTCCCGATACCCTCCCACCAAAAATCCCCCTAATTTTTTCAAGCCCCGCCCACGATCCTGCCGCCTCTCCCGCCCAAGCTCCTCCTTTCAGCACCGTGATAGGGACAGCTCCCGGGGTCGTGGCATCCTGTCTTCAGGATCTAGTGTGGGTAGCAAAGTGGGGCTAACCCAGCAGGACCTCAGGGGAGCTGCGGGTGGAAGTTAAAGCCCGCAGCTCCCCTACACCTTGACGGGGTTCGGGGGGAGCCCTCCCCTCGGAGGCGGCATCCACCTAACTCCAGGAACCTGTACCCGCTGACTGAGAGCTGGACAGGCAGTGGTGCCGACAGCCTGACTGAGAGCCCAGGATCGGAGGATCAGGATTCCGGGCTCTAGGGCCCATGCCGTCAAAGGATGCCGATTCGCAGGGGGCATGTGGCGCCTCAGAACATTTACTTGGATACAATCATTCGAAAATTCGAGGGCCAGAGTGAGTGTGTGAGAGCATGTGAACCTGGGAGGGTAGATGGAAGGGTGGAGGGTCGGGATTGGGAGGAATCGAGAGGGATGAAGGGTGTGGGAAAGTTCCCCAAATTGGGGAACAGAGAAAGGGGACAGCAGGAAATGATTGTTTTGTGTCCTGAAGTGCTGTCTACAACTCTTACAATTGAATGGGAGTGGGGACAGGTGGTATGCTGTGTGTTTCAAGCTCCTGAACGCCCCACATCAATATACCAAGAACCTCTCCTGTTTCTCTATACATTGTCATCCCTAAGCTCTTTCCCCAGGTGTGGAGAGCAGATAAACAGAACTTTCCTCTCTCTGTTCATTGGTGGTATTTTGCTTTTTCAGGTGAACAAGACTTAATCTGTTTCAATTCAATTCAACAAATATTTATTATTCAGCAGGCATCATGCACAAGAACAGTGCTTTTGTCTTCTCCCTGTCCACTTTGCTCTTCCCCCCCACCAGCCCTGGTGTGAATCAGCTACTCAGAGGGAGCCCATAACTCCCACATTCCTCTCCCCTAACAAATTCTTCATCCCTGCTCTCCACCCTCCTCCCATCAGTCCCTGACACTTATTTCTAGTTACTACCTATTGATTCCAACCTGGCTGATACCCACAAACCCCCCATTCTTGATCGTCCACTCCCTTGCCACTCTCCCTGTACCATTTATTAACCCCAAACCATCTCCCAACCTCAGTCCCAAGCACTGACCTCCTCCTACTTTTTAGGCCGGAAGTTCCTGATTGCCAATGCCCAGATAGAGAACTGCGCCATCATTTATTGCAATGACGGGTTTTGCCAGCTCTTCGGCTACTCCAGAGTGGAGGTGATGCAGCGACCCTGTACCTGTGACTTCCTTACTGGTCCTGACACCCCACCAAGTGCTGTGTCCCAACTGGCACAGGCTTTGCTGGGTGCCGAGGAATGCAAGCTGGAGATTCTCTATTACCGAAAGGATGGTAAGATCAGGGCTGTGTTGAAATAGAGGGGGGAGGAGGAAAGGTTAGGGTCAAGCTGAGCCTCAGTTTCTCCTCTGTAAAAATGAGAACATTGAGCTAGATCATCTCTAAGGCTCTCTCCAGTTCTAGTAGATTTCTCTGAGCCTTAACTGATGGAGGCAACTAGCTAATGTCAGAGTTGGGGGACCTGGAGCAGATATCTAGGGTCAGCCAGATGATGAATTCTGTCATTACCCCTTGATCTGAGATATAGAGATACAGTGGAAAGAACTCTGGGTATAGAATTGGAAAACCTGTGTTCTGGTCCCAGCTGTGTTACTTTCTTGTCAATTGGCAGTGGATAAGTCATTTCCCTTCTGTGAGCCTCATTTTCTTCCTCTTTAAAATCAAGTGGTCGAGCTAAATTATTTCTAAGGTCTTTCTAGCACTTAAAAACCCTATAAGCCAGTTACAGATATGTTTCCTATCCCTGGAGAGCTGAAAAATGGGGCCAGACCTCACTCAGGCTTCTGACTTGACTGCCTAGTGGTCAAGGTTCAGGAACCTTTCTGTTGCTAGCCTTTCCTTCCCACTCCATCTACCCTTAACCTTCTGGCTAACAAGCCTAGGAAGTGCTGGCTGTCCTCAGTCACTATCAGCCCCAGCTGTCAGACAGCTGGGATAGAAATTAACTTTCCCTGATCTCCCTCTGTGTAGGAAGGGATTAGGGAACTAAGGTCACTCATCCTCTCCTTCAGGGCCTCCATGGTCCTAGAGCCTCAGGAATTGCAGACAGGGAGAGGAAAGGAAACTTGATGCAATGAACAGTGTGCTGGATTTAGAGTGAGGACCTGGGTTCAACTCACACCTCTGTTACTTAGCACCTGTGTGACCCTGGGCAAGTTACTTAAAACTCTTTCAGCTTTGGTTCTTCATCTGTATCATAATGGAATAGGACTAGATGGTCCATAAGGTCCATACCAGCTCTAAATCTAGGATCCTGGACTGGAAGTTCCATCATATCCCCAGCCTCCTAGGATTGCTGGGAAGGTGGGATGTTAAGTAGGGATGGGACTCAGCTCTTAAGCCAGGGGCTCATCAGCAAGAACCTTGCCCTCAATCTCTTCCACAACAGGGTGATAAGAACTAGCTTTTGCTTGCCCAAAGTTCTAGAGAGTCCCCTAAAATGGATTACTGTAAAAGGGTCAGCACCTCAAGAAGGGACAGAGGAAGCTTACACAGAAGAGGAGAGTACAAAATGAAAATCAGACTCTTCATCACACACCCCGCTAGTCACTTATGTGAACCTAGTTATCCCATTGCAGTTGAGAGTAAGTCAAAGCTTAGCATAATAGACTAGCAAAACTTGAAGGAACCTTAAAGATCATATAGTCCCAACCTACTTCCTCCATTTTACAGGAAAGGAAACTGAGGCCTAGAGAGAGGAAATTACTCATTCAAGAAAACAGAGTTAATCAGGACTAGAACTGAGGGTTCTTGATTCCTAATCTTGCATTCTTTCTACTCCACCCAAATATCTCTTCCATAGAGAACATAGGAGAAATATCTTGGGGCTAAGGGAAGGGACTCTGAACTTCCTATTTGTGTCTAGGGAAAATTTCAGACTTTTTTTGGATTAGATAATGGGTGTGAAAGCCTATGGTCCATGTATGTAATATAAGCTATGGACATGATATAAACTTGTGCTCCATGTATAAGGAGCCCCTTTCTCCAAATATAGGACTTGGGTAGGCTGAACTGCTGTTTTTGGTGCCTTAATGAAGAGCGGGCAGGCATTGGAAGGGGAAGACAGAAGAAAGCTTGAAAAGGGTCCTGGTGAAATGAAAGGAGTCTCAGGGAAATGAGAAAGATCACAGGGTGGTGAGAACTGAATGTTTCCATAAAATGAGAACATCCCCACAGATAATGGTGGCTTTTTGCTAAGACTGCTCAGCCTGAACTGGAAGAAGTAGAGGAAATATTGGATTAGGGAAGGGAAAAAGACTCCCAAATCATCTAAATCATTCTACCTCAAGGCAGATGTATAGCAAATCCACTCCAGGTATTTTGGAGACTTTCCAGGGGTAGAAAAAGTCAAATACTCATGAAACTGAGCACCCAGAAAACCTCTTCCTGCCCCCCAGTTCTCTAGACAATCTGTTCCATTTTTTAATCCTTAAAGCATCTTGATGACTAGTTCTGAGTTAAATGTTTATGATATGGAGTCTAGAGCAATATCCAGGGGGAGGGGGCAGCTAGGTGGTGCAGTAGATAAAGCACCTGGCCCTGGATCCAGGAGGACCTGAGTTCAAATCCAGCCTCAGACACTTGACACTTACTAGCTATGTGAACCTGGGCAAGTCACTTAACCCTCATTGCCCGCCCCCCCCCCAAATATATCCAGGGGAAAAGTTTTGAGTCTCTGCAAGCTAATATGCATTTTATGGTTGACTCACATTACATGGTTCTTTTCCACCATACTCATACACAACCCATCTTCTTTTACCTTTTATTTATTGCCCTTGGCATAGTGATGGGTCCGAAGTGTTCTCCTCCAGTATCCTACCTCCACATGCTTGACTCTAGTTGCCCTAGGGATGGGAAAAAATTATCCAGAATAGAACACTAATTGACCATTGACAAACCTTTTTTCTGCCCCATCCCCTTAGGGCTTCAGATAAATTAATGTTCCCTTAACAATTCTCAGAGAACCTTTTTGTCTTTCCCATCATTTAACTGGAAAAAATAAAACCCAGAAGAGGACAAGGAAATAAAAGGTCACACAGTAAGCCAAAAATTGGAGCCAGGGACTCTGGTCTCTAGCTTTTTTCTTTTAAACCTAGCCTTCCCATCTCACCTTGCACACAGCCTTATGGTGTCCCTTCTAGGACTAGTGAGAAACCTAATGGGGAGCAGGGTGGCGGGATATGGGGAAGTATGGAGATGGAAGAAGGAATGGATGTAAAGGGGAAGAAAAGACAACAGGGTCCTTCTCTGGATGTATCATTCTCCTTTCAATGTCAGGGACTCCCTTGTTATGCTAGAGAATACTTTGTCCAACTCATACCCACAATACCACAAGTGACAGAGGAGGTCAGAGGTGGTGGGGAAATGAGAAGACTCCCTCTTCTAGGTGGAGATTTTTCTGGTTTTCTATTACCTTCTCCATCCCTGAGCATTTCACACAGAGTTGAGGAAGTGGCTAAGAGAGAGGAGGGGGTGAGAGACAGAGTGAGGTGGGTGGGGGAAAACTGCAAGAAAGGGGAGAAGGTGTGAGCAACAGAAGGGAGGGGGGAAGGGAAAGGGAAAAAAGGGAAAATGAGAAAGATAAGAGGATAAGAGAAAACAGAAGGAGATGGGCAGGCACAGAAGAAAGTGCCTATATGAGCAAATGGGTTTGAGATAGTCATCTTTTAGACTCTAGACTGGAGAGGAAAGATGAGAAAGGAGCCCCTGCCCATCTGGAGGATGGAAGGGGCAGAGACCAGAGGCTACTCCCATCCCCCTGGAGTTATTCCAAAAGCAGAGACAGGGATAGGCACAAAGAAACAGAAATAGAGCTAGGGATAAAGTGATTAGACAGGCAAGTATAAGAAGAGGGATGAGGGCTTAGAGCTTTCTAAGCCCATCTTGAGGCTACCAAGACTTGCAGGTAAGTGGATGGCCACTTAATTTCATAGTTGGGAAAATGGAGGCAAAGCTTAGCCCAGTGTGACAATGACAGGCTTTGAACCAAATGAGAAAGAGATAGTATGGTGTAATAGAAAGAATACTGGAGGTACTGGATTTGAATCCTGACTGCTACTCATAGACTATGTGATCTCAGAAGAATAACTTCATGTCGGTTTCCTCTTCTGTAAAAATTAAGGGTGGAGCAACTAGGTGGTGAAGTGGATAGAGCACTGGCCCTAAAGTCAGGAAGACCTGAGTTCAAATGCGGCCTCAGACACTTGACTCTTACTAGCTGTGTGACCTTGGGCAAGTCACAACCGCAATTGCCTTACCCAAAAAAATTTAAGTTGGGGGGGGTACAGCTAGGTGGCGAAGTGGATAAAGCACCGACTCTGGATTCAGGAGGACCTGAGTTAAAATCGGGCCTCAGACACTTGACACTTACTGACTGTGTGACCTTGGGCAAGTCACTTAACCCTTATTGCCCCACAAAAAAAATTTAAGGGGATGTACTCACTTATTTATATCTCAGATATACTATGATCCTATGTGTTTTGGCAAACTGGGGAGTGAAATATGAATAGCCCGGCATAATAGGCGTTTGGAAGAAAGTTCACTCCCTCCCTCTGTCCTAATCACATCTGTGTTTCCTCTTGGGGCACAGATTCGCACAATGGGGGAGTTATGTCTGTTTGTACAGCTCTTTTTATGGGACTGAATATGTGGGACTGTGTGCCTAACTATACATTAGTGTGCTTCTGTGTATAACTGGGTTTGAATGTTTTTCAGGAAGCAATTAGGTGTCAGGGAATGGGAAAGTGTTGAAAGTTGTGGGATTTATATACTCCCTGGACCCATCTGTATTGCTGCCTGCAGAGTATTAGGGAAACAACATAGAGAGGAAAGCATTGGTCTGGGGGCCAGGAGGCCTGAATTCTAATTTACTCACTAATTCCTTTATCTAATCATCTATTCCAAACCTTCATTTTGCAGATGAGTGAACTAAAATTCAGGAAAGAGATGTAATTTGTCCAAGATAAACCCTGCTTATTAGTAAAACTTGAACCAGACCATTGTTCTTTCCTCCATTTCAGGCTGCCTTTCCTAGGTAAAAGCTACTTCATCTCTCTGGCCTCAATTTCTTCACATGTGCAATGGGTAATAGAGAAGGGGTGTGATAGAATGGCCTTATATCCCTTTCTGTTAATATTCTCAGATTCTATAACTCATTAACAGGGACAGAACAGGCTCACACCAGGGAAGAGAACTTCCACAGAGACAATGTACTAACCACCCTCTCCCCACCATCTTCTCCCTGCTGCAGTCCCAAGCTTAGGAAGCAGTCCCAAGAGACACTGTCATAACTGGAAAGGGACAGAACCACAGGTCTGGGGAAGAAGCAAAATTCTACTTCCAGTTACAGGAGATTGTTCAGTGTCTAAAGAAATGGGTGTCAAGAACCATAGACTGTCAAAACAGAAAGGGACCTAGGAAGCCATCTACTCCAATCTCTTTATTTTCATATAGGGATACAGAGATGGGGAGTGACTTTCTTAAAGGTCCTGACTGTTCGATTCATGTTCCATAAAATTATAACTGACCAAGCCCAGCAGCTGGTAAAGAGTACCTGGGGCTTTGGAGTCTGGACCTTAGAAATTCTTGCTGACAGGAGAGGGATGAAGGGGAATGGAGGAGAGAAAAGGAGAGGGATTGTTCTGTTGGGTTTCCTTAGCTGCACTGTGCCCATACATCTGGTTATCTACCAGTCCTGCCCTCTAGCTCTGAGTCCTCATTGCTGTTGGCTCTGAGGAGCTGAGGACTGGAACCCCCACCAACTTTGGTCAGGTGCCTATGGACTAAGACTAAGGGGGGAGGGCAGCTACCAAGACATCTCAGAAGAATAGCTCAAATCCATGCAATTTAGACATTCCTGCCTGACCCAGGCATGGTTCCACTAAACTGTGGCATAGCTGTTTTTATTAACCAAACGTGGTGAAAGGTTTCCATAGTCAATTAGGCATCATTCCACCTTCACACCTTAGGGACACATAGCTCAGGCAGAAAGGGTGGGGGAGTATAGCAAAGGGTGACAGGGGCAGGGTGAGCTGTGAAAAATGCCTGCCCTATTTGAAGACCCACAATCAGACACTGGGCTATGTGTAGAAGTTACACTGCCAGAGAGCTGGGGATGATAGAAGGAAGCTGGCATGATAGTTAGAACACCGGGTCTGGGGTCAGAAAAACCTAAGTTCAAACCTGCCTCAGACTAACCAAATGGCCCAATGTGTCTGGAGGTTATGGGAGAAAATCAGCACTGGAGAGATGCCAAGTCTTTCAGAGACAATACTACTCCTATGAACACAAAAAGGAAAGAAGCATTTATTAAGTGTATGCTATGTGCCAGGCACTGTGCCAAGCACTTTACAAATGTCATTCCCTTTGATCCTATGGGATAGATGATGTTATTGTCCTCATTTTATACTTGAGGAAACTGAGGGAAATGGAGGTTAAGTGACTTGCCCAGAATCGCACAAACAGTGAGTATCTAAGGCCAGATTCGAACTCAGGTCTTCCTGGCTCCAGGGCCACCTAGCTGCCCCTAGCTTTAGGAATCAGGGGAGGGGAAATACAGACAATAATGCCTTTAAGGATCTTCCATCAAAGAGACTATCATTCCATCAATGTTCTATCATTCTATTGTATACTATGAACATACATAAGCATGCAATAAGCACAGGGCAAATTCTTAAGGAGGGGAACGTAGTGGTATCTGTGTGAATGAGAAAAGGCTTCATGTCGAAGGTGGTGCTTAAGCAGAATTGTGAAGGAAACAAGATATTCTAAGAGCAGGGAGGAGAGGAGTCTATTCCAGGCATGGGAGACATCCAGTAGAAAGGCATGTTGACAGGAGGAGTATGATGTGTGAAAAACAGCAATAAGAATAATCTGACAGGTAGCAACTAGGTGGTGTAGTGGATAAAGCACTGGCCCTGGATTCAGGAGGACTTGAGTTCAAACCCGGCGTCAGACATTAGACACTTACTAGCTGTGTGACCCTGGGCAAGTCACTTAACCCTCATTGCCCACCCCCACCCCCCAAAGAGTAATCTGATTGGACAATGGAGTGAAGGAAAGGGAATAATTCATGATACAATTGGAAATTGAGGTCAGGGCCAGGTTGTAAAAGGCTTTAAGAGTTAAACACCCCTCACTTTTCAGCTCTCTTTTATATTTTCTTCTCCTATTAAAATGTAGACTTTTTGAGGGCAGGGTCTGTCTTTCCTTTTGCTTTTTTCTTTATCCCCAGAACTTAGCGCAGCACCTGGTGCTTAGTAAACACAAAAGGTAGAGAAGTAAATGAGAAGAGTGGAAGTGGAAGCAATGTGTGGAGACAGCTTTTTCTTTTTCTTTTTTGTGAGGCAATTGGGATTAAGTGACTTGCCCAGGGTCACACAGCTAGTAAGTGTCAAGTGTCTGAGACTGGATTTGAACCCCGGTCCTCCTGGCTCCAGGGCCCGCACTCTATACACTGCACCACCTAGCTGCCCCTTGAGACAACTTTTTCTAGGAGTTTTATTGTGAATGGGAGGAGAGATACAAGAAGATCAGTTGAGAAGGCAGGGCAAAGAGGTTTCCAACACTTTGGGACCCTGGTGTAGGATTCATGGGAGGACATAGTTGCAAAGGAAGAGTTGCAATCTAAATGGTTGAAGGGAATACCCATAAAGATGAGATACCTAATCCATTGAAATACTAAGATATAGATCCCTGAGAACCAGAGATTTGAGTTTGACCTCCTACAACCTACGTGATCTTCAGCTTTAACCGTACTTCCTTGGGCCTCAGTTTCTTCATATTTAAAATGAGAAGATTGTACCAGGTGATTTCTAAGGTCTCTTTCCTCTCTCTATAAAACCGATTCATGAGGATATGAACTCTCTAAAGCTAGGAAATGAATTGTATATGTGAGAGAGAGTCGTAGGGACATATTCGGA
This sequence comes from Dromiciops gliroides, assembly GCF_019393635.1. Classification (NCBI taxonomy): domain Eukaryota; kingdom Metazoa; phylum Chordata; class Mammalia; order Microbiotheria; family Microbiotheriidae; genus Dromiciops; species Dromiciops gliroides. The sequence continues at coordinate 195,607,232 of NC_057864.1, forward strand.
AAAGTAGGCCAGAGTCAGATTGTCCAGGGACTTGAATACCAGAAAAAGGGATCTGCACTCTTGCAAAAGGGAGCGCCTTTGGACGTTTTTGAGCAGGGATGTGACATGATGTACTTCCAGTGCATACCACACAAGATAAGAGGTAGAGAGCTGCTTGAGTGGAAAATGAAGGCAAGAAGAGAGACAAAGGAGGGCAAAGGACAGCCAGTGATTCCACGGAGGCTCTAAATCTCCTCCCCCCAACTGCCCAACTGCATTCCTCTAATCCCCATCTGCTCAATTTTAATTAAAACAGAAACAAACCTCGAAGATTAAGCTCTGAGCCACTGGAGCTGAGCACAGCCCTCCCAAGCCCTGATGCTACTTCATCCCCCTAATGACCAGCTTAGCTGCTCTCTCTGCCACTACCCAGGGAGCTGGAGTCCAGCCCCACCCCCAACACACACCTTCCATCCTGCCAGGCCCTGGATTCTGCCCAGGATTGCACAATCCTTAGGGGATTTCAACTATAGGACGTATGTTATCCATGATAGCCTTGTTTCTCTGCTCTACTTACTCCCTTGAACTTATCTCAGACATAGACCCCTACCAAACTCCTCAAGTCAACTTTTTTGTAAGTGGGTGAGGGGAGAAGGGAAGTTTCCTAACTTTTCTCCAGTCTCCATCCTTGGACCAGACCCTTAGAGAGACCAGAGTTCCTTGCTCAGCGCCCTTCCAGAGCTCCCAACACTGGCCATGTCATCTCTGAAGCTGAGCGGGCTTTATTCTCTGTCCCATTGTGGGGCAGAGGCTAGAATAAGCCCCGTATTGGGGTTAAGAGGCCTAACTGGACTGGCATCTCCAGCTTCTGTATGCTCCTTGGTTGTCCACAGCTTCATGCTTCCGTTGCCTGGTGGATGTGGTGCCCATAAAGAATGAAGAAGGGGCCGTCATCATGTACATTCTCAATTTTGAGGACCTGGCACAGCTCCTGGCAAAGAGCAGCAGTCGAAGCCTTACCCAACATCTATTGTCCCAGGGATTCCTAAACTCTGGTGAGATAGTCAAGGGGAAGAGGTAAGGGGGAAGATGAATGTACCACCATACAACAGGGAAGGGGGACCTTCACCCTGTCATCTTGTTCTGCCCATGTTGCACATGGCATCCCCACTTCCCTACTCTACCCATGCCCCTGAACTCAGGCCCCTAGCAAACTTCTTTTGTAGGGGGTGGGGAGGAGTAGAGAATCTCAGTCTCTGCTCTAAAGGAGACAATGTTTTCAGAGTGCTCCCGGGGCAAGCTAAGTGGGCAAAGCTCTGCATCAGATACAGACCAGGTCAAGTACCGCACCATCAGCCAAATCCCACAGTTCACACTCAACTTTGTGGAGTTCAACCTGGAGAAGCACCCATCCGGCTCTACCACTGAGATTGAGATCATCGCCCCACACAAGGTGGTGGAACGTACCCAGAACGTCACAGAGAAGGTCACTCAGGTAATGGAGCCAGCCTGGGCAGGCATCGTCAAAGCTTAGCCAGAAAGAATGGAGGTGGGGAGGGGGCAGAAATAAAAGAATTCACTCTGGATTCCAGGTAAAGTGTCTGCATAGCAACTCAGGCTCTGGCCAAGGGAAAGGGAGAAAGGGCTGGCATATCAAGAGTTACCAGGGAGCTATGTCTTCTTTTCCTCACTCTTCTTTCTTTTTCTTCCTTCCTTCCTTCCTTCCTTCCTTCCTTCCTTCCTTTCTTTCTTTCTTTCTTTCTTTCTTTCTTTCTTTCTTTCTTTCTTTCTTTCTTTCTTTCTTTCCTTCTCTTTTCTTTTTTCTTTCTTCCTCCCTCCCTCCCTTCCTTTCTTTTTCTTTCTTTCTTTCTTTCTTTCTTTCTTTCTTTCTTTCTTTCTTTCTTTCTTTCTTTCTTTCTTTCTTTCTTTCTTTCTTTTTTCTTTCTTTCCTTCTTTCTCCTTCCTTTCTTCTTTCCTTCTTTCTTTGTTTTATTAGCACTTTTGCCCACATTGCTATCATTTCCTAATGCCATCCATTCCTGACCTACCACACTAATAGAGCCCTTCCATGTAACGAAGTAGTTGAGCAAAAAAAAAAAAATCGACACATTGATTCTGTCTGACAATTTATAGTCCACTAGATCCTGTGGTCTGCATGAAAGGTAACTCGAGAGCCATGATTCTTCTGCAGTCTGCTCAGTAATTACGTGAGACAGTCTCAAGTATCTCAAAGGCTATTGTAGCATGCTAGTAGCCACGCAAGGGACCAATCTTGACGGATGAACCAGTATCCCTGTGTCAGCTCTCAGGTCTGTGTTCAGCTCTGGCCCCAAGGGAACAGCATTGTCTCATGTGGACAAGTCTGTGATACGTATGAATGAATTAGAGAGGATCAGGAACAGAGCCTTGTTTCAGAGAAAAAATATTCCTTCTCCACCTTGAAAATCATCTGGGTTTCTGTCCCTGAGAACAGTCTGCAGGACTGCCCCAGTTTAGGAGAGACACATCATTGGCTGAACCCTCCAGGTTTTAGTTTCTGCCCCACATCCAGGGTGTGGCTAGCACCAGTGCCCTGCTCTCTGTATCTTGGAGGTAGTGGGAAGAACAAGGAGAAGGCAAGGATAGTAGGTTGTCAAGTGGAAGGGAACCCTGCCATCCACAGCCCCCACAAGGAAGAAGTTTTTCTCAGGAGCAGAGAAAAAGATGAACCACATAGGGAACCAGAGGATACCATCCTGTCACCTCCAGTAGAGATGAATGAGGGCGAAGTGAGGAGATAGAGCAGGGAAAGTAAGAGGGGAAGAGAAATGGGGAATCGGGTGAGGAAGGAATGGAAGGGTTCTCTCCTTAACTGTCTCCCCTCTCCCCCAGGTTTCAAACTTGGATCCATCCTCCTCTTCTTTGGGAAATAATAGGGTCATAGATTTAGAGCTGTAAGAGAACCTTGAGACCACCAAGTTCAATTGCAAATGAGTGCTGAGAAGATAATAATAATAATAAATAATAATATTTATACAGTACATACTATATACAAGCCACTGTGCTAAGCATTTCACAATTATTATCATTTGGTCCTCACAATAACTCTGGGAGGTAGGAGCCATTATTATCACCATTTTACAGATGAGGAAACTGAAGCAAACAGAGGTTAAATGACTTGCCCAAGGTCACACAAGGACACAAGGTAAGTGTCTGAGGCCAGATTTGAACTTAGATCTTCCCAACTCCAGGCCCTGAGTGTTATCTACCTCTAATAATTTCACAATTCATTTAGATAGACCTTTAAGGTCATGAGATCATAGAGTTGGAGTTGGGAGTTCATTAAATCCAACCCCCTCATTTTGTAGATGAGGAAGCTGAGGGTCCAAGATGAGAAGGGACTTGCCCAAGTTCACACAGGCCATAAGGGGAAGAACTAGATGTGAAACCAGGTCCTCCAGCTTCGAATCCCATATGCACTGCTCCACACTCTCCTCACAACCACCCTGTGGAGCAGATCCTGTAAGTGTGATTTTCTAAATTTTGCAGATCAGTCAACAAGCATTTATTATGCCCCTACTATGTACTAGGCACTACCAGGCACTGTGCTAGGTGGTGAGGATACAAAGAAAAGAAATCATCTTTTTCCTCAAGAAGATTAAATGAGGAAACCAAGGCTCAGGCATATTTCACGGCTTGTCAGGGGTAAGAAGCTTGTGAGCGCTGACATCAGCATCTGAAGCCAGGTTTCTTATCTGTAAGCCTCACACTCTTCCTTTCCCAAAAATCATGGTACTCTAGAAGAGGAAATGTCTGACTTCAGGGTTGGAAACCAGCTGGGGCAGAACGGTGATAAAATGAGGCATGAGGGGCAGTTAGGTGGCACAGTGGATAGAGCACCGGCCCTGGAGTCAGGAGTACCTGAGTTCAAATCCAGCCTCAGACACTTGACACTTACTAACTGTGTGACCCTGGGCAAATCACTTAACCCTTATTGCCCTGCCAAAAATAATAATAATAAAATAAAATAAAATAAATGAGGCATGTACCATCCAGCTACTTTTCAGGAAAGCTTGAAATTGTGTAGTAAACTGAATCTATGCTGGAATGCCTTCTGCTTCCCACCCCCTGGAAATTTCCCCAATCCTGCCCCTTAGCTATCTAGTCAAGTTAGCTATGTTCTATCTAACCCGTGACCTGTGACCCAGGAAAGTAATTTCTATTCTCCAAGACTCAGGTCTCCCCATGACCAAATAGTTAAAGGGCTGTATGACAACAATCAGCACATCTCTCCTAACCCTCAGAGAGGAGGATGCAGGGTACCCCCCCCAAACCAGAGTGAATACCCCCAACCAGCCAGCTGCCTTCCCCTTATCCCAGGCTGACCATCCCCTGTTGCCTAGCAACAAGGTTACTTCCCTCATTGGTTCCATTGGCAGCTGTGGATGAAGGGTTATTAGTGGGTGAGAGAGATGACAGGGGTGACTAGATCCATGTTGACAAGCTCTTGCTCTAGGCATGAGGACTTTCCTGTTCCTTCTCCCTCCTGGGACTCCTCCCATCTAGCCCTGGAGGCCACCACATCAGACAGTGGAAAAATCAATTCTTTCCCTGTCCCCATCCATTCAGAGCCTAGTTGCATGCATACACCATGATGTTCTCTTCTAATCCCACAACTCTTCAGCCCTACTCTCCTCCTACCCACCAAATCCCTCTCTTTCTTTCACTTTCTACTGCCCCCAACCTATACTGAGGTGGGGTGGGGGGAGGAGCACTCAGGGGTGATGCTCCAAGAACAAGTGCTAGAAGGAAGCCCAGATAGGGTGAGTGGAGCACATGCCTATCCCAACGGGTTGGGGAGATCCTGGGGGTGGGAAATGGGGGGAGAGAACTATTTCTCTTTTTTGTGGGGTAATGAGGGTTAAGTGACTTGCCCACGGTCACACAGCTAGTAAGTGTGTCAAGTGTCTGAGGTCGGATTTGAATTCAGGTCCTCCTGAATCCAGAGCCAGTGCTTTCTTTCTCTTTCAAGCAAAATTCCAGGTTGTCAGCTCTATAAACAATCAGGGAAGAGCTGGGCAGAAGTCAAGATGTGAGTGTGCTGATGACTTCAGGGGATAGAGGTGCAAATCAAGTCAAGTTGACAAGCATTTATTAGGTGCCTACTATGTGCCAGGCACTGTGCTGAATTCTGGGAATAAAAGAAAGGCACAAGGCAATGGGGGTTCCTACTCTAAAGGAGCCCACAATGTAATGGGGAGGCAACATTAAAACTATGTACAAACGAGATATATGCGGGAGAAATTGGAGATGAGCAAGAGGGAAGGTCCTAGCATTAAGGAGGATGGGGAATGAAATGGAAGAACGCTTCTTGCAGAAGGTCAGATTTTAGCTGAGACCTGAAGGTAGCCAGGGTAGGCAGGAGACAGAGATCAAGATGGAGAGCATTCCAGGCAACAGACACAGCCCAGGAAAATGCATGACGGTGAGAGATGGAGTATCTTGTATAAGGAACAGCAAGGAGGCTAGTTTCACTGGATCCATGGAAGAGAGGAAGGTGTAAGAAGACTAGAAAGGTAAGAAGGGGCTAGGTTACAAAGGGATTTAAAAGCCAAATAGATCCTGGAGTTAACAGGGAGCCATTGAGAGGGGGAGGAAGGGGGGGAACCCACAGGGTGTGTGACATGGTTAGATCTATGTTATAGGAACAGCACCTGAGCAATCAAGGGAACCTTTGGGAGGCAAAGAACCCAATTTTCAGGCATATTTCATGTCAGAATTGCCCATTTCTGCCCTCCCTTCCTGGGCCCCAATGTGTTGGGGCCATTACTGACCCATATGAAATAATCCTCTCTGGGCATTTTGACCCTGGATGTACCTGTTTGGGTTATATGATTCTCTGAGCATTTTAGAGTCATTTCTCTTCAGTTTCTTTATCTGTAAAAGAAGGGAATTGTTCTCTGTGCCTCAGTTTCTTCTTCTGTGAGAAGAAAGGGTAGGACTAGATGACTTCTAAGGTCCCTCCCAGCTCTGATATACCACAGTTCTATGAAATGCCAGAATTACAATGATCAGTGTTCTTATTACACCAGCATCTCATGGAATAGGTCACACTTTCTATAAAGAAGGATTCATCATGAAACAGGTCTATCTTGGACCACCATCCAATGGGGTTTAGTTACGTAAGTCATAAATAGACCTTGGAGTCTAGACTCCAAGGACAGGGCTATATGCAATGCCCTGATACCTAATTCTGTCCTTTCCCCAGGAGAGAAAGTTACTCTCTATTCCACTTCTCTCCATCAGATTCCTATGGGCTGTTACAGAGGTGTGGGTGGGTGGGGGTGGAAATAAGAGATATGGGGAGGAGAGGAATGAGACTCAGATTTGGTGTGTGCAGGTACACCCACATAGGTACATAGGTATGTGCATGTGTGGGATGCTGACCTTAACAGGCTTGTCTATCTGGGTTAAGTGAAGTGTGACTTGCTTTACAGAGCAGAAGTGTTTATGAAAAGTTGGGTAAAAAACTAATTTCTTTGGGGCAGCTAGCTACCAGTCCTGGATTCAGGAGGACCTGAGTTCAAATCTGAACTCAAGACACTTGACACTTACTAGCTGTGTGACCCTGGGCAAGTCACTTAACCCTCATCGCCCCGCAAAAAAAAACAAACAAAAAAATTAATTTCTCCTATCAATCTCACCAGATTTAAAATGTTCTATTTAAAAGAGCCCTCTGATAAATCCTGTAAAGCAAAGCATCTTTTTATAAATGTGACCATTCATCTATGTTTATTAAAATAAGTTTGGTATTGAAATGGTCAGCTTTTCTTATGGGATGGTACAACTGAATTCTGTTTCTATTCATCTGGGAAGAAGATTAGATGTCAAAGGGCTATTTTCATACTAAAGCCTCATTGACCCTATTCCCACCTTACTCAAGCCCTCATTGACTTATCCCTGAATAGAGTTCATCCCTTATCAATACTGTCCTTTCACATTCACTCCTCACTAATATTCACTCCTTTTAATATCTATCCTCTGACAGACATTCCTTCACTTGTCTCTTATAGACCCCATCCAGTGGATAGAGCACTGGACCTGGAATTAGGAAGACTTGAGTTCAAATATGAATTCAGGTATTTACTAGCTATGTGACCCTGGGCAAGTCACTTCAATACTGCTTGCCTCAGTTTCCTCATCTGTAAAATGGGGCCCCTACCTTCCAGGATTGTTGAGAAGATAAGATGAAATTATATTTGAAAAGCACATTGCAAAATTTAAAGCACTGTATAAACACTATTATGATAATTATTCCCTCACACTCACCCCTCACAGACCCCATCCTTTGCATTAATTCCTCACTAATACTCGCTCCTCTCAGACTCCATCCTCTCACAGATTTCATCCCATCACAGACTCCTTCCCTTCACATACTTCTCCTCACGATCATCCTTCACAGATTCCCTCTCTGCCACAGAGACTAATTCATTGTACTGACTCCAATCCAGACCCCGTTCCTTTGTTCTTCTCACATAGGTCTTATCCCTCGGTGCGGATGTGCTTCCTGAGTACAAGCTGCAGGCTCCTCGAATTCACCGATGGACCATCCTGCATTACAGTCCCTTCAAGGCCGTATGGGACTGGCTGATCCTGCTTTTGGTCATCTACACAGCCGTCTTCACCCCCTATTCAGCTGCCTTCCTACTCAATGATCAAGAGGAGTCCAGGCACTGGAACTGTGGTTACTCCTGTAACCCACTCACCGTGGTAGAGCTCATCGTGGATATTATGTTCATCGTGGACATCGCCATCAACTTCCGAACCACTTACGTCAATTCCAATGATGAAGTGGTCAGCCACCCCGGCAAGATCGCTGTGCACTATTTCAAGGGCTGGTTTCTCATCGACATGGTGGCTGCAATTCCCTTTGACCTTCTCATCTTCCACACGGGTTCTGATGAGGTGAGAGATACCTGCCCCAGGAAAGATACTGGTTTACCAATGTACCTTGACTATCTTGTCCCTAGGGTTTCCTCCATCATTAGCTCATAAAGGATCTTAGAGATCATGAAATATTCCCATTTTTAAACAGAAAAACAGAAGTCCAGAAAAAATGAATTCATAAAGCAAGTAAATGACACAGTCTCTGTGCTGGTATCCTGATTTCTCATCTAATATTCTCTCCACTATAATATGGTACCTTCTTTCCAATACCCTAGACATTCCTAAGGTCTTTTTTGTCATACACATGTTATTTAGTATTGTTAATCCACATTTAGCATGGTTCAATATCTTTTCCAAAGTCAATCAGCCATAGCTTTAAGATTCTAGGCCAGTGGACAAAGTACTTATGGCTTAGGTCAGAACTTTGCGTTTATCCCTGTTGAATATCATCTTATTCATACAATCATAGATTCCGTGCTAGAAGGGATCTCAGAGGCTACCTCCTCCAATCTCTTAATTTCTCAGAAGAGGAAACTGAGGTCAAAGGACATGAAATGAATCTCACACAGCTAATAAGTGGCAAGGGTGATATTTGAACCAAAGTATCTAGATTTCCAATCAAGCACATTTTTCATTATGCTCTACCGATTTCCAGATCTTATCTGGCACATGATTCTAGTTTGCAAACAATCTTTTTTTGGACCTAGAATCTGTCAATCAATAAGCACTTATTAAGTACCTACTATGTGCCAGCAGGCCCTGTTATCCAGATAATACATAAACTTTCCCTCTAAACTTTGTGTCATCCACAAATTTGACAAGCATGTATGTATTCATCCAAGTTATTGATTAAAAAAAATACTGAAAAGCACAGATCAAGGACAAATCCCTGAGACACTCCACTAAGACCTCCCTCTGAGTTTACATATGGTCACTGTTGACTATTCTTTGGGTCCAGTCCTTCAACCAGTTTCCAAAAAAAAGCCTCCCAAATGCTATCATATCTTGCTATCTTATCTACTGAAAAACATTTTCAGATGCTTATTATTGTTGTCGTTGAATCGTTTCAGTTCCCTCCAACTCTTTATGACCATATTTGGGTTTTTCCTTGGCAAAGATACTGGGAATGGTTTGCCATTTTCTCCTTCAGTGGATTAAGGCAAACAGAAATTAAGTGACTTACCCAGAGTCATGAAGCTAGTAAGTGTCTGAGGCCAGATTTGAACTTGGGTCTTTCTGACTCCAGGTCTGGCACTCAATCCACTTCACCACCTAGCTGCCAAGGGATCGTTATATACAATTTAGTGGCTCTATTTTTATTTGAGTTTGATATCACTAACTTGTTGTTGTTCTTGTTCAATCATTCAATCATGTCCTACTCTTCATGACCTCATGGACAAAGTCCATGGGGTTTTCTTGGCAAAGATACTGGAGTGGTTTGTCATTTCCTTCTCCAGTGTGTCCCCATTTTACAGATGAGGAACTGAGGCAAATAGGGGTTAAGTGACTTGCCCAACGTCACATAGCTAGTGTCTGAGGCTGAATTTGAACTCAGATCTTCCTGATTCTTGGTCTGGGGCTCTATCCACTGCACTACCTAGCTGCCCCTAAGTACTCCCTTACTCCCTTAATAATATGATGTAGAACAGGAGCATTCAACATTTTTGTTTCCTGTACCCCTCTGGCAGTCTGGCGCAGTCTATGAACTCCTCAGAATAATGTTTTAAATGCTTAAAATAAAATACAAAGAATACCAATTATATTATCAAAATATTTTAAAAGCAAGTTCATTAACTCCAGGTTAAGAATTCTTTTTGTAAGTAGACCATTTTGGGGTTGTGGGGGCATGGCAATGAGGGTTAAGTGACTTGCCCAGGGTCACACAGCTAGTGTCAAGTGTCTGAGGCCGGATTTTAACTCAGGGTCTCTTGAATGCAGGGCCAGTGCTTTATTCACTGTGCCACTTAGCTGCCCCCAAGAGTTCTTTTTAACCCCCATGGTGTTTGCCAGGAATAGAAATCAGCACCCTTGGTCTATAATTTGAAGCATAAACCCTCTTGCTTTTTCCAAAAATTAGAAAATTTGCCTTTCTCCAGACTTGAAGCAACTCTCCCACTCCCCCAGCTGTTTTGAAGTTCATCAATCATATCCAAGAGTTGCTTCAGTCCTCTGGAACAGTGGTCTCTAAACTTTCTTGACTGTGTGGATCTATCAGTAAAAAACAAAAATTTGAACCTCCATCTCAGGTTGGTGCTTCCCAGTCACTTCTTCATTTATCTTAGGCTTCCACTAAACATTTTTGTCCTATCCATTCCCAGTTCTAAGATCATCTTTAGAAGCAAAATGGGAACTGACTAGTCCTCACTGTCATCTGTTATCATCATCTCATCTATCAGCAGCCCTATGGCAAGATCCTCCACTTGCCCCAACATACAGAGTTCATTTTTATTTTTATTCTCAGTTCTAAGTTGTCTCTTTCTCTATGGATGAGAAGTTTATCTTTTTTTTTCTTTTTTCTTTTTTTTTGGTGAGGCAATTGGGGTTAAGTGACTTGCCCAGGGTCACACAGCTAATAAGTATCAAGTGTCTGAGGCCGGATTTGAACTCAGGTACTCCTAAATCCAGGGCCAGTGCTTTATCCACTGCGCCACCTAGCTGCCCCTAAGTTGTCTCTTTCTCATGACCCCTCTCCCCCACCCATTGAGAAGGCAAGAAATACAATACCCATTATACATGAGAAGTCATGCAAAACTTATGCCTGTTAGCCACACCATACATGGTTTAAACAACACCCTTTCTTTGTTTTCCTTAGGAGTTATTGCAGACAGCTTCACTACTACTGACACAATTCTCATAAGACTGTGCTGCTCCTTCCAGGGGTAGGGTAAATAGCAGGTTCCAAGCAGGCTCAAGGGATCAGGATTCTACCCTGCCCTGCCCTGCCCCTCCCCCTTCCCCAAGCTCCTTTTTTTCCAGGATATAGAAGGTGCAAAGTCCTTAGTCTTCCACCATCTCACCTCTTGGCCTCATAACCCAAGTTCTTTCTAGGACCTAGGAAAGAAAATCATACATTTAGAATACAACTCCACCAAAAAGTCTTCCTAAGCTACTTCACTCTGATTAAACCTCTACTCTATGCCCCTTAATGCACTAACATAGTTGTGTGTAAGCTATTTGGATCACAGTGTAGCTATAACTTGGTCGATGAGTCTTGGACCACTGACTGAGCCTCAGAAGAGTAAAGTAATTTGCTTATATGGCTTCACAGCTGGAAGTGTCCAAGGAAGGATTTTAATACAGGACTTCAAGTCCAACACTGATTTGCTATATCTTGCTACATCCTGGCTCTAACTGTAGAGACAGCTCTCACGGCCTCACCTATTGCATGGTAATTCTTCTTATAGTTTCTATCTGGAGAAGGAAATGGCAGACCACTCTAGTATCTTTGCCAAGAAAACCCCAAAGTGGGGTCACAAAGAGTTTGTTATGACTGAAAAGACTAAAGAGAGACAGTTTCTATTATTTATGTTTCATCTCCCCCAACTAAATTTTAATTTCCTCGGTGCTAGATATAGCAGTTGAGGCAGCTAGGTGGCTCAGTGGATAGAGATCTGGGCCTGGAGTTGGAAACATCTGAGTTCAAATCTGACCTCAGATACTCACTAGCTATGTGACTAGCTATGGGCAAGTCGTTTATTTAATCTGTTTGCCTAAATCCACTGGAGAAGGAAATGGCAAACCATTCCAGTATCCTTACTAAGAAAAACCTGTACAGGGTAGCACAGAGTCAGACATGACTGATGTTAAGGGTTAAAATTCTAGCTAAACTGTCTAAAACATCTAATGAGTGGTCGCCAATAAATTATAAGCTTTAGCAAGAGTTAGACTTTTAAGCATTTATTAAGGAGAATAAGAATTTGGTAAAGAGAGAGAGAAAGGCCTAGATTCCTATCTATTAAAGGGAGAGCATATTTCTAGCTCCGCTCTCCACCAGAGTCCAAAGGAAAGAGTGTGAGACCGAGCGCCAGTCTCTTCCTTCCTCCTCCCACTAGCCCGCATCACTTCCTGACGCCAAAGAAAAGACTCCTGGTCTTGCCCTCAAAGACCTTCGCTTCATGGGCAGAACTCTTCTACAGTAAGTCTCCAGCAGGTGGCGTCATTCCAATCGTTACACTGAATGACTGAACAACAACAAGAAGATATAGCAAGTCTAGAGTCTAGAGTCTAGAGCAATATCCAGGGATGGATATGGGTAGAGCACTGAGCCTGGAGTTAGGAAGATCAGAGATCAAATCTGGCCTCAGACACTTATGAGTTGTATGACCCCAGGCAAATTACTTACTTTCTGCCTGACTTAGTTTTCTCAAGCATAAAATGGGTTGTCCCAACTGTCAAATGAGATATTTGTAAATCACTTAGCACAGTGCCTAGCACATAGTAGCACTTAATAAATATTTTTTCCCTTTCCTCCTTTCCACTTCTTTCATGCTGGGGCATCTAGATGGTGCAGTGGATAGAGCACTGGCCCTGAATTTGGAAAGACGTGAGTTCAAATCTCACCTCAGACCTTTACTAGCTGTGTTACCAATCACTTAATCCTAATTACCTTAAACATCTGGAGCCATCTTCAGCAGCCCTGATATATATCTTGCCACTGGATCCAGATGGCTTTGGAGGAGAGAGTGAGGTTGGTGACTTTACATATCCCTCCCTCATTTAAATCCAATTCACAGCAAGTCATGACATCTGTCATGGTCCTCTTGGAGAATGAAGGACAAACAACAACAACTCTTCCTGGATCTTTCATGTCCTCCCACTGTCCCTAGTACAGGGTTGAGTACACAAAATATGCCACTTGAATACTTGTTTACTGAGTCAGTGAATGGCAGCTAGTTAATGAATAAGTGAGTGGATGAATAAACCAACAAATGAATTAACAAATGAATGACTACATATCAATTAAAGTATATACTCTTCACTGTGTCATTCAGGAGTTTCACAGTATGACTCCAGCCTCCCAGTCCAGCTATCTTACATTATTCATCTTCATATTGGGGACATTCTAGCCATATTGAAATAAATATTCTCCATCCCTCGGTCTCATCCCACTCTCCTTTGTTTAATAAGGTCCCTGTGTTTAGAATAGACTCTCCTGCCCAACTCCATCTCTCTTCCTTTAGGGCCTGACTCATCTGTCACCTCCTCCATCCAACCTTTCTATGATGCCCTCCCCTCCCCAGGTGAAGGTAATCTCTCCCCTTGCCTCCTCAAATTTCTCTTGGCCCTTTGCCCAGCCTTCCTTGTCCCCTATCACATTCTACCTAGTACCCTACTTATTTGTGTAGATGTGTTATTATCTCCACTAGATTGTAAGTCACTTGAGCAGGACTGTGTCAGTTTTCATCTCTGTATGCCTGATGTCCTAAACAGTGCTTTGCAAACAGCAGGTGTTTGAACAATGCATTGTTGAAATTCTTCGGGTGAATGAGTGAGTGAGTGAGTAAAGGAGGGAATGAGTGAGCACATTATTGTATTGTTGCCCCAAGCCCTGGGCTGCTGGCCTGTTGCCTTCAGCAGAGCCCTTTATCCTTCACTCTTGCCTTTATCCCAGACTACCACACTGATTGGACTTCTAAAGACAGCAAGGCTGCTGCGATTGGTGCGGGTGGCCCGGAAGCTTGACCGCTACTCAGAGTATGGCGCTGCTGTGCTCTTCCTCCTCATGTGCACCTTTGCCCTTATTGCCCACTGGCTGGCCTGCATCTGGTATGCTATTGGCAACGTGGAGCGCCCCTACCTGGAACACAAGATTGGATGGTTGGACAACCTGGGCGACCAGATTGGCAAGCGCTACAATGACAGTGACCTTGGTTCAGGCCCCTCCATCAAAGACAAATATGTCACCGCCCTCTACTTTACCTTCAGCAGTCTCACCAGTGTGGGTTTCGGCAACGTTTCCCCCAACACCAACCCGGAGAAGATCTTCTCCATCTGTGTCATGCTCATTGGCTGTGAGTGAGGGTTCCCAGTGGGGCAAAGACTTCCTCCCTCCCCTTTCTACCTTGTCATCCTCTACCCACTCACTCCCTTGGGGATGGTTCTCATAATGGGAATTAGGTAGAGCCTTGAAACTGGCCCCTGATAGTGACTATGTCTATACTATGTCAGGGTCCATGTCTTTGTTTCTGAGATGGTGTTCTCCTGGTATTTCTCATCAAATGGAATTCCATTCTTCCCACTGATTGAGGCAAGTTCTATTTTTGTGGTTATTGTTAGTGTTTGAAATGATAGTCCCGGATATTCTGTGGAATCTTTTTTCTCTGATCAAGCTGACCTGAGAATAGAAAAAGTCTCCCTGGCAGTGGTATGATAAGGGTTAAGAAGGGGTAAGAGGGGGCAGCTGGGTGGCACAGTAGATAAAGCACTGGCCCTGGATTCAGGAGGACCTGAGTTCAAATCTGGTCTCAGACACTTGACACTTACTAGCTGTGTGACCCTGGGCAAGTCACTTAACCCCCATTGCCCCCCCAAAAAAAAAGAAGGGGTAAGAGGCCTCTAAGAGGTCTGTGGGATATTACCAAATACAATTCAAAGTGTGCCATTGTCTAGGATAGCATTTCCCAAAATTTTAAGGTAATACATTAGGGAAAACAAGAAATATGGGAGGGAGGAGGCAGCTAGGTGACACAGTGGATAAAGCACTGATCCTGAATTCAGGAGGACCTGAGTTCAAATGTGATCTATGACACTTGACACTAACTAGCTGTGTGACCCTGGGCAAGTCACTTAACCCTCATTGTCCCACCCCAAAAAAAATATAGGAGGGAGATTTAAAGTTTTTTTTTGGGGGGGGGAATTGAAGTATATGGATTATTTTTTTGGTCTGGACCTCTGATATGATGCGCCAATACAGATCAGCAGCTCATCTGTAACTTAAAGTCTCAAAGAATTGATTGGCTCTCCAACAAGTTAAGGGACTTGTCCATGATCAAGGAGGTAATATCTGAGGTAGGGCTTGAGCCTAGGTCTTCCTAACTCAAAGATTAGCTCTTTGTCCACTATATCATCTTATTTCTCAATACTTTTTTGTTTGTGGCCTTTAAATATCTAAAATAATTTTGTTTGTTGATTCCTTCACCACCACCCTACCTAATCCTGGACTGTAAATGTAGCACCTGTAACTTACTATGTATAATTTGGTTTATTTACAATACCATGTCTGGCAGAGTTGAAGATAAAATTTCAGGAAAAGAAATTTTGAATAGGGTAAGAACAAAATGTACACAATTGAAAGAAAATATTTCCCCCTTTTGTTTTCCTTGAATCAAAGTATGTCTAAGCCAGAAGGTCCCAGGAGAAAGGACAGGAGAGGGAACAGAAAAAGCTGATTAGTCATAGTGATTTTGTGCCAAAAACTTTCCAATTGTGTTTTGGGGAAGGGTTGGGGTTTTTTGTTTGTTTCTTTGGTTTTGTGTGTATGTGTGTTTTAGGTTTGTTTTTATTTTTGTTTTTGTTTTAAGAGCTAAGAGGTAGGTGGCAAAGAGAAGTGGGTAGGTTAAGGGATCCTAGGGTCTTTTGTTTCCCCTAACTTTTTGTTCCTAAGGCTTTGTGGGAACCTAAGGGTATCTGGCTCTAAGGAAATGCCTTGGGAACAAAAAAAAATTAGCATCAGAAAACCTGGGCAACAAGACTTTACAAGAGCTTTAGGCACTTGTCTCAGGTACCCAAAGATAGGGGACATAAAAAGTCAAGGTAAAAATCAATCAAGAGACATTTATTAAGTGTCTACTATGTACCAGGTAGGCACTGTCCCAGGTGCTGGGAATACAAAAAAAGGCAAAAGACAGCTCCTGCCCTTAAGAAGCTTACAATCTAATAGGGAGGGATAATCAAAGCAAGCTATTTATAGGATAAATGGGAAATAATAAACAGAGGGAAGGCACCAAAATAAAGAAGAGTTGGGAAAGGCTTCCCAGTGTAATGTCCACAACTTTCCCAAGCAAGACATGTTTGGTTACGTAGGCAAAATGTTGGCAAAATTATATTCTTTGCCTTGGATGCAAGATTATATTCTTTGCCATGGTTGCTGCCATGGAAGAGTCATTTGAAGTTGCAGAAGGCATGAAGGAAGAGTCCAGGAGCTCATCTTCAAGCCCCCCCCCCTACAATATCGAGGCTGCTGAGTTCTGGGAGCTCACCCTCTGCTTCTCTCCTCAGCCCTCATGTATGCCAGTATCTTTGGCAATGTGTCAGCTATCATCCAGAGGCTATACTCGGGCACTGCTCGCTATCACACCCAGATGCTTCGGGTCAAGGAGTTCATCCGATTCCACCAGATCCCCAGCCCACTACGTCAGCGCCTTGAGGAGTACTTTCAGCATGCTTGGTCTTACACAAATGGTATCGATATGAATGCGGTAAGTTGGAAGCTGGACATGGGGAGGTACGATAGGAAGATAGGAAAGTGAAGGAAGTATTCAGGTGGGGGCATAGGATGAGGTATGCTGAACTGTGTATAATACAATGGTGATAGCTAAAATTTTTAAAAAGCTTCAAATAATGTCTAACCTAAGTGAGGAAAGAAATTAGTAAGCACACACTGAGTATTTTTTCTTGAGCCATCTATTCAGATGGCTAGATTTTTTTTTTTTAATTTCAGTACATGCTCCTCAACTGTATTACTACTTTTTTTTTCTCCCGGGCAATGAGGGTTAAGTGACTTGCCCCGGGTCACACAGCTAGTAAGTGTCAAGTATCTGAGACTGAATTTGAACTCAGGTCCTCCTGAATCCAGGGCCAGTGCTTTATCCACTGTGTCATCTAGCTGCCCCTCAACTGTATTACTACTTTTTTTTTCTTTTTTTCTTTTTTTTTATAGTGAGGCAATTGGGGTTAAGTGACTTGCCCAGGGTCACACAACTAGTATGTGTTAAGTGTCTGAGGCCAGATTTGAACTCAGGTACTCCTGACTCCAGGGCCGGTGCTCTATCCACTGCGCCACCTAGCTGCCCCCTACTGTATTACTACTAAGATATAACGGTTAATTTGTTCAACCAGGATCCTTGGTGTGAAAATGCAAACACATGCAAAAAAACCTATTAGATTCAGGAAGAAAAGGCAAAACACAAGTATAATACATGGATTTACTGATTGCTTCTCTTCATCTTAGATATTATTTGAAGGTTGGGTTTTAGTTATGATATGGATATAGTGAGAGGCATGTAGTAGAGAGCTGACTTTAGAAAGACCTATGTTCTAATGCTGCCTCTGACACAGTGGCCATGTGACCCTGGACAAATCACCTCTCAGTACAACAACTCTGAGACTATAAGTTACAGTACTTATCTACAGTGGTAGAAAGTAGTTTCCCTATCAGGTGCTCCCTCTACCAATGAAATTACACGTCCAGACCAAATCCACATATTGACCCTGTTTATTGCAATGTTTGTGGCCCAGAACCTTCAGCTCAGCCATGACTTACCAAAGGGAACTGAGGAAATGCCAACGTGAGCTTGCTTGGGGAGCTTAGTGGATAAAAAAACAGTGTTATGCCAGAAGCCACAGCCCAGGGGCCAGGACTCTAGATTTCACTTGCAGCATTTTTCGTGGTGGTCTGGTAACTAGAGATATATCCCATTAGCTCTGAGATCTTCTTTCCTCCGTTGGGTAGAATGGAATCTTGGGACTCTCTTTTCTAGGTGGTTCAAAAATATAGTCTCTTTGCTTCCCAAACCCAGGCAGCAGGTACCCTGCAAGAAAGAAAAGATCTGTCAGCATTACCATTACCATCAGTTCTCTGCCTTAGTTACTTGTCTATGGCTATATAGGAGATCATACCATTGGTCAGGCAGTCTATGATGGATTGTGGTATAGTAGAATGAGTGATGGATTTGGAGTTAATGAACCGAAGTTCAAATACAACCTCAGCTATTAATTACCTCTATGACCTCAAGCTAATTATTTCATTTCTCTGGGCTTTAGTATCTTTAAGGGGGTTAATCTAGATGTCCTCTTTGAACCCTTACAAGCTCTCAGATTATCATTCTATGGTCCTGAGTGGACATTGTTATGGGCATTTAATGCAAAACATAGGAAAGAGAAGGAGAGAAGCCCAATCACCCCCTGGGCCACGCTGTAGCACGAAGTGTGTCCTGGAAGCAGCGCTACACTTTAAGGAGTAAAAAGCCGAGAAATAGTAAGCCAGGATGAGTAGGCAGAGAAAGCAGAAGACCATCGAAAACTTCTTTGGGGGAAAGGTAGACCACAATACATCCTCAGAAGATAGGGTCAAAGCTCCAACATCCAAAGCTTCTAAGAAAAATATGAACTGGTCTCAGGCCATGGAAGCTCTCAAAAGGGACTTTGAAGAGAAAGTAGGAGAGATAGAACAAAGATGTAGAGAAAGAGAGGAAGGAATGGAAAGAGAAATGAGAGCGATGCAGGAGAGTCATGAGAAAAAAGTCAACAGTTTGAAAAGCCAAATGGAAAAGGTGATTTAAAAACTGTCTGCTGAAAATAATTGCCTAAGAATTAGGATTGAACAAATGGAAGCTAGTGACCTTATGAGAAAGCAAGCCACAGTAAAGCAGATCCAACTGAATGAAAAAATAGAGGGCAATGTGAAGTATCTCCTTGGAAAATAGGAAAGAGAAGGAAAAGGTAGCAGCTCTGAATTGGCTGTTAATGATTTTCATAATGGTTCTGGGGCCCTATTTGCCCAAGATCTCTTGATAAATTATATTATTTACTTTATACTCATGAACAAATTCAAGAAGAAACTTACTTTGGAAAACTGTCTAAGCAGATGTCAATTTAGGACAAGATCAAGGAATCCTGGTTTTCAGCCCAGAACAGATCTCAGTGCAGGTGAACCCTTAAGCTCCTAAATAACACTGTGAAGGAGATACTAGAGTAGTGATTGAACCATATTGTTAAAGGAAGACTCCAAGTCCAGAAAGGGGAACCCCACATGAAACAGAGTCCAATCACAGATTACAAAAGCATCTATTGTCTGAGAAGAACCTGCACGGGAGAGCTTGCAAGGGAGGAGACAGACAGAGACAGACAAAGAGACAGAGACAGAGAGTTCTCAGCTGCTCAAAGGGAGTGTGGGAAAAGGGTGAGATAATATAGTTTCTATAGGCTTTTGATCAAGGAGCAAGGATTAAGGGGAGAAGACATATGTAGACACAATAAGCCAGTGACTGACTAGCTAGTGATATTTAGAAAGTCCCAAGAAAAGCATTAAATCTTCAGCTCCAAGGCTGGTTCTGTGGTTTCTGGCAGCTACTGGCATCTCCAAATTTGGCTACAATTCACTTGCTTTTTTTGTTTTTGTTTCGTTTTTTTGCAGGGCAATGAGGGTTAAGTGACTTGCCCAGGGTCACACAGCTAGTAAGTGTCAAGTGTCTGAGGCCGAATTTGAACTCAGGTACTCCTGAATCCAGGGCCGGTGCTTTACCACTGCGCCATCTAGCTGCCCCCTACAGTTCACTTGCAAAGTACACTTGGGGCTGCAGAGGTCTTTCTGATTGGCTAGCTATTGGATAACTCTGACAGATTACTACAGTCATTCCAGAGTCGATGTTAACACTATGCTTGAGAACAGCTGGGACCATCACTGGGAGACAGTGAAGGTACTTTTGTAGTTGTTCAGTCATTTCAGTTGTGTCCACCTCTTCATTACCCCATATTAGGGTTTTCTTGGCAAAGATACTGGAGAGGTTTGCTATTTCCTTTCCAGCTCATTTTACAGATGAGGAAACTGAGGCAAACAGGGTTATGTGACTTGCCGAGTTAGTAAGTGTCTGAGAACAGATTTGAACTCAGGAATATGAGTCTTCCTGACTCCAGGCCTGCATTCTATTCACTGCACAACCTAGCTGCCCCTGTGAATGTACTACTACTGCCCCAATCCCACCAATGGCCATTTTCTTTGTTGCCCAAATTTCCAGATTAGGAGTTGAGAGAAGGTTAGCACTGATGATGATAGATTTCCCAGTTAAAGGAAAGGGAGGTTGGGGGCAGCTAGGTGGTGCAGTGGATAAAGCACCGGCCTTGGATTCAGGAGTACCTGAGTTCAAATCCAGCCTCAGACACTTGACTTACTAGCTGTGTGACCCTGGGCAAGTCACTTAACCCCCATTGCCCAGCAAAAAAAAAAAGGGGAAAAGGAGGTTTCTTTTAGAGTCACATGCCCTGAAATATCATACTAGGGACTTTCTAGTAGGGCTGAAAAGTTTTGATTCCATTTAATTAAGAGTCAGAAAAGCAGCCACTTAGTTTTTTAAGGCAGGCAAAGTACTTTCTTCCCTTGAATGAGTAAATGAATGAGAATGAGGGGCAGCTAGGTGGCACAGTGGATAGAGCACCGGCCCTGGACTCAGGAGGACCTGAGTTCAAATTTGTCTCAGACACTTAACACTTACTAGCTGTGTGACCCAGGGCAAGTCACTTAACCCCAATTGCCTCACCAAAAAAAAAAAAAAAAAAAAAGATCTTAGCTTTATATCTTTCCCACATCCCTGGTGCCTTATACAGTGCTCTGCATACATAGTAGGTACATAATTGATGTTTGTTGAATGAAGGAATAAATGAGTGAATGAATAAACATGAGAAAGGAGAAGGCAATGGAGTAACTAGTAGCTAAGGTGTGAGGGAGAGAACTTTTCCTATTTCTTCTTTGCTCCCAGTTATAAGAGGATACTCTACAGTTTGGAGGAAGCCAGGTGGTGCAATGGATATAGTGTAAGGCTTGGAGTCTGAGTTCAATGGCCTCAGACACTTACTAGCTGTGTGACCCTGGGCAAGTCACTTGACCCTGTTTGCCTCAATTCTCTCAGGTGTAAAATGAGCTGGAGAAGGAAATGGCAAACCACTCCAGGATCTGCCAAGAAAAACCCAAATGCGGTCAGGAAGGGTCAGTCACGACTGAAATAACTGAACAACAACATCAAAGTCCCTTCTAACAAAACAACAACAACAACAACAAAAACCTTCCTCTTCTGTGTCCATTCCTAATATTTGTGCTCTTTTTTTCCCCAGGGGTGGAGATAGAGGGTAGGAAATGGTTATAATGCTCAGGACTTAACCAAGGAATCTATTTAGATTTCTACCACCCTTCCCTGCCCTCATTTTTTCTAATTCTTTTCCCTCTCCTTCCTTTCCATACTCCAGAACTGAGAGCCTTTATTTTAGGAAACTTTCTGGTACCAAATGTAGTATTCCTAGGGTTCCCTCAGGACTGATGGGGTCCTCTGATGGGCAATAAGCCTCTAGGTTGCCCAACTCCATTCATGGGAACCTTTCCCTAAAGACCAGACTCTTCCTTTCTGACGCCCCTTTTCCTGTCACCCTTCATCCTGTTTCCCCCTGCCCTGTTCCTACAGGTGCTGAAGGGTTTTCCTGAGTGCTTACAGGCTGACATCTGCTTGCATCTGAACCGTACCCTGCTGCAACACTGCCAGGCTTTCCAGGGGGCCAGCAAGGGCTGCCTTCGCGCCTTGGCCATGAGGTTCAAGACCACACATGCACCTCCGGGGGACACGCTGGTGCATTATGGGGACGTGCTGACTACACTCTACTTCATTTCCAGAGGCTCCATTGAGATTCTGCGTGAGGACATTGTTGTGGCCATTCTAGGTGGGGTGGTCTAGGCAGCCCAAGATGGGGAACTCAGAGGGACAAGAGAAAGAGAGACCCTTAGAGAACATGGCTTGGCATCTGCCCCATGCCTGTGTCTGACCTGTGTCATTTGGGGCAGCATCATATATGTCAAGGATGTTGGGGTTTCCTCTAGGAAGAGACGGGACACATTGGGTGGTTTCCCTCACTGTGGTTGAAATCCTCTTTGAAATCACTCTTATAAGGATCAATAGAAGCAACTGAAAGTGTTTAGCCTGAAGAAGAAAAGAGTGGGGGGGGGGGGAGTATGAATATGATAGCTGTCTTCACATATTTGAAGATCTATCATGTGAAAGAGAAATTGAATTTGTTTAGGTTGGCCCGAGAGGCCAGAACTAGAAACAATGGGTGAGAACTGCAGATTTGATGTAAGGGAAGACTTCCCCAAAATCAGAGCCAACCCTAAAATGCAATGGAAGTTAGGGGGTGGACGTCCATTTGTTGGAGATGTTAGAGAAGAGACAGCCCGTGATTGATGGCTTCTAAGGTCTCCTTTCTAGCTTGGAAATTCTGTGATCCTGAGATTCAATGATCTGGGATTCTTACCACCATCTCTTATCCAGCAACATGTACTGAGTAGCCATTCCATGCCCAGCACCTTATGGATTGTTGTATTTCTATAATGCATTAGTTTCCAAAAACCCCTCACACATATATTAACTAAAATATTCTTTGAACAACCTTTGACAGGAGGACACAAACAAAATGGGAAAGGCAAGGAAGGCTGCTAGGTGGCCCATTGGGTAGTATGTTGGACTTGGAGTCTGAAAGACCTGAGTCTAAATCTGACCTCAGACACTAACTAGTTGTGTGAACCTGAGTAAGTCACTTAGCCTGCCTCAGTTTCCTAATCTGTAAAGTGGGGATAAATAATAGTATCTACCTATCAGGTTTGTATGAGATAATATTTGCAAAGTATTATATAAATACTAGCTATTATTATAAATTCTATTATATGTTGTTATTATATATTACATCACTTATATTTTTATATTATAAATGATGTTATACATTATATATTCTCTTTTTTTGCAGGGCAATGAGGGTTAAGTGACTTTCCCAGGGTCACACAGCTAGTAATCGTCAAGTGTCTGAGGCCAGATTTGAACTCAGGTCCTCCTGAATCCAGACCCGGTGCTCTATCCACTGCACCACCTAGCTGCCCTCTACATTATATATTCTTATAGAATAGATTATATTATATGTTGTTTTATATTATAGAATGCATTTGATTATATTGTTATATATTATTATAGAATAGATTATTGTTGTATATTATATCATCATATAATACATTGTGTTATTATATATTGCTGTATTATAACATATCCTGTATTATATATTATTATATCCTATGTTATTATATATTTTTATATTATGAGGGACAGGGACTGGACCTGTGATTTCACTGGTATAGGGTACTCTCAAATGAGGAAACTCCTTTTACTAATACAAGTCACCACCTTCTCTGTAACTTATCATCTTAGAGAGTTGCCAAGAGCATCATGAGTGACTTGTCCAAGGTCTTACAGCCACAATATATCAGGCAGAGGATTTGAACTCAGGTCTTCCTGGCTCTCTGTCTGTTACACAGTGGTACCTCTCTCAAAATCATTTGTTCATAAAAACAATACACAAATAACCTATGTCAGTATATAGTAAACTCCCCCAGGACTTAAGCTGATAAGTCATATATGCCAACATTTTGGTACTCTACCAAATGGTAGTATTTATGACTTAACAGGTAAGTCCTTGGACAGTTCTCTCAGACTCAGAAAAGTTTTGCAATCACTTGTCCAAGAAGCTTACCCCCACAGCAAGTGTATGTCTGAGACAGGATTTGAACCCAGGTCTACTCTGCCAGGCCGCCCATATAATAACAGATCCTATTTATATAGTGATTTAAGGTATTATATTATCATTATTTTTTCTCCAGTGGTAGAGATCATCCCCAGAAGCTTAGCTGCCCAGGGATGGGTTTTTTTTGGCCATGGCCACTTACAAAGACCATCTGCTGAGGCACAGAAAGGTTGTGATCTGTACTGATGGAGGAAGGGCTCATACCGATGCAATCACAGATCCCCAAAGGTTTCAAGGCTTTGGGGTTTGTTTTTTTACCAGTTGAGGAAGCTGAGGTTCAAGAGGTGAATGAAGTGCCTTCAGCAGTCACACAATTCATCTTATTGGATAGGCAAGATCCCTGACTCCTTTTCTGTCCGGTGTTCTTGCCATTAGATTGGAGACAGGAAGGCAGGGAGGGAGGGAGGCGGGTAGGTGCGTAAGACCATTGAGACAGAACAGGAAAGGTCTTCAGAGACTATATAACCCAATGCCTTCATCTTGCAAATGAGGAAACTGAGGCTTAGGGAGATAAAGTGATTTTCCCAAGACCACACAGTTAGGCAGCAGAGGCAACATTTCAACCCAATCAGTGTTTTTTCTCCTTTATGTATGCATGTATGTGTATTCATACATGTATTATATATGCCGTGGTTCTTTGCCCTGGGAAAACTTACAAACTGGGAAGGCAGAGAGACTACTCATATGTGTATATAAGGCATCTAGATGGCTCAGTTGATAGAGCACTGGGCCTGGAGTCAGGAAGTCCTCAGTTCAAATCCAACCTTGGATACTTACTAGTTGTGTGACCTTGAACAAGTCACTTTACACCTCTCAGCCTCAATTTCCCCATATGTAAAATAAGGATAATAATAGCACCCACATCCCAGGGTTGTTGTGAGGATCAAATGAGATAATATATGTAAAGTGCTTTGCAAACCTTAAAGTATCATATATATATATATATATATATATATATATATATATGCTAGCTGTGATGCATCCAAACATGAAATATGGAGCACTTTAAGCCAAAGCTTTTTTTTTTCAGAGCAATGAGGGTTAAGTGACTTGCCCAGGGTCACACTGCTAGTAAGTGTCAAGTGTCTGAAGCCAGATTTGAATTCAAGTCCTCCTGAATCCAAGGCCAGTGCCTTATCCACTGTGCCACCTAGCTGCCCCCAAGCCAAAGCATTTTTAATGCCCTAAAATAATACCTTAAAATAAATTTCTTAGGATCTTCCAATTCAGAAGGGACTTTAGACAGTATTAGTTCTAGCCTCTGGCTCAGTACAGGAATCCCGTCAAAGTTCCCTGTAGTTGTGGGAAAGAAAGAGACCAGAAGCTTGCCCCTAAGGGACTCACCCCAAGGATGAGCCTAGAATCCCTACCTTCTTTCAAGAGGATAAATGCAGAGACATTTAAATTTAAAAGCAGGCCCCTCAGGGGCAGCTAGGTGGCAAAGTGGATAAAGCACTAGCCCTGGATTCAGGACGACCTGAGTTCAAATCCAGTATCAGAGACTTGACACTTACTAGCTGTGTGACCCTGGGCAAGTCACTTAACTCTCGTTGCCCCGCAAAAAGAAAGAAAGAAAAGAAAAAGCAGGCCCCTTACTACCACTGCTATTTCCCCCCCAAGTACTACCAGTTCTGATCTGTAATCAGTTGATTGTTCTGGACACTTGAGTAGCAGAAAGAAGGAGGTGAAGGATATGGCAAAATGGAGCTTGGGGTGGGAATGGCACAGGGATTGAGGGGTGGGGCAGTGTTTGAATGTTCACATGTTCTGAGTTGGTGAACCAAAATTCATAGTGGATTTTTAGCAAGTTACTCCTCCCTTTGGGGCATCTGTTTCCTCATCTAGGTTGAACTAGATGACCTCCTGGGTTCCTATTTGCACTAAATTTATCATTCTACAATTCCATTATCAGAGCTAATTTGCTATGATATAAGGGGTGTTCCTAATTACCAGGCCTAAGCAAGCAGAGAAAAATTGAGAGGCCTCCCTGTCCCCTCAAATATCTCTTTCATTGCCCTGCCACAGGACTTAGAATTCTCACCATTAATTCCCCACTCCTAAAAGGTTAAGGGTCTATTACAACCCATTTTCCCAGAGATCAGACCCCTGAGAACACAGAAGAATAGGTCTTGATGGGACTGAAGGGTAGGAACATAAATTATTGGGTATCAACCAGGTGGTTTTGCTGAGGGACTCTGGGCAGCCAGGGAACATGAGGACACTTGGCATTGGGTCAGTATATATAAAAATGGTTAATGTGGTGAGAAAAGGGAAGGGATGCTCTGTCCCTAAGTATTCAAGATTTTTACCTTGGGTCAGCAGGGAAGAATGACATCTTTGGGGAGCCCATCAGCCTCCACACCCGGCCAGGCAAGTCCAATGCAGACGTGCGGGCACTGACCTACTGTGACTTGCACAAGATCCAACGGGAAGACCTGCTGGAGGTGCTAGAAATGTATCCTGCCTTCTCTGAAAGCTTTTGGAGCAAACTGGAAATCACCTTCAACCTTCATGATGTGAGTCACAAAAAGGGGTTGCCCAGGAGTCACAAGGCAGGGGCATTAAGAAAGCAGGTCAGGGCAGCTAGGTGGCGCAGTGGATAGAGCGCCGACCCTGGAGTCAGGAGGACCTGAGTTCAAATTCAGCCTCAGACACTTAACACTTACTAGCTGTGTGACCCTGGGCAAGTCACTTAACCCCAACTGCCTCACCAAAAAACAAAGAAAGCAGGTCAGCATAGCTGCCCCATTAGACTAATCCCATAATTAATAATTCAGTCACCCAGGACAAACACTACAAATGTTGTCAGTAGTGCCTAATGAATGTTGTGCCCAAACTCCAGTGACCCCATCATAGTTATGGGTACTGCATCAGGCTAGCTGTTAACCCCTCCCATCGTCCCTCTATCACCTTTGAAAGGGACCTAGAATGCTCATCGCAGATCCTTGTTAATAATGATATACTCTACCAAGCAAGGGTTTAAAAGAGTGAGGTATGGGCAGCTAGGTGGCGCAGTGTATAGAGCACTGGCCCTGGATTCAGGAGGACCTGAGTTCAAATCCAGCCTCAGACCCTTGACACTTACTAGCTGTGTGACCCTGGGCAAGTCACTTAACTCCAATTGCCTCACCAAAAAAAATATATATATATATAAAAGAGTGAGGTAATGACAGAGAGCCTAAGTTTCTCCAACTGCTTTGATTTGGGGCTGCCAAATTTTTGAGCTGGTGTGGTTCACATGAGCAATAATGCTATTACTGCACACCAAAAACTCCCAGTTTAGGGCTTCAGAAAAGTGAGTGACTCCCTGAGGTCCATGAGGACAGGAAAATTCAGCCCAGGGTGAAAGCCATCAAATACAGTGGAAAGAACACTGAATTTGACCTGGATTCAAATCCTGCCCTTGTTGCTTAGGAAAAAAACACAAGAAAGAAAATACCAAAAACAACAACAACAACAACAACAAAAAACCAAGTAAAAATAGCATGCCTTGATCAGCATTCAGACTCCCTACTTCTTTCTCTGGATGTGGAGAGCATTTTCCATCATGAGTCTTTTGTAATTGTCTTGGACCATTGTTTTGCTGAGAAGAGTTAAACCTATCATAGTTGATCATTGCACAATATTGCTGTTACTGTATATGATGCTCTCCTGGTTCTGCTCACTTCACTCAGCTAGATCAGGGGTTCTAAACCTGGGGTCCATAAACTTTTTTTTTACTTCAATAACTATTTCAGTATAATTGGTTTCCTTTATAATCATGTGTATCTTCCTTCAGGCATTTAAAAACTTATTCTGGGGGCAGCTAGGTGGAGAAGTAGATAGAGCACCATCCCTAGAGTCAGGAGGACCTGAGTTCAAATTTGGCCTCAGATACCTACTAGCTGTGTGACCCTGGGTAAGTCACTTAACCCTGATTTTCTCCAAAAAACAAAAACCTTATTCTGAAAAGGTTGCCAAAGGGATACAAGACACATAAAGGTTAAGGACTCCTGAGTTAGATGATCTCTAAGATCCCCACAATTAAGTTCTATTGGTGAAGATAGTGGGGAACCTTTTCTGACTATTTGGCATACTGGCAAAGTAGTGGTGGTGCCAAGACCCTGAATTCAGTTTCTAGTTCTGTCTCTGGCTGTGTGATTGAGAGATAGTAACAGCGCTTCTAAGAGATTCAGTTCCTTTCCTGTTTTCTCTGCTGCCCTCCTTCCTCCCCAAAACATACACTCCCAAATCCTTTAGAACCAAATAGCTGGGAAAATTTGGCCCCAGTGCCCCTGGACTGGCTACCTTCCAGCGCTAATGAGACAGGGCCCTTCTTTATGAGTTTGCATCTGGAGGGCTTGAGCATTCTCCACCCTGCCACCAACTCCCCACTCCCTATGTTGAAATTCTTGGCTTGCTTTCTCCAAAACTATTTCTGGTAACATCCGGCCTGGAGCCATCACCAGCCCTACAGTCACCAAAGATAGGTAGGTAGATAGGTAGGTAGGTGGGTGGATGGATGGATAGATAGATAGATATACATATATATACACACACATATGTATACACACCAGACACTTGATAAGAATCATATTTCTGGACCCAGAGGCCAGGGAAGGATTTGGAGAGAAAGCCAACTCCTCTGGTCAGTCATATGCCTTTAGTGCTTCTAGGCCAGTAGTCTCTAAACTTTTTTGATTGTACATCCCTTATCAGTAAAGAATTTTGAGCATCCCTCCAATATATGTATATTTTTCTTGTTTTCCAAGTTATATTACTGTTTAATTGTATAAATTGTGTTTAACATAAACTTACAAATAATAGAAGTTTTTAAAGTATGTGATAGAGATGAAATTGACCTTAATCTTTGAGTCAATCAAAAGCTCCTGGAGTTTACTGAGTTAGAGGGAGTAACACAGTCAGACCCTGTACTTTAAGAAAATCACTTTGGCAGCTGTATAGGGAAATGAGTCAGAGTCCAGTTATAAGCCTATTGCAATAGTGCAGATAAGAGGTAATGAGGGGCCCAAACTAGTGAGTGATAGATATGAGAAGTTGGGGAGTAAGATTTGGTAATTGATTGGATATGTGAGTAAAAGTGAAGAGTCAAAGGGTGACGCAAGGTTCCCAATGTGGTCACTGGGAAAATGGTAGTTTCTTTGACAGTCATAGCGAAGTTCTAAAAAGGGATGCATTTGGGGCAGCTAGGTGGTGCAGTGGATAGAGCACTGGCCCTGGATTCAGGAGGACTTGAGTTCAAATCCGACCTCAGACACTTAACACTTGCTAGCTGTGTGGACCCTGGGCAAGTCACTTAACCCCAACTGCCTCACCCCCCCCCCAAAAAGGGGATGCATTTGGAGGGAGGGATGGTGGAGATAATGTAATGAGATTTGTAACAGCTTGCAACCCATTCATGCCTACTAATCTTGTACCACTTTACTCCATCCTACCAAAAATAAAAAGAGTTGGGGCGGGAGAAAGAAGACTCTCACCACCCTGAATGCAAGATCAATCAAGGGACACAGAGTCAGCTAAGGGGGTGCCTGATGCAGCCATGAGCTTATCTGGATGGCTAGGTGTGGTTTGCTGATGGTGAGAGAAAGGAATTTTCCCAACATCTGTATAGCTGCAGGGGAAGATGTTGGGGGTACAGTTAGATTATATTCAGGGGTGTGCCAGATACAGCCTGAGATTATTAAATTAGCAGTGTGAACATTTATGCTTCAGACAACTATAAAGCTACAAATCAGGGCTTTGATTTACTGTTTTGTTGACTGTCTAGACTTAGGAAAGTGATGTAGAAAATGTTAATAAGAGGCAGCTGGGGGCAGCTAGGTGGTGCAGTGGATAAAGCACCAGCCCTGGATTTAGGAGGACCTGAGTTCAAATCTGACCTCACACACTTGACACTAACTAGCTGTGTGACCCAGGGGGCAGAGTCACTCTAACCTTCCTTGCCCGAAAAAAAAGAAAGAAAGAAAGAGGCAGCTGGTGACACAGTGGATAGAATGCTGGCCTGGAATTCAGGGAAACCTGAGTTCAAATGTGACTCAGACACTTGCTAACAGTAGGACTCTTTACAAGTCCACTTAAACCTCGATTTGCCTCAGTTTCCTCCACTGTAAAATTAGGATAATAGTGCACCTAATTGCAAGGCTGTTGTAATGATCAAATGAGATCACGTTTGCAAAAGCACTTAACAAAGTGCCTAAATCATAGTAGGTGCTATACAAATGTTTATTCCTTCCTTGTGATTAATGTAAAAGTGTATCTGGCTATTCAAAAGTGTATCATTCCATACACTTGACAGAGAGCCAGTTTGTTAAACATTTCCTAGCACAAACCTAATTAGAACACTTAAGGTTCACATTGGTGTATAGAGGGGACAGAGTCGGCAGTGTGGTCATGTGGTTATGATAAGACCTTTGATTGACTATTAAGGGGAGGTGAAGAAAAGACCTATCTTCCCACCCTCTAACTGGTTTATATGTAGGCCTTTTGAGTTCATGTTATGGTCCTCCACTGTGGAAATCACTAATCTTGGCTTCTGATTGTCTCTCCTGCTCAGAATCAGTTTCTATATTGGGAATCAGGAAAGGATCAGGAAGGGAATGAGCATAATCAAAACATTTATTGAGCACCTACTATATCAAGGCATTGTAATCAGAATTGGGGGTACAAAGACAAAAAGTAGACCATCCCCTGCCCTCAAGTACATGTTTAGGGTAGGGGTAACAAAACATATACAAAGACAGGTAATTGCAAGGAAATCAAGATGGACCTCAAAAATCCTAACGAGGATTGGGAGTGTGATCAGGGAATGCTCAGTGAGGAGGTAATCTGGCTGCTGTTACACAAAGCTCTTGTTCCCCCAAGGTAGACAGGATTTCTCGATCACCACCCACCCAGGACCAGGAGGTCCCTACCACTGGGCCAGCCGTCCTCAATCTGTTCTAAGGCGTTGCAAGTTTGGTAAGCGGAGCCAGTCCCACCCTTCTTCTCCCATCCCCAGCCTCTGTCAGTATTGTTCCCCCAGTCCCACCCCTTCTCCCCTCTCCAGCCTCTGTCAGTATTGTCCCCATTCCCTTCCCCCTGCCAGGAGTTTTTTCAACACCTCATCCTCTCTTTGTGGGGTGGGGGTGGGGGTTACACTTGCCAGGGATCAGAGATGTTCTCTCTCCCTTAATATTTATTCCTTAAAGGCTCCTGACCCTGAAGGAACCGGCATGAGAAAAGGCAGCTGTTTCCCTCTAAAAGCCTGGTCCCTCAATTCTTGGTTCTTATCTTTCATTAATAATAACTCCTGGAGGGGCAGCTAGGTGGTGCAGTGGATAGAGCACTGGCCCTGGATTCAGGAGGACCTGAGTTCAAATGTGGCCTCAGACACTTAACACCTACTAGCTGTGTAACCCTGGGCAAGTCACTTAACCCCAATTGCCTCACAAAAAAAAAAAAAATTTTAAGTTTTTTAATTAAAAAAAATAATAATAACTCCTGAAGTAAAAGGCGGGGAAAACTATTCCCCTTTGGTTAGAAACTCAGTTAGAACCTAAGTATATTTCCAAACCCTTCAGTTCCTTTGACCCTCCATGGCCCTCTCCCCTAACCCCTTCCTCTCTAGGTATCTCTCCAGGGCTGGATGGCATGAAGGCATTGAGGAAGTCACCACTGAGCCACCTGCAGGGGTCACCTGGCAAAGCCCCATGGGATGAGGTCTGTAGCAGCTCCTTGACCAGTTCCCTAAGCAGTGAGCCTGAGACCAGACCTCCCGAGCCCTCCAACTCCTCCAAACCCAGGATCCACCCTCGCTCCCAGGAAGAGTGTCTCCTGTGGCAGCCTTAACCTCTACCGTCCCAAAGCTGATCCCTAGCTCAGACAGGTGGCAACAGCCAGAAGTACTCAGGTGCGTAGCTCTTCTTCCCCTCCCCCAGACTGGCTCTATCATGCAGGGGAGGGGAAAGTGGAAGGGAACAGGAGAGATGGTTAGGTAGGTGGAAACTTGCCTTGACAGGTCAGATCAAGCCAGACCCTGCCTCCTCCCCTCCCTTGGCTTCTTCTCTTTTAACAGCCAGAGCTAGGCTCCCAGGCACCCAAGATGTGCTTGAATTCTGGGCTGACCGTTCTACAGCTCCCCATAGGATGCCTCCCCAGAACATACCTCTGGTGCACAGTCCCCAGGATGGAGGCCAGGATGGCTGGCCAAGAGATCTGGGCTCAAGGTTGGAGTGTCTCAGGACCCAGCTGAACAGGTGAGATTCTGGCTCCAGGACATTTTGAGTGGCTAGCAAAGGAGGGAGCAAGAAGCCAAAAGGGAGGCCTTGCAATTGGTGCTGCAAGTGCTCCTCCTATTGATCAACCAGGGACACGGTGAGTCGCATGTGGATTAATGACCATTTTTTATTGATAAACCATAGAATCTGAAATTTGAAAATGGGACTTTAAAAGGCATCTAGTGCCTCTCAGTACAGGAATCTTTTACATGCTATTCCTATTACATTTTCTAACTGCTAGGACTATACAACTGTGCAGATAAATAGATTAAATAATGGGTTTTAAATTTTTTTGGTGTCATGGCTTCCTTTGTCAATCTGGTGAAACCCAGGGACACTATTCCAGAATGCTTTTAAATGCATAAATAAAATTAAATTTAAATGAAACATTTAAAAAATAAAATACGTAGGCTTACAAAGAAAACCAAAGGTTAATAAAAATAAAGATGTCATTTTTTTCCCCATTCAAGTTCCCCAATCCCCTGAAATCTAAGGGGTCTGTGATTATTAGGATAAGGACCCTTGGATTAGATATAGCATGATAGATATATATGCATACACACATAATATATACATATTCATATATATGTATGTGCACACATACCTACATACATAGGCAGGGAGGTAGTATTGCTTTGTGCCAGGTGAAGTGCTAGGGATATAAAATCCAGCAAGACAGTCCTGCCCTTAGCCCTGGGTAGCTGGAGACAATCAAACAAAAAGAGGAAGCAGGGAGGTAGACAGCGGATGTGGGTTAAATGTAGTGGTTTGGCTAGAAATATCTTGGCCCATTGGTTCTAAGGGCAGAGTCTCCTCAGGTGGGGAAGGAGTAGAGATAATGGCCTGAAGATATGTGCCTTTCCTTTGTCTATAAACCCTCAACTCCACCCTTAAAACATATTAGCTTAAATGGATTCATTCAGCAGAGCCCCAAAGAGGGCCAAGGGGGATGATCAGCTTCACTGTCCTTAATGGGATAGAAGCAGATCAGCCTGTTGGTGTCAAGGTTCTGTTAAAGGCTGACAAAATATTAGAGACTGTTGACAAGAGCCTAGCAGAGTAGTGGGAGATAGAGGAATAAGAGGGCAAAACTGTCAGGAATAGCTTCAGGGCAGAGAAGAAAGAGCTATCTGCCCCAATACGCTTTGTTCCCTTTGCTCTCCAACCAACCCTGACTCCCAGGATCTATCTGGCAGGCTGGAATCTCAGATGTCCTCCGACCTCAGCATCA
Organism: Dromiciops gliroides; assembly: GCF_019393635.1. Classification (NCBI taxonomy): domain Eukaryota; kingdom Metazoa; phylum Chordata; class Mammalia; order Microbiotheria; family Microbiotheriidae; genus Dromiciops; species Dromiciops gliroides. The sequence goes on from NC_057864.1 coordinate 195,640,166, forward strand.
TTCTGAGTCTCCTGCATTGCCACTTGTCCCAAGGGCCCCCTGCCTACAACCCTGTCTCTCCAGCTTCAGAGTCTGTGGACTTGTTTCCTCCTCCTCCTCCTTCTCCTCTTGCTGCTGCTGCTGCTGCTGGTGGCACTCAGGGGCCTGGGCCCACGAAGCTGCAGAGTTCTTTGTCTAGAGAAGAACCCCACCCCTTGGACAGGTGAGCAGAGCAGAGCATTCTCCATCCTTAGTGGTTTTGACAGGATGGACACTGCTCTCTCACAATCAGGATCCATTTGCAGTGACACTAATGCAGGTTGCAGCCCAGAGCAACTAGGGCTTCGACATTGATTCTTATTCTCTGTCCTAGATTCTACTCATATATTAATAACTAGGGCAAGAGCTGGGGAACTCACGCATCACTCAGAAGAGATTGCAAAGAACATCTTTAACTAGTTCAGGGTCCTCAGAGCTTGGATGCTGACTATTGTAGCCACAGATAGTGCAGCGGGACTCAGAACTTCTTACTCTTTTCCAATGAGTAATATGGGAACCCAAACTGAGGCTATGAGTAGGACTTGCCAGTGAGGAACGAGTTGTATTCCATGGTGGGGAAGAGGGCAAAGAGAGAGAATAAGAGTAAATCTCAGATCATCTAAGGAGCAAGAGTCTGTAGGCTAGAGAGCCAGAGGGCAAGATAAATCCTGGGGTTATGGTCAGAGAAATACCCCCAAATACACCAATACCTTTCAGAGTGAGGCAGGTGAAACTCCTTTCACAAGGTAACAAACAAAGTTGAAGACAGCTCCAGATCCTAGTCAGGTGGGAAGTTACAAATTATTTACAGAAAGATCTATTAGAGCAGCTTTAAATTGCAGGAAAATTAACTGAGTTCAGCAGCCCCTTAGCACTTTGCTTGCCTGGAGTTCTATCTTATTAAATATAAGTTACTAATGCACACTGTTGGGAAAGTCTGGACTCCTGTCTCTCTCTCCCACTCTAAGGTCAACTTCCCTTTTGCTCCTTTCTTTGCCCCCACACCCAATAGAATCAGCAACCTATTAGCATAAAGATAAAACATTTTCTAGGTGGGGCAGTGGATTGAGCACTGGGCCTTGAGTCTGGAAGACCTGGGTCCAAATCTGACCTCAGAAACTTTTCCTGCTGTGTGACCCTGGGCAAGTCCCTTAACCCTGTTTGCCTTAGTTTCCTCATTTGTAAAATGAGCTGGAGAAGGAAATAGCAAACCACTCCAGTATCTTTGCAAGAAAACCCCAAATGAGGTCGTGAAAAGTCCAGACATGTCTGAACAAAAAACTTCCTCAAGACAGAGTGTTAAAAAGAGGTCTAGGGAGGTGGTTTGGGGAGTTAGCAAGCACCTAGCAAGAGACTGAAGATTCTATAAAATAAATACTTCCAGGATATGCTTTTAGCAAGAGAGCGCCAAGCCTTGATTAAGTTCAGGAAGGAAATCAGTGTTTCCCAATCTTTAGTTGGATTCTTTTTTTTTTTTAATGGTGGTAATAATGATGAACTTAACAATCATCAACAAACAGTATTTCAGTAGTCAGTCAAACTACGTTTTTTAAATGACTACTATGTGCCCAGCACTGTTCTATGTGCTGAGAACATAGAAAGACAGTCCTTGCTCTCAAGAAGTTTTATTGAGTTGTATGTATACAGGCGAGGAGAAAAAGACTGCTACATGAAATCACTAACTTTGTATGATTGTGTTAGATTTTGTTTTGTTTTGTTTTGTCTTTAACAAGGTGGTAAGGAAACTGCCTGGTTTGTACCTCCTTCTGACCTTTTGTTTGTTTGTTTTGTGTATGTTTAAGTATTTTATTGATGCTCTTATTATTGAATTTCTTTCCCTACCCACTAAGCACACACACAAGCATACACACACACACACACACACACACACACATATGCTCTCTGTCTCTGTCTCTCTCTCTCTCTCTGTGTCTCTGTCTCACTCTCTCTGTCTCCCTCTCTCAGAGCCCTTCCCTTAGAACAAATAAATATAAATTAAGCAAAACACATCAACACATTGACCATGTCTGAAAATGTTTGTCTACATTTTGCACCTCTCCTCCATCTCGTGGGTTTGTTTCTGTAACATATTCTTCCCAGTGTAAAAGTCCTATGTTCGAATAGCGAGGACAGAGCAGCTGGAGGATGGGTGGAAGGAAGCTGCTGAGGAATACCCAGCCTCCCACTCATGCAGAAGCCACCTTGAGCCAGTATATAGTTCATAGGAAAGAGGCAGGACCTCCTCCTACTCTGGTATACAGAAATTAGCCTTTCGACACTGCATTAACTGAGGCCTATTTAATTCTGGGAGATAGAGGGAAGAAACAGATCTCATAGGAAAAGGTTTTAGGTGTCTATTTTGTGTCTATTAATGTATTCTCTTGTCTTTTGAATATAGGGTAAAACTTCAACTTATCCCAAATTATTTCCTATTGAGTGCAAGGCCTGTCCAGATCCTGAGACTCTGGGCACATAAAATACCCGAGGTGCCCTTTCCCCTACCCCCTCCCCTCATTGGAGTCCAGTGAGGGGGGTGGGAGAGAGGCACCTCAGGTATCTTGTGTGTCCAGGAACTCTGGGTCTGGACAAGCCTATGCACTCAATAGGAATAATTTGGGATAAGTTGAAGTTTTGAGATCAACAAATACTGAATCCTTGATTTATACATTCACATATTCCTTCCTACCTCCTAGAGCAGGAAAAGACTTAGAGGTCTGATAAGGTAAGCAGGATGTAATACATATTTATTTATTTATTTATTTATTTTTTGCAGGGCAATGAGGGTTAAGTGACTTGCCCAGGGTGACACAGCTAGTGTCAAGTGTCTGAGGTCAGATTTGAACTCAGGTACTCCTGAATCCAAGGCCGGTGCTTTATCCACTGAGCCACCTAGCTGCCCCCATATTTATTTTTAAATGAAAGTTCACCATAACTCATGGGAGAAATCCTAAAATGTTACAAAATTGAGGTTAAGAATTCTTAGTTTAACATTCTCTAGCCTAAAGATGGAGGATTTCACCAATGATGAAAAATGCTACCTACCTCTTCAAAGAGCTGTGATGGACTCACGGTATAGAAAGAGATATTTCTTAGATATGGCTGAGGCTAGAATTTGTTTTGTTTGACTATGTATAATTGTTCCAAGGGTTTTGTTTTTCTTTCTTTCTTTTAATAAATAGAGAAGAGTGGGTGAAAACAGCTATTTTCATTTATTGGGGAAAAAAATTTTCATTTTAAAAATAAAGATAGAGGGTTGAGGGCAGCTAAGTGACGCAGTGGATAAAGCACCAGCCCTGGATTCAGACCTGAGTTCAATGCGGCCTCAGATACTTGATACTTACTAGCTGTGTGACTCTAGGCAAGTCACTTACACTCATGCCCCAAAACCAACAACAACCAAAAAAAAGATAGAGGGTTTTTACCAGTGGATCTCTTAACATCTCTGCCAAATCTTGAAATCTGTCATTGGGTTTGGCAGTGGAGAGTAGAGCTCTGAGAGACATCTTTAAATAAACCAGGAAGTCCTTTCAAAAGTGGGGAGACTCAGTGCTTAGGTTCCTTAGAGTAACCTGAAGGCTACCCATCATTCATACCTTCTTTCTCCCCTTTCCAGACTCCAAGCTACAGTGACCTGGAAAAATATCTCCAGAAATGAAGAGATTCTTCATCCAGTGACATTTATCTTCAGATGGTATCAAATGATAAACTTCTGTCCCTCGGCAGCCCTTCTGAGACTGCATTGAGTATAAGGATTCAGATGTTGTCCCCATTCCCTTCACTCCTTGAATACCTTTGACCTCCCCCAAACAGCTGGACTTCCAAAAGTACCCCTCAAATTTGGCTCAGCAGCATGACCATTCTATCTTGGAACTGGAGTCTCTGATTCCCACAACTGAAACCCTTTGCTGATAGGACTGGGTGTGTGTATGTATGTATGTATGTAGGATAAGAGTTTGAAAAGTAGGAAGACATTGCCCAGGCTTGGGAACATAGGATTCCTCCCCAACCCCTCCACAGTATGGTCTCTAAAGACATTTTCCCTAGAATAATAGCTTCCAAGCACCATCTAAGATGACCTCAAAGGAACTTTGTCTCATGACAGTAAGGAAGGCACTCAACACCTTTCCCAGATTCCTCCATGGCCATCTTCATAAATCATGCTATCATGGAAGAGGAGTCATCCCGCAGTGTGGGGAAAAAAAGAACATTACCATGTGATAGAGGAAAGAAGCATCTAGTTGTTCAGGGCCAGGCTTTTGAGGATCAATGGGATGAAAAGAAAAGACCTCTGGTCCTCCCCAATAGAAATCCCGAATCTAGAAAAGGGACAAGGTCACCACCCCTCGCCCCACAACTAAAACTAACTGCACATGTTCTGAGTGACTTCCACCATGAAAAAAAAAATTGTCTCTGGCTAGAAAACTCAGGCTGTCTTGTGGTTAACACTTCCCTGAAAGGGCATAGCTTCCAACCCATTCACAGTGGCTTTGCCTTAGCCTCTGATGTTTGTCTCAGAGTGACTTTTCTCATAGATCTGAGATGCCACTTAGGCCCTTTTGGGAAAGTTGTTGTTCTGTCCTTCATTCTTGAAGAGGACCATGATGTCGGGCTGATATCATGACTTGCAATGAATTGGATTTAAATGAGGGAAGTCCTCACCAGCCTCACTCTTCCTCCAAGAGCTATGTGAGTCCCAGGGGCAAGATATATATCAGGACTGCTGGAGATAGCTCCAGAATATCTAAAACAATTGGATTAAGTGATTTGCCCCAGGGTCACACAGCTAGTAAGTATCTGATGCCAGATTTGAACTCAGGTCCTCCTGAATCCAAGGCCAGTGCTCTATCCATTGTGCCACCTAGCTGCCCCCAACATGCAAATTTATAGGTATATTCAAATCTGGTAAGATTTCTCCCTTGTGGAAAAAGACAGTAGGAGTTAGGATGACCAGCAACAGCTTCGTGCAAAAGGTTGCAGCATGGAGTTGAGTCTTGAAAGAAGCCAGGATTTAAATTTCAACAGGCTGAGCATGGAGAAGGGAGAAAATATACCACATATCCATATAAAGGACAGTTTGGCTAGGCCATAGAATATTGTGGAGAAAGAGAAGTCAAGGATGACACAAAGGTGAATTAACTAACATACTCATACTTTAAGGATGGTAGCGCCCTTGACAGAAATAAGAAGACAGGTGGGTTTAGGGAAAAAAATAAATGAGTTCAGTTATGGACATGTTAAGTTGAGATGACCAGAGGATATCCATTTTGAAATGGCCAACAGGAAGTTGACCATGCAAGACTGTAGTTTAGGAGAGAGACTAGGATAGAGATGACAAACCTTTAACAGCATGTACCACATTTTATAATGTCAAACTTTTTTGAAATGTTGGTTAGTTTTGTTGAATTTCTTTTCCTTTTTTTTTTATTCTTTATTATAGGGGATGGCTCTCACCAAGCAGGTGTTGAGGGTGTGGGGAGTGGAGGGATATAGTGGGAAATGTAGATAATGTAAAAACAAAAGATATCAATAAAAGTTTTTCTAAAAACATTTGATCCATGGGAGTAGATGAGGTCACCAAGTGAAAGAGTATAGAGAAAAGGAAATTTATATAAGTTTTTTTATAATTTAAAAGGACTAGCAAGTTGTACATAATAGATTTGCATTTTCATGTGCACTTTTTTATTATAATGTTATAGAAATGCTTGTTTTATTTCATAAATTTTTAAAGAGTATAGGAAAAAAAGAAAAGGTCCAATACAGTTATATGGATTATCTCCAGAGTTAAGGGGCATGACATGAATCGTGTTCTAGAAGAGGCTATTGAAAAACACCCTTTCAGGGGCAGCTAAGTGGCAAAGTAGATAGAGGTCCTTGATTTGGGAGAACCTGAGTTCATATCTGGCCTCAGACACTTGACACCTACTAGCTGTGTGACCTTGGGCAAGTCACAACCCAACTGCCTCACAAAAAAAGAAAGGAAGGAAGGAGGAAGGAAGAAAAGAAAGAAAGGAAGGAAGAAAAAAGAAAGGAAGAAAAAAGAAAGGAAGAAAGGAAGAAAGAAAGAAAGAAAGAAAGAAAGAAAGAAAGAAAGAAAGAAAGAAAGAAAGAAAGAAAGAAAGAAAGAAAGAAAGAAAAAGATCATTTCAGGGTTTAGGCAAGTAAGAGGAGATGCCAGGCAAATAAGAGAACAACAAAAAAAAATGTCACAGAAATGAAGAGAGGAGAGGACATTCAGAAGATATGGGTGGGTCCTTTAGAGTCAACTGCGGCAGAAAGGGCACAAAGAATAGGATGAGAAGCAGCCATTAGATTTGGCATTAAGACTTTGGGATAGAACAATTTCAGTTGAATGAAGTAGGAGAACTAATATGCAAAGGGCTGACCAGTGTGAAAGAAGAGGAAATAGAGACAAAGTATATAGACAACTTTTTCAGAGTTTGGCTGGGGAAGGAAGGGAGATAAGGATGATGATAGCTTAATTGAATGGTAGGGTCTAGGTGAGGCTTTTTCAAGAATGAGGAGACTAGGGGCAGCCAGGTGGTGCAGTGGATGGAGCACTGCCCTGGAGTCAGGAGTACCTGAGTTCAATCCTGGCCTCAGACACTTAACACTTACTAGCTGTGTGACCCTGGGCAAGTCACTTAACCCCAATTGGCCTCACTAAAAAAAAAAAAAAGAATTAGGTGAATAGAAGGAGTATAAGTAGCAGGGAAAAACCACTTGTTATTGGAAAAGAAAAATGATAGAAAGAGGGAGAGGATGATAATGGGGCAATCTGCAGGAGAAGACAGGAAGGAATGGGGTCATGGCTGGCATTGGTGAAGAGAACGCCTCATTATCAGAGACTGGAATAAAGGAGGAGATAGAGGAGTTATGATGTCAAGGGGCAATGCAGAGAAATAGGAGGAACGGCTCCAAATTTATTCCAAGGTATGAAGCAAGATCTTCTGCTGAGTTATTAGAGGTGACTGGTTGCTATCTTTCTAAAAGCTAAAATATTGTAAATATCATTTACCCTGTAAATAAATTGTGTACCTAGTAACTTTGATGTAAACCTAAGAGACCAAGGCTTATGATAGATGAAGAGATGAAAGACTTCTTATAGGAAAAGAGGTGTAGGTAGAATGGAAAAGGTTACACTTTAGATATTTTGCCTATTGTCTCGCCGTGCCTTTTGCTGAGGTTTAGTGAAGAAACAAACTCAAGTTTTAAAGTAAAATCCTAGTTTGATTATATGTTCTTATAGTCCTAATAACTGACAAAATTTTAACTAGTGGTAAAGACAACAATTTTTAAAACTTAAGAACTTTGATAATGCAGGGGCCAACTTTTATGGCTCCAGAAAATTGATAATGAGGCACGTGTTCCACTTTCTGGTAGGCAGATGATGGACTGTATGTTCAAAATGATACATTTTTCAGACAGGACCGATACCACTCATTATTTTGATTGGCTATACGCATTTATTACAAAAGAGGCTTTGAGGGGTGAATGTTGGGGTATATTGAGGCAAGAAAGAAGGGAAAAAGGGAAGAAAAAAGGAGAGGAAGTAAGGATGGAAGAAAGAAAAACTTTAATTAAATATGCAAAAATATACAGAAGGAAATTCAAAAAGAGGCCTCAACATCAAGGCAGTTTTGATATGAACACACTAAAGCTGATATATACTTTAAAAACAAGTAGCTTTATATGGTAGACAGTGTCATAATGCAATCCTTTTTTGTCATTTGTAAATGGAAATGTTCATGTTTGATGGCTATCAAGTCATAATGAAAATTTTATTTTAAAATAAAGGAGGCAAGATATTTCTGTATCATCGTGTTTTCAACTTCAACTAAAATTAAGAAAGGTCACACAATTCCAGTCTATCTCATCTTTATACAACAACAACAACAACAACAGCCAATAGATTGAAAGACCTATGAATTCATTGGTATGGAACTGCCTCCCCACTGGCAATTACAAGTGATCAATAATTTACAGCCTCAGAGATTTACCTCAGGTTCGAGGAGGGTAGCTTGCCATAATCTCACAGTTAATAAATGCTATTAAGTACATTCTTTCTGAGGTAGCTTGTCTTCTCTTTTAACTGGTCTTCTAGTAGCTGTGGCTCCTAACACTCTGGGTCAATTCCATCTTAATCCACCCCAAGTCAAATGAATAGTCAAATAAATAGATTCAGGACAAAGCATGTTCTCATTTTCAAGAGACCTCAGGGGGCGGCTAGGTGCACAGTGGATATAGCACCGGCCCTGGATTCAGGAGTACCTGAGTTCAAATACAGCCTCAGACACTTAACACTTACTAGCTGTGTGACCCTGGCAAGTCACTTAACCCCCATTGCCCCACAAAAGAGAGAGAGAGAGAGAGAAGAGAGAGAGAGAGAGAGAGAAAACTCAATTATGATATCATTTGGTAAAACCAAAAGTCATAGGTCACAAGACTTAGAACTAGAAGGCCTTTGAAGACGACCTAGGCCTATGGATTCTTTAACCAATTATATTGAAATACTTCTATCAATATCTTAGAAAGAAAAAAAAAGTTCCCGGACCCCAGGTTAAGAAGGCCCCTACCTTCCTCTGTCTCCCCCCACCCCCCCCAAAAAAAAAACTAGGGGCGACAAAGTGAATTGGGCTCGGAGTCAGAAGGCCCGAGTTAGAATGAGGCCTCAAATACTTGACTGCATGATCCTGGGCAAGTCACCTATCCACTGTTTGCTCAGTTTTCCTTAATTGTAAAATGAGCATAAAAACATACCTTGCAGGATTATTGTTCGATCAAACGACCCAATATTTGTAAAGCGCTAAGCAAGGTGCCTGCACATAGTAGGTGCTATTAATTCTGTTCCTCCCCCATCCCACCCCATTTACAGATGAAGAAACTGAGACCTAGAATCTGATACTTGTTAGTTATGTGAACCATAGATAGGCAAATTAATCTCCCTGAGCCTAATTTCCTGAAACTTAAGTTACTGACAGCTTGTAATTACTATTTGATGGGCAGAGGTTCCCATACCAAGTATTTAATCTATCCGCATATTTTTCAGATGATAAACGTAGTCTATCAAAGCTACAACCATTTCTAGATCAGGACAAGGTTACCTGTCGTGCGCACAGAAATAGGATATCTACAGGGCTGGGAAATGCTATGCAAGGAGGGAAGTGTACAAAAACCGGTGGGGGGGGGGGGGAAGATAACGTGTGCCCAAAGAGGTGTAGGGGTGCGTGAGACCAATAGTAGTGGAGGTGGAGGTTCCACGTGTATACCGTAGGTGACTCCCTATCAGGACCTGCATTCTATTGGTAGTGAGACAGGGGAGGTCAATGTAAATCACTTAGGTGAGACCCATCTCCCTAGATTAGGTCCCAAAAGGACTAGCGCCTCGAGACCTAAACTGCACTAGCAATCTAGCAAACGCTAGTCCTTCAATCTCTGACACACCCACCCCCCCCAAATCCAGCTTGGAAGGATCGGGATCTCTTTGATTGACATCCAACAAGCCAACGGATTTTCAGGGTTATGAAAAATCTGTTTCCCCTCCTCCAAGGAGGCGGAGAGAGACTCTGTGGAATGACTAAGAGCATAGCCATGGGAAGAAGGTACCTTGGAAACGATGGGACTAACAGCCAATGGAAGGAAAGGGCCGTTCTAAACGACGTGTGAGACCGCCAACGGCTACTGCTGTTACAGGGTCGCGTGGTTTCCGCTCCTTGAGGGCGGGGGAGCGTCCCAAACGGAAGGTGGTTGTTGTCAGTGCCTCAGGTTTGAAACTGGGGGTCGGGCACCAGAGCCGTTGTCTGTCGCTGCGGGGCTCTCCCCCCTCCCCCCCGCCACCGGTCCCTGCTGACCCCACCCTCCTCCCTCCCGTCCCACCTCCCGACCCCCATCCCCACCCCGCCCCCCACCCCAGACCTCCCCCTCGAGTCCCTCGGCTGGGTCCGGCCCGGCCTCTTTCCTCCGCTCCGGCTTTTTGGGCCCGGAGGGCGGCCCTGCTGCCGCCGCCATGTCCCTGCACGGAAAGCGGAAGGAGATCTACAAGTATGAGGCACCGTGGACGGTATACGCCATGAACTGGAGCGTGCGGCCCGACAAGCGCTTCCGCCTGGCGCTGGGCAGTTTTGTGGAGGAGTACAACAACAAGGTGGGGGCGGGGCCCGGAGGCGCGAGACCCTGGGGTTGGGGGAGGGGAGGGAAGGGAACTGACCGGCGCTGGCCCCTCCCCTCTAGCCTCGCACCCCTGCCGCGCTGCGTGTCCCCCTTTCCTGGACCTACCCTGGTCCCCTGGGGGAGGTGGCTGGAAAGTGGGCGGGGGGGAGTGTTCGAAATTTAAAAACGAACTGCCTGTTCCGTTGTCTTCGTGACCCCCTCCTCCCGAGTTTTCTTCTCCTTTCTCGGTTTCCCTTCCTTAGTTTTGCTTCCTTTCCTTCCTAAGTTTTCCTCTCCCTCCCTCCGCACCTTTCCTCCCCCTCCTTTCTCAGTTTCCCTCCTCTTTGCTGAGCTCCCCACCTTCCTGAGTTTTCCTCCCTGTAAAACGAGGATATCTGTAGTAGCCACTTTTCAGTGTTAACGTGCGGTTCAAACAAGACTGTAAAATGACTCACTTTGTGAAAAAGCTAGTTATTCCCCCTCTGGCTTCCTCCAGTCTTGATGTCACTAGGGGCTCCCTCCTCAGCGTCTAGAAGAGGAACCTCTGAGAGGTGAACATTCATTGCAACAAACTCTTACTAAGTGCTCTGCTTGGCATAGAGGCAGCTTTGCATAGAGGATAGAGAGATTGGAAAGCCAATGTTCCATTCCTGGCATACTGCCGTGGTCTGGGGCAAGTCACTTAATCTTTCCGTGCCCCACATTGCTCCGAAATGCTATAAATTAGAGCAGTATCAGTGGAGGGAGCTGCATGAGCTTATGGGCAAGGCTCTTAACCTCATAGTGCCCCAGCAGCTCTAAGACTATATGTTACAGAGTAACATCAGTGGAGGGAGTTTCTACATCAGCGTTCTCTGCGCCAATGAAATCATGGGTCAAAGAAAAGTGGTGCTGTACACTGATAGTTGCTGGGCAAGAGACAAATATCAGTCATACACACGTGCACGAACTTAAAACCGCACTAAAACTTGGAACACACTATATATATAACCCATATATTTTCCTCTCATTGTGGAAGGCCCCTCTATATTCATTACCTCAATTTCTTCACCATCTTTGTAATCTGACTTCTTTCTGACCCCAATGCTCTCTCCAGGATACCTTTTGATTTACCTTTTCTCAGCCCTTGCCTTTCTATATTTTTTGACTCTTGACTCTCCCCCTTGTTCTGAATACTTTCATAACATTACGCTTTTACTATTATTTGTTCTTTCTGTCTCCTTGGCTGGATCATCATGCAGCTTTGCTTTTTTTTTTTTTTTTTTGGCTTAGGTGTCCCCAGGGCCCTGTCCTGTGACATTTTATCTAAACTATCTATACACTATTTCCTTGATGGCCATATTTCCATGACTTCAAGTATCTTCTTAATTCAGAAGATTCCCAAAACTATTCAGACCTAACTTTTCTTCTGAACTCTATCTACCTGTCTTTCATTGTCAACAAGCTACTGGGGAATTATTTCCCTTATCTCCTATAGGCATATCAAGCACAACTTGTCTAAGTGTGGTATAATAAAAAGAGTTCTTAGGAGAAACCTGAGAGTAAATATTCTGCCTCTAATACTTACTAGCTGTGTGATCATGAGGTCATTTACTCCCATCAGTTTTTTTGGTCCATTTCTGTGATTTTCATGGTCCATTATGGAAACTCTTTCCATGGATGCAAATCATCAAATCATCTGTAATTTATAACCTGAGAGTCCCTGGGGCATGACAAGCTAAAAGACTTGCCCATGGTCACACAGCTAATTAGTGTGTCAGTCAGAACTGGACCATGTCTTCTTGGTTTCAAGACTAGCACACTGTGTCCTATACCATTTTACAGATGAAAAAACTGAGGCTCGTGGGAGTTGATAACCACTGTAAGTATTTATCTCACAAAGTAAAATAATCTGTATTCAGTGCTTTGTACATTTTTTTTAAGCTTTGAAGTGTTATATAATTATCAGGAAGTATTTGTTTAAAAGAAAACTTATCATTCTACTTTTTCTCTTGAGGACACCACCATGTATCTAGTCACATTGTGTTTGTAACATAACCTCTGAGACATACTCTATTTCTCCCATCCAACCCCCCCCTTTATGAATTTCATCTCCACATCATCAATTGTATGTATCTCTTTTCCTCATAAGGCCACCAGCCTAATTCAGACCCTGATCACCTCTTCCCTAGACTAGTGTAATAGCCTACTGATTGCTCTTCCTACTTCTGGTATTTCTTTTGATCCATCATCCAGACATGTATCAACATCATCTTCCCAAAGCACAGGTCTGACTTTATCACTGCCCTTGTTAAAACCTTCTGTGGCTCCTCAATCATTGTGGCTTGGGTAGCAGATGCCCTCTTCAGTCTGGCATTCAAGGTTCTTCACAGTAAAGCTAGAGATTGTTTCCAGCCTTATTTCAGACTCCTTCCCTTCATGAATGTGGTCAAGGTACATGTTGAATCTCCTCCATAGAAGGTAAGCTGCTTGAGAGCAGGGATTGTTTTGTCTTGGACTTTGTGTAATTTGTGCCTGTCTGACTTTGAGTGTTTGTGTAATGGAAATCACAGATCAGAGTCAGTGAGATGTTGGCTTCAATTGGTAGACATTTACCTCTTATTCCTGTTGATTCTAAGACTATTGCACAGTTGTCTCTCTCACTTTAGTGCTTCTTGACTAATTCACTTCCAGTTTAACTGGCTGGAGCAGAGTTCAGTATTTTTATTCTATGAAACCATTGAAGTCTCTTCATTTTTGACACTTCTAGCTCATTACCCACACCCCTTTGGGGAGTATTTAAGATTATTGAAAGTTTTTAGATAATATAATCCCTTATTTTACAGATGAAGAAACTGAGGCTTTGTAGCAGAGCCGGAAGCTTCAACTACAAACTATAGGTATTGTTTGCTGATTAAAGTTACTCTTCCTTTTGCCTTAGACTTTATACCTTAACAGTCTGTGATACCTGTTTTGAAAAAGAGGTTCATTGCTGGTAGAATCCACGTTTACTGTGAAAACATTTTCATTTGCAGTTGTGTTAATTACACTCTTTTTATGGGGAAAAGAGAAAGTTTCATATTTCAGTAGGAAAAAGAAATATCTTTAAGGCAACCTTCAGATTCCTTATCTTATGAAAAGTTCTGATTGGGCATTACTGAGCTGGTTAACTAAAACCTTTTGTCGTCTTGTTACAAAAAGACATTGGCCTGGCTTTACAACATTGGGGGGGGGGCCAAAAAAATAGTGTTACTAAGAGTGACAGCATGATATAGTAGATTGTAAGCTTTGTTCTGCTGCTTAGCTATGTCATTTAGTCTCTGGGGAATCCATCAGACACCAACTTTGCTGGTCTCTGCCATAGGAGGGAGACCTTTGGGCAAACTTCTGGGCTGTAGTTGGCTTAATAAAAGATTTTACAGAGGGTTTCTTTAAAAGTTGAGCTCTCACCACTTGATATTACTTGATTTACCAGGGAAAAAAAATAGTTTACATACTACTTTTCAGAAACATTAATTGCATTAGTGTGGTACTTCTCTGCTTAGTGCAACTTTATTTCTTATGGGACCACATTGAATTGTGATTTTGGGAAAAGAATGAATTTGCTAACTCCTTCACAGATCTTTTATGCTGAAATTGGATCAAGTGTGAATGAACATAAAAAAAATGTTGACAAGGGATTTTGAGCTTTGAGATTTTCAGATCTTTATCATTACAAATCTCTTTAAAGGGAAATATTGTCTCAGATGAGGAGACTTGAGACCAGCATAATAGTGTCAAGCATACTAGAGAGAGAAGATCTTTCATGCACTTGAATGTAGGATTCAGATTGCTGAGTCGCCAATTCATAGTTCTTTTCACTTGGAAAATGTTGTCTCTAGTCATATAAAAATAAAAAGTGAGTTTAGAAAATTATTCTCCTGATCACAAAGGAGATACGATAAACGACCAGGCAAGGGTAACTTTTTAATTTAATTGTTTTCTGGAGAGGTTTTGTCTAGGTAGGAAAGAGTGAAATTCATTCTTTACTTGGTGTTAGGATTAGGTGTTTCCAAGAGCCTCTTTTCTTTGAAGACACAGAAGGAGATTGTTAATTTCAAATAGATAAATTGCATATTTTCTTAATTGACAAGAAATAGAGGGAACAAAAGGAAATTGGGATGTGTGGAGGCTGGAGATGGAGGAAAATAAAAGCCTTATGTCTGTGAAACTACTGTGGACTTGCTTTCCTCATCACTTGCAAATAGGGAGCTTACAATGTTGAAGGAATCCATTTTATAGTGAAATTTGAGTCAGATGCAAGAGTCCTTCTGTACATCAGGCTAATAATTCTGTAGACATCTCAAATCAACATGTAGAAAACAGAATTCTTTGCCTCTTCTACCCCCCTAGACCCACAACCTGTCCCTCTTCCAGACTTCCTTATTTCTGTCAGGGGGACCATCATCCTTGCAACCCAAGTTCAAAAGCTTAGTCTTATATTCTTCTCACCAATGCAGTGGTACAGAAGAGTTCCAGGGAACTCATGATAGAAGAGGATCTCCAAATCCAAGGGAAAAAAAAAACAAAACTGTGGCGTGTAGATGCTGAATGAACCATACTATTTCTTTTGGTTTTGGTGCTGTTGTTTTTTCTATTTTGAGGTTTTTCATCATTGCTCTGATTTTTCTCTTATAACATGACTAATGCAGAAATAGGATTAATGTTATTGTGTGTGTGTGTATATATATATATATATATATATATATATAATCTATATCAGATTACCTGATGTCTAGGGGAGGGGGGGAGGGAGGGGAGGGAGGGAGAAAAATCTGAAATTGGAAAACCTGTATAAATAAAAGTTGAGAACTATCTTTACATGTAACGGGGAAAAAATAAAATACTTTATTAATTAAAATAAATAAAAACAAAAATATGAACTATAAAAAAAAGCTTAGGCTTAGTCTTGACTACTTGCTCTCACCCCACATGTGAGTCAGTTGTCAAATCTTGTATTTACTTATCTCCACAATATCTGTTGCTTCCTCTGTTCTCTTCTTTCCATTCAGTCACCACTATTGTTCAGGCCCTTTTCATCACTCACCTAGATTATATTTCAGTAGCCTCCAAATTGGTCTTCCTAACAGTCTCTCTCCATTCCAAACTATCCTTCACTCAGCTGCCAGAGTGATTTTCCTAATGCACAGATATAACCATGTCACCTTCCTATTCAATAAACTCAGGTGATTTCCTCATGCCTCTGGAATAAAAAACTACTTTATTGGATCTTTTATTTATAGTTTTGGGTTCTAATTTTTATTCCTCTTCCCTGAGGTGGCAAACAATCAGACATGGGTTATACATGTATGATTATGTAAAGTCATTTTGTACGAGGAAACTTGATTAAAAGAAAAAAATGAAAGAAAGTGAAAAATAGCATGCTTCAGTCTGTTCCATCAATATCAGTTCTTTCTTTGGAGGTGGTTAGTATGTTTCATCAGTAGTCCTTTGAGATTGTCTTGGATCATTGTATTGTTGAGAATAGTCACATCATTCACAGTTCTTCATCAAACAATATTGCTGTCTCTGTGTACAATGTTCTCTTGGTTCTGCTCACTTCACAATACATCATTTCATACATGTCTTTCCAGGTCTTTCGGAAGTGATGCTGCTTGTCATTTCTTATAGCACAATAATATTCCATCACCATCATATGCCACAGTTCGTTTAGCCATTCCCCAATTGATGGGCATTCCTTTGATTTCCAATTCTTAGCCACCACAAAAAGAGCTGCTATAAAATGTTTTTGTACAAAATAGGTCTTTTTCTCTTTTGGGGGGATGTCCTTTTGGAATATAAACTAGCAGTGGTATTGCTGGATCAAAGGGTATGTACATTTCTATAGCCCTTTGGGCATAGTTCCAAATTGCTCTCGGAATTGGTTGAATCTTTTCACAACTCCACCAACAGTGGATTAGTATCCCAATTTTCACCACATCCCCTCCAACATCCAATATTTCTATTTTTGTTATATTTGCCCACTCTGATAGGTATGGGGTGATACCTCAGAGGTGTTTTAATTTGTATTTCTCCGATCATAATGATCTCGAGCATTTTTTTCATATGATTATAGGTAGCTTTGATTTCTTTGTCTGAAAACTGTTCATATCCTTTCCATTTATCAATTGCAAAATGACTTGTATTTTTATAAATTTGATGCAGTTCTCTACATATTAAGAAATGAGGGCCTTTATCAGAGATAATTTGTTTCAAAAATTCTTTCCCAGTTTTCTACTTCCCTTATAATCTTTATTACATTAGTGTTGTTTGTGCAAAAGCTTTTTAATTTTATGCAATCATAAATAATCTGTTTTATATTTTATTTATTCTCTACATCTTCTTCGGTCCTAAATTCTTCCTCTGCCATAATATCTGACAGATAAACAATTCCATACTCCCTTAATTTGATTATGTTATCATCCTTTATGTGTTAATCATGTACCCATTTTGACCTCATTTTAATATACAGTGTGAGATGTTGGTCTATACCTAGTTTCTGCCATACTGTTTTCCAGTTTTCCCAGCAAGTTTTTGTCAAATAATGAGTTTTTTGTTCCAAAAGCTTAGATATTTAGGCTTATCATATACTAGATTATTACAGGCATTTAACGGTAGTGTATTTCTATCTATTCTATTCACTGATCTATGTCTCTGTTAGCCAAGTACGGATTGTTTTGATAATTACTGCTTTATAATACAGCTTGAGATCTGGTACTGCATATTATTGATATGGTCGTTTATGCTGATCATTTTCCTAATATTGAACCAGCCCTGCATTCCTGGTATAAATCCACTGATCATAGTGTATGGACCCTGGTGGGTATATTTCTGTAATCTTTTTGCTAGTATTTTATTTAAAATTTTTGCATCAATATTCATTAGCGAGATTGTTTTATAATTTTCTTTCTCTGTTTTGTCTCTTCCTGGTTTGGGCATCAGCACCATGTTTGTCTCATAAAAGGAATTTGGTAGGACTCCACTTTTTTTTTTCCCCCAATAATTTATATAGTATTGGGATTAATTATTCTTTAAATGTTTGGTAGAATTCACTTGTGAATTCATCTGGTCCTGGAGATTTTTTCTTAGTAAGTTCATTGATGCTTCTTCAATTTCTTTTTCTAAATTGGGTTATTTAAAATATTTTATGTCTTCTTCTGTAATCTGTGTAATTTATGTTTTTGTAGATATCATCTATGTTCATTTAGATTGTCAATTTGTTGGCATATAATTGGGCAAAATAGTTCCTAATAATTGTCTCTATTTTCCTCTTCATTGGTGCTGAGCTCACCCCCTTTTCTATTAGATCTTTGTAGCATTTTATAACTTGGCAACCATCTTTCTAGCCTTATTACATATACTTTTCTCCCTGTACCAATGTGGTCTTATTGTTCTCCTACATTATGTTTGCTCCATTTGTTTTCCATACCTGGAATTCAATCAGGAAATTAGAAAAATACCAAAGTTTAAATTAGGGGACCTCCGAGGCCAGTCTGATATCTGTAAAAGCTCTTAAGAAAATAAATTTTTTAAGAGAATCCACATTTCAGGACGGTATCTACAATGTTAGAATTCTCAGGAAACACAACTGGTGCTGGACTTGGAGTTAATAAGACCTGGGTTCAATACTGCTCTAGATACCTCCATAGCTGAATGGTCAAATCATATGTGTGTCATGTAATATGCTAGCTAGTAGTAAGTTGCTAATAATAAAAGAGATGAAAGTCTTGCTGGAATCTTTGTCAGGGTAGGTCCATTCAAAACCCTCCCAGCCTCAAGTTGGTCTTTTATGTGGGAAAATAGTAGGATCTGACTTAAACCTTTCTAGAAAAGACCTTAATTTCTTTAATGTCATAATCAAGTCAACTAAGCATTTTTTAAGCACCCCTACTTTGTGCTAGGCACTGCTTTAAGTCCTGGGGATGAAAAGAAGTACAAAACAATCCCTATGCTCAAGGAGTTCACAGTCTTACGGGAGCTTGTGTGTCCATTAAATCTTTCTCTGAGGACAGCTGAGTCCTTCTGCTCTCACTCTGCCTGATGCCTTGCTTCCCACTTTAATTTTCCCTATATTAGTATGAATTTGTTCCTGTTTTACTACAAAGGATACTGGTTTGGTTCTTTGGTTCATCAAATCATAAACAATTTTTCTTTTTCAGTACCTATATTCCTACTACAGAATTCCTGTTCAGGCCCTTATTACCTTTTTGGATTATTACAATAGTCTAATGCTCTTCTTATCTTTCAGTGTCTTCCCTTCAATCCATTCTGCCTGTACTTCAAAATATATTCCAGAAAACCTCTCTTTGGTATATTCTCCTGAGGAGATGAAATTAGTCTTCAGTGACTTTCACAGTGCTTGGCACATAACTGGGGTGCTTAATATAAATGTTTATTGACATGACAACTCTAGGTACTAAGTTTGGATTCCTTAGCCTGGCATTCAAGGTCCTCTACAGTCTGTCCCAGCCCTGCCCATCCAGACTATATCTCTTACATGAATGTCTCCTTCCAGACAGTTTTATTCACCTTCAGTAACACCTGAATTTCCTCGTACTTTTGTTCATGTTGTTCTGCCTACTTTCAAAACTTTCCTCTTTTATGTCTCCCTATCCAAATCATACTTCCTTCAGGACATCATGGTATAAAGAGAATAGTTAATTTCGGTATCAGCACTTGGGTATAAACCCAAGCTCTGTTACTGCCTGTTTAATCTTGGCCAAGTCACTTTCTCTCTTTGAGCCTCAACTTCTTTGTTTTTAAATGGGCAGGCGTTGAACTACATGACCTTTGAAGTTTTTCTACAAGAAATAATTGCACTTTTCTTGATCACACACTCTAAAAGTGACCCTCTGCCTCCTTGAAACTTACTGCTGGAACATTATCACAATTTAACACAATTTATCATTTGTATAGTTCTTTTGACAGTTAAGCCTGTTTATTCCTTGTGACAACTATTCTCTTTTACTGAGCTGTGATCTAAATGTTTTATCATTACTTAACTTCACTCTGTTACATCTTTTCAATTATATTATAAACTCTTTGAGGGCAGGAACTGGGTCAAAGATGTCTAAGACATATTTGTATTCCCATTCCCCTCAGTGTAGGAAAATCAGTGCAGTGTAAATCAATTTGTTTTGATTGGATTTAGTCCTACCTGGGCTTACAAAATGAATACAGAATTGGAAAATGGGGAGAAAGACAATGCTTTTATGGCTTAGTCCCAGAAAAGAAGTAGAGGGGAGAAAGGGAAATGTTTAAAAAATAAATCTTATAATATTTGCAAGAGTAAGGACTATAGTCTCATAATAGCTGCTTACTAAGAATTTCACCATTCCATCTGACAGGCTCAGTAAAGACCTGTTTCTTGGCAGTTCAAAGTAGCAGAACCCTCTAGTGATGACAGCAAAGTATGTAAATGAGTTAATGACCAAAATTCATTCCAAGGAAAAGTGAGGAAGCACAACCAGAGGGAAAATTTCTCATTTGTTATCTTCACTGTCCGTTTTCAACTTTAAATGGAATGAAGTGTTTGCCTTTGCATTAAAAGTTGTATAAAATCTCCATTTTTTTAAAGAAACCTCTATAAAACCAGATAGCTGTATAATGAAGATAAGTTTCTCTACAAGTCTTGATTAGCAGTAAGGTTGTCAGGACTTCTGTCACTGACCGTGATTTGTTATATCAGTACTCTACCATCATCTGGCCTGACTTACTTCATGGGGAAAAACCCAACATTATTATATTACTCAAATTTTGTGTATTCCTGGTCCAGCTTGGTAGGTTTGAGATGAAGAGAGTTCCGAATTTATTTGAGAAACACTTTTGACCATCCTTACCCACCACCAAAGCTAATGTGGATCCCTGACACAAAAGGAGTCTACCCAGATCTGTTGGCAACCAGTGGTGACTATCTTCGTGTGTGGAGGGTAAGTATGATGGTGTTGATGAACGGCTAGCCTTTTGGACATGTAGGCCTTAAAATTAGCCTCAGGCTCCCTGAGCAGGGGGGGGGCTCTGAGCCAGTCTAAGCTGCTCTGTCGAAAAAACGGCTGGCCCATGCGCACAGTAGAAAGGGGCACAAAAAATCTCGGGGACACCAGAGTTTGCTTTGCCCAGCTCTCAGGTCCCGGCACGCAGGAATAAATATATAGCTTAGTTTCTCTAACCCAGGAACTTTCAAAACTCAAGTTAAAGATGTGCTTTAAGTTTATTTTACTCTTGTACTTCTAGTACTATCTAAGTCTTTATATAGTTTCCCTAGCGTTCATGTGTACAGAGAAACAAAGACTCTCCAGTCATATACTGTGACAGAGTAAAATAACCAAGGCAGGGAGATTCTAAGCAATCCAGACTTTATTCACCGAAGTGTTGGTTTTATATAGCTGTCAAAATTAGAAGTTTAATGAACCTTATATAAGAATGACAGTTACTAAGTTAAATCTTCAATATATGTGTGTGTTGAGCACTCTATTCCCTTTACAACTAAATTGTTGTTGTTTTTTTAAGTAAGTTAAACAAAATACTATGTTTTATTGTATAAACCCAGCATAGAAGCACGCCTACCTGGCTTTACCAGAGCTTGTGCCAGAACAGCAAAGAGAGCAACTAAGTAGTCAAGATGCAAGCAGCAATTTTTTGGCTTTGAGATTATGGGAAGATCTTTTCATCTCTTGCTGCTCTGAAGGAAATTGTGGATAGGATTTTAAAAGATTAAGTAGTCATTAGAAGTAAATTGAGAAAGAACTTTTTTAGAAAGATACTTGGGAGCCTTGGGCTTTATTACCACGTTTTTTGACTTAATTGTTTTTTCCATGTTGTTTATTAGTGAGATATAAGGTTTCTAGGAGTCTGTGAATAATAAAAATATTGTACTGATAAATAGCCTTGATATAATCAGCAACTCTGATCAACACTGTGACCCACCATGATTCCACAGGACTTGGGAAAGCATGCTCCTCATTTCCTGATACAGAGGTGGTAGACTCACAGAGAAGATTGAGACTTTTTTTTTCCTCCCTCCCTTTCTCCCTTCCTGCCTTCTTTTTGACGTAACCAATGTAGAAATTTGTTTTGCCTGACTATTTATGACTTGTTAAAAGGTTTTTGTTTTTCTTGCTTTCTCACTGGGAGTGGGAGAAGGAAAAGTGGAAAGGAGAGGTGAATTTTCATTTGAAAAACATTTTAATTTAAAAAATAAACATATCTGTTAAATGACACTGTGAATGGTTATTATTAGCAGTTTTTATTGTTGCCTACAGGTTGGTGAAACAGAGACCAGACTAGAGTGTTTGCTAAACAATAACAAGAACTCTGACTTCTGTGCTCCCTTGACTTCCTTTGACTGGAACGAGGTAGATCCTTATCTCTTAGGTAAGAGAAGGAAGATGTTATAGCACCTGTGACAGGAGAAGAAAGAACTTGTGTTCTGAGTTGCAAAACCAAGCCTCTTTCTAACTGTGGGTCTAAGATCTTAGCATCTCAGTAGCAAGGAGGGAAAGCACCTATAACCACCTACTATGTGCCAGGCACTCTGCTAAATGCTTTACAATATAGCAATGTGAGGATGAGCAGCTTAGATACAGTATTGTATTTGATCCCTTATTGTTCTTCAGGTGTTTACATTTTGTCTACACTCTAAATTAATCACTGAATACAGGGACTATGTACTAATTGTATAATTTTATTCAGTTAATCATTCTGTACTTCATTTTCTTTTTCTATAAAATTAGTTTGGATAGGGAAGGAGAGGGAGCAAGCATTTATGTCTCCTACGTGCCAGACTGCTATATTTTCTCATTTGATCATCACAACAACCTTGTGAAGTAGGTGACATTATTTACAGTATTTTAGGGTTGAGGACTCTGAGGCAGGCAGAAGTTAAGTAACTAGACCAGGGACACACAACTAGTAATTTTCTGAGGTGAGCTTTGAACTCAGGGCTTCTTGACTCCAGGACCAGCATGCTATCCACTGTACCACCTGCCTGACTTATTAGGATAATATAGCAATTTTTATCCATATTGGTAGAGGGTTTCCTTTCACAGGAAATTCCTTATGCCAGTGAATTCACTGGTCTGGTCCAGAAATACTTGCAGTATCTTACTCACAGGGTGGTTGTGAGGAAAGTGTTTTACAAACTTTAAAGTGCTATATAAATGTGAGTTAGTATTCTTATCATGTACTGTATTATACTTTATCCCTCTCAGTGCCTAGCATGGTTATTTGTACTAAGGAGGAGCTGAAGAAATATTTGAATGAATGAATGTTGTTACAAGGCTAATCAGTAAAGGAAAGAAAACTCAGAATGAAATAGTTTCACTTCAAGTAGCTCATTTATATTGGTTGTTTCAGGTACCTCAAGCATTGATACAACCTGTACTATCTGGGGTCTGGAGACTGGTCAGGTTCTAGGGAGAGTGAATCTAGTATCTGGCCATGTGAAGACTCAGCTGATAGCACATGACAAAGAGGTGATATGTCTTTCTTTTTTCCTTTTTCTCTATAGCTTTGTGTTTGCTTTGTTGTACATGTCAACCTTCCACTATCTGTTTTACAGCTAGGGGGAACTGTATTATACTCTTTACCTTCCTGATTAAATTGAAAATAAGTTAACCCTTAAAAAAAAAATACAGTGTTGTATTGCTCTTGATCAGGGCCCTCCCTTTTTTACATAATCTGGGAGCGAAGAATGTTTTTGGTTTGGGGGGTTTTTTTGTTTTGTTTTCATTTTAAAATGTAAAAACCCTAGCTGTGTGATTCCGGGCAAGTCACTTAACCCTCATTGCCCCGCCAAAAAAAAAAAAGTTAAAACCATTCTTAACTCACAGGCCATAGGAGAGCCGGTACAGGGACTAGGCATAGTTTATCAGCTTTTGCTCTTGATGGTGAATCAAAATATACTCGGAAGAAATGTAATAAAAAATATAAATATGTACACTAACCAAAAAACTCACTTAATTTAAACAAGACAAGCACCTTATTGATACAGTGAGCATATCCCTTTCTTCTTTCCTTTCCCCATCACTGCTTATATAGAGTAACATCCCCAACATTGTTCCTTCACTTTGACCCTTTTTATAGTAAATTTCACAAAAGTGGTCATTTATACTTCCCCATCCTTCATTTCTATAGTCCTGGGTTGAGGGATCTTGGCACTGTGTCCCACAGATATAGTTTTTAAACCTATTAAGAAAAAAGCCTACATTTTTTGAAGTAGTCCCCAGAAAGAAGTTGTAGCTTTTTTGAGATAAGGCTTTTTTTTTTTTTTTGCTATATTAAAGTCAGATTGGGACCTCTTGTCTCTAAACATTTTTACCTTATTGTAAGCAGCAGCATTCTTAGTAACTTTAGTATAGAATAATCAACTTAATGAAACCTGGCATCTGGACAGAAAATAATTTTTTTCCCCTCCAGATAAGTTTTTATAGATCTTTTTTTTACTAAATAGCTATTGTTATTCCTATTCAGTCAAATTCATTTTGACATTTCTGTATCAGTATGAGTAGAGACAGGGCTAGCTCTTTTTGACAAATGTAATTGTTGATACTGGGTTAGTTTGGAGGTTATCTTAAAATGTTTGTTCTTGTGACTACTCCCTTGCCTTCTCTGATTTCCTCATACACCATTTGCTCATCTTTTTCACTTTATCTTAAGCTGCCAGAAGATGGTATTAAATGTCTTGTTAAGGCTAAAATTCTAGCTAGTCTGTCTAAAATATCTTATGAGTGGTCACCAATAAATTATAAGCTTTAGCAAGAGTTAGACTTTTAAGCATTTATTAAAGAGAATAAGAATTTGGTAAAGAGAGAGAAAGGCCTACATTCATCTATTAAAGGGAGAGCACATTTCTAGCTCCACTCTCTGCCAGAGTCCCCAGGAAAAGAGCCCCCCGTCAGAGCGCCAGGCTCCCCCCTTCTTCCTCCCACCAGCAAACGTCACTTCCTGACACCAAAGAAAAGACTCCTGGTCTTGCCCTCAAAGACCTTCACTTCATGGCGGAGCTTTTCTACAGTAAGTCTCCAGCAGGTGGCATCATTCCAGTCGGTACAGTCTCTTCTGAAAGGCTGTGCCTTAAATCTCAGAACAGAGATATTAGGTTGTCACTGTTTGCGAGTTGGTTACTAGGTTACTAATAAAAGGCAAGCCTTTCTTTTTTCTCCAGTTAGTAAAAAAAGTTAAAGGGACCTTAGAGATCACCCAGCCTGCCCCCCGAATTTTACAGATGTGGAAATGAGAGGCTCATAAAGGTGATGTGACTGACCTGATCAGGGTCATATCAGTGGTTGAGGTGGAAGTCTTTTGATTTCAAGTTCATTGATCTTTTCCCCTAGTCCATACCTGTCTCTAACTTCTAATAGTAAGGTTTTTGTTATAAGATGACTCAACTTTTTACCAGATTACCCAGGGGTTCAGTGAAAGAAGGCCGCCCAGCTGAGAAGACTGAGGAGAAGCTTCTGGGCCTCTAGGCAAAGATTTCTGTATCTTGATCATGTGGCAATACCCTGCAGTGATCTCTTTGGACTCCTGGCTTAAAAGAAACTAAACTAGAGACCGGCTGCTCTGAAGAAATTGATCTGAGCCTCCTGGTAGCTTTTAGGTTGTTATTTTTTCCCCCACATCAAAATCAGGGAACCTTGGTTTTAGGGCTATTTCTTACCAATTGGATTTGTGTGAAAGTGCTCCCCAGCCAAAGTCATAGGGCTGCTGGGGACCCTGTACTGGAAGATATTCTTAGTGACTGTGGTGAAACACGGTGTTGAAATAATGTACAACTTCTCTTGCCATTAGTCTTGGGCTAACTCTTAGGATGAGCAAGTATCTTGATCTAGTTAACATTATAGATGTGGCTATCCTTTTCATCCTTTATGGTATGACATAGTTGTACTCACTGCTATATTTCTGGTCTCCTCCCTCCTCTGCTTTTTGTTCCATGCTCTTTCACAGCTGTTCCCTGGATTTCCTTTCTAATTTTTTCCTCTGTTAACATCTCAGCTCCTCTGGCTTCCCACAGACTCTGAACCTGCTCCCTTTGCTGCCACCATATCTACTCCAAACTTTTAGTGGTGCACTGAATCCCATCACCTCAATTCTGACTAAATTGTTGTAAAATCAGTGTTTCCTTTTTTGTAGAGCTGAGACAAAGTTTTCCAGAAGAATTTTACTAGGCAAGGGAACAGCTAGGTTGTGCAGTGGATAAAGCACTGGCCCTGGATTCAGGAGGACCTGAGTTCAAATGTGGCTTTAGACACTTGACACTGACTAGCTGTGTGACCCTGGGCAAGTCACATAATCCTCATTGCCCCCCCCCCAAAAAAAGAAGAATTTTACTAGGCAAGTCAAAAAAAACCCACACATATACAAAAACAGAGGTATGATCTCGTTTATAGAATGCACATTTGTGATCCTTAATTTTTAACATCTGAGAAGAATTTGGCAAAGTGAATAGTGGGCTCCTTAGAGTTCAGGAGACCCAAGTTCAAGTTCTACCTCTGACACTGACTTTGTAATTCTGGCAAGTCACTTAACTTTTCAGTGCTCTTGGCAATTTTCTAAGACTTAGAAGTTGCAGAGAAGTTGTCAACCTTCATTGGTCGAGGGAATTTCCTCATCTAGGACTTCTCCTGTACAGTGAATACAGGTCCAGTCCTTTTCCCTAGTTCTATCTTTAACATCTAGCCCAGGAGTACCTAACCCAGAGTCCATGAGGTAATTTGGTTAAATATTTTGTAACTATTTCAGTAAAATTGATTTTCCTTTGTACTGTATATTTGCTTTATGCATGTAAAAACATTATACTGAAGACTTCATGGGTTCACCAGATGACCAGAATGGTCCATGGCAACTAGGTAGTGCAGTGGATAGAGTGCAGGACTTGGAGTCAGGAAGATCTACTGAGTTCAAATTCGACTCAAGACACTAGCTGTGTGACTCTGGGCAATTAACTTAAGCTCTTATCCACCCTAGTTTTCTCTATATATGATGGAGATAATAATAGCACCAACTTGACAGAGTTGTTGGGGGGATAAAGGAGACAATATGGTAAAACAATTGGAAATCTTAAAGTACTATATAAATGCTAGCTGTTACGACACACACAAAAAAGGTTAAGAACACATGATCTGGCTAAAATCTGTGTCATTAATTCAGTGTCAGAGGATCTGATTCTTATTTTTGTCTGCGTTTTAAATGAAAAGGATTTACAAACTTTTTGTCCAAGATAATTTATGTCAGCACCAACTGAAACTTCAGATCAGGTAGTATCCTCATTTCTTCCCAGAGTCTATTTCCAGGTATGGTAGCCTCCTCAGTTTCTCTAAGTATGTTTCCTAATTTTAACTTAAAGACATGAGCTCCCCACATTGGGCTTCAGGCTGTACTTTAATTCCTTATCTTTCCTGGCTTTTGCTTATTCTCTTCTTGGCTTCCCTTAATTATGACACTCCCCTTATATGTTCCAAGGATTCCCGTCCTGGACTTTTAGGGCCATCCTTTATTGACTGGATATATATTCATAATTTTCTGGGGATATCTATGGCTTAGGACTCCTGAAGTTTTTAACCTTGTCTTATGCTTTTTTACCTTCTTTTTTTGGTTTGAATAACCATTCATTATCTGCTTATTCAGACCAGTTTACCCCTTTGGCAAAGCTAAACTTCTAAGTTGTTTTAAGTTAGCATCTTGGCTTTTTTTTCCTCAAGTGGCCATTTGTCCTCTGGTAAGTCTCAGCCTTTTACCCTTGATCTATATGCATCACATCACTCTACTAGATCACCATAAGAAGACTCTTTGTTTCTTCTTATTTAAAAGCCCATATGCCTCTCTTTTGGGCCACCACTAGTTTTCTATTCCTGATCCTTAGAGACAACTCCAAGTCTGAGCTTATGTGCACAGCAGAGATGATTACTAAGTGTTGAACCAATGAATGATGTAGCTTTTCCTGGCTCAGGTTACCAATGCTTCTGATTCCTAATGTTTTCTAAGAACATCACTCAGGTGCTCACCTCCCCTACACCCTTCAGGGAAGTAGAATAAGCATACTATAAGAATAATAGACATAATTTAAAATAAAGGATTATGTGTCATAGGAAAAGTTGTAACACCTTAAATACATTTGGGAGTATAAAAACACCTAAAAATAAATGACAATTTTAATCTGTTTCTTTCTCCTCCAAATTAATGAGTCTTTGTTAGAGATTTCATAACAGAATTGGGATGGTTCGTCTTCATACTCTCATTTTTCAGTTTTTCTTCAGTTAACTGATGAAACTACTACATTTGTATTTGTGATTCTTGGTATTAATGTTGTTATTGGTATTTTAGTCAAGGACTCTTTGGGACTATTTTTCTGAGCCCAAACAAGTGAAACCCATAGGGATTATAATCTTCAGTTGTACATGCCTTGTTGATTCTAACAGCAAGACAAAGGCTGGTTACATGCCCTGGCTTTCACTGTGCTCCAAGTATGAAGAATAATGCTTAAAATAATTTATGCTACATAGGACAGCAGGCTATCTGCCTTTGGTTGGGGGGAGTTAGGGAAGAAAGTTTAGTGAAGTATTTTGTGGCCTGTAGACTGTCATTAGTCTTAGGCTCTGTGTCATACAGCAGGAGAGTTTATTTCCCACTCTCCCATTTGCATAGTGTTTACCTCTTTTGTGTCAAAAACCCTATCAGAGGTGGTCCATTGGTACTTGGATGAGCTGGAGATTACACATTTCCCTGCTGGAAGAGAAAGAGACTAGTGTTGATTCTGACAGTTTTTTCTTATCTCTGAGCAGGTCTATGGACATTGCATTTAGTCGGGCCGGGGGCAGGCAGGGACCATGTTTGCTTCAGAGGGGTGCAGATGGTTCTGTGCGGATGTTTGATCTCCGCACCCTAGAGCACAGTACCATCATTTATGAAGACCACAGCATCATCCTCTGCTACGTCTCTGTTGGAACAAGCAGGACCCTAACTATTAGCCACAATGGCCATGGATGGAATGGAGGTAAGCTTTTCTTCCTTATGGGAACCTATTTGGTCTGTTAGGTTGCAGAAGTTCTGCCCCACTAATTCAGTCTACATTCTGCTCAGAATACTCATTGCACCATGGTTTTGTGGACTGGAAATTATAGCCAAAAAACCCTTTTTCTAGTCCTCCACTATAATTTTGATAAGTATGCTTGTAGTCATTTGGGAAAGATTTTTTCTATTTTTTATCCAGGCACTTTCTTCTTTGTTCACCTAGCTGAAATAGACATGACCCTTCCTTTCTGAATCCTATCCTTTGAAAAAGAAATGAGTGGGGGGCAGCTGGGTGGCAAAGTGGATTAGAGCAGTGCCCTGGATGCAGGAGGACCTGAGTTCAAAATCTGCCTCAGACACTTGACACTAGCTGTATGACCCTGGGCAAGTCACTATACCCTCAATTTGCCCCTGCCAAAAAAAAAAAGAAATGAAAGAAAGAAAGAAAAAGAAATGAGTTACAGCTAGAGCTGGGATAAATCAGTAACAGATAAATCAGTAACAGCAGTGTATTGCATAATGTTGATGTCACCACAAAAAGGATTTCCATTTTCTTCCAAATTATCTAAATGCAAGTGAAAATTCTGGCTTTTTCTTGACTTTGGCAAAAAAAAAAAAAACAGCACTTTGGTATCTTAAACTCTTAATTAAGTATGCACATAATTCCTATTATAGGCAGCTAAATGGGGCATGCAACAGCAAATTCCCTGCACTTGTCACTTATTCCTGCTCTGCTCTACCTTGCAACATAAACTGCCTTATATAACTTTAAGTACCATAGAACAGACAGTTCCCACTTTATGTAAATGGCCACAGACCTTTACATAAAATGATTTTTATGTAATGCAAATGAATTTGCCCATGTATGTATAGGAAGAAAGGAAGGGGACCTTGTGCCCATGGAGAGAGGGGCTGGTACATAGTTCAAGGACGTGTGGGGGCCAGGAACAGAAAAGCAAGAGCAGGAAGAGACGGCCAAGGCTAGCCACATGGGGACCTGTCGAAATGGAGAGGAAGAACACACGGGGGCCAGACATGTGGAACCAGAAATGGATATAGAACAAGATGGGAGACATGTAGAGGCTGGGGATAGACAGGTAGCACCATGCACAGACACTCGGGTTAGACACTCGGGCAGTTGGGTGGAGTGGGGCAGAGGTCTCCTATCTGCACTGGAAGTCTCAAACCAAGGTCCCAGTCTAGTGGGAGTCTCTCCATGCATCTGTTGTTCTGCTTTCACTTGAAAGTTTTGTTTTTTGGGGGGGGTTTTGGTTTGTTTATTTTGTTTGGGTTTTGGTGGGGTGGTGGGAGGCATAGAGTGCTATAGTAAAGTTAGTGTAGGTCTTTTTTTTGGGATGTGAGTTTGTTTCTGAATTCTATTTGTAAAATTGAATTTGCATAATGTGAATTTACATGAAGTGAGAATTGTCTGTATACTGCTTGTTTCCCCTGCTCAGTGCTTCTTCCCTTGTCATTCCAGCCACTTTTGGAACTCTTTTTAGGTGGTTAAGCCATAAACATCTAGTATCTTTTTTAAATATGTAGGAAAAAGTATGTTTTTTAAAAAATGTTTCTTTTTGTGTTGTGTATGATTTCTTCCTCAACTGAAGTTAATGGTATCATTATTTACTGTTTCTACAGGTGGTAATTTTGGATGTACGAGTTCCCTGCACCCCTGTTGCCAGGTTAAACAACCACCGAGCATGTGTCAATGGCATTGCCTGGGCTCCACATTCATCTTGCCACATCTGTACTGCAGAGTAATGTGGGGAGAAAGAAGGATGGAGGGAGGGAGGAGTTTCTGTCTTTTTTTCCCTTTAACTATAATTTATCTGAATAAAAACTGAGTTTCAGAGTTTTATACAAAGTAAGTTAACCAGGACTTACTTTACACTTTTGTTTTTGTTTTTGTTTTTGTGGGCAATGAGTGTTAAGTGACTTGCCCAGGGTCACACAGCTAGTAAGTATCAAGGTCCTCCTCAATCCAGGGCTGGTGCTTTATCCACTATCTCACACTTATAAAATGAGACTAAGCCTTCTTTTTTGATTCTTCCACTTAGAATGGGACCATTTCAACATACAGTATAAGAACATAGATTTAGAATTGGAAGAGACTTCAGGGATGTCTATTCTAGCAGTCTCATGTTATAGTTTAGGAAACTGAGGTACAGAAAGGTTTAGTCACTTGCCCAAGTTCACACAGGTAGCAAGTGGTTTATCCTGGGTGTTATGTGTCAGGGTAGGAAAAAAGGTACCTTTTGGGGCTATATAAGAAACTGACTTGAGACCCTACCAATCTAAAGTATCTCACTTAGGTTTGACATATAGTGGATCTCTGAATGTTTATGGTGGGCCAGAATACACTTCGATGGGTAGTAGAATGTACTTTCTAATTCTTTTATATTTTACCAAGCCAGAAGTATTACCTCTTTAAAAATGTTAACTTGGTAGCTTACCTTTGAGTCACTTGGGGGAAATAATTGACAACAGAATTCAGGAGTTTCAACTTCTGATTTTTTTTTTTGTCCTTTCCGGCATAGTTTCTCCTCATCAGTAGTTGAGGAGCTTATCACTTCGATTACCAAGTAAAAGATGTCGATATAATGTTTTATGTGAAAGTTTATTAAAATTTGTCGTAGCCCCCTTCCCCCCCTTACATTGCTTCAAGAGAATAATAGCTCAGTTTATGTGAACCATAAAGAACTCAAGGAGCAATTTTAATGTATTGCTATTTAATTTTATATCGTTCATGTCCAGAAATAACTCCCTCTGACAAATTGAATCTATTTTTTTTATTGTTTTGTTTTGTTTTGTTTTGGTTTGGTTTTAGTGAGGCAGTTGGAGTTAAGTGACTTGCCCAGGGTCACACAGCTAGTAAGTGTTAAGTGTCTGAGGCCAGATTTGAACTCAGGTACTCCTGACTCAGGGCTGGTGCTCTGTCCACTGCGCCATCTAGCTGCCCCCAAATGAATCTTAAAGAAAATCAATTTAATAAAAATACTTGATACAGTGACTATCTGACAATGTAGAAAACATACTGCCCTATTGGGCTCTTGCCCTCCCTGTTGAGAGAAGGAAAGTATTTTTCTTTATCTGTTCTCCAGAACTATTACTGGGTTTTTTCAGTTTCTTTAGCGTTTGACTGCCTTTTAGTAATCTTTTTGTTTATATCCTAGGAGCAATTTATTTTCTGCCTCTATAGGATTTATGTTTTAACTTTTTATTTCAAAGTTCGGTAGCATATGTTTGGAGTTGCCTTTGGTAGTTTTCTCTTTTTAAAAATTGGAATGAGGTAGGGAGAGAGAGAGTACTCTTGGAGAACAAAGATCCCAAGGAATTTCTCTACTGTGACTGGGAAGGGTGCTGTTCTCTTGCAAGTCTGTGGGCCTTTGCCCCTTGGGAGCATGGAGTATGGTCAGTTTGGTGAGATGAGAGTATTAGACAATTTGCTTAATGTAGGGAAATATTTTAGTGCTCTCTCCTGTTGTTCTGTCTTACTACAAGTTGTTATTTTTTAGAGCTTACACTGAATTAAGAGGTAAATCTGTCACACTCACCTTAGTAAAAAAAAAGTTCAGTATTGCCCACAGCTAGCACTTTAGTTAGAATTTTAGTTCGAGTTTTCTTAGGTCACTCTTGAATCTAAAAGGGGTTTCCAATCTGGTATGCTCTGGTGAGATTTAAGAAGCCATTAGCTTTGAAGTCCACAGTTCTTTTTTGAGAAGGAGCTTTATACTAATGTCTTTACCCTTGAGTTCCTGAAATTAGTCTGGGAGGAAGCCATTCTAATTCTTGGAATGATGGCTGTAATATCTTAGTGTGTTACCTGAATTTTGACCCAGTTTATTGTTTTTACTTGTCTTAGCGGATGACCATCAGGCCTCTCATCTGGGATATCCAGCAAATGCCCCGAGCCATTGAGGACCCTATCTTAGCCTACACAGCAGAAGGTGAAATCAACAATGTACAGTGGGCATCAACTCAGCCTGACTGGATAGCCATCTGCTACAACAACTGTCTGGAGATACTGAGAGTTTAATGCTGTTGGGGCAGTCCATGCCGAAGAGGCAGGGGCTATGTTTTCTGCCCCATCCCTGTCCCCAAAGTAAGAACAAATTTCCAGTGGCCAGTATGTCTTTTGTTGCTTTGCATCCACTGTTCCCAGAAGCTGCTCTAGGAGTTTCTTGCCAGTCTCCCCGTTGCCTGTGCTGGACTCAGAACACAGTGATGTGTGGAGCCTCCTTGGCCTCTGAGGTTGTGTTTCTTCTCCCCCTATTCTCCCTTGTTTTCTCAATTAAAAATTTCTGTATATTTGTTTGTCAGCTGTTGTGTTAATGAGCATTATAAGCACTAGCTGTGTTTGTGTTAATCTACTGCATATATCTGTATCTGTCAGCTGCCTGAGGCAGCAAATCCAATTCACTTGTTAGCTCTTAAATGGAAAGAAAATATCAATTTTGAAGGAGTCTCTCCTTTTGTCATTTGCTGTCTTTAATACATTTCAAGTTTGTATTTTTTTTAATCTGTTGACTGAGTTTTTATGAAATGAATTTTCTCTTCCTAATTCTTCCTTTGTTATCGAGTCCTTTCTGTTTCTGCCCTGTGCTTCACAGGGTCCGTAACTGGGCCTGGGCTGCTTTGAGCTCATGGACAGCTTCCATGCTTTGTTGGGTCATTGCCTGAGCTATATGAATTTGGCCTGAATGAACTTGTTGATCTGAAGTGTGCTTACTTGTCACAACTTTGTCTTAACTTGGCTCTGCCTAAGCAAGACATCCTTACCTCCAAAAAAGATAGGAGGTTTTATGTTGCACACTGAAGTACTACCTTCGTGTTCTCTTACCAGCTACCTAAGGAAATGATACTAGGGTTTTGGCAGATAGGCTGTCTGTCTGAAGCCCATTCTGTAAGGCAGTGGTGTCAAACTTAAATAGAAATGGTTACCCCTAATCCATGCATAAGGATCCCTGTGGGCTGCATATGGACTTACTTTTAAAATGTAACATTATCTGTGTTTTATTGTATTATTATTTATTTTGTTAAATATTTCCCAATTACATTTTAATCTGGTTTGGGCCATCTAGGTCACTGGCCTTCTGTTTGACACCTCTGCTGTCAGCAAACAACAACAACAAAAGAAAAGAAAAGCTAAGTTTGGGGTAAATTTCCAGTTTGGAAAATGTCACTGAATTCCAGTAGTGTCGTAATTTTATTTCCTGCCAGGGTACATACCCCAAAGCTTATATTTTCTTTCTAGTTGGATTGGCAAGAATAATTTCTAAGTCACACTAATTGTTTCTTTTCTTTTCTTTTATGGCAGGGCAATGAGGGTTAAGCTAGTAAGTGTCAAGTGTCTGAGTCCGGGTTTGAACTCAGGTCCTCCTGAATCCAAGGCTGGTGCTTTATCCACTGTGCCACCTACCTGCTCCCTTAATTGTTTCTTTTTGTTTGATTTAATGTGACATTTAATGTTGCATTGGGCAGCTTTGGAGACTGAATCTGACAGGAGATGAAGTTCCTTCTTGAGAATGGCATGGTCCTGCAATTTAATCCATGAATAAGGTCCCCTATAAGAGATACCTAATAATTTAGTCCACTCCACGATTAAAGTCCCCCACTAAGAAAGGGACTATTTAAAAGAATCTTAGACACCAACGTCCTCCCCCAGCCTGCTGAGCATCTGGGAAGCATTATTGCTTATAAGCTGCAGGTATTGGTTTCTAGTCATTGAGCTTGTACCACAGAATGAGGATTATGTGGACTCTACTATTGAATGATTCCTGGGGTTAGATTTGTTTACAGAGTTTTTGGAGAATTTCAGAGAAGAGTTTGAGGAGTTACCAGAAATAGCAGTCAGCATTTGAACTTTTTAATTCTTGTCTGCTGCTGCTATTCTGTCATTAATTGCTACTAAGAAATTAAACAGCTCACTTTGCTCTTGATAAGAACCTTCTTATTCAGAGGGAGTTATATATGTGATGGGGAAAGCTTAGTTAATTTTCTTTATTACAGATAGACTTGTTAAAAGAAAGATATTCTGGGTTCTGCGTATTGTACAGTAGTACTCTCCCCAAAGTCATATTTAATTATTGACTGTGGCTCTTTGTACATAAAATTATTTTCCACATTTGATCCTAGGTTTGTATTCAGATCATCTGTAAATTTGGGGCAAAAATTCTTTTCAAAATCCTCTTTATATGTAACTTGTAATTTTTTTAATGATGATGATGATGAAGTTAAGTTTTACTAAGACCTTGAATCCTGACTGATCTTGGTTGCTTTGTGTTGCCTAGTCTTGGAGGTAGTCACTACCTTCCAATAGGAATGTGACTAAAATGGAACCTAGTATTGCTGCTGCATGGCTGTGCTAAACACCAGGAAAGAAGGTACCTGGCTTAGCTAAACTCTGGATTAAGATTCCTTATCCTACCTCAACTCATACCTAGAGTTATTGACAAGAAGATTTAGTGGTAACTGGAAGCTGAAAGAAACATAGATTTAAAATGAATAACAAAGAATATATTTGAACAAAGGTGGTTAAACTTTTTAAAGCCAAGAATTATTTCTTATTGATATTTTGTCCTTCAGACTCTTTATTCTTGCTCTAACCCAGAATATTATTCAGTTTTAGCTGTCCTTGTAGTCTTCTGACTGTTGTGATCCACTATTTGTTCACCACCCAAGTTCCTTCTTGCTCCAGTGCACCACCATTTGGCTGGTATTTGGGAGTCTCTCTTGGCCTTACAAGCACAGACTTCTTTCAGGTCTGGTCTACTTCCCTTCTGTTTGAAAGAATACTTTTCTCTTTTTTTTCTATCCCTTCTCTCCTATCCCCAAAATACACAGTATCCCAAAAAGACTTATTTTATTAATTAATTTAAAAAACTTTAATAGTTTAAAAACACACGAAGACTTTGAGATACCCTGTATAATAATAAGACTATCTATTGAATTTTTTCCAAATAAGCAAAATCTAAATGTCTCTAGACTTTTTCCCAGAGAGGGTAGACTTTAAAGCACTATTTTATTTTACTTATTTTTGGCAGTGTGGAAAGCCACTGTTCACCTGTATATCCCTAGTGTGGATTAATTTCAGTTATAACCTGGTGTAGACTAAAAAGTTTCATCATAACTACCTGGGCCTCATCTCAATCCTTTTATTAGGTTCTATGAACTAATTATCAGCCAGTAAGTAGACCAAACTTTCCTTTTAACAGTGGTGATGCTATTTTTGCTGTAGTCCCAGTGATGAAACCTTTTCCTTACAGTATGTTAAGTGTGTTTTCAAAACTTCTTCTATCAGACTTTCCAAAGAACTCCTTACAGCAGCCAACATTAAACTACCTGGAAATATACAAGTCACAAATATTGTAACTAGGCAGATGGATGTGTTCTTTCTGGCCTTCAGAAATCTGCTTTGACTTTTTAATTAGAATTTAAAACTTTTCATCTGGGGCTGCACCCCACCACAAAATCAATAATTCCTAATGGTCTTGTTAACGGGACCTTTTCCATCTATGTGTATTCAGTGACACCCTTAATTATATCTTATCCTCCTATTTCCCTCCTAACTCAACAAAGTTGAACCTTTCTTTTGACAGCTGATTTTTCTCCCTACCCTTTTATGGATCCTGAATAACAGAAACTACAGAATTTATTTTGTTACAGCTCCAGGGTCTCAAACTCAGTAGGTTTGCATCCTTACATGTTATGCTATAAGTTTACTAGATCTGAAGCTATTGCTAACAAAACCTAGGACTGTTTTATAGCTTCTAACCTTAGCAGTAGGAATTCTATTTTTTATTTTTTAGTTCACATGTTCTATGAACAGGATTAGGCCGATGTTTTGTTCTTATGAGGGACATTGAAAAAGACTGGCCTTCCACAATATCAGAATAAGCAAATTCATATTGACTTCATTTGACCACACAAATTGATAGTTGTCAACCAGAAAAAATAAGCTCGTTAGCTTTGGGCCCACCCAATTTTGAAATATCTTGTTAGGTCAATGAAGAAAGTGGAATAACTTCCAGTTGGATTGTTCCATACTCCAGATCACCTTTTAGCTTCTCCTATAAATGACTCTTGTCTGAAGTCTATTCCTTCTGAATTATTCCGGTGAGGAATGAAATCAATTCTGGGCCGAGGTTTTTTTATGTTGTTCCTGATCGACTACTGAGCAAAATTCTTAGGTCTGTCTGGAGAAGCGGGTAGTGAATAGAAACAAGCAGTGGTGAATAGAAACATTAGCCAAGACTTTTGAGTGTATCAACAAGTTTAGAAATCAGGTAAAGAATCTGATCACTTTTACTCAGAGTACCTTTCCTTCAAGCATAGGGCTTAAAAGGAGTGGCAGGTTTTTTTCCATTAAATTCTTAGCTTTCAGAGGGCTTGGGAAGAAACAGTGGAATAGTTCCAGAAATTGTGGTGGTGGTTTTAATTATTGCAAGGGGTTTTCAGAGTATTAGAGACTGCCAGAATACATGCGCGTGCCTGTGCATGTGTGTGTGTGTAAAATTTAAGAGAAAAGAATGGCTAGAATGGACACATTTTTCAGGATTTGTTTTTTCTTTTTTTATCCTCTAGATGTTTTGCTCTGTTAGTAGCTATGGAGGCAGTGGGTACTCCACTCCTGCTGTTCTAGTCAGTCTTCATTGACTTTTAGCTCTATACTGAATTAGAGGTGACATTTAGTGGGCCAACTTCTATTTACCTTTTCCCAAACCATGGCTCCCCTCCATCATGGAGAGGAGAGATTGTACTCTGTTATGATTTATCTCTTATTTATTCCTTTATACCCCTTCTATCAACCGATCCCTGTACACAGATTGAATTTCCTTCTTTAGGATCTTCTTTATTTTAACTTAAGCTTTGAGTTTCTGTGTTCACTTAATAACTTCTTCCTTATTTGTCTAGGAAGACAGGAATTAACAAGTGGGTATTGTAGTGTTAGGCACACAGTGGAAGGACCAATCTAATACCACTGCCCCCTTAGTCTTCTGCCCAGATATTTTGTCTTTTTCTAGGGATGTCTGGTTTGAAGGACCTCTGGAGAAAGTTTTCCAAAGCAGAGCTGATTTTCTCTACATTGACTGTTCAGTATGGGAGTGTGGTGGGGTGGGGGACAGGGAAGGGTTGGGTTTCTCTTGCCAACTATCTCATTGGCTGACTGTAACTAGTCCAAATTGTTGTCTTTCTGCAGTGAAAATAGCACGATGATGTCCTGTGCTTGGCGAACCTCTCTATATGTTCTTTTTTTCTTTTCCCCTCACTGATGCTAGGCAATGCAGCCACAAAGGAATGGCATCACGGGCCTGTAGGTTGCTTCCTGGATGTGATCTTTAAATAAAGAAACATACACAAAAAAGAAAGAAACATACAGGTGCCCTCTAAGAGGGAGGCCTAGATTAATGCAGAATACCAGAATGAGAAGAAGTAAAAAAACAAAGAGGAAAGCTGTTACAGTGGGCAATAGAGAAGCTAGAAAGTGGGAAAACCTGGTGAATGTGATGAACTCATATTTAAAAGGAACTTTTCTACTTGGGTTGTTAGCATTGTATAGTATATTAATTAAACTTGTTGAGCTGAAGCTTGGAGTTAACTTTAGTCAAGGAGACATTTACTTTGGTTTCCTTGTATTCTTTTCTGCCATATAACCCATTTGTGAGATGACCCTTTCCATTTTCCCAAAGTGTGAATTTGTAGCGTGACTGTACAAACCTCTACACAGAAAATGCAGATTTCTTGTTCTCTGAAGTAGGATAAACAATAGTGACTGGACTTCTTTCCCTTTTAGTCTAGTGTGTCTACATACTTTTAAAATGTGCTTATATTTTACAACTTACTATATGTAGTCTCTGTGGTACTCCATGGTCAGGTAGAAGGGAAATTTGCTCCATCTCCCCCTATTATGTTCATTTTTCAAAACATTTTTTTTTACAGGAATTGATCATATACAGGACTTTGTGATAACCAATTTTAACACTCCACAGCGGAACCACATTACTGAACTTCCGTACATTTTAGGCAGTTTTGAAGGTACCTTAGAGTCTAGTGTTACACCTCTAACTTTATAATTTTCTGTATCTTCAATAGATTATTCAGATTTCTAACATTTTTATTCTAAAATTCAGCAACCTCTGTAAGAAGTACAGTATTTTCTGCCTTTCATACTTTGTAATAAATGTTTATAGATTAATTGCATTTCTTCTTGTGATCAATTCACACCTGCATTCAAACTCTCTTTCTTTGACACTAAAGCCATTCTTTGGGAGATTAACTAACTCACAAAGCCTTAGACTGAGGGGGCAAGATGAGATTAGGTCTCAGTCTTCCCAGACCTGGCAATAATCTGCTCTAATAGATTAGGTATAGTGATGTAATTAGGAATTACAAGTCCAGGAGAGGACTTCCCCTTCCAGACTATCAAGTGCTAAAGTATGGAAAGGACTACAACTCCTTATTCTTAGAAACTGTGCCTCTCAATGCAGCCAGAGATTATATTAACCTTTTTAGTTGCCATATCACACTGTTAATACATAGTCCACAAAATCCACAGATCTTTTTCATACATACTTCCGTCTAATTATGCCTCATCTATTTCAACTCAGGTTCTCCTGAATCCAGGGCTGGTGCTTTATCCACTGCATCACCTAGCTGCCCTGCTTGAAGCTATTTATTCATTCACTTATTCATCTATCATCTATTGTCTATCATCCATCCATTCATCTATCTATCAGGAAACTAGGTCTTCTTGCCTTGCCCCCACTTGAAGTACAATGAGCCACTCAGAACTGATTGGCCTGATAGTTTTGACCTGCTGCTTTTGGCCCAAGCCTTTGCTTAGGCAGCCTGGTGATGTCCTACTCCTAGGGGCTCACTATATAGGTACTGGACTTAGCTCAGATACTCAGTTTTTGCCCCACTATATCTCAGAATTCCAGAGCTCAAGTCAGCCTGGCCTGATCTAGGAAAGGGGATTTAAAGGCATGTGCCCACCACCCTGGCAAAAGCAAAATTTGAAAACCCATTGTAAGATTTTACGTTTATCCCTCTTGAGTTTCATGTTATTAGATTTGGTCCAATACTCTAGTTTGTCAAGGACTTTTTGAATCATGACCCTTTGTATCTAGGGTGTTAACTGTAATTACCAGCTTTATTTCATCTGCAAATTTTATAAGCTGTACAGCCTTTGATAAAAATGTTAAACAAAAAAGAGCCAAATATAGTTTCCTGGGCACTCCCCTGGAGACTGCCCTTTCAAGTTTGTTTCTCTTTATCCTTGTGATAATGTTGTCCCTTGGTGGACCTTCTTTGACTTCTTCATACCCTTCTTGAGTTATGCATAGGGTCATCTAAATGTTGCTAGACCATGTTTTTTAGGGAAGAGTGGGATGTTTCTTTTCTGATGTGCATAGGATTTTGACTGTTGGTGCTAATAAAGTTGAAAACAAAATGTTAACATAGGAAAAAAATCATTTTTCTGATTATGAATGGGACAGGGAAGTCCATCTTAATTTATCTGTGACAGTAATATAAACCTATCTACATCTTTATGCCTACATCTGACTTTCCCTGCATTGACTATAACTTTACCTTAAGTAGAAATGCCTCTCTCTCTAAAAGATGGAGCTGGAGCATTGCTGAATTAGGAGAGGATACTTAAGCTACTAGGCAGAATTAGGGAGCAACTACTGAGTGATGGGCTCTTTCTAGCAGATATTGTAGGAATAAGCCTGTGTGGGGTACATGCTGAAAATAGGATTTATGAGTAAGGACTTAAAGAGAGGGAACATATTTGTAGCATACTATAACTGAGTTAGTAGAATAGCTAGAGTAAGGTAAGTTTCCCTAGGACCTTATAGAAAGCTCCTTAAATAGAGGTCTCTTGATTCTCCATGACCTGCTTTATCTGACTTTACACTAGTACTGATGGAGGTTTAGCCATTGTAATTAATAACTTGTATTTATGTATGCTTTTGTTTCTTCTATTTTTTTCACAGACAGAATACAAAAAGGAAACTGTTAGTAAAACAAGGGCCTAATATAAAGCCTTTGCCATAAACACATGCCCCATGTGTTTATGCAACAAACAAAATGAATTTGAGGTCCTAAAACAGGGGCAAATTTGATCTCAGAGCTCTCACTAATGCCTAAAGAACCACCTCACTCCATGGCATCCATATGTGAGGGGGTGTAATGAGGGTAACTCACACCTGCAATACTGAAAAGCTGTCTGGATCTTCTGTGGTGATGATGCTTTTTCTGCCAAATATTGCTCTCTGTTGTTTCACACTATGTGTTGCTTTCTATTTCAGCTGGTCATTAACTCTGGCTATTTTCTGGGTCACTTAGTACCCTTAAACAACTTCCATTAATGATACTGTGTAGCTCTTTCACACTCCACCATCCCTAGGCCTTGGAACTTGTAGTGCAATGGTTAATAAGCCTCTCCTCTGTTAAGAAGAAGCTATATAGGGGCAGCTAGATGGCACAGTGGTAAAACACCGGCCCTGGATTCAGGAGTTCCTGAGTTCAAATCCAGCCTCAGACACTTGACACTTACTAGCTGTGTGACCATGGGCAAGTCACTTAACCCTCATTGCCCTGCAAAAAAAAAAAAATTAAAAATTAAAAAAAGAAGAAGCAGCAGCTATATAGCTCTTTGAGTCTGTTCTGTCTGGTTGCTCTTTCAGTTTTCTCTTGCCCCTCAACTATAGTCCTCAACTATCTCAAAAGCCACCTGTAACTCTGATGTGAGTTTACTGGAAGTGCTATGTATGGTTAGCAAGCAGGAAGGTTACTATTATCTTCAATTTGTGTGTGTGTGTATGGATATGGATATGGATATAGATATAGATATGTGGTTTCTGTAGTCTTCTCACACTCCTCTCAACCAGTGGCTGAGATCAGACTTGCCCTGAGAACTTTTTAATTGCTTATCTTCTGAAGTATTTTGTTAACTGCTGAATGCTAGCTGCCTCTCAATTTGCTTTGCCTGGAACTCTCAGTTCAACTGTGACTTAACTTTTGGTTAAAAGCTCATTTTAGTTCTTAAATCTTAGAACCCCTGGTGGGGGTAAATCTCCCCAAGGCTCTATTTCCTTAAATGAAAAAGGGGTTGAGAGGTACTGTGAAAAGGAAACTGAACTAGTTTCTAGGTTGTTGCTAAAATATGGGGGGCATGTGCAAATATCTAGGAATCAGAAGGAGAGAGCATGATGGAGAGGAAACATAACTTCTGGAATTGCCTTAATGATAATTTTATCCTTCATAAAGTGAAGGAAATACTAGGCATGGTGGTGCTTGTAATCCCTGCTACCAGGGAAACTGAGACTGGTGGATCAATTGAGCTTGAGAGTTCTGACCTACAATGGGATGTCCACATTAGGCCCAGTATCAGTATGGTGAGTCCCCAGGAATGGGAGGGCCATCAAGTTGTCTGAGGAGGCATGAACCAGCCATAGTCAGAAATAGAGCAGGTCAAACACCCTGTGCTGATTAGTAATGGGATTGGGCCCTTATAATGGGAATAGCCCTTGCATCTCCAGCCTGGGCGAAATAGGAGACCCAGCCTCAAAAAATATGGAAGAAAGGAAAAGAAAGATAGATCAATCAGGGGTAATTTTGTTCTAAAAGTGATTCTTACTAGTAAGGAGAAACTGGTTGCTGGGAAATGATGAGAACTTTGTAGAGAAAGTGCATGTAGATTCTGGGAGAGCAAATTTCAAAGGGTTCTAAAAAAGACAGTAGGATCCCATAACTAAAATGCTTATTGATTGATTACAGGGTGTAACAATTGGAATGACTCCACCTGCTGGAGACACTGTAGAAAAGCTCTGCCATGAGGTGAAGGTCTCTGAGGGCAAGACCATGCATTTTTTCTTTGGCATCAGGAAGTGACGTTTGCTAGTGGGAGGAAGAAGGGGTAGCCTGGCGCTCTGACTCACTCTCTTTCTGGAGGACTCCAGCAGAGAAGGGAGTAGAAATGCGCTCTCCCTTTAATAGATAGAAGAATGTAGACCTTTCTTTCTTTGGCTTTTCAGCTTAGCCGTGGCGGCACATGTGTTTTGTGTGTGGCTTTGGGGTGTGCTGGTTCTCAACCTGGCAGGCAGTTTGGGATTCGGTGAGTTTTATAAAGGAATATAGACTAAGCTTAGATCTAAGATTGAATATTTGTATCTCTACTTTCCTATTTCCCTAATTGGTATCACCTTTTGTTTAATTAATTCCCAAGCAATAAAAACTAATCCCTCACTGATTAAAGCTCAGAGGCTTCTTTTTCTTAGTGGTCTGAGAGATATTTATATATATATATATATATATATATATATATATATAAAGGAAAAGTTAAAAGGGGGAGTTTAATGCTCGTATATCCAATTTTAAATCTCAAAAGGGGAAGTCAACCCAGGAGGTATAGGAAATTCTCAAGAAGGAAATTCTGAAGAGAAAAAAGAAACAATTCTGATGAGGTAAGAATGGACCTTGTCTAAAGAGACTGATGTGGGCACACTGAGAACTCACCAACTCAGACTTGAAAGAAATATGTACAGAAGATAAAGACAAAAAAGTTGCAGAGGATGCATACAACAGGGTAATACAGCACTATGGAAGTAGTGGCAGGGGAATGAAAGCAAAATTGTGGAAGGCAGATGAGGTAACTGATTACAGGGAAAACTGAGCTGCTCAATTTTAATTTTACTTCTATTTTCTCTACCAAGGACAATGATCTTTGGACTGGAAAATTGGCTTATAGGGGCTAGATGCCCAGGCTAAGTAAGGATATGGTAAGAGAGTGCCTCTCTAGAATGTGATGAATTCAAGTTAACTGGCCCAGCTGAACTACATCCCTGAGTACTTAAAGGACTTGTGGGTGTGATTCCTAAGCTATTTGTTAGTGATATTCAAAAGATCATGGAGAACTGGAATGATGCTACAAGAGTAGCCAGTGAGCTTGACTTAGATTTCTCGTAGAATTCTAAACATAATACTAAAGATATCATTACTAAAAAGAACACTTAGAAAAGGAAGTGTTGATCACAAAGAGACTTAAAGAGCAAGTCATGCCAAACTAAACTTATTTCCATTTTTTGAAAGGGTTATACTGCAAATATAGCAAAGCATTTGATAAAGTCATTATTTTAATGGAAAAGATGGAGAGATGTGAACTGATGACTTCAGAAGGAAGTGCTTTCTCTTGGCAGAGAGAGAGAAATGTGAAATGAGACATACGTTTTCAGACATGACCAATTTGTTGATATGTTTTGACTTTTCTTATGTGTTACAAGGGAAGGTTCTCTTGGAGTCCGTGAAAAGTGATGGTGATATGAAGAAAAGAGTGAGAGGGAAATTTAAAAAGTGACTGAAGGATGGTAAATTTAGGTGAATTGAGAATCAGGCGACTGGTGGGATTTAATGAGTAGTCATTATTGGTTTAATGTCAGGTCTTCAGTAAAGCCTCAGGAATCTGTGATTAGCCCTATACTGCTTAGCTGTTTATGTCAACTTGGACTTGGATAAATTAATATTGAAGGTACATTTTATCAAATTTGCACTTGACACAAAGCTGGAAAGGATGGTTAGTGTAGAAATAAAGATGGAAATCACACCCAAGTGATGTGAATGTAGGGCCCTTTGTGAAATGAAGGATTTTATCATTAAAGGTAGGAGAAGAAGAAAATTTGCCCCACTTATCTACTAGAATAGTTAATATGTCCCACTGTCAAGTTAGCAAGCATTTAAGTACCTGCTACATGCCAGTCACTATGCCTCTAGGGTAGGACTATATTTCATAAATACAACATAGCTTCATCTTGTTAAGCCCACACATGAAATTTTATTGCAGACAAATTTCTAAAATAAAAGATGCTTCCCTCCTTCCCCTTTTCCCAGTTGTACTGCATGACTCAAAAGGAAAATGTTATTATAGATATTAACATATTATTGAA
Source organism: Dromiciops gliroides (assembly GCF_019393635.1). NCBI lineage: Eukaryota > Metazoa > Chordata > Mammalia > Microbiotheria > Microbiotheriidae > Dromiciops > Dromiciops gliroides. The sequence continues at coordinate 195,684,307 of NC_057864.1, forward strand.
CTTTCAAGAAGATGTGTACTGCTTGGGTTAAAGAGCCTGGGGCTACCAGAAGCTATGGTGTTAATGTTTCAATTTACCTATTGACTCTTCCCAAGGAGACCTGTGGGGTAGGTCGGTCTAAACTCCTTTCCAAGGAGCCAAGGAAGCCTTTGCAAAAAACTCTCTATTCTTCTCCTAAATACTACTCTCATGAGTAGGAGAAAAGATAAAGTTGCTTCATGGAACAAGTGGTGGCCCCATTCAGCTCTTAAAGATATAACTGACAACGTTTAGTTGACTGACAAGTGAACACTGAAAGCTGAAGAGCACCTCAGATCTTTGACCTCACATTCTGATATCCTGCAACCCTGGGTCCTGCACATCAGGGATGTGCTTTTGAATGTTTCTTAACAACTGACTCTCCAATAAACAAAATGTATGCACATCACCCCCTTTTTTTTTTTTTTTTTTGGTGAGGCAATTGGGGTTAAGTGACTTGCCCAGGGTCACACAGCTAGTATGTGTCAAGTGTCTGAGGGCACATCACACTTTTAAAATTAATTTTAATTATTAACATTTTTCGACATCACTCAAGTCTAGACAGTCAGCATCAAAAAAAATCATGGCCGAATTCATTAGGTTTGCTGATTTCTGAAGTATAAATGGTCACACTGAAAATTTAACATTTGGCTCTTATGAGCCATTTGAAGCTGGTTCAGCACATCCCTCTGCAAACTCCTACTTTAAGCATGTTGGCCAGGATGCTGCTACCCAGGGTGTCATAGTCTCTCCTTAGCAATTCATACATGTTCTACTGAGGGCCCAGCTAGGAAAAATTATACAGTTGTGGTCTGTAAGCCTCTCATCAGTCTGGCCCCTAAACCTGATGGCTATGTGGTGTACTGGAATTTTGTTAGATTGGCTTTTGTTTTTTGGTTTGGTTGGGGTTTTTTGCTCCATTCACCTCTCTTCCCTTCCCCCCTTTTCTGAGTGTCTTCTGGTTTTCTTTTTAAAAAGCAACATTTTAAAACTTATTTGTTCAGAACATTTCCTCTTCCTGCTCTGATTCATTTGTGGATTAAATAGTTCTTGACAGAAACTGGGGAAATATGAAGAAAGGTTCTGGCTATCAAAACCAAAATTATATCAGTACAGTAGATGACCAAATCAGGATCCAGCCAGCAAGATCACATAACTAGAACTGGATAGGACCATAGAAATTCTTGCTAGACCTACCCTCTCCTTTTCCAGATAAAGAAACTGAAGGCCAGAGAAGTTTAGTAACTTAGCCAAAGTCATAGAGGTAATAGTAAGTGGCAATGCTCTTCTATGCTCTAAATAAATAATATAAATAACAATATAATGAAAAACTAAGTGAAAAGAGTTCTTCAAACTCAGTTCCTGTGGATTCAACCAAGTTCAGATTATTTTCATTATATCACACTTTGGGATACATTCAGCCCAATCTTGTAAATTGAAATTTGATAGGGACAAATTATAAAGTCTTATAGTTGACTTTTAAAAATACACAAATAGTGTTGACCTACTGTGATGGACTATATTCTTCTCACCAATGCAATGGTACACAAGGGTTCCAGGGAACTCATGATAGAGGAAGATTTCCAAATCCAGGGGAAAAAAAAAAAGAACTGTGGAGTATAGATGCTGAATGAACCGTACTGTTTCTTTTGTTTTTGGTGCTGTTGTTTTTCTATTTTGAGGTTTTTCATCATTGCTCTGATTTTTCTTTTATAACATGACTAATGCAGAAATATGTTTAATGTTATTATATATATACATATACATATATAACCTATATCAGATTACCTGCTGTCTAGGGGAGAGGGGAGGGAGAAAAATCTGAAATTGGAAAGCTTGTATAAACAAAAGTTGAGAACTATCTTTACATGTAACAGAAAAATAAATAAAATTAAATTAAAAAATACACAAATAGGGGCAGCAAGGTGGCACAGTGGATAAAGCACTGGCCCTGGAGTCAGGAGGATCTGAGTTCAAATCCAGCCTCAGACACTTGACACTTACTAGTTGTGTGACCCTGGGCAAGTCACTTAACCCCAATTGCCTCACTTAAAAAAAAATACACAAATAGAATGGTTTCAAAAAGATTTGAATATTTTACTGGACTGTAACTTTAGCATGACTTAATGTGATATCCAAAAAAGTTAATGTATTGAGAGGCATAACTTCCAGGATTGAGAAGTTGATTGTTCCTCTGCACTCTGCCTTACACCACATCTGGAGTGTCATATTCACTTCTAGATAGCAAAATTTAAGAAGGTTGATAAGCTCATGAACCATTCCAAGATGGTAAATGGTCCTTGAGTTCATCACATGAAGATGAGTTGAAGGAATTATAGAAGTATAATCTAGAGAAGACTCAAGGAGGACGTGGTAGCTTTCTAGAATGATATACTATAGAAGTGCTCTCAAGTGGAAGAGCAATTAGTTTGTTCTGTTTAGCATCATTGGATATAACCAGGAGGAATTAGTGAAAATTGCAAAGCCTAAATCTGGCTTGAAAAAGGAAAAAATTGCCTAACAACTAGAGGTATGTATAAGTAGAATGGGATGTCTCAGGACATAGTGGGCTTCTCCACTGCAAGTCTTTTAAGTAAAATCTGGATGACTATTTGTTAAGTATGTTGTAGTGGGACTTTTTAAGGTATTGATTGGGCTACTAGATGACCGCTGAAGTCCCAACTTTAAAATTCTGTGATTAATTCCTTTATTCTTACTTTGTTTCTACATTGGCTTTGAGGTAAGAGAGGCAGATTTTATTATCCCACTTTGATTGGAGAAAACTACTGTCTTTGATACACTTTCTGCTTTTGAAGGCTCCTTTTTTGACTGTGCCCAACTAAGGAAGTTAGAGGCTAAATGACTGACTGTGATAGCTCCTTTATGCCTCTGTTTCCTTTTCTGTGTGATGGTTTTTGTAGGAATGCTAGGAAGATGCTGGAGGATGGTATCTCTAAGAACAGTTCTAAGTCACCCCACTAAATAATACAAATAACATAATGCAAAAAGAGTCCCTCAAATACAGTGATGGGAAGTGAAAAAAAAAAAGAATGCCACAGGATTATCCTGCAGACCAAATCTGTTACTTCTCCCCTTCTCCCCCTCCAATTTTAGCAAACAACTTTTGAGGTTAACCCATTAGCAATGTACTAAAGAGGTTCTCACTTTTGGTATGGGGGGTTGAGTACCCATTTTTCTGGGTGCCTCACCCCTGGAGACTATGGTGACTATGGAAGCATACTCCAGGGTCCCCTTGATTAGTCCTTTGACTCGCTGGGTCGTTTTAAGTACCTGACTTCTGGAGTTAAATCAATGACAGAAGAGTTGTGACTCATGAATCAGATCAACCTCAAGAAAGGGATGGGAGGTGGGGAGAGTTAGCTGTGGAGGAGTAAAGCAGCTGAGCAGAAGAAAGTAGAGAAAAGAGGAGACCAGGCATTTAGTGCTGATTACACCTGTTTAATAGAGTATGTCAGGAAACAACCAGGAGAAAGAATGGTAGAGACCTGATTGCAAAGGCTTATCAAAGCACTTCTCATAGTGTAATGTCTTTGGGGAATCTCCTTCAACTTCTTCCAAACCAGGGCTAGCCTAGTAACTGAAGAAGTCAGTTGCAGAGAAGAAAGTAGAGCCAGAAGATTGGGGCTACTCAAAGAGAATCAGCCCTTCACCATTTCCCTTAAACAGTGTCCTGAGTGAAAGAGCTGGTTTGAGATATCAGAGAACTGACCTTCACAAAAGAAAGGATTGACTGTTTTCAGCAAAAACACTATAGAAATATCAGCAGTTATTGATATAAACAAAAGCTGCCCAAGAAGAAAAAATGAACAAATATCTGAATGAGCTTTCTCAATGGATGGATGCTTCACAACAAAGGAAATGGGTGAAAATAAAGAAGCTTTTATTAAGTACCTACTAGCACTATATTGCAGAATGAAGATGCAATGACAAAAATAAAATTCTCCCTCCTCCCCCAAGAAGCCTACATTCTGTTGGTCAGCATGTACATACATACATACTTTATTTTATATATATATATATGTGTGTGTATATATATATACACATATTTTACATTTATATGTATACATACATAATACATATATTTTAAAAATAATTCCTGGAGAAGCTGGGGTTCGAAGGAGTTTTAGGGAGCCTCCCCATGGAGATAGGGGGTTGCCCTCCTAGGTGGGACCCAGGAGCTGCCTTGACTTTGTCATCTGCTTCTTGTACTGAGCTTGGAGTTCATTGAAACACCCATCCAATAAACTTGCCAGTCATGCCTTCCCCCCCCCCCAAAAAAAAAATATATGGTAATCCTTGGGCAGGGTGTATGGCTAGGTGGTACAATGGATAGAGAGCTGGACAAGGACTCAGGAAGAGACTTCAGTTCAAATCCAGCCTCAGATACTCCATAACTAGACAAATCAGTTCACCTCTATTGGCCTTGGTTTCCTCAATCTGTAACGTGGGGGATGATATAGCACTTGCTTCCAAGGGTGGTTGTAAGGATCAAATGAGATAATTGTAAGGCACTGAACATAGTGCCTGGCACATAGTAAGAACCATAGAAATGTTAGCTATTATAGGTAACCAGCACAGATATTTGGCATCAAGAGCCATTTGCCAAAAATAAGTGAACAAAAGACATAAACAGCTTTCAAAAGAATTACAAACTTTAAATGATCACATCTAATTTTGTATAGTATCTTTAGTAATTAATGAAATGAAAATTAAAACATTTGGCATTTGCCAAATTGTCAAAAATGTCATGCAAATTGTCAAAAATGACCAAAGATGGAAACTCAACATTGGAGGAACACAGACATACTGGTTGGTGGGACTGTGAAGTGATCTAACCATGCTGGATATCAGTTTGCAACTGTACAAATGTAGCACCCCCTCTGGGCCAAATTCTCAACCCCCATTCATATTGATCCATTGGGCAACTTATTACTCCACCTTAAGATTATAGGGGTAACCCTCAGGGATTCAGCTTTCTATCATTTCTAGTATGTTCCTCCAGATATTAAGTTGTTATCAGTTAGCTTTTACAAAGGGATAGTTACTGAGGACATATGGCAAAGTCAAGTACCTAAATCAGTCCCAAACTAAAGTCTATTCTTCCCATCTGCACATACTAGGTTCCTAGAGAGAATGGGCCCTTAACTTGGAAGCACAAAGAAATTGAGACTTTCGTGTAGGAATCATATGTGACCAAGGGGCATCTCTAGGCCCTTGGGAGTCCTTTTCTTCCTTTTGAGTTCTCAACAACTTTGTTTCTGCATGTGGTATGTATAGCCCAGTATAGAGAAGTTATTCCTTTCTCAGCTGCTTCAGCTCCTTGTAGGACTTGGGTCAATCCACTGCTAGGCTGGGTCAAGCAAGTCACCTGTTGGCTGAGTTGACTCTTCACTGGATCTGGCTGCTATCCAGACTTCAGTTATTGGTGCAACTTTGGACTTTCATAGATCTTCAGGTCTCACCGTTCGAATGGGTACCCACATCTCAGGATACTCTTTCCCATGAGATCAAGAAAGAATGAAAACATCAAAAATGCACCATGGGATCAGAGACACATGGTGGCCAGGTGAGGAGACAAGGGTTCACAGCCACTCACTCTCTGGAAGGACGGAAAAGCAAAAAGATCAAAGAAAAGTATATATCAATTGTTTTGTATGTGAACTCAGTTCTGCCTCAGTCACTTGTCCCTATACAATAACCAATCCCCAGAGTCCCTTGAGACCTGAAGTAGCCTTACCAAGCCTCTGCATCTTAAGGCTTGAAACCAGGAAGGAGATATTGTATATGCTCTGTATAACTGACCAAGAAGGGCAAATATGCCTATGCTCAAAGGACTGGACCCTCATTGGCCAGTGCCTCATACAGGTGACAAAGCTGCCTTTTGATCCCACTATGGGGCATACTCCAAGGAAGGCAGACAGGAATAAATGTGCAATATATCCCAAAATATAAATAGTACTCTGTAGTAGCAAAGGAACAAGTGAGTGCCCATTATTTGGGGAGTGGCTAAAAAAAACCACATGGTAGGATAACATAATCAAGTACTATTGTGCAATAAGAAATGACTAAAGAATTCAAATATAAGATTTGTATGAACTGATGTAGGAAATAGAAGAGTGCAACAAAAAATCCCTTTGGCAACTGGTCAAAGGATATAAATAGGTAGTTTACAAAGAAAGAAATTGTGGCTATTAAAGGCCACATGAAAAAAAAAATGCTCTGAATCACTAATAACTAGAGAAATTCAAACTAAAACAACTGAGGTTTCACCTCCTATCCAACAGATTGGCACATATGACAGAAAGGGGAAATGGCAAATGGCATGGAGGGGCTTGAGGAAATAGGCATACTATTACATGATTGGTGGAACTGTGAATTTTGGGAAAACAGGCATACTAATAACATTGGTGAATTGGTCCAGATACTCTGTAAAGCAATTTGGAACTCTACCTAAAAAGTCACTATGAGAAATAGAACTTCAATAACTTCTGGAACTCAGCATTGGTGATGTGTCAAAGGCTTTTATTGTCATTCTCACGAGAATGGGCAGAATGATCAACAAAATAGAGGCTCACAGGCCTTTTTATCTCCTAACTCGACTGGCCCCTCCCCTTCACCAGTTACTCAAGGATTATAATCCACATGCCAAAAACTGGAACTAGCCAATTGGAACACAGTACTCCTTAACCAATGGGGGAGGCAACACAGGGACAACCTTTCAACTCCTCCCCCAAATAGTTTCATCACTTTTTGCATCATCTGCCTAATTATCCTCATGCTATTTTGAGAAATTAAAGAATTTAATATAACTAGTAACAGATGCCTTGGCCAAATTCAACATCATGTTTATCATGACACCTGAGATGACTATGGGGGTTACCATAAAAGAATGAGTGGTTGCCAATAAATTATAAGCTTTAGCAAGAGTTTAGACTTTTAAGCATTTATTAAGGAGAATAAGAATTTGGTGAAGAGAGAGAGGGGCCTAGATTCAGCTATCTATCTTGGGGAGCTACTGTTCTCCTGCTCCACTCTCGAGAGTCCTAGTGAAAGAGAGCACGTGCCTCAGCCCTTCTTCCTCCCACAAGCAAACTTCACTTCCTGATGCCAAAGAAAAGTCTCATGGCTTGCCCTCAGATGCCTTCTCCTCATGGCAGAGCTTTCCTACAGTAGCTCTCCAGCAGGTGGCATCATTCCAATCGTTACAACCCCCTCCTGAATCCAGGGCCGGTGCTCTATCTACTGCGCCACCTAGCTGCCCCCAGACTCTTCCTTTTTTAACTACGTTGACACAAATCTCCTTTCCCTACAATCCATCACTCCTCACTATTGATGTGTTTCTGTCCCTTTCTGTCCTTGTGTTTCTATCCCTCTTTTTCCCTTTCTTTCTCACAGAAAATCACTACCACAATCAATTAAATTCATCCACATCCTGACATGTCAAACACAATGAAAACTGCTGGGCAACTCTCCTCTACATATATAAAGCATTGCAATAATATATTTCAACTACACCTGACATCCCATAGAACCTCAATTGACAATTTCATTCTAGTACCAATTTGCCCAAGAACCATCCACCCCAAGCATTCCACATTTCACCTTCTGCTCCTAAGCCATTCCGTCACAAAGTACATCAGTATAAAACAGCACAGCTTTCTTTATACCAATTATTTAAAATTCTCTGGACACCTTTTTTTCTTTTTTTTTAAATTTCTAAGCATTTCTTACCCATAAGCAACCTTATAAATCCTCAGTACATGCACGAATTTAAAAACAACTCTAAAACTTTAACAGTATTCCAACAGTATTTTAGTTTTCCAATCAAACTTTATTACTCTTTTTGGTTTCTTCCAGAATTGACAAACCCCGAAACTGCAGGTGAGCACTCAAAGCAGACAGTGTACCCCCAAATACACTCCTCTTTTACTTTAGTTTGTATGAATCTTCCCCATTTCTTAACTAGATGGCCAAAATCAAATTCACTAACCCTTTTGAATGATTTCCTTTCTTTTGTCTGTTAAATCTTAATAGCTAATGCTATCCACAGTATTTTTTAATTATGTTGCAAAACACTTCCTTAATCCAGCCCCAGCACAGTCTTCTAAGCACAAACTTACACATTTCTTTTACAAAAACTTGAACACATAAGAATTTCACACATTTTCACTTGATATGAAAAGCTCTCAATTTCTATCCCCTTGAAACTTCCTTTCTCAGTCCTTCCCCTCCCCCATGGCAGAAACTGCCACAAGACAAGTACAGGGAGGGGACTCTAGAACACCCTGCTTCCCCCACTCGAATTCAAAACTCATTCATCCCCAAATATTTTATCCCATTTCTTTTTCAGTCAGTACAAACAGGGTTCAATTCCTTTCCTAACCACTTCTCTAGGAGGGGCTTGTCTCCTAGAGATTCCCATGAGGCCACTCAGTTCCTTCAGCAGCATCCTTGGTGACTTTTCTAATTCGAGGTTCGGGGATTCCCTATAATTCCCCCCAAATCATCCACAGACTTTAAGTGCAAGACATCACAGCTGGGGTTTGCTTCAGTCCCCAGGCTGCCAAAACCACCCCTGGAAATACTCAACAGCCCTTTTCTTCCTGTGGGGATTCACGTGCACAAATTTGCATGGTTTAAGATTCTTTCCTCAGTCTCCAGCTCTGATAAATCCTTACCCCCTTTGTGAGAATGATGTGGAATAGAATTTAGGGTCAAATTGATCGTGAGTCGTCCCAAAAGAATTACAAGACTCACTGACTCAGACCTGGCAACTAATCTAGCAGCAAGGTCTGCTCTGTGATTCCCTTGTACTATGGAGTTGGTAGCTTGGTGCCCTTGGCAGCACATAACAGAGATCTGACTGGGCAGATTTATGATAAAACCTAAAATGCACAACTATGTTTCCTAGTTACCATCCTCTCTCTCATCAGAATGGGGAAGAATTTAACTTTTACACATTACAAATAGTTCCTGATAAATCTGATTTTTAACCATTCCACTACAAAAGATTTCAAAGTAACAACATTTTCAAACCAGCTTTTACAATGTTCATCTAAGGCTATGAATGCCTAACAACGAAGTTACATCCCAATTCTAAATTCAAACTCTTAAGTAGACACACACCATATAGATATCCAGAGACTTCCCTTCCCCCACCTTCAAAGCCTGGCTATCTCTATGGGGTTACAACCAAAAATTCCCCACAGATTGTACAACACAGTTCCAACATTTAACAGACATGAGACAACAAGCAGACTAGCAGCTGCATACAGACAAGCAAACAAACAGCCATAAGATATTACTTCTTCCTGACCAGCCCATTCTGGTAGGGGCTAATCAGGAGGTCTGTTACCTTCATTTGTTCCTTTTCACCCATGTCCAATTTTTTTTCCTTTTCCAAATTTGTAAGTTTATACCTGAGGGGTCATACAGAATGTTTTCCCTCCCTGTCCCTTTAAGGTGGGTTGGGCTAACACTGCACCTGTGAAAAATCCTACCTCAGACCTTGGGGGCCCACCCAATGTGACTGAGGTTTCTGAAGCAACAGAGGGGGAAAACACAATGCATACTCTGTCCCAGGGAACCCAAGAGCCAAATGAGGGGGTTGCTGTGGCCAGACAGTATTGCAATAAAACACCACCTGTTTTCTTTTCAAGGTCAGTGCAATCAGACTTGTCCTAATTTGTACCTTAATTCTCCTTTATCCCTTTTCCCAATTTGTCAAAATGCAACCCAAACTATTCTAACTTCCTGACCCATCTGTAACCATCCGGAGGTTACCAACACTGCACCTGCGTCCATGTGGGTGACACTAAAACAGCAAAGGACTCAATCCAGGGCATCCCCCAGACTGCTGGGTCTTGCTAACAGGGCAATTCCTTTCTTCCCTTTTCAGAAAAAAAATGAAATCCCTCAGGGTAAATCACCTGATCCCCGATCAACAAGAAATACGCCCCCCCCCTCCCTTTGGACTCCCAAATGAGCCAAAACCCAAGTACAGGAAGTAAAAGCAAATCCCAAACTTACCTTAGCAAGGTCTCACCCCACTACTTTCAAAAAAAAGGAAAAAAGAGTTTGAGTCTGGGACTTGAAGTCACACAGGGCACCAAATGATGTGGAATAGAATTTAGGGTCAAATTGATCCTGAGTCATCCCAAAAGAATTACAAGACTCAGTGACTCAGTTTCCCAAGTTTTATTGCAGTACTATGAATGATCACAGGGAGAGAACCAGAAAAATGGAAAGGTATCTCTCCAATAGTGAAAGGAAAGACAGTTATATTTATAGTATGGATAAATTGATTATCAGTCTCATTATAATAATCTCCACCTTGGGGAGGTACAGGGGAGGGCCTGTCCTTCTCATTATAATATTCTCCACCTTGGGGAGGTACAGGGGAGGGCTTATCCTAATTTGGAGTTCCTGGGGTCCTAAACCAACCCCTGAGGCAGGTACCTTTTTCAGGGGAGGTGTGTTTTGGGGGTTTACATATCATAAGGTGGATCTGGGGACAAATTTGGCCTTTTCTGCACATGTCTCTTTCTGGTTCCCATGACTAGTTTCATATTTTTCATTAGAATTTCTATACCCTGTTTTGTGTCTTATTGTTATCTGACCTGACCCTTTATGGTCCCATTATGGGTACTGATTTCTGTGGGTAAGAGAACCTAGCATCCTGACCTGTAAGTTATCCATTAACTGGGGTCTGACTCCCTTTTGGAGCTAATATCTGAATTAGAGCTTGGGTCTTAGATTTTTCTGTTAACCCCTTTTTGCCTCCTACGTCAAACTCACCTAATCCATCTGTGTGACACCTCCAACCACTGGAGTTCCTTCTCTGACTGGAACCACACAGCCTCCAAACTCCAGCCCTGGGCTTGACCACTGATAAGAGTTCAGCCAGACTTCTTGTCAAAAGAGTGCTAGACTTGGAGGCCCAAAAGGCTCCTTTCAAATCATAATTAATCATAATTTCATAAAATCTTGGCAGGACCTTCAATTGTGAGAAATAGATCTCCAATAACTTCTGGAACTCAGCATTGGTGATGTGTCAAAGGCTCATTTATTGTCATTCTCACAAGAACCGGCCACCCCCTAGCAGAGTGAACAACAAATTGGAGGCTCACAGGCCTTTTTATGTCCTAACTCGATTGGCCCCTCCCCCTTTTCACCAATTACTCAAGGATTATAATCCACCACCAAAAACTAGAACTAGTCAATTGGAATGCAGTATTCCTTAGCCAATGGGGGTGGTGACACAGGGACAACCCATCAACTCCTCCCCCACATAGACACAGCTCAGGAGCAGATCTAATTGTGACCAGCCTAGGGTTTCCCTGAATCATGTGGTTTTATTTGCTGGGGGTAGGTAGGAGAGGCAGAACTTTTCCAGATTGAGAGGAGCCCAACTCCCATTTCCTCACAGTCACTATACTGCATTCTTTTTTTTCTTTTTTAGGGAGGGAATTGGGGTTAAGTGACTTGCCCAGGGTCACACAGCTAGTAAGTGTTAAGTGTCTGAGGCCGGATTTGAACTCAGGTACTCCTGAATCCAGGGCCGGTGCTCTATCCACTGTGCCACCCAGCTGCCCCTACTGCATTCTTTTTTAATCAACTACATAATTCCTAGGCATTTATCCTAACAAGATCAAAGACAGGAAAACAACCCATATGTACAAAAATATAGCAGCTTTTTATAGTAGTAAGAAACTACAAAGTGGTTTAAAACACCATTAAGCTGTAAGAAATGACTAAAGCGACAGTTTTTCTTCACAGTTGGAACACATATGAAGTGATACAGAGTGAAGTGAGCAGAATCAGAATGACTTATATAATACAATATTCTAAAGACATCTTTGAAAGGCAACTCCGGGGGCAGCTAGGTGGCGCAGTGGTAAAGCACTGGCCCTGGACTCAGGAGTACCTGAGTTCAAATCCAGCCTCAGACACTTAACACTTACTAGCTGTGTGACCCTGGGCAAGTCACTTAACCCCCATTGCCCTGCAAAAAAAACCAAACCAAAAAAAAAAAAAAAGACAACTCCAATCAATGCAACCAACCAATCATGATTTGATCTTACATGCCTATCCACCACCTGACAAGGTAGCAATTGGTTCAAGATGCTTAATGAAATAAGCATTTTTAAATGTGGTTAATACAGGAATATGTTTTACTTCACTATGCATATTTGTTAAAAGTTTTTCCCCGGGGGCAGCTAGGTGGTACAGTAGATAAAGCACTGGCCCTGGATTCAGGAGGACTTGAGTTCAAATCTGGCCTCAGACACTTGACAGTTACTAAATGTGTGGCCCTGGGTAAGTCACTTAGCCCTCATTGCCCCATGCAAAAAAAAAAAAAAAAAGTTTATCCCCCCAGTATGTTTTAGGGAAGTGGGAAGAAGAGGAAAAGAAAAATCAAAAGATTCCCCAAAGTAAATGTAACTGAGTAATCAAGTGTCCTGGAGAATGGATAATGAAACATAACTATCTCTTATGGCAAAGAAGGAGTAGTAGTAGGACAGAATATGATAGATATTTTTAGTGTATGTATTTCTTTGGAAGATTTAATTTTAGGGAGTTGCTGAAATGACAATGTAAGACAAGGGTATTGATCAATTAGCAAGCACTTTAAAGAGTCCTACTTAGATATTCAAGCACTGGTGCTAGATAACTAAGCATATAAAGACTATAATATTTAAAAATTAAAAGGCTTAGGGACAGCTAGGTGGTGCAGTGGATAGAGCACCGGCCCTGGGGTGAGGAGTACTTGAGTTCAAATCTGGCCTCAGACACTTAACACTTACTAGCTGTGTGACCTTGGGCAAGTCACTTAACCCCAATTGCCTCACTAAAAAAATAAATAAATAAATAAAAGGCTTACACTTGGTCAGGGGTTCTGTGATGATTAAAAATTTGAGAGACATAGTTTTTGGGTAATTTAATTATTTTATTAATAAGGCCAGCAGGTTGTTAAAAGGAAGTTCTTCAGCCATCTTTCAGACCAGACATGGCAGCAGATTCACAGCTTACATACCCTTGAAACATTCATCAAACAGCAATCAATTCTAATTGGTTGACATAATTTTGAGATAGGCCATATTAAAATGAAGGGCTACATCAAGAAGGATTGGGGGCGGGGAGAACTGACTACCTGAGACATCGTTTATTAATATTAATTTCTCACAGTTCTCAGGTCCCATGAAATAATTTTTAAATCTGATTTCTGTAGTTCAGTGTAATTGGTTTCCTTTGTAATTTAATTTTATGCATTTGAAAGCATTATTATGAGAAGAGGCCGAGTGGCTTCACTAGACTGCCAGAGAGGTCCATGACCAAAAAAACAGTTGACCTCTGAACTAGGTAATTTCCAAGGCTCCTCTCAGCTATTAGAGTTCATTATTCTAGGACCTTGGACTTTTTCCAATAAAATATTATGGGGGAATACAGCTTGGGAGGAAGAATAAGCGATGGATGGATGGATGAATGAATGATGCAATCATTAAGCGTTTATTATGTATAAAGTAGTGTGCTTAATATTGGACGCACACGCTTGCGTTCTAAGCACAACGCCACCTTGGGACCAGAGAGGAACTCTCTGAGCTAGGAACCAAAGTTTTCAGCACAGAGAAAGCGAACGGACGAGTTTCGGAAAAGGACTCGGGTCAAAGTCTCCGGTGGCGGCGGTCCTTGATTAGTGCCGGTAGGGCAGGGGGTCTAGAAGTCCGGGTTCAGAACGTCCCTGCAGGGACAGGCGGCGTTGATGGCGGCGGTGGGGCTTTGGGGAGCCGCAGCCCGCCGTCTGAGGCCTCTCGCGGCCATTGGGCCGGCCGGGTGCGGGCAGACGCTGCAGATCCGGCCCTCGACCCCGCCTTTCTGGCCAGGGTCGGGCCGGTCCCTGCACTTGTCGGTGGCGACTCCAGCCGGCCACAACAAATGGTCCAAAGTCAGGCACATTAAGGGCCCCAAAGACACGGCCAGGAGCCAGGTCTTCACGAAACTCTCGAGGCTCATCCGTTTTGCTGTCAAAGGTGAGAGTGGGATCGGCTTGGGATTGGCGGGGGGGGGGGGGGGGGGGGGGGGGAGAGAAGGCGGACTGAACCTGAACCTGAACCCGAGCTCTGCGGCTCCTTTGGGAAATCTCTCCCGCCTTGGCCACCTACAGGGACTCCACGCTTTAGCCAAAGATTCCTAAGGGTTCCCTCATCTGGAAAATAACAGGGAAAAATGGGAGAAGAATTTTCCCCTTGTTCTCTTCTGTCCTTTCCAAAGCCCATCCAAAACTGCCCATTCACACCCACACCCACCCCCAATAATACCACCCTTTTTGTGGTTGACTGTTGAGGATTTTCATTTTCTTTTTTTAAAAAAAAAAGTTGGTATCTTTAGTCAGTCCATAAGCATTTGCTAATCACCTACTGTATGCCAGGAACTATGTTAAACGCTGGAAATACAAAGATAAAAGACAGTCCCTGCTCTCTGAGAACTCACAATCTTTTATGGGGAATTCAAAATGCAAACAACACATAAGCTATAGACAGGATGAATCGGAGATAATCAACGGAAGGAAGGCACTAGAATCAAGGGGGATGGGAAAGGCTTACGGTGGGTGGAAAGTGGGATTTTAGCTTTTGTTTCTTTATCACCCTTAATTTTGCCTGAATGTATCTCTCCCTCCTCTCCTAGCCCCTACCCTCACCAGCTCCGTTGGAACAAAAATTAAAAAAGAAAAGGGAGGGGAGAAGAGAAACAGTTTTATAACAAAAGAACACATCGGTTGAATCAGACAATAAATGCAGTATTCTATACACACAAGCCCTTTCTCTGCAAAGTTAAGATGCATCTCACTCCATTTTCTCAAATCTCTAGGGCAAAGCTTCTTAAACTGTGGGTCGTGACCCCACTGAATGTGGGGGGATCACGAAAACTGTGGTAGTAAATGATTTGTATACTTATTTTATACATCTATATATCCTATACACCTATATATCTTATACATAAAAATTTCTCAGGCAAAAGGGGTCGCAGGTGGAAAAAGTTTAAGAAAACCTGCTCTAGGGCAAAGTTTCTTGGTCATTATAATTACACAGCATTAAGTTTCATTTTTTTCTATTATATTGTTATAGTCTTTGTGCACATTGTTTTCCTGGTTCTTTTTACTTCATTCTGTATGAATTCATGTTTTTCTATGCTTTTCTGAATGTTTTATAGCTCTCATTTCTTACTCTACAGCCATTCCATTATGTTCATATACCACAATTTTTTAAGCCATTCCCCAGTTGGACATTTACTTTGTTTCCAGTCATTTACTACTACAAAAAAGTGTTGCTATGGTCTATATAGGACCTCTGATCCCTTTGGGATATATGTCAACAGTTGAGTATCTGGGTTAAATGGAAAATCACTTTTTTTTTTTACCATAATTCCAAATTGCTTTCTAAAACAGTTAAAGTCAATCATAGCTCCACCAACATTGTATTATTGTGCTTATCCCAACATCAACTATACTCATCTTTTATCATCTTTACTAATTTGCTGCAGGTAAAGTGAAACCCTAGGATTATTTTAATATGTATTTCTCTTACTATTAGTGATTTGGAGCAATCTTTCATATAGTTAATAGCTTGCAAGTCTTCTTTTGAGAACTGTTTGTTCCTGTTGTTTTGGCCACATATCCATTGAGGAATGGCTTTTTTTTTGTCTTATATATTTGCATTCCCTATTAATCTTGGATGTTAGATCCTTATCAGAGATACTTGATGCAGAATTTTTTTCCCGATTGACCACTTCCTTTCTTATCCTAGTTTCATTGATTTTATTAGTGTAAACGGTTTTAATTTCATGTAGTCAGAATTATCTATTTTATCTTTTGTGATTGGCTCAATTCCTTTCTTTTTTTTTCTTTGGTTCTGTTTTGTTTTGTTTTTAAGATCTCTTATCCTAGCCATAGCCATGAAAGACACCTGATGTAGTTCTATTCTAATTTTGGGGGGTGTTCATTTTATCATAACTTCTAAATCATTTCATCCCTTATCTCTCTTTTAAACTAACAAGCTATATACTCACCTTCCTGAAACTTAGTTGGGAATAGCATCCTCTTCATTTCTCCCTCTAAAACACTAAAATCCTTTTAGCTTAGTTGATCTCATTTAGTATTGTTCCTTCCCTCCTTCCAATCTTCCTCCTCTTTCAATCGTAAGCATACTCATGTTCTCTATACTTTCTAGAGTGGAGTTTGTTAAATTCTATGAACGAACTTTCTTAATTTTGTCTGAGTTTTACCCTTGCTTTTCATGGAAAGTGGTTCTGTTAAATTAAGGCCTCCTATTGCACCAATTAGAATGAAGGCCCCTTGAGTTAAAGGAATTTGAAAATGAGGAATCTTGATCAGTTACTTCTCCTACCCATTTCAGTTCTTTGATTTTGTGGCAAATGCCTCTAAAATGAATGATTATGTGGCAACCCTGTGTCTACACTGAGTATGAGAAAAGAAAACCACATAAGAGACTTGTGTCCCCTCTAAAAAGATATGTTTTAGTATATTCCGTATAACCAACTAAGATCTCAGGAGGGTTGGAGAAGGGAATAGGATACTGCAGTCCTTCAAATATACATTGGAGTTGGCACAGTGAGCTGCCAGTTCCAAATATGGCTTCCTTGATTTCCCTTTTTGTATAAGAAAAAGTTTGTTCTCTGACATGTGTTGGAATGTCACACACACCCCCCCCCTCCTCATTGAGGGTTCCAGGATGTGATCAGTGAAACAAGTATTTTATGTTCTCTCTACTTTCAGATCTAAGATTTGGGATCTTTAAGTGCAATAAATTGGTTGAGGAAATAATACTAAAGTGTCACGTTTCCTGATTTATTCACAGTTAACAAAGAGGATGTATAGGGGGTCTTAGATATGAAGCCAGATCCTTTGGGGCAATTTTGGTCCATATGGACCAACAAAGAAATATTGGGAAAAGAAGAGGAAAGCTTTTTAGCCCATTTTAACTATTTATAGTTTTTAGATGTGAGGGAAACCAAGAATGAAACTCACTTATGTCTGTCTTCTTCCACAGAGGGAGGTCCCAACCCTGAGTTAAACAGCAGTCTAGCCAACCTCCTGAAATTGTGTCGAAGCAAGAACATGCCAAAGTCAACTATTGAGGCAGCACTGAAAAGTGAGGTGCTTACTGTCTGCTATTTGGGTTTGGATGCTTAAAGGAAGCTCCTTTTATTTTCTTGGAGAAAGGCTGCCCCTTATGTTAACAGCTTTTTTGTGTTGTTTTTGGTTTTGGTGAGGCGATTGGGGTTAAGTGACTTGCCCAGGGTCACAGAGCTAGTAAGTGTCAAGTGTCTGAGGCCAGATTTGAACTCAGGTCCTCCTGAATCCAGGACCTGTGCTCTATCCACTGTGCCACCTAGCTGCCCCTTATGCTAACAGGTTTGAGCTACAATAGTTTA
Source organism: Dromiciops gliroides (assembly GCF_019393635.1). NCBI lineage: Eukaryota > Metazoa > Chordata > Mammalia > Microbiotheria > Microbiotheriidae > Dromiciops > Dromiciops gliroides. The sequence goes on from NC_057864.1 coordinate 195,701,797, forward strand.
TATTCTACCCAGATCTTCATTGTTCCAACCTCTAACCATTCCTGAAGGTCCTTAACCCTGTTATTCCCCAGAGGGATCAGGAACAGAGTAATTAGGGAGGTCCAGCCTAGATAGCATGGGTGCCTACAGTATAGTGGGTTGAGGGCAAGGCTGAGAGATGTCAGCATACATTCTGGGTGACCAGTTATGAGAGAAGCCATTTACTCATCATTTAGTATGATAGCTGGGCCCAAGACAGGGAGAGAGTTAGGAGGGAGCGCTCACAACTGGAGAAGAAATATCTGTTCTGCTGGACCCTTGGGAAGTCAGTAAATAATGAGAAAGCTGGGGGTGGGGGTGGGGGTTAGGATTTCAAGGAAATTTCAGATATGTTAAAGCAACTACCAAAACCCAATACAGTAGAGCCAGCAAAAGAAGGGAGTCTCCAGGAAACAAGTTTCTCTGGGTAGAACTGAGGGACAAATACTAGGCATGTCGTATGCCAGACCTTTTTACTATGGGGAATGAAGGAGTCTTTTGTGCTTTCTTTACCCAGTAGCAACAGGGCTCTTTTATGCCAAACCTTAAAGTAGATTTGGTGGTATGAAGAACCCTTGCTTGAGAGGCCTTGCCTCCACTGCCCCTGTAGCTCTTAGGCTAGCCACTGATAGTCTTAAGGTGGGAAAAACTATGGGTTTTTGGTGTTTGGTAACCTCTGAGGCAGCACAAAGAACACAGAAACACAGAAAAAAGATCCTTCCAGCTTGGGAAAAGGACCTGTAACTGCTTATCCCAACCATATTCAATCACAAGTGAGATCAAGGGTCACTAGAGCCTTGTCCATAAATATTGGAGATAATTTCAAGTTTTGAGGACCCAGGTGTGGCATGGCTGAGCTAGAGATGGATAAATCCTAACTATTTCAGTATTATCTGTTGCAGAAGAACAAAGACATCTATATTCTCTATGAAGGGCGTGGCCCAGGTGGCTCTTCTCTACTCATTGAGGTACTTTCTGACAGTGGTGCCAGGTGCCATGCAGACATCAAGCACATCCTGAACAAACACGGGTGTGTGGTAGGAGTTGGTTGAGGGAGGCGGGGGGTGGGGAGGTGAAGAAAATCAATGGTAGGGCATTTTGTGGATACTGAGTGACCTAAAGCAGTGACTATGGACCCCTCTTTGTTTTCATACAGGGGGGTGATGAGTGATGGGGCCAGGTACTCCTTTGATAAAAAGGGGGTGGTCATGGTTGGCACAGAAGACAAAGAGAAGAAGACTGTGAACCTAGAACGAGCCCTGGAGTTGGCATTCGAGGCTGGAGCTGAAGATGTACAGGAATCTGAGAATGATGATGAGAAAAATATGCTTAAAGTAAGTTGTTTCTTATGAAAAAGCTTCCAGAAGAGTCAGGAAAATTAGTTCAACATGTGCCCTTTTTTAGAAAAACATTTTTAATATCTGTTATTCTTAGATCATTTGCTATGCTGCTCTTAAAGGCTTTGATCCAAAATATTCGTGGTCTCGAGGCTCTCCTCTTCCCACATTGTATGAGGATCCTAGAATCATATATTTTTAAGTTGGAAGAGACCTCAGAAGTTATCCTCCCACAGTAGGGATCCTCTCTACAAAGTCCTTGGTTGATGAGCAGTTTCTACTTGAAAACCTCTAGTGATAGTAAACTACAACCTTATATGGCAGCCTGTTCAGCTCTAATTGTTTGGGAGTTTGTCTTTGTATTGAATGAAAATGCACATTTCTGCAACTTTAATGCAAAATAAAATCAGAACATAGGAGTTGTTAAGGACCTTTATGCCACCTCTTGGTAATTTTTCATTCACTACCATTGTAGAGATTGTGTTACTACGCTTTTTAAAATGCTGTACTAAAATGTATCTGTTTCTATATTTGTCATTTCCACTTACCTTTTTAAAAATCTTAGTCCTCATTCTTGCTGCTAGACTGTTATAAAATATAAAGGTGATAAAATGTACCCTATATCTATCTGCTTGTCTCTTTAAAAGGATCACCTGTACCTTTGCCTCATAATGAGCTATAGGATCAGTTTCCTAGCACCCATCACTTTTCTTTTATTATAGAGTAGCCCAGTCTGCCTGACTCTTCCAGCAGGCTTAAAACACCTTTTGTCATTTCCCATTGCCCCTAAAATAATTTGGATGCTACTAAATAAAAATAATTCCATTTTAAACAAAAATTTTTTAATTTTTATTGATATCTTTCAATTGTATATCCCTTTCATTTCTGATTATATACCAGCAAGCCATCCCTTGGAACAAAGAATAAAAAAAGGGGAGAAAGAGCAGTTCAGCAAAATCAACCAACACATTGACTGAGTCAAATAGCGTGTGCATTGTTCCTTCCCCATAGTTACCTCACCTCTTCAAAGAAAGGATAGAGGCACATTTTCTTATTTCTTAGGTCAGACTTGGTCATTGTAATTACAGAGCATTCAGTTTAGTGGTTTTTGTCTTTCTTTGCATTTATATTGTAGTTGTGTATATTGTTTTGTTGGTTGTCTTCCCTCTGCACAAGGTTATGTAAATCTTCCTGTGCTTCTCAGAATTCTTCATATTCCTTCTTTCTTCCTGTGCAGTAATATAACATTTGTGTACCATATTTGCTTAACCATGCCCCAGTCAATGGGCATTTCCTTTGTTTCCAGATTTTTGCTAGCATAAAAAGTACTGCTATGAATATATTGATATGTATGAGACTTTTCTTTCTGCCTTTGACCTCCTTGGCTATGCATAGCAGTGGGATATATGGGCCAGGGAGTATAAACTAGTTTAATCACTTTCTTAATATAATCCCAAATTTCTTTCAGGAAGGGTTGGATCAATTCACAGCTCCACCAACAATGTATTATGTGCCTGCCTTTTCACATCTCCTTCAATATTGACTCTTCCCATTTTTTGTCATCTTTGCCAGTTTTCTGGGTGAAACCTCAGAGATGTCTTAATTTAATTTTAATGTAATTTAATTAATTCAATCAATAATTTGTTTTTAAAATAATTGATTAATTACATTTATCACTTGGAGATTTGGGATCTTTCCATATGCTTATCCATAGTTTGTCATTTTCTTTTTGAGAATTATTTGTTTATATCCTTTGACCACTTATTGAGGAGTGGCTCTTGTTACCTATAAATCTTGGAAATTAGATCTTTATCAAAGATATTTGAGGGGCAGCTAGGTGGCGCAGTGGATGGAGCACCGGCCTTGGATTCAGGAGTACCTGAGTTCAAATCCGGCCTCAGACACTTGACTTACTAGCTGTGTGACCCTGGGCAAGTCACTTAACCCCCATTGCCCCGCAAAAAAAAAAAAAGATATTTGATGCATTTTTTCCAGTCTTTCACTTCCTTTCTTATCCTAGTTGCATTGATTTTGTTCAAAAGCTTTTCAATTTCATGTAATCAAAGTTAGCTATCTTATCTTTTGAGATGCATTGTTGGTAGAGGTATGAATTGGAGAATAAAATGACAAAAAATGTCCATGCCCAACTCAGATGTATTCCACTGTTAGGTTTATATTCCAAGGAGATCATTGACAAAAAACCCTTTATATGCCAAAATATTTGTGATAGCACTTTTCATAATAGCAAATAACTAGAAACAAAATAGATTCCCATTGATTGAAGAACAGCTAAACAAATTGTGGTACATGAATGTAATGGAATATTGCTATCCTGTAAGAAATGGCAAACATGCTAAATACAGAGGAATGTGTAAAGATTTATATGAAATGATACAGAGTAAAGTAAGCAGAGCCAGGAATACAGTATAAACATTGACTACAACAGAAATGGAAAAAACCCTATAAAACCATAGAAATAGAATATTGCAAAATTATAAACATCTTGACAGCAAAGAAGAGATAGAAGACACCTTCTTCTCTCCACCCCCTTTTGCAGATGCTGGGGTCTACAGATGTAGAACATTGCATATAATATCAGGGTTTTTTTTTTGGATGGGTTGATCAATTTTGCTGTATTTTCCCCTTTCTCTTTGGTTAAAAAAAAATTCCTTATCTTAAAGGAGGTTCTCTGGAAGTGGTAGAGTTTGAAGGAGGAAATCTAGTCATTGTAAAAACAAAATATAAATAAAACCCCCTTGTCCTTAGCTATAGCCATCAAAGTTACCTGATCTAATTCTCTTCTCTGGTTGTTAAGGGTTTTTTGTTGTTGTTCCCCTATTTATTTGACATTTTATTTTTCCCCCAAATACATGTAAACATAATTTTTAACATTTATATTTTTTTTAATTTTGAATTCCACATTCTCTCCCTGCCCTCATTGAGAAGGCAAACAATTTGATGTTATACATGTGTAGTCATGCAAAACATATTTCCACGTTAATCATGTTGTGAAAGAAAACACAGATAAAAAGAAAGTTTTTAAAAGTGTTCTTTGATCTTCATTCAGACTCTATCAGTTATTTCTCTGGAGATGTATAACACCTTTCATCATAAATCTTTCAGAATTGTCTTGGATCTTTGAATGGCTGAGAATAACTAAATCATTCACAGTTGTTCATCTTACAGTATTGCTGTTGTATACAATGTTTTCCTAATTCTGCCCATTTCACTTTTGCATCATGTTAGTTTTTCCAGGTTTTTCTGAGAGCATCCTGCTCATCATTTCTTAAAACACAATAATATTCTATTACAATCATATACCATAACTTGTTCAGACATCCCCAATTGATGGGCATCCCATCAATTTCCAATTCTTTGCCACCACAAAAAAAAATTGCTATAAATATTTTTTCACATATAGGTCCTTTTTTGTCTTTTATCTCTTTGAGATATAGACCTAGTAGTGGTTTTTCTGGGTCAAAGGATATGGAAAATTTTGTAACCCTTTGGGCATAGTTGTTTTTTAAAGCTATAACTTTTGATATTCTGGTCATATTTTCATTTTGAGCTTCTTAGAACTTATGGTGTAAGATGTTGATTGGTCTAAATCTAATTTCTGACATATTACTTTTTCCAGTTTATATGTGATATCCCTTCACTACATGAAGTAAGGACAAAACTGGACTCCCTGGGCTTGTGTTCTGTGTCCTGTGTCCTAGAATTCATCCCTAACATGAAGGTGAAGCTATCAGATGGGGACATGGAGGCAGCTGCCCATCTAATCGAAGCACTTAATAGCTATGAGGATGTGATTCGAGTCTATGACAACATTGAATAACAGGGTTTACCTGGAAAGAGACAGCCTGGTGTCTCACTATTCAGATAGCAATCCATCTCAGTAGTATGAATTTCTACAAACTACCTTTGGGACCTGAGGAAAACAAGATGCCTTGATAGGTCATCAGTGTATTAAGCCAAGGTCAGTGACAGTAGAGATTTGTGCCACAGCCAACTTGTTGAGTGGTCATTGCCTGTCTTGCTGCTCCATGAGGAGAGAAGACCCTTGGAATCATCATACCAGTGGCATGACATGGCATGATGAGGAAAGCTGAGATGATGTCTGATCCCTGCTCACTGACTAAACCTAGATGGCTAATCAAGTTGCTGCCCTTGGCTTAGTCTCTGACCTCAGAAAGTCACCCTTTACATGACTTATGGGTGAATCATTCTGAATGCCTGGAATAGGAACTGCTTTTTGAATAGTAACAAAAATGATTTATATTAGTAACTGCATTGTCTGGTGTGTGATTATTATCTCTCTTCCATGGTTTTCTTCCTAACATTCTCCCATTCAGGAAGTGTGACTTTATCTGCCTAGGTACCTTCATTCTCCCCAGTGGGCCTAAAATCCTCCTTGCAATACTCCAGCACCTCTGTCCTGACCTTTCTTTTACCCTGTAGATACACCCTTTGATGCCTTGATCTATCACATCAACAAAGGGCCTAACCCCACTTACATGAACCATAACTTACTGCTTATCATCATCCTCAGATTCTGCCTGAAGAAGCAGATGGGGCAAATGAGAGAAAGGAGGCCATCTCTGGGACTCTTGGGGGTGAGATGTTTACATTGAGTGTCCGTCCTAGTAAAAGAATGGCTGTTGGTTGCATCCCCTATTTCTTCCCTCAAATGGGGCTGCCTACACACCTCTTCTCCACTAGAGGGCAGTCATACGCTGTTCAGTCCACCTTGGGAAAAGACTGTAAAAAATTAATTTCCAGACTCAAGGTGACTCTCCCTCCAATACCTGTTTTGGTTAGCAACCTGACCATTATGTTTGTTCAGAAAGGCCCTGATAGACTGTGTGGCCCTCAATTCTTGTTCTTGCTTTTGGACCCTACTATTGAAGATACTGTCACTCTTCTTACCCAGGTTTTGAAATCTAAATCCTTGATTTTTCATTCTCCATCCCCACTCCATCCCCTCAGTCCGTATCCAGTCAGTTGCCAATCCATGTCAATTTTGCCTCTACATCTCTCAAATCATTCCCCTTTTGTCCACTCAGACATCTACCATCCTAGTTCAGTCCCTAATCACTTCTTGTTTGTGCAGCCTCCTCATTTTTTTCCTGTCTTGTCCACCTTCTCCGTCTATCCTCCATACAGCTGCCAGTCATATTCCTAAATTTCAGATCAGACCATATTTATTCCCTTGTATAATAAAATCTGCCGACTCTTTGTGACCCCACTTGGGGTTTTCTTGGCAAAGATACTGAAGTGGTTTGCCATTTCTTTGTCCAGCTCATTTGACAGAGGAGGAGAATGAGGGAAACAGGGATAAGTGACTTACCCAGAGTCACACAGCTAGTGAGTGTCTGAAGTCGAATTTGAACACAGGAAGATGAGTCTTTTTGACTCTGGCATTCTATCCACTTGGACACCTAGCTGCCCCATCCCTTTATATAACTTTGTATTTATTTTGCACATATTTTATACTTAAACTGTGTACATGTTATTTCCTCAGTGAAGTGTTTCATTTTTTGCCTTTGTATCCCAAGTGCCTAGCACAGAGTAGAAATGCTTGATGATTAACTGAAGATGTCCAATAGAGGACTCATTAACTTTCTCCCCCAAAGTACTCCTCCATCCTTCTGTGTTGCTGATGAGGGTACGAACCATCCTTCCACTTACTGAGGATTGAAACTTCAAAGTCATCCTTGACTTTAGCTTCTCTCTGACTCCTCAGATCTCCAGTCAATCACCAAGTCTTCTCAGTTCTGCCCCTCCTACATTTCTTAGCATTATTTCGATGTTTTTTGGAGTGATCATCCCTCCTACATCTCTTGTTATACTTTTCTTTCCACTCAGCCAGTACCCTAGTTCAAGGCCTCATTACCTCTTGCCTGCAATAAATAGCCTAATGTGACTCCTAAGTTTCCAGTTTCTCCCATCCCAAAGCCATACCCAAGTTTCCAAAACAACCTTCCTATAAAGCACAATTCTGGAGAAATAGAAATAACACTGGTTTTGGAGTCTGAGGATTTGAGTTCACATCCTGTATCTGTCACAACTTGTGTGACCTTGATCAAGTCATTTAACCTCTCTGGACCTCACTTTCCTCATTTGTAAAGTGAGGGGACTCAGAGGTCCCTTCTGGTTCTAAATCTATGTCTATTCTGCTGAAGAACCTTCAATGTCTCCCTGTAGCCTCTAGAATAAAAAATGAATAGCTTGTTATTTAATACCCTTCACAACTGATTCACATGTTTTCAGGAATATTGCAACCTACTCTTACTCCACATCCCAAAAAAACTGGCTTGTTTTCGGGTAGGAAACTAAAGTGCAGAGAAGTTAAGTGACTTGCTCAGGGTAGTATATAGCCAGTAAGTACCTGAGGTGAGATTCAAACTCATGATTCCCCTAACTTCAAATCCCTACTCAATCCACTATGCCCCAGTACCTCCAATAGGAACCCTTTCCCAATCCTAATTTCTGGTACTTCCTCCTAAGTTATGATGGAGATGCTTACCCATTTACATGCTGTATTTCTGCCTTTCTCCCATAAGAATGTAAACTCAAGATCAGGGATTTTTTTTTTTAATTTTGCTTTCTTAAACTTATTACCTAGCATTGTGCCTTACAGTGTCCTTAATGAATGACTTTATGACCATAATAAATGCTTATTGGGTTGGACTGGATCTGGATTGTACAGCTAAAAGATAAGTAGTGTTATTGCTACTACATAATACTGACTTAATTTATTAATGAAAATATACATAGGGTAGTTTAAAATAGACCAAACAGTGTACTAAAATTGGAAATGGTTCTAGATTTAGACCAAAAAGACTTGGGTCTAAATCTCATCTCTACTTGTGTGACCTTGGACAAGTTATTTCATCTCTCTGCATCCCAGTTTCCTCATTTTTAAAATGCACTAGAAGGGGCAGCTAGGTGGCACAGTGGATAGAGCACTGGCCCTGGAGTCAGGAGTATCTGAGTTCAAATCTGGCCTCAGACACTTAACACTTACTAGCTGTGTGACCCTGGGCAAGTCACTTAACCCCAGTTGTCTCACTAAAAAAAAAAATGCACTAGAAGGCCTTTTGGGTCCCTTTCAGCTCTAAATCTGTGATCCTACGTATTATATAGGTAAACCTTTATGCAATAATTGTGTTCCTGAAAAGTTAGAGGAAAACTGAATTTGGAGAAATGTGATCATTTAAAATGTATGAGGGAATCATAATACGTAAAGGAAATTTGTGGTGAATTCTTATAAAATGAATAGTCGTAAGTGAATCATAAAGTAAATAATGAATCATGCCTCCCCCTGGATAAGCTCATCACCCCAAATCTTATTACAGTGATTGATTCCACTTTAATGCTTCTACATCTCCTCAGCACTTTCATTTGCCTCTCCCCTCAGAAAAGGAAAAGCAGTGACTTCCTCCCATGGCTTCCCTTTCCATCCAGGTACCCTATGCCCCACTCCCTCACACCATCAATTTTTCAGCTATCTTCTCTATATTGTCTTCTATTTGATTGAAAGCAGGGCTTATCTTTCTTATTTGTATCATTAGCTCTTAGTCCGTGCCTGGCATTTATTGACTATTGATTATTGACAAATCAGCCCCACAATTTCTGGGGCAGAGCCAAGATGGTGGAGGAAAGGCAGTAAGCTCTCAGAACTCAGGACACTGTGAGATTAAAATTGGATATTAAATCATAAATCTACCCTACTTAACCTTTCCCTTAATTTATCTCCCAGACTAGTAAATGGAAGAAGCTTCTGGTTTTCTAGATAGAGCTTTTATTGTATGGTAGTCACAAGGTGATGTTGATTAGAAGGATAGGAAAGTAGAAATACAATACAAATCGTCTTAAGTCTAGGCTTAGTCTATATTCTGTATAAAACTCACCAAAAACCGAAGGCCACCTTTGGGGAGAGAGACCGAGTCAAGCGCGTGCTGTTAACCAAGAGATCCGGGCCGAGTCAAACTCCAGTCCGCGTCTGTCTGTGCAGCGCAGCCAGGAGACCGGCGGAGCAGGAAAAAAGGCCCCACTTCCGTTCTCTCCTTGCCTTTTAAGCTCGCACCCCGGAAGTCGAGTGCTCAGCAGGCAATCTGGTGTGCGTCACAGGCGGACTGGTGTGCGTAGCTCATGCTGTTGGTCTCCTCCCCAAAAGGGTGGTCCTAAAAAAAAAACTGGCGTCTCTCCATTATCTAATCGACTGTTAAAACTTTTTACCACAACACAATTGCTCCACAAAACCTCCAAATAATGCCATAGAGTAATTACTGGAGTAGCAGAACCCACAAAAGAACAGGCTGAGATAATTTTCTAGCCAAAGATGGCTTAGAAGATCAGAAGGAGGGGGCCACTGGGCCAGGGTGGGAGTGGAACCCAAACCCGAGGTCATGCTGACACAGATCCAGCCCCAGGCAGGCCTACCCAAAGAAAGAGACCCCCAGAGCCTCTGAATCAGCTGCAGCACCAGTGTCTTCTGGAACTAAGTTCACGGTCTGGTGAGAGAGCTGAGTGGTTGGTTGGGGAGAGATTACGGGGGTTTCCACTGGTGCTAAGGCAGAACTTGGGTGTTTCATCTCTGCTGGGCACCAAGAAATAGGCTTGAGTAGCAGTGACCCAGGTGGGGGAGGGGCACAGGCTCGTCAGAGCTAACAACCACAACACACAAAGTTTTGCTTTCTGGTTAGTTAGCAAGTTGGCCTGGAGTTATCTGCAGACCAGAGAACAGGTCAGGTGAGTGAAGAACCTGCCCCTCCTTGAATCATACCACCTGGGATGCCCTGAAGCTTGGGACATTACAGCTTGAAAACAGTGCCCCACTTTAAGAAGGAGTTAAAAGTCAAGTAAAAGACAGGCAAGATGGACAGACAGAGAAAGATGCAGACCAGAGAAAGTCTTTACTGACAAGGAAGATCGAGGTACACCCTCAGAAGAGGATAGCAACATCGAGGCTCCTACATCCAAAGCTTTCAAGAAAAATATGAATTGGTCTCAGGCCATAGAGGCACTCAAAAAGCACTTTGAAGATAACATAAGAGAGGTAGAGGAAAAAAAGGAAAGGGAAATGAGAGTAATGCAAGAGGATCATGAAAAAAAAAGTCAACAGCTTGAAAAGCCAAATTGGCCAAATGGAACAGGAGGTACAAAAGTGCTCTGAAGAAAATCATTGCTTAAAATTAGGATTGAGGGGCAGCTAGGTGGCGCAGTGGATAGAGCACTGGCCCTGGAGTCAGGAGTACCTGAGTTCAAATCTGGCCTCAGACACTTAATACTTACTAGCTGTGTGACCCTGGGCAAGTCACTTAACCCCAATTGCCTCACTAAAAAAAAAAAATTAGGATTGAGCAAATAGAAGCTAATGACTTTATGAGAAATCAAGACACAATAAAGCAAATCCAAATGAATAAGAAAATAGAGGGCAATGTGAAATATCTCCTTGGAAAAACAGCTGACCTGGAAAATGGATCTAGGAGAGAGAATTTGAAAATTATTGGACTACCTGAAAATCATGATCAAGGAAAGAGCTTAGACATCATCTTCCAGGAAATTGTCAGGGCAAATTGCCCTGATATTCTAGAAGCAGAAGGTAAAATAGAAATTGAAAGAATCCATTGATCACCTCCTAAAAGAGATCTCCAAATGTAAACTCCCAGGAATATTATAGCCAGATTATTGACTAATCACCATCATTTTTTTTTTTTAAGTTTTGTACTTTCATATGGGTTTTTGTTTGTTTCTTTTTCAGGGCAATGAGGGTTAAGTGACTTTCCCAGGGTCACACAGCTAGTAAGTGTGAAGTGTCTGAGGCCAGATTTGAAATCAGGTTCTCCTGAATCCAGGGCCAGTGCTTTATCCAATACACCACCCAGCTGCCCCCCCTTTTTTATGTCTTTTTATTTTTATTTTTATTTTTTGCAGGGCAATGAGGGTTAAGTGATTTGCCTAGGGCCACACAGCTAGTAAGTCTCAAGTGTCTGAGGCCGGATTTGAAATCAGGTCCTCCTGAATCCAGGGGCCGGTGCTTTATCCACTGCACCACCTAGCTGCCCTAAATGTTATCCCCCCCTTTTTTTTTTTGGACGGGGCAATGAAGGTTAAGTGAATTTCCCAGAGTCATACAGCTAGTAAGTGTCAAGTATCTGAGGCAGGATTTGAACTCAGGTCTTCCTGAATCCAGGGCTGGTGCTTAATCCACTATGCCACCTAACTGCCCCCACCTATGTTCACAGTGCTGTACTAATGTGAATCCTAAAATATATGGTCACAGTACCATAGTGACTCCTGACTATGTCCTTCCATGAATTTAATATAAGGAACTGTGAAAGATGAGAATAGGCTCTTTTTCCTCTGAGCAAGGCAAAAACTGTAAAAATAATCTCATTGTGGGGGCAGCTAGGTGGCACAGTGGATAAAGCACCAGCCCTGGATTCAGGAGGACCTGAGTTCAAATCTGACCTCAGACACTTGACACTAGCTATATGACCCTGGGCAAGTCACTTAACCCTCATTATCCTGCAAAAAAGATAAAATAAAATAACCTCATTGCTTCCTAGCTAGTAAAGCAACAGCTGGAATCTTAGAATGGAGCCAACTCTAAAAGCAAAACAACTGGATTCTAATTTCAGTTCTGCCCCTGGGTATGATCTTGGTCAAGTATCTTAACCTTCTTGGACCTCCGATTTCTCATCTATAAAATGAAGGGAGTTAAATTACATGATCTCTATGACTCTTCCTAGTTCTAATATTCTTGGTATAGTACCTTGTATCTACCTGTCACACCTATAATAGCTAGCCTTTATATAGCACTTTAAAAATATTTTACAAACACCTCATTTTTATCCTCATTATGACCCTGGGAGGTAGGTGCTTTTATCCACATTTTACAGATGAGGAAACTGAGGCAGATAGTGGTTAAGCAACTTGCCCAAGGTCACATAACTTGTAAGTTTCTGAGGTCAGATCTGAACTCAGGTCTTCCTGATTCTAAGTTCAGTGCAGTATCCCCTGCACCACCTAGTTGTCTCGACTTTACCTGGTATCCTTGTAGTAATATTTACCATCCAGATGTTATAGGCTTCCAATTTATCCTCTCTGCACTCCTGGGGTTATTACTGCCATCTCAAACTGAAGGTATATTCACTGAATTTTTGAATTCAGAATTTTACTTTAAGAGGAAAAATATCAAACTAAAACTAGAACCCAGGAATTCCATCTTTCATATTCCCCAAACCTTAGTATACATTAGGTATAAATACAAAGGGGTGTGTGTGTATGTGTGTGTATATATCTATATACATACACACACATATATATGCATGTGTATATGTATCTGTGTGCATATGTAGTATGGAGGAAGCCTTCCAAAAGAAAACATTCCATGCCATTAATCTGGTCTGAAAAGGATTTTCATAATTTTCTCCTCTGAAAGCTAAAGGTGCAGCAGAGCTATGTCAAAAATTAGTGTAAAACATTGACTATTTATCCTGAAGTCTTTCACTCTTTCAATGTCCACAGCTGCTCACCTGTTGATTCCCTTTTCAAAACAATATTAGCTCATTTATATATTGCTTTACGATTTAAAAAGTGCTTTTTGTCAATGGTTGTGACATGTTATTTCCTCCCCCACATACATACATTTTCCTTGTTTCTCCCCTACTTACACACACACACACACACACTTAAACAATGACCAACCTCTAGAATGTGAGTGAGTCCTGGCCCTTTCTTTCTTTCTTTTTTTTTTTTTTTTGGCAGGGCACTGAGGGTTAAGTGACTTGCCCAGGGTCACACAGCTAGTTAAGTGTCAAGTGTCTGAGGCTGGATTTTAACTCAGGTCCTCCTGAATCCAAGGCCAGTGCTTTATCCACTGCGCCACCTAGCTGCCCCCCTGGCCCTTTCTTTACCCTCACTTTATCTGTGTATGAAGAAATAGAATTTATTTCCTTTGTTACATGATAATAGTACCAAAAATAAATTGAAAAGTAACTACTGTATACAATGAAAGTCTCTGCATTTGTTTGTGCCAGCCTATATCAGTGTTTCCATTTGTCTTTTTTATTCTTGCCTTTCATCCACCTTTCCATTTTCCCTTTTCTAACCCCTATTCCCTTAATCTAATCATAATACAGAATTTAAGTGTATTCATTTTACATTTGAGTTTTTTGCTCCTTGATCTTATCATAATGATATAAGTGAAATATTTATATTTTAATACCTTGAATTAAACTTACTTCAGTTTTTTTCTTTCCATGCATATGGGTGAGATGCCATAAAAAATTAGCTACCTTATCTCCAGCCTATAAAATCAAAACCAAACTATTTAATCTGGTATTCAAAGTCCTTCATTGACTAGTCCCTTCTTTTTTTATTTAGCAGGTGAATTTCCTTACTTTATTGAACACATGCCTTTGTTCAAGTTATTCACCTTTCTTGAAGTGATTTCCCCTTCTTTCTCCACTAGTCCAAATCGTGTGCTTCTTTCCAGGCCCAGAAAAAAAATTCACCTCAAAGTGACCGCATTCATAAATGAGGGCTTAATCACTTGAATTTTTACTGTATTTTAGCTCCTTAACCCTACTTAGTTATAAACTTTGTAAATTCAGGGACTCTTCTTTTTTTGAATGGGATACAGCAATATAATCCCAATTCTTAAAGAGTTTACAATCACATTGGAGAAAAACTAACAGACATGAAACAAATCCAGTCAATTAAATGATAAGTGAATACTGACCATAAGTGTAACTCATTTGTTCTTGAAGAGGACTATGACATTGGGGTGATGTCATGACTTGTAGTGATTTAGATTTCAGTGAGACAGGGCTGTGCAAAGTCATTAACCTCACTCTCTCATCCAGAGCCACCTGGGTCCAGTGGCAAGATCTATATCAAGACGACTGGAGATGTTTTAAGGCAATTTATATAGTAACTTGCCCCATTTTTTTTCCCTGAGCTAAAAAAGAAGTGAGTAATGGGCAGCTAGGTGGCACAGTGGATAAAGCACCAGCCCTGGATTCAGGAGGACCTGAGTTCAAATCCTGCCTCAGATACTTGACACTTACTAGCTGTGTGACTCTGGGAAAGTCACTTAACCCTCATTGCCCCGTCCAAAAAAAAAAAAAGTGATAACATTTAGGGCAGCTAGGTGGTGCAGTGGATAGAGGACCAGCCCTGGATTCAGGAGGATCTGATTTCAGGGCCTATTTCCTTCCCCCTCCACCCTTCCTGAGGTAGTAAGCAATCAGATATAGGTTATACATGTGCAATTATATAAAACATTACCATATTAGTCATTTTGTATAAGATAACTTGAATAAAAGAAAAAAATGAAAGAAAGTAGAAAATAGCATGCTTTAGTATGTGTTTCAATATCAGTTCTTTCTTTGAAGGTGAATAGTATGCTTCATCAATAATCCTTTGTGTTTGTCTTGGATCATTGTATTGCTGAAATAGTTAAGTCATTCACAGTTCTTCATCAAACAGTATTGGTTCTGCTCACTTCACTATACATTAGTTCATACAAGTCTTTCCAGACCTTTCTGAAATCATCCTGCTTGTCATTTCTTATAGCACAATAATATTCCATCACCATCATATACCACAGCTTGTTTGGCCATTCCCCAGTTGATGGGCATTCCTTTGATTTCCAATTCTTAGCCACCACTAAAAGAGCTGCTATAAATATTTTTGTACAAATAGGTCTTTTTTCTCTTTTGGGTGATGTTTTTGGGACATAAACCTAGCAGTGGCATCTCTGGATCAAAGAGTATGCACAGTTTTATAGCACTTTGGGCATAGTTCCAAATTGTTCTCCAGAATGGTGGATTTTGTTCACAACTCCAGCAACAGTGGATTAGTACCCCAGTTTTCCCACATCCCCTCCAACATCCAATATTTTACTTTTTTGTTATATTTACCACTCAGGTGTGGGGTGATACCTCAGAGTTATTTTAATTTGCATTTCTCTGATCAATAATGATCTTGAGCATTTTTTTCATATGATCATAAATAGCTTTGATTTCTTAGTCTGAAAACTGTCTGTTCATACCTTTTGACCATTTATCAATTGTATTTTTATCAATCTGAATCTGTTCTCTATATATTTGAGAAATGAGGCCTTTATCAGAGATATTTGTTTCAAAAATTCTTTCCCAGTTTTCTGCTTCCCTTATAATCTTGGTTACATTTGTTTTGTTTGTGCAAAGCCTTTTAATTTTATATAATTAGGGACAGCTAGGTGGCGCAGTAGATAAAGCACCAGCCCTGGATTCAGGAGGGCCTGAATTCAAATCCAGCCTCAGACACTTGACACTAGCTGTGTAACCCTGGGCAAATCACTTATCGTTCATCGCCCTGCAAAATAAATAAATAAATAAATTTTATATAATAAAAATGCTCTATTTTACATTTTGTATTACTCTCTCTGTCTTCTTTGGTCCTAAATTCTTCCTCTGCCCATAAATCTGACAGATAAACTATCCCATGCTCTCCTAATTTGTTTATGGTATCACCCTTTGTGTGTAAATCATGTACCCATTTTGACCTTATTTTAGTATATGGTGTGAACACCTAGTTTCTACCAAACTGTTTTCCAGTTTTCCCAGCAGTTTTTGTCAAATAATGAGTTTTTGTTCCAAAAGCTTGGATCTTTGGGTTTGCCTTATACTATATTACTATAGTCATTTACTATAGTGTAATTTGTACCTATTCTAGTCCACTAATCCATCTCTCTATTTCTTAGCCAGTACCAGATTGTTTTGATAATTACTGCTTTATAATACAGTTTGAGATCTGGTACTGCTAGACCACCTTCTTTTGCAGTTTTTTTTTAATTCCCTTGACATCCTTGAGCTTTTATTTTTCCTGATGAATTTTGTTATTATTTGACTCTAATATTTACAAGCTGTGTGACTTTGGGCAAGTCACTGTACCTCTCTAGGTTTCTTTCTTCACCTATAAAATGTTAAAAATTTTAAAAAGCACAAAGATCTGTGTCTGAATTTGTGGTACTGAAGATTTTTTATCAAGGACTTGTATAAAGGCCTAGCTAGAATTCTTATCAAATTTGTAGGTGACACAAAGCTTGGGGGCATAGCTAACATGGATGACAGGATCCAAAAAAGAACTTGATAGGCTAAAACGTTACATTGAATCTAAGATTAAATTCAATAAGGAATTACACTTGGGTTCAAAAAAGAGGAAGTGTGGTTAGATAGTAGTTTGAAAAAGATCTGGAAGTCTTAGTGGACTATAAGATCAATATGTGTCACCAGTTTGAGATGGCAGTCAAAAAAGCCAATTAATCTTGGGTTGCATGAAGAAATGCATAATATTTCAGGAATGAGGAAACAGTGGTCCCTTTGTACTTTTCCCTGGTCAGAACACATCTGGAGTAATGTATTCATTTTGGGCACCATAATTTGTAAAGGACATTGAATAGCTGGAAAGCAACCAGAGGAGGGCAATCAAATTGGTGAAGGGCAATGTGTCCATGCCATTCAAGGATTGGTTGACGGAAATTTAGGCTTGATGTTAGGGAAAACATCTAGACTTAGGTATCTAACAAATGAAATGGGCTACTCTAAGAAGTATTTACTTTAGCCTAGAGAAAACTAAGGGCAAGGGGGAGGGGACAAGATAACTCTTTCTTAATAACTGGAAGATAGGTGGAAATTTCAAAGAGGCCTGATGTCATTCAAAAAAGTCCTAGCAATTAAAGCTGTCCAAAACTAGAATGGGGTACCTTGAGGTGTTAATGGGTTCCTCCTTATCCTAGATCTTCAAACAAAGGTATGTTGTAGTGGGGGCATTGGGAGTGGGGGGGGGAGTTGATTTCGATGGCCACTAAGATCTCTTTCAATTTTAATTCTATGGTTCTATTAAAATGAAGATCGTATTTAAATTACTTGAATCATTTAGTTATTGTTTTGAGAAAAGCACTTTGTAACCCATAAAGCAATATACAAATTTGAACATTTTCCTGAGAATTAGAAAGCATCATCTGATGCCATACCTTTCATCTATATAGGTTCCATGAACAATATATTACATTAGATAAGTATTGAGCATACAGAGAGTAAAGAAGTGTTCCAAGTAATAGATAATGAATGAGTCAAGTTTTCTGTAAGATGAGCCTTGACCGAGGTTTTTAAGTGAAGTGAGAGAATCCAATGCCTAGTGATGGGAGCAATAAGATTTTCTGTAAGATTTCACTTAATATTAAGGTAAGATTTATGTCAGAGATGTTAAAGAAGACTATTGAGGACACATTAGGGAGTAAAGAGGGATGATGAGGTTAGAGAAGTATATGTGGAAGAGCCCAGTTTGATGGGCACATTTTAATGCTGAAGCACATATCAAACACAAATATGCAGCCGGTCACAAAGTGCTTGATTATGAGGTACAGATTAAAAATTCAACTAGAACTCTTGAAGGTGGGGCTCTCTGTGGTCTGGGGTAATCATGGAAAGCATTGTGGAAGAGGTTGGATTAAAAGATCATTTAAGGGGCAGCTAGGTGGCGCAGTGGATAGAGCACCCGCCCTGGATTCAGGAGGACCTGAGTTCAAATGCGACCTCAGACATTTAACAATTACTAGCTGTGTGACCCTGGGCAAGTCACAACTCCAATTGCCTCACCAAAAATAAAAAAAATTTTTTTAAAAGATCACTTAAATTCCTTTCTAGCTTTATGATCTATTACTTTGAGGTGAAATTTTTTTTTTCTGGGCCTGGAAAGAAGTATATGATTTGGACTACTAGAGAAATCTAAGTGTCAAAGTGGATAAAGCACTGGACTTGGAATCAGGAAGACTCATCTTCACGAATTCAAATCTGGCTTCAGACAATTACTAGCTGTGTGACCCTGGACAAATCACTTCACCCAGTTTGCCTCAATTTCCTCATCTGCAAAATGTTGGGGAGAAGGAAATTGCAAAATACCCCCATATCTTTGCCAAAAAAAATCCCAAATTGGGTCATGAGGAGTTAGTTAGGACTGAAAAAATGGGGGCAGCTGGGTGACACAATGGATAGAGCACTGGCCCTGGAGTCAGGAGGACCTGAGTTCAAATGTGACCTCAGACACTTGATACTGTGTGACCCTGGGCTAGTCACTTAACTGTCTTGCCCCCCCCCCAAAAAAAAACCCACTGAAAAAAACAACTTTACAACAAAAAGTGGAGAAAGAAGGGGAAACCCCTTCAAGGAAATCGAATAACTTGAATAGAAGCCCATGTTCATTATAGTAAGGAAATCCAACTGCTAAATAAATAACAAGGGACTAGCCATTGGAGTACCTTGAATACCAGATTAAGTAGCTTGGATATGACTTTATATGCTTGAGATAAGGTAGTTGGTTTTTGAAGGCATCCCACCCCTATCCATGAAAGAAAAAATGAAAAACAAAAAACTATAGCCTGGGCCAGATAAGTAAAAATATTAATTCAAGGTATTTTTAAAAAATAAAAATATAAATATTTCCCTTATCTTTATGTTAAGATCAAGGAGCATAAAACTCAAATGTAAAATGAATACTTAAATTCTGTATTATGATTAGTATTATTAAATTCTGTATTATTAGATTTAGATAATAGGGGCTAGGAAAGGGAAAATGGAAAGGTGAGTGAAAGGCAAGAATAAAAAACGTCAAATGGAAACACCAATATAGGCTGGTACAAACAAATGTAGAGACTTTCATGGTATACAGTAGTCACTTTTCAATTTATTTTTGGTATGATTATCATATAAATAAATTATCAT
Organism: Dromiciops gliroides; assembly: GCF_019393635.1. Taxonomy (NCBI): domain Eukaryota; kingdom Metazoa; phylum Chordata; class Mammalia; order Microbiotheria; family Microbiotheriidae; genus Dromiciops; species Dromiciops gliroides. Next base: position 195,720,932 of record NC_057864.1, read on the forward strand.
ATATTTGGGTCAAATGAAGGAATGGGCCAGATGTCACCCAACATCTGGAGGTAAAATAATTGATAAACACTGCTCTTCCCTACCCCCCCCAAAAAAGTTTTTTTTTTTTCAGTGAGGCAATTGGGGTTAAGCGACTTGCCCAGGGTCACACAGCTAGTAAGTGTTAAGTGTCTGAGGGCGGATTTGAACTCAGGTACTTTTGAATCCAGGGCCGGTGCTCTATCCACTGCGCCATCTAGCTGCCCCCCCCCAAAAAAGTTTTAATGATTTTTTTTTTTACTCTGCGTATGTATGTGTTTTAAGCAGGGAAGAGAAACAATGAAAATGTGTGTATATGAAGGATGAAATAACATGAGCTGTTACAGTTTTGAAGGGAGAATCAACAGGTGAGAGGCTGGGAGATTGAAAGAGTTCAAAATTCTAAAGGCAACACGGAATAGTGATGTATTGGGAGTCAAGATCTACAATCAAATCCAGCTGTGTTATTTGGACTTTTGTGACCTTGGGCATTTTTTTTTTGCCTTATTTTTTCTATATGAAGAAACCGAGGGTGCTGAGCTAAGGGCTCTCAGATGTCTTGCTGCTGTTGTTTGATTCTTGGAACTAACACATACAATAAATAGAGGGCCTCGGCAGGTTCTTCAGCTGAGGGTGCAATATTGAAAATTGTGTTCGTGAAATGGGACTCGGAAAGAAGAGGTATGGGGTAGGAGGCTCACGAGTGTTGGACAGTGCCAGACTTTTTTTGGATGCAGTTATAATTATGCTGATTTTCCCCGCTTTTTCTTTTCTTTTTGTCCTAAAAGTACTATTTGTTCCATGGAATTTCTCTCTGGGAGGGGAAGGAGGAGAAATACTGGGGGAAACTATGGCGATGTAAAAAAAAATATCAAAAAACCTAAAAATAAATAGGGAATAGTGTTCACCGGTGATTCTTCTGCCTCCAGATATTGGGACAGAAACAGGCTGCGGACGGGTCATGTTAGATAAAGCCCTCGGGCTCCCAAGGGTCTTTTTAACCAGCTGTGCCCTCAGGTCCTGGCACAGGACCGGTGTGATGGGGAAGGGCCGGGAGTAGGCGACTGGACGTTGGGAGAAAAAGTATACGCTCCAGAAAGCCGAGTGAAGCCTGGGCAAGTCCGAGTTTGGAGGTCAGGGGGTCAGAGTAGCCGGCCAGGCTCCAGCGAAGGCAGGGCAAGCGAGCGGGTCGGCTTGCAGAGGTGGCACCGAAGGGGCGAACGACTGGGGAAGCGGGACCCGCCCCCGTCCGTTACGCAGCCCGAGAGAGCTTCGGAGTAGGGGAAGGGGGAGGAGGGGCAGGGTGCCGCCCTCGGAAAAGACTGGAACCTCCGAAGAAAGCGTTGGAAGACCCGGGAAACTGGAGTGAAAAGGCGGCCCCTGGCAACTACTTTTCCTCAAAACGCGCCGAGACTGAACCCAAACCTGAAAAGAGTCAGGGAACTGTGGCACCAGCCAAAGCTAGTCAGACCTCTCATGAGTGACAGGTTGCGGGAATGTGGGCGGAGCCTCAGAGACCGGGTCAGTGATTGGAACAGGCAACCACTCCACGGATAGGTAGAGGGATGGGGCGGACGTCAGGCCCTTCTCTAAGATTGGCTCCCCTCGGAGGAATACGGGTTCTGTGCCGAAGATTGGCAGGACGGAGGTGGGCTTATCCAGTAATCTCCTCTTCTGCGATTGGCAAATGAGAATAGGAGGGATTGAGCTCGTAGTGTAGGGTTGAGGATTAGCTCTCTGTGGAGAATATGGGCACTGGGTAGGGAAGGGAAGCGGGGGGGGGGGGGGAGGAGGAGGAGGAGGAGAGGATTTGCGCTCTTTGATTGGCTATCAGAGGAATGGGGGTGGATGTGATGGCCAAGCGGAAGCCTGGGGTTGGTTGACCAGGCTGTGATTGACGGACAGCGGGGCGAGCTGCGCGACCAGCGGTTTGTTTTTTCGGAGCGTTCCTGAGGTGGAGAACTGCAACCGGACTGACCGACGGAGGAGAGACCCGGGAACTGAGTGACTGAGGGAACGAGCCGGGCTGGACTAGGTCCGGTCTGGGATGTAGCAGGTCGACCTGCCCATGCCCCAGCGCCCGGCCGGAGCCGGAGCCGGAGCCGGAGCCGGAGCCGGGGGATGTGGCGGAGGCCTTGAGCGCCGCCTGCACCCCCTGCCCGGAACCAGGCCCGCAGCCCTCGGCATGCAGCTCCAGCTGCGGAGGTGACACCCCGGAGTCGAGGAGCCGACCCCGCGGCGGCTGCCGCCGCCTCCGCCACCATGGGTGAGTATCGGCTGTGCCCCGCCCCGTCGCGCGCCCAGGGCTGGATCCCGGGGGGCCGGGCCCGGGGTCCCGCGCCCCGCCCGCTGCAGCCTCCCGGGGCGGGGGCCCCCAGCTCCGCCCGCCAGTCCCGGGAGGGGAGGCCCCGGCTCCGGCCCCGCGGAGGAGCCTCCTTGGCGCCCCCCGCGGCCGCTCCTTCCGGGGCCGTTCGGCGGGAAGGACTCAGGAAAGGGGCGCCCGCGGTGGGGGGTACAGGAGGGAAGCCGGGGCTCCTGGCACCTCCAGGGCGAGTGGGGAGGGGAGCCCCTAAGTTGGGGGGGGCCGGGCTCGGCCTGGCCCCGATGCAGGCCCAGTTGCTGCGGTGTCTTTTCCTTGGTTTGTGCCTCTCCCCGCCCGCCCCGCCTGTGTCATTTCCTTCCCTTGGCTCGCTCAGGCTGGCCTGTTCCCGGCCCGATCGTTCTCTGTCTACGGTCCCTAGTGCAGAAGGCAGCCTGGGAGGCAGGAGGAAGAGAGGACAGGCTGAGGCTTCTCGCTCAATACAACGTATTTGACTTGGATTCAGTCTCAAGTTTTTATTGCAAAAGCCCTTCTAATGAGTTCTGACTTAAAACAAACTACAAAAACCCCACAAAAAAAAACCAACACAAACCAACAAATGTAAGATAAATGATTTAAGTTACATTCCAGAGATGCTTGGGGAAGTAATGTTTTCAAACTAATTAGTGTTTGCAGAAAGTACAGTTCAAGGAGGCATTGAAAACACATTTTGTTTTGTTTTTCCAACCAGTGGTTAAGGTTATAAAATCCTTAATGGTCAGGGGATTTCATTTATAAATTGCGTATCACTTCTTATTAAGTTGCATTTTATATTAATCACTTTTGTCTTGCTTTTAAAAAATTCAGTTCCTTAATTGAATGAAGATAACATGTGTGCAGCGATTTGAAAACCCTAAAAAGATTTGTTATATAGATAACACATTATCTAAATAATAGATATAAATATAAAATTATATATAATGCTTTACATAGTTAGATATAATTATGTTAATATAGATGCTCTCTATATAGCTATGTAAATTTATCAGGGTCACACAGCTAGTGATAGACTTACATATAGCTATATAGAGATCATCTATATAAATACTAGCTGTTACTATTATTTCAGATAGTATACCTCACAAAAGGATGATTTCTCTAATACCTTTTATGGTATTTGAAAATTCTGCTGCAAAACCTTATTCTAAAAAGTGTTTCTAATGTATTCCACATATAGCTGTAAGTCTTATGATAATATTTCATATCCTTTCTGGTAATTATTAGAATGTAAACTCCAGGGCAGGAACTGTTTAGGGGTTGGTTTGTGGGTTTTTGGTCTTTGTATCCCCCAGGGACTTCAACAGTTTTGTATGTGGTAGACACTTGATAAATGTTGATTTGAATTATATTGAACCTAACAAATTTCTTGAAATCCATTGCAATACTAATGACTTTTTGAAATATACTTCACTTTTTCTTTCTTTTTTTTTTTAAAGGGCAATGAGGGTTAAGTGATTTGCCCAGGGTCACACAGTTAGTAAGTGTCAAGGGTCTGAGGCTGGATTTGAACTCAGGTCCTCCTGAATCCAGGGCTGGTGCTTTATCTACTGTGCCACTTAGCTGCCCCCTATACTTCACTTTTGTATTATTTTGTTATTTTGATACTTGGTTTAGTAAAGTAAGAAAATCTACATTGAAAGGGTCAAAGGCAGTAGAGTTTTCCAAATATTGAATAGGAGAATGTTTAGAAATGGCAATGATATTAACATTCACCTAGTCCAGCCATGGCAATTTACAAATGAGGAAACTGAGGACCAAAGAGATTAGATGACTTGTCCAAAATCACTCAAGGGCTTAGTTGTGGAACCAGCCAAGAACCTATGCATATATTGACTCCCAGACTATACCATACTGCGTTCAGTTTGTTAACGAGGGTCCTGTAGAACAAAATCATATTCTTACTAGAGTTAAGATAGATTGTATCCCTTGTTTCCTTTTTACTACTGGACCTGTTTTTTTGTTGTTGTCTTGTTGTTAGGGCACAAGATGAAATTAGATGCTCAGGAACAATTCTTAATAAAAGTCATTTTTATTATTACCCATCTTTACATGTATCTTGGACAGATTGCAGATGAACGTTGTATTGTGCCCCGAATGGAATAGAAAAAAGAGAACAGGCTAGATTTCATTTAGGAAGTTATATGGTGCTTTTAATTGGCCCAAGCTTTTCGGTGACACAAAATCTCATCTTTTTAACACTAATATCTTCCAATGATGTTAGATGATTGTGAATCATAGAATACTATGATCTTTGAAGATTCAAAGTATTATAGATTTTAGAACTGAAAAAAACCATTAAGAACAACACCTTCATTTTACAGGTGAGGAAACTGAGCTTGAGAGGAGTTAAGTGACTTGTCCAGGGTTACACAACTTGAAAGTGTCTCAGGCAGAACTTGAACTCAGGTCCTTCTTGACTCCATGTCCAGTTATATCTTCTGCACCACCTAAGTGCTTTAAAATTGCAGTTCACTCAAAGGACAATGGATAGACTCACCATAGGAATAAGCAGGCTGCAGCATGCTACCAGTGCAGAATTGTACTTAAGAAACAACATAAAAAATATTGAAGAGATATATGATTAGGAAAATGAGGTGGGCTGGTCATGTAGTGAGAATGAGAGATAATAGACAGTCCATGTAATGTCTCAGTGCTACCCATATAATGTCAAGAGACCTAGAAGACTCCTAGCATTCTGTGGAATAGTTTATGGGAGCACATGCACCAGAAACACAAGGTGGGGAGGCCTGAATGACTCATGACCTGTATCATTGGAAGGGAATGCCCAATACCAGTAAGATCACAGGCCATCAAAATAATTGTTTTTCAGCTTTCCCTATAACTTGTGTAGATATACTATTTAATATTTGTTACACATGATAACACAATAAAAATGGAAGGCAGAGCTGATCTACTTCAAAAGTTTAAAAAAATTCTCCCATGTATGAAACTCCATCATTGGCTATTTATTTAGGCCATGGCTTCTTAAACTTTTTCCATTTGTGACCCCTTTTCAATGGAGAAATTTTTACCTGACCTGGGGTATAAAGGTATATAAAATAAGTATGCATAACCTTTTACTGTTGCCAGATTTTTCACAACCCCATATGAGGTCACAACCCACAGTTTAAGAAACTCTGATTTAGGCTATAAAAAGTTGAAAACTGCACTAAGACTTTTGGGACATGGGAGGGGAGGCCTGTATAATCTGAAGCTAAATAGCCTTAGTATTCTGACTTCTAATTATATCATTGTTTACTGTCCCCAAGTGATCATATTTGGGGGGAAGGTCTTGTTCTTTCTAGGCTTTATCTTTGGGGTGACTGTAGCACACTGGAGAAAAGTCTGAGAGTACCAGTAGGAGGACCTCAGAGATTGCCTGATTTTTAAATAAAGAAAATTGCTCTTGCTCTCAGTGGTTTCAAAAAGTCTCCTATTTTATAAAATTTATTGATTGAGCTATAGTGAAAACAAGTAGAAGTTCTTAATCTTTTTATTTACTTTGTGGATCAATATTTTAATGTTCTAGAAAAGCTTTCTTCCTGTGGATAAAGTAATAAGCCAATAATATGAAATACTTGAGGAGGTTTGTAGCTTCTTAACAGCTAGATCAGAGGCATGCTTTTGAAACTGTTCATGTTGTGGATATGTTGGACTATAAGTAATTTTTTAAAATGTCTACTAAAATAGACATAACTTCTTTTCAAGAAGTTAATATTTTTTTGAGGGGGAGGGAGGGCAGTGAGGGTTAAGTGACTTGCCCAGGGTCACACAGCTAGTAAGTATCAAGTGTCTGAGGCCGGATTTGAACTCAGGTCCTCCTGAATCCAGGGCCAGTGCTTTATCCATTGTGCCACCTAGCTGCCCAAAGTTAATATTTTAAATGTGTGTAATTCTACTATCCTTGCTATTAGTTATCATCCTGTGTCTATCCTCTTCTTGGCCAAACTCCTTGGAAAAAGCTATATATGTTCAGTGCCCCACTTCCCCCCCCCTCTTTTGGTGGGGCGATAAGGGTTAAATGACTTGCACAAGGTCACACAACTAGTGTCAAGTGTCTGAGGCCAGACCTGAACTCAGGTCTTCCTGAATCCAGGGCCAGCGCCTTATCCACTGCTCCACCTAGTTGCCCCTCTCCTCTTTTTTAAACCTCTGAATTCTGACTTCCAAAATTAATTAACTGAAATTGTTTTTCCCAAACTTGCCAATCAATCTCTCTCCTTTTTTGGGGGGGCAGGGAGCAATGAGGGTTAAGTGACTTCCCCAGGGTCTCACAGCCAGTAAGTTTCAAGTGTTTGAGGTTGGATTTGAACTCAGGTCCTTCTGAAGCCAGGACTGGTACTTTATCCACTGTGCCACCTACCTGCCCCTCAGTCGATCTCTTAATTGGCACATTCATTGGCTTTTTCTTCATCATTATCCTTGCTGAACTCTCTGCAGCTTTTGACTATTGATCACCCTTTCCTCCTGTTTACTCTCTCCATTCTTGGTTTTTATGGCATTTTATGACATTGTTCTCTTTTGGTTCTCCTACCTTCATGATTATTCCTTACTCTCCTTTGGTGGATTTTTTTTGGGGGGGGCAGGGTAGTGAGGGTTAAGTGACTTGCCTAAGGTGACACAGCTAGTAAGTGTCAGTGTCTAAGGCTGGATTTGAACTCAGGTTCTTCTGAATCCAGGGCTGGTGCTTTATCCACTGTGCCACCTAGCTGCCCCCCACTTTGGTGGATTTTCATTTATGGTATGCTTCATCTGGAAGTGTACCCCCAGGTACCCTGGGTGCTCTTCTCATTTCTTTCTTTGTTCTCCCAATTGGTGACCTCAATTTCCATTGGTTTATTTATCATTATAAGGATGGTTTTGATCAGGTACTCTGCTAAGTGCTTCACAGTTATCTCCAGGAAGTAGGTGCTATCCCCATTTTCAGGTAAGGAAACTGAGGCAAACAGATTAAGTGACTTGCTCAGGGTCACACAGCTAGTAATTGTCTGAGGTCAAATTTGAATTCAGGTCTTTCTGACTTTAAGCCCAGCACTTTATCAAGTCAAATATCTAATCAGTTTCCAAATTTTGTCTTTTCTCCCTTTTTAACATCTTTCCCATTTCTCTACTCACACAGCTACCACTCTAGTTGAGGCTTTCATCACCACTAACCTGGACTATTTCAATAGCCCCCTGTTTGGTGATGTCTCTGACTTACATCTCTCCCCTCTCATCCTCTATAAAACCACACATAACTTCAATAGTGATTTTTATTAGAGTGCAAGTCTAACCATGTTACATTCAATAAATTCCTCTTGCCTTTAGGGGATCACTTATACAGTACTTCCCACCACATATTCTGTGGTCCAGGCATGCTGACCTGTTGGCTATTTCTCACACATTATGCTTCAAATTCTGTTTCTGATCTCCATGTTTTTGCATTGACTGTTTCCCATGCATGTAATACTTTTTCTCTTCACCTCTACCTCTTGGAGTCTCATGTCCTTCAGTACTCAGCTCAAATTGTTTTGCAGGAAGTCTTTGCTGATTTTCTTCTTACCTCCTGATGGGTTAGTGCCTTCCCCTCTAAGGTTACCTTGTATCTTCTTTGTATTGTATCTTGTATATACTGCATAGAGAGGAGTGGATAATAAATGGGTAGTAATTTGTCAATTGATAGTAATATAGTAGCAGAGTTGAATTAATAACCAATATTCAGAATTCTGCCAGTGCCAGTATTTTGTCCTTTACAAGCAGCCTGACTTTCTTAGCCACTGCTTTGTTATTCAAAAATAATAATAAATGGAGATATTTGGCAACTCATTGACTGCATATATGTATATAAATGCATCTATATATATGTATACATATACAATATAAGCTAAAGATGACAAAGCTTCTAGAGGGCAATAATTATTTAATTTGCTTTATACTTTCCTTGTACAGTGCCATGAATAAATGTGAATAGTTAATAGATCATAGTTAGTGAAGATAACAAATGTTCATTTCACTGATCCAAATATTGAAAGTTCCAATTTCTAAACTGAGGTCTGTTTTATTTGCCAGTTTATTTGTTTTTTATATGTTTGAGTTCTAGTAAACAGCAGTGTATGATCAGAGAAGAGCAGATCCAACTACTATTACTGCTGTTCTTGCTTAACTCTAGCCCAGTGGGAAAAAAGTAAAATTGATTCTTACTTGAGAACTTGATGGTATGTTCCTGGCCTATCATTCTGTTTTGAGGTTGTCCTTTGTTTCCCAGAACTTCTCTGAGCCCTAGATCTAAGCCAGTTTGAGGACTTAAGTCAGTAATGAAAATAAGTCAGATTTTATTCACTGTTTTCGACTCTAGCAAGTTCCTAATTTATCATCTCTCTGCAGATGAGTCACATCTCTGTATATCCATCCGCAGCCTCTTTTCTGTTTCAGACCTGTATTACCAATTGCCTACTGGACATTTCAAACTGGATGTCCCATAGACAACTCAAATTCAACATATTCAAAACAGAATTCATTCTTTTTCTCTTCTCTCCTTTCCTCGAAACTCATTCCTCTTTAGAACTTCTTTGTGTTAAGTATAACACTGTACTTCCAGTATCTCAGGTTTGCAACCTTGGCATTTTCATAGAGTTCTCACTCTATGATATATAACACATATAATAAAGTAGTTAACATTTATGTAGCACAGTACCTGACACATAGTAGGCTCCATATAAATACCAGTTGTTATTATTATTATTAACCTACTATGCTACAGGTACTGTGTTAAGCACTTTACAAATATTATTTCATTTGAGCCTTACAACAAGCTTGGGATATATGTACTATTATCATACTCATTTTATAGTTGAAAAAACAAGGCAAACAAAGGTTAAGTGACTTGCCCATGGTCACAAAGCTAATAAGTGTCTGAGGCTGGCTTTCAACTCAAGTTTTCCTAATTACAGGCCCAGATCTCTATTCACTGTGCCAACTATCTGCTTCATATCTAATCAGTTGCCAAATTGTGCCATTTCTACCTCCGCAACATTCCCGAAATCCAACCCCTTCTTTCTATTCCCTTGGCCACCATTTTAATTTTTTTTTTTTTAATGAGGCAATTGGGGTTAAGTGACTTGCCCAGGATCACACAGCTAGTGTTAAGTGTCTGAGGCCTGACTTGAACTCAGGTCCTCCTGACTCCAGGGCCGGTGCTTTATCCAGGCCACCATTTTAATTAAGACTCTTTGTTACTTCTCCTCTTTTGAAATATTGTCCCCGCTCACCTACCTGCCTCCATTCTCTTCCCTCTCCAATCCACCCATCATATAGTTGCCAAAGCAATATTCCTGAAAAACATCATAACCCTTCCCCAACCTTCCTTTCTACTTGCATTATGCAACACTCCCCTTACAGTATTCTTCAGTGTAGCCAAATTGGTATTCTCAGTTTCTCACACTTGGCACTTCTGTTTCCATGTCTTTGTAGTAGCTACCCTCCCTGCCTGGAATCTTCTCCCTCCTCACCTCATCCTCATAAAATCTTACTTTCTTCAACACTCAACTCAAGCACTAATGTTCCTTCTTCCTTCTTCCTCCTCCTCCTCCTCCTCCTCCTCCTCCTCCTCCTCCTCCTTCTCCTTCTCCTTCTCCTTCTCCTTCTCCTTCTTCTTCTTCTTCTTCTTCTTCTTCTTCTTCTTCTTCTTCTTCTTCTTCTTCTTCTTCTTCTTCTTCTTCTTCTTCTTCGCAATTGGGGTTAAATGACTTGCCCAGGGTCACACAGCTAGTAAGTGTCAAGTGTCTGAGGCCGGATTTGAACTCTGGTACTCCTGACTCCAGGGTGAGTGCTCTATCCACTGCACCACCTAGCTGCCCAGTTTCTTCTAATTTTAGTCTTCAGAGTGACAAGAGCTGCTGTTAACATTTTTGTTTTGTTTTTGAGGCAGTTGGGGTTAAGTGACTTGCCCAGGGTCACACAGCTAGTAAGTGTTAAGTGTCTGAGGCCAGATTTGAACTCAGGTCCTCCTGACTCCAGGGCCGGTGCTCTATCCACTGCGCCACCTAGCTGCCCCTGCTGTTAACATTTAAGATGAATTCAGGAATTCATGGTTTAGAGCTAGAAATAATTGCTCAGGGAAACCGAATCTCAGTATTACTGAAGAATAATGACAGTCTAGAATTGTTCTGTGAATTAAGTGGACATTTAACTTTCCCTCTCAACAAGAGATGTCTGTCACTGGTCAAACAACTTAGGTTAAGATTAGAACCAATATGAACCATGGATAACTGGGACCTGTCTTAAGTCCTGGAGGACCCTGCAAACTTTTTTTTTTTTTTTGTGAGGCAATTGGGGTTAAGTGACTTGCGCAGGGTCACACAGCTAGTAAGTTTTAAGTGTCTGAGGCCGGATTTGAACTCAGGTACTCCTGACTCCAGGGCCAGTGCTCTATCCACTGCGCCAGCCTAGCTGCCCCGACCCTGCAAACTTAAGAATTTCCCCATTTGGATTAGTCTTAACCTGATCCCTGGAAATTTGACTGAGATTTGAGAGTCTCTATAAGTGCTAGGCATGAGAACTACCCCTGAATACTCTTTTTTTTTTTTTTTTGCAGGGCAGTGAGGGTTGTGACTTGCCCAGGGTCACACAGCTAGTTAAGTGTCAAGTGTTTGAGGCTGGAGTTGAACTCAGGTCCTCCTGAATCCAAGGCCAGTGCTTTATCCACTGCACCAACTAGCTGCCCTGAATACTCTTTGAAAGAACTTTGGTAACGATCTTTTGTTTGGGCATTTAAGATTTATTCATTCTTGATCTGCTGGGCTATGTCATGAAATTGCTGGCATTTGCATTTTTAGATTTCTCATTTTTAAAAAAACAGATGGCTATTTTAGGCATAGTCCTGGGGCAGAAAATTTTTGTTAATCCTTTGAACAGCAATTAGAACCCACATGTGTGGATCATTGTAGAATCCATTTCATTTAAGTTGCTTTTTTAAAATAGTAGAATATGGCAGTAGTTATCTCCATATAGGTAGTTAGTCCATCTAAGTACTCCAGGTAGCCAGTCCATTTCTAGAAGTGATGACTTTGGTATGTATATTTTATTTTAAATTATTATTATTGAATGTTCATAAGTCTTGGATCCTGACCATTCTAATTTGGGTTAAAATGCTGACACTTAACCTCTATGTACTTCAGGAAGTTCACTAGAACTTAGGAGTTACTAAGCAACCTTTACCAAGTCATAGACAGCTGGTAGGAGGAGGTATCACCTTGGGAATTCCCCACAGTGATGAAATCACAGTCTTTTATATATTCCCAACCTCTCTTAATTCTAGTACCTTCTTTTTAATTATTTTCTGTTTATCCTCTATATAGCTTATTTGTACATATTTGCTTGTTGTCAACCCCATAAGACTGTGAGCTAATTGAGGCCAGGGACTATCTGTTGTCTCTTTTTTTGTATTCCCTGTGCTTAGTACAATGCCTGGCACATAGTTGTCCCTTAATAAATATTTATTGATTGACTGACTGACTAAATGTATTCCCTAACTTCTCTTCCTAACTTTCCTATTTCTGTCAAGCATACCACCATCTTTCTAGTCACCCAGGTTTGAAATTTCAAGTCATCCTAGACTCCTTACACACCTTTAGAGGCCCACATCTTCAGTCAGTTGCTGATTCTTATCTGAGCCACCACTATAATATCTTGCATTTATCCCCTTTTCTCTCCTTGCATAGGTACCTGCTTAGTTTAAGCCCTTGTCACCTTTCATCTCTGCTATTACAGTTGCTTCCTACTTGGTCTCCCTAACTCCAGTCTCTGAGTCCCAGAAATCCATCTTCCCACACAGCTGCTCAAGTGCTATTTCTAAAGCACAGATCTGACTCACCCTGTTTATTCTCTGCTCAGTAAATTCCAATGCCTTCTCATTACCTTTGGGATCAAATACAGTATCTATCCTCTGCTGGAATTAAAAACCTTTAAACCCCTGGAAGGCAGGTGTTATGATTATCCTCATTTTATAGATTAGGAAATTGAGGCAGACAGGTTAAGTGACTTGTCCAGGATCACACAGCTAAGTGTGATCCTAACTCAGAAATCAGATCTTTGAACTCAGATCTTCTTGACTTCAGGTTCACTGTTCCAACCAGGTGCCATGGTATCATTATCCCCATTGCACTTAATCTAAAGAGAATATTTATCCAGAAATGGAGAAGGTAAAAGGAATAGAATTGTATGAAACAGGATGAAGAGAAAGAGTATGCAAAGCCAGGTGACCTTGACCAAGTTACTTTACCGCTAAGGAATTGTATCTTCATCTGGAAGATAAAGCTGTTTAGATCAGTTGGATCAATGGCTTCCAAACTTTATGTATGGATATTCTCCCTCCCTTTATTTTTAAGCCCCCCCCCATCAAACTCCAACCAAAAACCATTTATGCTTTTCACTTTTCATAAAACAATCGGTGTAGATACTTTGTACTGTAGAGACAATAACAAATTAAAAACAATTAAATTTAAATATAATTGCTGACAATTTCAGAAGGTTAGCTATAAGTGTAGTTTTTAGACAGTTCCATGGGTGGGGGAAGAACCAACTTAATACCCTTACTAAAGTGAACGACACTGAGACTTCTGCATAGAGATTGTTTGAATTCGAATTTGTATACTTCACATTCAAATGCAATAATGCATATAACATCTTCATTATGAAACTATAACCACTCTCTTGCTTTGAGATTATACTTGGGCTAACTTAAATTTGACCTTGTTTCATGCATATATTGTAGAATTACAGAATTTGAGAGTTGGAAGGGACCTTAGTAGCCAATTGGTCCACCCCACATATGAAAGAAATCCCTGCTATAACATACCAAACAAATATTTGGTCATACCTCCTCTGCTTGAGGACCTCCAATGAGGAGAATCCACCACCTCTTGAAGCAGGCTGTTCCAATTTGGGACAGCTCTAATTGTTAGAAAGGTTTTCCTGGTATGTAGTCTAAATTTTCCTCTTCGCAACTTCTACCCATTGCTCCAGGTTCTGTCTTTTGGGGCCAAACAGAACAAGTCTATTCCCACTTCTAAATGACAGTCCTTTAGATACTTGAAGATAGTTATTATGTTCCCCCTGAATCTTTTTTTTCTTCAGGCTAAACATTCCTAGGTTTCTTCAACTCATCCTCACATGTCATGGGTTTTAAAGCTCTTCACAATTTTATATAGTTTCTGGACTCATTAGAGTTTAGTAATGTTCTTAAACGGTGGTGCCCAGAACTTTAGATGAAGTCTGAAAAGAGTGAAGTATAATGGAACTATCAGCTCTCTATTCTAGGAAGCTATGCCTCTTGGTACAGCCCAAGATCACATTTGATTTTTAAGCTCCCATTAACAGTGCTGACTCATGGTCTTTTCAGTCCACTAATGTCCCCTTTCTCCCCAGAATAGCTGTTTTTAAATCATGCCTCTCCTAGCTTGTATTGGATAAGTTGATTATTATTATTTTTGTCTAAGTGTATAAGACTTTCATTTTTCTCTTAAATGTCATTTTATTAGATTCAGTCAAATGTTCTATTCTTTCAAGATCCTTTCAGATCCTATCATCTGGTATGTTAGCTTTTCCTCCTAATTTAGTGTCATTGTTAAACTGATTAAGCATAGCATCTATACCTTTATTCAAGTTGTTGATAAAAATGTTAACTAGTATAGAGTCAAGCACAGATCTCTGGGGTTCTCCAGTGGAGAATTCCTGCAACATTGACATTGAACAGTTGACTTCTTTTTGAGTCCAGCTATCCAAACCAGTTCTGACTTCATCCAATTGTACACTTGTCTAGGCCAAATTTCTCCATTTGCTCCACAAGATTAGTACAAGATAGTTATCAGAAGCTTTGATAAAATCTATGTAAACTATATCCACAGGCATCTCCTCATTTACTAATTAAATAATCCTTTCAAAAAATGGAAATGAAGTTTATCTAGCATGACCTGTTTTAAAAAAATTTTTTTATAATAAACATTTTAATTTAAAGTTTTGAGTTCCACATTCTATCCTTCCTTCCCTCCCTTCCCTCCTCCCTCCCTAAGGCAGTAAGCAATCAGATGTGCAATGATGTAAAACATTACTATATTAGTCATTTTGTGCAAGAAAACCTAAATAAAAGAAAAAAATGAAAGAAATAAAGGGGAAAAATAGCATACTTCAATCTGTTCAATCAATACCAGTTCTTTCTTTGGCAGTGGATAGTATGCTTTATTATTAGTCCTTTGAGATTGTCTTGGTTCATTGTATTGCTCAGAACAGTTATTATTCACAGTTCTTCATCGAACAGTATTGCTATCACTATGTACAACATTCTCTTGGTTGGCATGACCTATTCCTATTCTCGATGAAGCCATACTTGCCTTGGCAGGACTGAGCCAAAAAGAATTAAATGATAATAAAAATTAAAATGATATTTGATAGGTAAAAGGGATGCCTTTAGGATCATAAGCAAATTTGTCAGATAGGGCAGCAGTTTTTGTTGGAGGACTTGGAGTTTCTGAAAATTTTCTTTATTTTCAGCCAGAGAATTTAGTAAGTGTTATGTGCTTTAATGTCTTTTGAGGAGAAGGGATAGCACCTTTTGACTGAATTATCCTTTCTACCCAAAGGTAAGTAGGTTACCTGGCAATCTCCAAAAAGACAGGAAACAGACAATAAGGAAACAAAAGAAGTATCTCCCCCTGTGAACAACCATGAAGTTATGGGTTTTTCCTCACCATGCAAAAATGAGGGAAACATCTTCATTGCTAAGGAACTTGTCAGATGTCAAGAGGATTGGAAACAAATCTAGTAGATTATAAGTAGATGTGATTCACATGAGGGCAGAGATCTGGTGTTTTGTTTATTGCTTGTTATTTGTATTTTGTCTAGCCGCTAGCATAGTGTTATTGCATGAATAGGTGCTTCATAACTATTTGTTGAATAAATGAATGAATGAATGGAAAAACACATAATGAATTCCTTATAAAAGTTTGTCCTGCTCTGCTGGTTCTTCTTTAGGTAGTGGAGGATATAGTATGATAATTGTGGATGTCTTTTATTTTAAATTTAAAAAATTTTTTTAAATAAAAGTATTTTATTATTTTCCAGTTACATGTAGAAATAGTTTCCACATTTGTTTATATAAGATTTCCAATTTCTCCCTCCTTCCCCCCCCCCCCCCCGACAGCAGGTAATCTGATATGGGTTATATATACTTAATAACATTAAACATATTTCTGCATTAGTCATGTTATAAGAGAATCAGAGCAAAAAGGAAAAACCTCAAAACAGAAAACAAACAGCACCAAAAACATGCATATCTTTTTACCTAAGGTAGCTTACTAAGGCTGAATGCTAATCTTTCTCACCTGTTCCACTAACTTCTACTTTTCATCTCTGTTAGCATTAGTGTCCTTATCTCTTAAATGACTGATGAATTTTTTCCTTGCTTCTACTTTTTTTTTTTTTTTTTGGTGAGGCAATTGGGGTTAAGTGGCTTGCCCAGGGTCACATAGCTAGTAAGTGTTAAGTGTCTGAGGTCAAATTTGAACTCAGGTCGTCCTGACTCCAGGACTGGTGCTCTATCTACTGTGCCACCTAGCTGCCCCGCTTCTACTTATTCTTGGTAATTTCAAGTATACTACAGTTTTAGACTTTTTTTGGTTAACAGTTCATCTATTAATTACAGCACTATTAATCTCTTAAGCTCTTGAATTCACTGTTTATTTTCACTGTTTAGAATTCAGTTTTTGGTACTCATTCCTAAATTCTTTTCACTCTGGCTTTTGCACCTGCCACTCTACCAAAACTGCTGTTAATGAGGTCCTTGACAACTTTCTGGAGGATTTCACAACCCTTAACCACATTTAGCACTACTGGCCACCTTCTTGAGTGCTTTCTTTTGGTTATAGTTTCTATGTTACTATTCTTTCCTAGCTTTTATAATTCTCTTCACTGCTTCTTTTCCAGCTTCTCTTCCCCCTACTGCACTTTACTATAGGGTTGCACTATGGAATTTGACCTTGCATCTCAATTCTTCCTATCTATACATCGGTTTAGAGAAGTCATCTCTGGCTAATATCTGTTTATAAACAACTACTAAATTTACCTCTTTCTTTCTCCTTCTAAGAGACCAACCTCCTGACTTCTTGATTAGGAATAGAGACTATCTGGTCTAGGTGTTCTTAGCCCAGGGTCTTTGAACTAGGCTTAAAAAAAATATTTTGGTAACAGTATAATTGGTTTCCTTTGTAGTTCTATTTATTTTATTTTTATGTTTAAAAAAATTCTGAGAAAGAGTCCATAGACTTCCCTAGAATAACAAAGGGATCTACAATATAAAAAAGGTTAAGAATCCCCCTTTTATTCTCCAGGGCAGTGAGGGTTAAGTGACTTGCCCAGGGTCACATAGCTAATAGGTGTCAAGTGTCTGAGGTCGGATTTGAACCCAGGTCCTCCTGAATCCAGGGCCAGTGCTTTATCTACTGTAACACCTAGCTGCCTCAAGAATCCTTTTTCTAGTCTAACCCCCTCATTTTACAGATGAAGAAAATTACCTTCAGGGAAGTTAAGTGATTTCCCAAGGTCATCCAGATTATAATCAGTAGAGGTGAGTTTTGAACTCAGATCCTCTAACTCCAGATCCAGTGTTTTTTCACTGAATCACTATTTCACACTGTAGGACATAAACTAAGTACCTTATTCATACTTAAAATATCTCATAGCCTAAGAGAGGAAAATCCTACTCTCATCTTTCCATATTTAATTTAAAAAGTATTGAACACCCACAATGTATAAGGTATTGCAGAATCTAATTTCTGCTTGTGGTATATAAAATAATTCTGTAGGTGTGGAACAGGGCAAATGCCTCAAATTTTTTTTTTAAAGAGGTCTTAAATGCCCTTTATTTAAAGTTTTGAGTTCCAAATTTTATCCCTCCTTTCCTCCCTCTCCTTCCCCCTGCTTTTGATGGTAAGCAATCAGATATAGGTTATACATGTGCAGTTATGTAAAACATTGGTGTATTAGTAATTTTGTACAAGAAAACTTGAATAAAAGGGAAAACATGAAAGAAAGTGAAAAATAGCATGCTTCAGTCTGTATTTAATCAATATCAGTTATTTATTTGGAGGTGGATGGTATGCTTCATCATTAGTCCTTTGGGATTGTCTTGGATCATTGTATTGCTGAGAATAGTTAAGTCATTCACAGTTCTTCATCAAAAAATATTGCTATCACTGTGCACAGAGTTCTCTTGGTTCTGCTTGCTTCACTATATGTCACTTCAATACAAGTCTTTCCAGGCTTTTCTGAAATCATCCTGCTTGTCATTTCTTATAACACAACAATATTCCATCACAATTATATACCACAGCTTTAGCCATTCCCCAAGATGGACAATCCTTTGATTTCCAATTCTTAGCCACTACAAAAAGGGCTCAAATGCCTGATTTTTCAGAAAAAGGGAAGAGAACAAAGTCTGAAAACTTGGCCAGTGAACTTTGATTCTTGGGAAATTCCTAGAACAGATTATTAAAAAGAGGGTGAGTGAATATCTAGGAAAGGAAGTAATGATTATAGAGAGCCCGTGTAGCTTCATCAAGAACAGGTTTTGGGCAGCTAGGTGGCGCAGTAGATAAAGCACTGGCCCTGGATTCAGGAGGACCTGAGTTCAAATTTGGCCTCAGACACTTGACACTTACTAGCTGCGTGACCCTGGACAAGTCACTTAACCCCAACTGCCTCACCAAAAAACAAAACAAAACAGGTTTTGCCAGAGTAATTTTCTTTTTAAAATTTGTTACCAAATTAGCAGATAAAGAGGATACTATAGATACAATTACCTAGGTCTTAGCAAAGTGTTTGATTAAAATATCTAATACTGTCCTTTTGGAAAATATAGAGAAATGCAAACTGGATTTAGAACTGGCTGAATGGGGGCAGCTAGGTGGTGCAGTGGATAAAGCACCAGCCCTGGATTTAGGAGGACCTGAATTCAAATATGACATCAGACACTTAATACTTTCTAGCTATGTGACCCTGGGCAAGTCACTTAACCCTCATTGCTGCACCTCCCCCCCAAATACAAAAAAACTGGTTGAATAGCAGGACTCAAAGACTAATCAGTGTTTGCTTGGCAGGAAGTCTCCAGTGGAATATTTTAGGAATCCGAGATTGGTCCTGTGATCTTTAACATTTTTTCCCAGTGACATACCAGTCAGACAACTACTCTATGGACTTGAAAATATAACAGAATTCATCTGGAGGAACCAAAGGTCAGGAATCTCAAATGAAATAATGAAAAAAGTGGGAAGGAAAGGTGCTTCATAGAACCAGGTCTCAGACCATTCTATAAAGCATCAGTGATCACAACTCTTTGGTAGCGGTTGAAAAACAGAAAAGTTAATCGTTGGAACAGATCAGATACACAAGACCCACAAATAATCAAACCTTGTAACATAATGTTTGATGAACTCAGGGACTCTACTGGGGTAAAGACTTATTCCCTATTCAACAAAAAATGCCAGGAAGGCTGGACCAATCTCATAAATATGAATGGGATGAAAAACCCATAAAATGGAAGAGGAAAGGAGAAGGAATTAGAAACCAGAATCTGATAATGTTATTTATAAGAAACATATTTGAAATAGAAAATACACATAGATTTAAAATAAAGGGCTGGAGGAGAATCTATTATGCCTCAGCAGAAGTAAAAAAAGGCAGAGGTGGCAATCATAATCTCATAAAAAGGAAAAGCAAAAATATACCTAATTAAAAGAAAAACAGGGAAACTTCATTTTGCTAAAAGATACATAGGCAATTAATATTAGTGTTGTTTGTTGTTGTTTAGTCGAATAGTTGTGTCCAACTCTTTGTGACTCCATTTGGGTTTTTCTTGGCGTAGATAATGGAATGCTTTCCTGTTTTCTTCTCCAGCTATTTTACAGATGAGGAAACTGAAACAAACAGGGTTAAGTGACTTGCCCAGGGTGACACAGTTAGTAGGGGACTGAGGCCAGATTTAAATTCAGATCCTTCTGACTCCAGGGCAGGTATGCCACTAGCTGCCCCATGTACTGAACATAAATATGTATGTTTTCATGTATATATGCATGCATGTATATAGCATATATAAATTATTAAAGAAAAAATAAAATCAGTTAGTGGGAAGAAATAGACAGTAAAACTATATTAGTAGGGGATTTCACTTTACACCTCTCAGAACTAGATAAATCTAACCACAAATAAAAAGAAAGAAGTTAAATAGAATTTTAGAAAAGTTAGATTTGATAAACCTCTAGAAAATATTGAATGGAATAAAAGGAATATAATAAAATACCTATTCTCAGCTGTGTATGGCACCTTTACAAAAATTGACCATGTATTAGGACATAAAAGCAGAAATGTCAAATGCATCTTTTTCTGACCATAGTGCAACAAAATTAATTCAATAAAGGGCCTTTGAAGTATAAGTTAAAAGTTAATTGGAAACTAAATAGTCATATCCTAAAAAAAGAATGGTTGGATCAAAGAGCAGATCATGGAAATAATCAGTTTCATTAAAGATGATGACAATGAAACAACATATCAAATTTTGTGGGATACAGCCAAAGCAGTACTGAAGGGAAAATTTATATCTCTAAACTTTTTCATCAATAAAAGAGAAAAGGAACAGATCAAAAAATTAGTTATGAAACTAAAATAACTAGAAAAACAAACTTAAAATGCTCAATTAAACAGAATAAAGACCTTGAAAAATCAAAGGAGAGATCAACAAAATTGAGAATTTTTAAAAAACATTACTCTGGTAAGTAAAATTAGGAGCTTGTTTTTTTTTTTAATTAAAAACCAAAATAGATTAGCCATCATCAACTAATTTTATTTTTGTTTTGTTGTGGGGTTTTTTTGTTTGTTTTGGTGAGGCAGTTGGGGTTAAGTGACTTGTCCAGGGTCAAACAGCTAGTAAGTGTCAAGTGTCTGAGGCCGGATTTGAACTCAGGTCCTCCTGAATCCAGGGCCAGTGCTTTTATCCACTATGCCACCTAGCTGTCCCCAACTAATTTGATTTTTTAAAAAGGAAACCAAATTGCCACTATTAAATGAAAAAGGGCAGTTCACAACCAATGAAGAGGAAGTAAAAGCAAATATTAGGAGCTGTCTTTCCTAACTATGTCAGTAAAACTGGCAATTTAAATGACGTGGAAGAATGTTTACAAAAATAGAAATTATCTAGATGAACAGAAGAGGAAATAGAATATTTAAATAACCCTATATTAGAAAAATAAATTGAATAATCCATAAATGAGCTCTTTAAGGAAAAAAGAAACACCAGGACTAGATGGATTTATAAGTGAATTGTACTAAACATTTAAAGAATAATTAATTCTAATACTACATAAATGGCTTGAAAAACTGGGTAAAAAAGGAATCCCACCAAATTCCTTTTATAGCACAAATATGATCTTGATATTTTCCCTAATGAATATATGGTAAATAAAATACTAGCAAGAAGATTTTAGCAGTATATCACAAAGACCACATGCTATGACCAGATTGGATTTATACAAGAAATGTAGGATTGTTTCAGTAGTAGAAAATGAAACAAAACTATTATGCTTTGCAGATAACATGATGGTTTACATAGAGAATCAACTAAAAAACGAATTGAAACAATTTCAGCAAAGTTGCAGGATATAAACAAACCAACAGCAACAGAAAACTGATTAATGCTTTCTACTTTTTTGTCTGAGAGGTGATGAACTAGGGTTGCAGAATGAAACATACATTTTAAGACATGGTTAATATTTATATGTATGCTATGTAACTATGTTTTTTTGTTATAAGGGAGGTCTTTTATTCTTTTTGAGGGGGAGAGTTTTAAAGAAGACTGGGGAGTTAGGGAACTTGGTAAAGTGATACTAAAATAAAGAAAGATGGCAATGAATCATTATACGATAAATGAGAACACAAGGAAGCTCTGAAGGGGACAGATATAGTTAGTGTTGAAACTACTATGTTAAATTGAAATATACAAAAAACTCTAAAGCTATGGCTAATGGAGATTTTTGGTTTTATACATAGCCTTATTTTTCTGTCCTCCTTTATATATAGAAATATTCATGTTTGTCATATTTGTAGTAATAAAAAGGAAAGAAATGTTTAAAATATCCTAGCTATCTAGTTCATAGTGTTAAATCTCATAAGATGAAATTCAAGCAAGATAAACATAAACTCTAACAATTTAGATTAAATATGACTTATAAATACAAGATGGGGGAGAAGCCCTGGTTAGGTAACAATTATCTAAAAAAAGATCTGGAGGACTGTAAACTCAATATTAGTCAGGTGTGTGATGTGGTAGCCAATAAAAGCCCTTGGGCTACATTATGAGAAACGTAGTTTCCATGAAATAAGTGTTTATTCCAAGAGCACTAGCTCTGGAGTCAGAGGATCTTGAGTGATGCTTGCCTTTGATACTTTTTTATATGACCGTGGGCAAGTCACTTAAACTCCCTGGACCTAAATTTTCTCATCTGGCAAATGAAGTGTTTGGACTAGGAAGCCTTTGAGGCCCCTTCCAGCTCTAGATCTTTTGATCCTTCCCTGGTCAGATCACATCTGGAGTATTGAATTCATTTTGGGGCAGTACAGTTGGGGAAAAAAATTGGTAAAATGGAGATTATCCAAAGGAGGCAGCCAAGATAGTGAAGGGACTTGAGTCTGCATCATTTGAGAAAAACTGAAGAAATGTGGGCTTTTATACTGCAGATGAAAAGAATTGGGGGTACATGATTATTTTAAAGCATCTGAAGGTCATGTCAGAGATGGGTTAGACTCATACTATTTGGTCCCAGAGAACAAAAAAATGAGTAATGAGTGGAAGATACAAAGAGGTGAATTTAGGCTTGATGTCAGGAAAAACTTCCTCCTAATTAAAGCTGTACAAAAGTGGAATGGTTGTCTAAGGAGGTAGTGGGTTCCTTCTTTAAACACAGAGGTTGTATTATGTCTTCCCAAGCACATTATAGTAGGGATTCTTTTGATTTATGGGTTGGACTAGATGGCCACTGAGGTGCCTTCCAACCCTGAAATTCTGTGGTTCTGTGATTTCCCTTATTTGGTTTCCATAGCACCACGGAAAGCATCACTTTCCATGCTGTGTCCTAAGCCCTGAAGTATTCTTTCTAATCTTTATTCTTTCTAATCTTGTCCTTTCATCTACTACTTCTAACCTAACCCTTGCCTAACTTATGGTTAAATCACCAGTAGCTTTTTCTTTTTACTTCTTTATCATACATGAACTATATCCAGTCAGCGTTGATTACCAAACATATCAACCAATCATATTACATTCCCGAGACCTCATTAATGGTAACCAGTGACCAATGAATCAAGTAAAAATTCCTGAATATTTGAACTTCATAGTGTTACCAAATTCCCTTTCCCAACTGCCCACATCCATGAGTACATCCTTTCTTATATCCAACACTTGCTAAGGACACACCTGCTTTTCATCCTTGTTTACTCTTATCATCTCTTTTTCTTCAAATCCTTAAGCTATGGCAGACCAACCTACCTACTCAAAATCTACCTCTAGTAAATCTATCACAAGGTAGCTAATCCTGGATCCATCTGCTACTTTGTATGTTCTCATATCACCTAGACTTCAATGCGTTTGTTATGCTTCCTATTCTATATCTTGTCCTATTCAGTTTAAATACATGGATTGAATTTTTTTCTATATTTTTATCATAGGATTGAGTTCCTTGTGAGCCTATTTCCCTATCTGTAAAATGGATGATAGCTATTGTACTAACCTCATACGATTGTTGTATCATATGAGACATATATATATATATCACTTTTCAAATCCAAAATGTGATATAAATGGCACTTGTCACTAGTATAGGGTATTCCTTAAGCCTTTTTTTGCTTTTTCAAATGAAGTCTCTATGAATCATGTTAAGATAACAAGTCAGGAAGAAATGTCTAAAATAGGCGGATTGGGGCAGCTAGGTGGCGCAGTAGATAGAGCACCGGCCCTGGATTCAGGAGTACCTGAGTTCAAATGCGGCCCCAGACACTTGACACTAGCTGTGTGACCCTGGGCAAGTCACAACCCCAATTGCCTCACTAAAAAATAAAATAAAATAAAATAAAATAGGCGGATCCTTCACTTCTCTTCTTCTTATCTATTTTCTCAATTAGCATAGGATTCTCACTCTGCAAAAGAAGAATATGGCTTTGGCTTGAGACCAGTACCTATGACTCTACATAAATGGTATCAGTTGTTTCTGATTGAGAAGATAGTGCCATACCATTTCCTAGAGGGTATATTTTATACTAGAACTTCCCCCAAAAATTCAGTCAGTGATGCCAGGATCCAGTTAACTTACTGGAAGTTAAATTTGGCAGCTTATTAAATTATCTCCTACAAATCCTGTAACTGAATCCTTTTCTACAAAAATGAAAGATGATTTCTTAATTTACATTTTTTTCTTTTGTTTGAGAAATTGAGAGTAAAGACATGTACACGCACACACACACACACATTTTGGATCTAGTCTCTGAAAGCAATGTAGAAAGCTGCTAAAGACCTTTGAACTGAAATTGCTTTCCAAAATTACCATTGATCTTTTTTTTTTTTTTTTGCGGGGCAATTGGGGTTAAGTGACTTGCCCAGGGTCACACAGCTAGTAAGTGTTAAGTGTCTGAGGTCGGATTTGAACTCAGGTACTCCTGAATTCAGGGCCGGTGCTCTATCCACTGCGCCATCTACCTGCCCCACCATTGATCTTTTTAAAAAATAAAAGTATTTTATTATTTTCCAGTTACATATAGCGATAGTTTTCAACATTTGTTTAAATAAGATTTCAAATTTCAAATTTTTCTCCCTCCCTCCTCCCCTCCCCTAGACAGCAGGTAATCTGATATAGGTGTGTGTGTGTGTGTGTGTGTATATATATATATATATATATATACACATATACACATATACACACATATATGTACATACATATATATATAATAACATTAAACATATTTCTGCATTAGTCTGCATTAGAATCAGAGCAAAAAGGAAAAACCTCAAAAAAAAACAGCACCAAAACCAAAAGAAATAGTATGGTCCAATCAGCATCCATATTCCACAGTTCCTTTTTTTTTCTTTTTCTGGATTTGGAGAGCCTTTTCCATCATGAGTCCTTTGGAACTTTCTTGTACTGTTGGATTGGTGAGCAGAATCTAGTCTATCACAGTTGATCAACACATAATGGCGATGATACTGTGTATAATGTTCTTCTGGTTCTGCTCATCTCACTCATCATCAGTTCATGCAAGTCCTGCTGCTCATCATTTCTTACAGCACAATAGTATTCCATTATATTCATATACCACAACTTGTTCAGCCATTCCCCAGTTGATGGGCATCCCCTCAATTTCCAATTCCTTGCCAGCACAAAAAGAGCAGGTATAAATATTTTTGTACATGTGGGTCCTTTTACCATTGATCTTTTAATTGCCAAATCTGATGGTCTTTTCCTAGTTCCCATCCTCCTTGGCTTCTCAGATGTATTTGACACTGATAATCACCCTCTCCTCTGGGATTTTGTGATATTGTATTCAATCTTCTACCAGTTTGACCATTATCTGACCATTCTATCTCAGTCTCCTTTTCTGGCTTATCTTCCATATGTTGACCCCTGTCTATGTTCCTCAAGGCTCTGTTCTGGGGCCTCTTCTCTCTCTACATTCTCTTAATTACTTCATCAGCTCCATGCATTTAATTTTCAACTCTATGCAGATGGCTCAAATCTAAATATCCAGCTCTAGTTTCTCCCTTAAATTTCAGTCTCACATCACCAGCCTCCTGTTGAATGTTTCAAACTGGATATCCTGGAGACATCTCAAACACAATGTGTCCAAAGTAGAACTTTATATCCATCTCTCACAACATCCACCCCCACTTCAGCTAGTTTCTCAAGATTGTAATTTTGGCATTATCTTTGACTCACTCACACTCAAGCCACATTATCCATTCAGTTGCCCCATCTTAGTGTTTATATGTCCCCAGCATCTCTCTCATTCAACTCCTTCTTAATACTCTCACAACCTCAATTTTAGTTGAGGCCTTCGTCACCTCTTGCCTCAATTGCAATAGCCTTCTAATTGGTCTCCCTGCCTCAAGTCTCTCCTTCAGTCTTTCTTCCACAGTTTTCAAAGTAATTCTTCTTTTTTTTGGGGGGGGGGGGTTGCAGGGCAATGGGGGTTAAGTGACTTGCCCAGGGTCACACAGCTAGTAAGTGTCAAGTGTCTGAGGCCGGATTTGAACTCAGGCACTCCTGAATTCAGGGCTGCTGCTCTATCCACTGTGCCACCTAGCTGCCCCCCAAAGTAATTCTTCTTAATCTAAGATCTGATCATGTTACTTCCTACTCAGTAAAATATAAAGTCTTTTATTTTAGTTTGGATGATGCAGGGGCAAAGCTGATGGAGAACTGGCCTCAGAACTAGGAAGACCTGGGTTAAATCTCTCTTCTAACACATAGTGATTGGTTTTGGGACCCTGAGTCAACTCACTTAATCTCTCAGTGTTCTAGGTAACTTTCTAAGAATGAAAGTTGCAGAGAAAGTGCTAGATAACCTGCATTATATCATAGGAACTTCCTTTGATATGGAACCTTGTCTGCTTGCTTAGTTTGGGTGTGCCTTATGTGATTCACCTGTCACTACAGCAAAGCGGAGTAACATTTCTTTCCTATTCCTTTCCAGTATTTCATCTGACTGGGCTGCCATAGCTCAGGAGTCTTATTATCAATCCCAAATTTGGTAATAAAGTTGAGAGGGAGGATGGTTTGGTGGATGGAGAGTTGACTCAGAGTGTTCACACTGTCTTAAAGAAAAGAAGCCAGAAGTAAAGTCATTAAGGCAGTGACCATATATTTATTAGTAAGAAAAAAACAGCCAATAGAACTGCATCTTATTGGAAGAGGAGGGGATATAATTGGCTAGCTTTATTGTAAAAACAATTTCTCTCTGTAGTAACTACCTGATAATTTTGAAACAAACTCATTACACTTGGAATTTTAAAGAGTATATTTTGTTGCTCAACATGTCCCAGAGCCAAAGTGCTGATTTTCTCTGGGTACTACTGCTGTGAAATTCTCTGCTCCTCTGTTCTGGATTTTGGCTGGACTTTCCCTCTTTGAGCTTCCAAGGGACTCTGGGCCTTGACCATCTCTGCTTGTGAGCTTTCTTTTTCTTTTTCTTTTTTTTTCAGAATAAAGTAGGGAAAGAGAAAAACCAGAAATTAAATTTGAGAGCAATAAATACAAACAAAATGAGCGGCTTAAGTTCAGTTTTTCAGTTAACATAGCTTGACTTGCATCTTATTTGGGCCATACAATGGCAAGCTGGATATTTTCTGCAAGTGTCCTTGAGACCTGAAAATCAGTGCTCTATCCTATATTTTTCTTTTTATTACAGATGAACAGGAGGCATTGAATTCAATCATGAAAGATCTGGTGGCTCTCCAGATGGGCCGACGTCACAGGCTGCCTGGCTTTGAGACCATGAAGAGCAAAGATACTGGCCACCCAAATAGACAGGTAAGTGTGGCCCCAGCAGGATTTGATGACCCCCCTCCTTTGAGGTGGGAAATGTGTAGTGAAGACAAGAGCTTCTCTTTACTTTGATACTCTTGAGTAGAGTATTAACCATTCCCTTCCAACCCCTTATCCCCAGCCTGTTAAATGGTAAGGGATAATGTCTATCAGAAAAGGTAAAGTGTCTAAGACCTTTGAACTTTAAACCTTTGGGGCTCCCAATCATGAACTCTAAGCATTGTGTTTCTAATTCCCACAGCATCTTTCTTGTTCATCTGTAAAGAGTTAATGTAAAGAATGGATGAAACAAAAATGACTACATCTGACTTTCCATTTTGTTTTGTGGGTTAACTGGCAAATTGTTTTTTCTAGATTGGCTTTCTTTCTGAATCAGAATGTATTCAGTCAAATTAGTTTATTTAAAATTTAATAACGACACATGTAAAACTTGGGAAGGTTTCTGCCTAAACATATATTCCAAAAGCTAATTATATATGTATATATATATACATATATATTCATTATCCTTACCATTTTTTTCCTTCCCAATATTAGGATAATTGGGAGTTGACTTCTTTAGAAATAGCTCCTATTTTTTCAGAAACATTTAAACCCAAGTGATGATTAAAACCCCATGCTCACCTCCAGTGTCTTCTGGCTATTATTGAGATACTTTCTACCATAGAAAAGGAGTAAGAAGGGGGATTTCTTTCCCTATGGGGCAGGTCAGATGTATGCCAAATAAACACCTATTCATTCAACAAATACGCGAGTTCATTGAATGTTGGACAATGATTTAATTCACTTTAGATGATTCCCTCAGATCTTTTCAGGGGTGCTTTGGCTCCTGGGTTGGGTAGGCACAGGGCTATAGATCATCTTTTCTCAAGGACTGTTTAATATAATGTCTCCACAGTATTTTCTAGCTTTAGGAATGTTAGGTGTGCAGAATCCCATTAGTCCAGTTAAGTATATAACTTGATAGAGGTGATTAGTTACAGTGTGATTGTATTTTCTTTATTACTTTTGAGCTTCTTTGGAACTGGGACTCACTTTTGTACTTTTTCTAAATCGTCCATAGTCATAGTCCTCTCTATTGTTTAATTGTTTGGTAATCTCGCATTTTATGACTGGCAGGTGTTCAAAGTACCATTTGGAAGGAACATTTTGCCAGAATAAGGTCCCACTTCCAGACTTGTGCTTGATGACCTCACTCCTCCTTTTCTGATGTCAAATGTTTGGTGTGATGCTATCTAGATACTCTACTTCTAAACAGATGCACTTAAATGGGAAGCAGCTACTTAATGAAAAATAAAAGCTTTCCTGAATTCGGAGGGCTAGAGTTACTTTAGAATTTGGGTGTTAAGAAAGCCTGAGTGCCCCCAGGGAGGAAGAAGGACACATTTTAAGAAATGCATGTGATTATAGCTAAGAAATCATTATGAGACAAGCCCTGATCTTGCTTTACTAGGTCAGAGAGACCTGCTAGGTTGTTTTTTTCTTCTTCTTCAAGCTGGGTGAAGTCATTGGTTGTTTTTTCAGCTGTTTGTGAAGCCAGAAGGTCAGTAAAAGACAGACTGATCCTGGTGATTCCTGATGAAAAGACATAATTGGGAAAAACCCTACTACATGGTCTTAGCTGAGAGGCACCACAGTTTATCTATATTACACTTTGTCTTTCATTTAGTTTACTTCATTTTATGGAAGATACAATTACATTAACAATAGGGTTTTTTGTTTTTATTTTGGTTTTTGTTTTTGAAGAAAAAACATAACAGCAGCAGCTCAGCCCTCATGAACAGCCCCACAATAACAAGTCCATGTGCAGGGGCCAGTGAAGAAAAGAAAATATCGGTAAGAAACCATATTATACTTTAAACTGAATTGAATTTTCACAAAGTATTTGTGATATTAAAGTTGGAGGAGTGATGAATTGATTTCCTCAGTTGAGTACCTTTTAAGGGAGATGAAATTAGATTACTTACTTCCTGTTTTTGTAGATAACACATCTCACTCTGATGTTATTCAGTTATGTTGTTGAGTCGTTTTCAGTCATGTCCAACTCTTTATGACCCCATTTGAGGTTTTCTTGGCAGAGAAATTGGAGTGGTTTGCCATTTTCTTCTCTAGTTCATTTTATAGATGAGGAACTGAGGCAGACAGGGTTAAGTGACTTGCCCAGGTTCACATAGCTGGTAAGTGTCTGAAGCCAGATTTGAACTCAGTTCTTCCTGATTTGAGGCCTGGTGCTTCATCTACTGTGCCACCTAGCTTCCCTATTCAGTTATACAATCTCTAAAATTGTTCCTGAATTTAAAGAAGCTATTTAGCTGGTGGAGGGAAACTAGAAATTTTTAAAGGGAGGTATATTTATTTTGTACATTTAATCTATTTTCTCCTTCACAAAGTCAGATTCCAGTGCCTCCTTGTGATGTGGAGGTGACTTTAAGTTCTCCAAATTATAGCAGTGGAAGACAAGCTCTGGAAGGTTCTATCATGTTGGACAGGTTGCTAGTGTAGTTCCTGCAACAAATGGAATCTGCTTTCCTAGAACCAGCCTAGTTAATTATGAAGCAGCCTGTCATCAGTAGGCTTAGTTTCTTGGTATGAATTCCTTGGCTACAGTAACCCATCAAACAAAAAAAATATATACAGAGTTACCTTTAGTTAAAAAAAAATTACAAAATGGCCCTTCCATTTCTCAATTGACAATACCAAAGTATCAGAAAAGGGGGCAGAACCCCCAGGATAGGAGTTTTCTGCAAGTCCATGTTCCTGTTTAGAGGGAGGAAAAGAGGAATCTAAGGAACATGGGGCCCAACTGCACTAATAAGCAATCATCAAGCACTCAGATTCATGGCACATTTTCACCAAGCTTAACTCAACATTGATGTGACAGTGGATAAAGTTTATTAACTGAATAATGATCTAAAGTTGAAAGTTTAGTATGCTCTTTGAGTACTGAATCCATATTTATGTATGTATATATGTGAATATATATAATTTCTTTGGAACATGCTATTAAATAAAATGAACATTTTCTTATCCAAAATAGAATATAAAAAGAGGGTATAATACATGAAATGGCAAATATCTATGAATTATGCTTGCTTTACCTTTTATTTACATAATAAATTCAATATGTGACTTTCAAAAGGGGAGGCAGAAGATACCAAGAGTTACACAGTTTTTAGACAGTTTACAAACTTTAACTTAGCTGTTAGTGTAATAAATGTGAAATCATTGTCCAGTAACCAAATGAGTAGGCCTCCTACTGGAAGAAATGATGTCAATCTCAACATTCTTTCTATAAATGAAACCAGCTAAATGGTGTAGCTAAATGAATTGATGAATCACAGATTCTCTTTGGAGAGGGAAATAAGAGAATTGGTAAAGTGGATTTAATCATAGTCCTATGGGCAATAAGAAATATCATTTCATTGATATATTGATCATATATTGCATTGATCATAAGCGCTTGCAAAAAGACTACTATGAAAATTATTGTTATGTCATCTGTTACATATGATGTAGTAGTAAAAAAATTCTACTAAGATCACTATACGATCTTCCATATTAAATTATCCTGTATTTTGAGTTGGTGACTTCAGTATAAAGGTAGAAAAACAGGTGAGAATAGCAAGAAATGGGGCAGCTAGGTGGTGCAGTGGATAGTGCACTGGCCCTGGAGTCAGGAGTACCTGAGTTCAAATCCAGCCTCAGACACTTGACACTTAGTAGCTGTGTGACCCTGGGCAAGTTACCCCAATTGCCTCACAAAACAACAACAACAAAAAAGAATAGCAAGAAATACTTTGCAAAATGTGGATTAGCAAAACATAGGGAGAGAGGCCAAAGATCTGTACTATTCAATAACTACTTTATTCAAGAAAAAGAATTGGTAGGTATTTGATATAGGGAACACCGAATAACTTCACAAAAAGTGAAACAGATTATATTTATCAGACAAGAAATGACTTGTTAGGGAGGCTAGGTGGTGCAGTAGATAGAGCACCAGCCCTGGATTCAGGAGTACCTGAGTTCAAATCTGGCCTCAGACACTTGACACTTACTAGCTGTGTGACCCTGGGCAAGTCACTTAACCCCAAATGCCTCACTAAAAAAAAGAAAAAAAATATTAATAAAAAGA
The DNA here is from genome assembly GCF_019393635.1 of Dromiciops gliroides. Taxonomy (NCBI): domain Eukaryota; kingdom Metazoa; phylum Chordata; class Mammalia; order Microbiotheria; family Microbiotheriidae; genus Dromiciops; species Dromiciops gliroides. Next base: position 195,752,049 of record NC_057864.1, read on the forward strand.
AATGACTTGTTGCAATTAAAACAGAAAATTATCTTAATAAGGTGGGCCAAAAATCACAAAAGAGTCTGATGTTTTAATAACTTTTAGAAAATTCTTTTTTCTTTATTATATATGTATGAGTATATATATTTCATATATATACTGTATATGATACTGTGGCATTGTAATTTAACAGCAAAAAGTAAAGGAGTTATGAAATAGTGAAACCCTTTCATGACTTTTGGCCCATCCTGTATAAATCAACTGCCATGCCAAGGAACCAAAAGAACCTACAAAGCATCTTAGTCAACTGACCCTTGACTTGGTTGAAAAAAATGCCATGTGGAGAGTGATGGCAGTCAGACACCACTTCAATTTGGTCTGTCATTTGTTTGTACAACTTTATGGGGGGCAGCTAGATGGCGCAGTGGATAGAGCACTGGCCTTGGAGTCAGGAGTACCTGAGTTCAAATCCGGCCTCAGACACTTAACATTTACTAGCTGTGTGACCCTGGGCAAGTCACTTAACTCCAATTGCCTCACTAAAAAACAAACAAACAACTTTATGGAGAAGGATAATGGAAGATTGAGCATAAAACAGAGAAGCAGTAGAAGATTAAAAATTTTTTTTTTAAAGCTTAGAGGCCCAATTAAGCAAAGACATCCCATGGACATTTACGATTTTTAAAAGGAGGGGGGAGACAAACCAAAAAAAAGAATAGAAAAGGTCTTCAAAGATTTTTATAACAAACTTTTCACCATCAAAGACAGAAGAATCATCACAGTTGGCTTTAACATCATAGTGCTAGATATGCTTATAGAGGAGGTAGAAATGCACTGAAGAGAACAAAGATGGGGAAAAGCAGCTAGACAAGGCCAAAATGCACATGAGGAGATCTTAGCGTCCCTCATTTTCTTTTCTTTAAAGCACCATCTTCTGCATGAATCTTTTTCTGATCTCACCCAAACTGCTGTAGGGCTCCCCCTCCCAAATTACCATATGTTTAACTACTTTTTTACAAATATAGGTGTATATTTATTTACTTGGTATTTATACCACATGTATTTAAATATGAGCTTGTTGTCTCCCACATTAGAATGTTAGCTTATGGACAGGGATTATTTCACTCTTTGTGCTTATATCCTCCTTAACACAGTGCTTAGAATGTAAGATCTTAAAAGATACTTGTTGATTAATTGATAAATCTTTGTTGTAGGTGATAAAATTGTGAGGGCATTGAAGGATGGATTCCCAAAGGAGGGAAAGATACTGAAAGTGTGGGGGGAAATGTGAAGTTTTATTGGGGGGGAGAGCAACCAAGAAAATACCATGAATTACTGAGCTATGTTATTACTTTCCTCTCTATTATATTTTTTGCAGGAAGATTTTATATTTGATCTCAGAGGTGTTAGGGAACAACTTCAACTTTATTGAGTAGAGAGAGGTGACATGGTCAGACCTGTGCTTTAGGAAGACCACTCTGACAGCTGAGTAGAGGATAGACTGGAGTGGGAAAAGACTTGTCAGCAAGATCAACCAGCAGGCATTGATGAGAAGGAAAAGTCCAGATATAAGGTGATGACAGCATGTACCAGGCTCATAGTAGTGTCAGCGGACAGAAAGAGGCATATGCAAGAAACTTTACAAAGGTTAAAAAAAAAAAATGGACAGACCTTGGCAACAGATTAGATATGGGGAGTAAGAGAAAATGAAGAGTTGAGGAAGCCTGAGGGACTGGAAGGATGGTGGTGGCTTTAACAGTAATACTAGTTAGGGGGCAGCTAGGTAGCACAGTGGATAAAGCACTGACCCTGGATTCAGGAGGACCTGAGTTCACATCCAGCCTCAGACACTTGACACTTACTAGCTGTGTGACCCTGGGCAAGTCACTTAACCCCCATTGCCCTGCAAAACCAAAACGAAACAAAACCCCACAGTAATACTAGTTAGGAGGAGGGGAAGGTTTTGGAGAAAAAAATGAGTTCAGTTTTCTACATGTTGAGTTTTGTCATATCCAGTAGGCAGTTGGAGGTGCCGGACAGACAGTCAGCAAAGAGGTTAGGACTGAATAAGTTGATTTGAGAATTATTAGCATAAGGATGATGATTGAAACCATGGAATGAGACCACCAAATGAAATAATATAAGAGGAAAAGAGAAGAGGGCCCAGAATAGAGTTCTCTGGGAACCCTACTATTACATAGATGAAGATCTAGCAAAGGAGACTGAGAATGAACAGTTAGATAGGTAGGAATAAAAGGAGGAGAGAGTAGTTTCCTGAAAATCTGGAGAGAAGAAAGTATCAAGGAGAAGACAGTGATGGCTAGTGTTAGAGCCTGCAGAGAGGTCAAGGACAAGGTTTGGCAATTAAGATATCGTTAGTGGTGCCTTGTATGTAGTAATTGTTCAAATAGTTGTTGAATAATTGAATTTAATTGAATCACAGCTAGGGAAATGGAGAAATATCCAATCTCTGTAATACAGATCTCGTCCCTTTCTTGTTGAGTGATTAGACATGTTCTGATAAGGGTTTTTTCCATTTAATTGTTTAATCCATCATCCCCTACCTTAGTATATATTAACATTTATTATGTTGTTGAGTAGGACAGGGTATGAGTATCTATGAAGTCTGAGAGCTGATACAACATTCCAGGAGCCTACCTACTAAGCTCTGTAGTAATACATGTAGTAAAGAGGGCGCCTTCCCTTTTCTTTGGCTAGAGGGAGCCGCTCTGTAACTCCTGTTGCCAGCACATAGAGGAGTAAGCCAGACCAATGCCAGTCCTCACTGGAAACAACTCAGGGCTCCAGGTCTTCTCCCATTTGTTTTTTCTTTTCTTTTTCTTTTTTTTTTTTTTTTAAGTGAGGCAATTGGGGTTAAGTGACTTGCCCAGGGTCACACAGCTAGTAAGTGTTAAGTGTCTAAGGCCGGATTTGAACTCAGGTACTCCTGACTCCAGGGCCGGTCCTCTAGCTGCCCCCCATTTGGTTTTTTTTGTTTTTGTTTTTTTTGTTGTTGTTGGGGGTTTTTTTGGTCTTTTTGCAGGGCAATGGGGGTTAAGTGACTTGCCCAGGGTCACACAGCTAGTAAGTGTCAAGTGTCTGAGGCCGGATTTGAACTCAGGTCCTCCTGAATCCAGGGCCGGTGCCTTTTCCACTGCGCCACCTAGCTGCCCCCCCCCCATTTGTTTTTAATATGTAGTGGATTTACAAAGGGAGCCAAGATACCTGGAGATATTCTGGCACTGATTTTAATTCCTATAAAAACATGTGCAGGATTTTTTTTTTAAGTAATGAAAGGGTCAAACTTTCTTTGCCTACAGTAGAATGCTGTCTTATGGAACTAGTCTTGTTTAGTCTGACCTTTGAAGCTTTTAGAGATAATAACCTAACTGCTAGAAATTCCAGTAGAAGGGAAATCTATCCTTAACTCTGCCAATTTATTGCCTCTTCTTTGTTTTGGATCATACTGTATGGGTAAGGACTAACAGAGAAGAGACTGCTCTTAAGTTATTTGCCAACAGGGGACTTGCTAACTATCTTTCAAAGATTTGAAAGTAAACTTGTTCTGCTTGGCTCCAAAAGTTAAAGCCAGGAGTATTGGGTAGAAGTCATAGAAGCAGATTGAAATTTGATGTGAAGAAAAACTTATGAAAAATTAGATCTATCCAAAAGTGGAATGGGCTGCCTCATGAGGTTGTTGTTTGTCCTTCATTCTCCAAGAGAAGACTATGGCATCGGGGAAGTGATGTCATGACTTGTAATGAATTGGGTTTAAGTGAGGAAGGGCTGTGCAAAATCACCAGCCTCACTCTCTTCCAGAGCTATCTGAGTTTAGTGGCAAGAAATGTATCAGGACAAGTGAATGGCCCAGGATGCAGTAGGAGACCTTAGCTTTTTAAACTAAGGCCTTTCACAGGTCTCAGTTTGCCCGGTGCAGTAACTTGTGTATTTAATTGGCATTTCTTTCAAATAGACTAATGAGCACATATTAAAATTAAATTTTTTTTTGGTGAGGCAATTGGGGTTAAGTGACTTGCCCAGGGTCACACAGCTAGTAAGTGTCAAGTATCTGAGGCCGGATTTGAACTCAGGTCCTCCTGACTCCGGTGCTCTATCCACTGCACCACCTAGGTGCCCCTTGGTGCTCTTTTTAAAAATTTTCTTTCCCTTCTCAGAAATTTACCATTCTTGACATAAGGCCACAGAGTTCTTTGGGAGACTCAAAAATGTACAATAGAGATAGTAGGGAGATGCAGAACCAGAAAGAGTATGAGAATATATGGTGGCTCCCAAGAAGAAGAGGAGATTTAAGCTTTTTCAGATCACAAATAGTCATAAAACCTGTTTTCGATTTGGAATTTTGCAAATAAAGTGACTAAACTATCCATACCTTTTAACTCAGAGATTCAACCCAAGGAAATCATTGGTAAAAGGACCCCCATAAAATCTATGAATGGTAAACAGTGATCTACTCGGTATTTCTCAGATTTACCTCCCCCCAACTCTCATTTTCCCAACTTTATGCCGAGATTTGGGGAATTGGTATGGCATTTCTACTATAGTAGCTCGATGGCATTAGTGGAAGTTAATACTACTACTAATCATTTTCTTTTTTTCTTTCTTTTTCTTTTTCTTTTTCTTTTTTTTGTTTTTGTTTTTGTTTTTTTTAGTGAGGCAATTGGGATTAAGTGACTTGCCCAGGGTCACACAGCTAGTAAGTGTTAAGTGTCTGAGGTCGGATTTGAACTCAGGTCCTTCTGAATCCAGGGCCAGTGCTCTATCCACTGCACCACCTAGCTGCCCCGTTTCTTTTTCTTTTTAATTTTTTAGTGAGGCAATTGGGGTTAAGTGACTTGCCCAGGGTCACACAGCTAGTAAGTGTCAAGTGTCTGAGGCTGTATTTGAATTTAGGTCCTTCTGAATCCAGGGCCGGTGCTCTATCCACTGTGCCACCTAGCTGCCCCCTAACCATTTTCTTAATTGAGAAAGTCATGTTGCCCTTTTATCCTGACATTGTTCTTTGTTACTTTTTCATATGATGTATTTCTCGAAGGAACCTTACAGATAATCCAGTATAACCCCCAATCTTTTTTTCTTTTTTTTTTTTTTGGTGGGGAAATGGGTGTTAAGTGACTTGCCCAAGGTCACACAGCTAGTAAGTGTCAAGTGTCTGAGGCCGGATTTGAACTCAGGTACTCCTGACTCCAGGGCCGGTGCTCTATCCACTGCGCCACCCAGCTGCCCCATAACCCCCAATCTTGAAATAACAGATTTGGGTTAAATGACTGACCTAATGTGATATAGCTAATTGGGGTGGGGTTAAGATTTTTGAACCCAGGTCCTCTAATTCTAAATCTAGTGTGGCTTTTTTTGTTTGTTTTGGTTTGTTTTGGTTTTTGGTGAGGCAATGAGGGTTAAGCGACTTGCCCAGGGTCACAAAGCTAGTAAGTGTCAAGTGTCTGAGGCCGAATTTGAACTCAGGTCCTCCTGACTCCAGGGCCGGTTCTCTATCCGCTGCGCCACCTAACTGCCTCCTAGTGTTCTTTTTTTTTTTTAATTACATCACCTCTTTTGCTTCTTTTAAATATTTTCTCTCACCAAGGTAGTAGTGGGGTTGGATGGGCAAAGAGCCTAAATTGTTATACTGTGACCTCTCCCAGTTGCATGTTGTTTCTCCCATTAGACTGTGAGCTTCTTAACGGTGGAAACCATCTTTTAACTTTCTTTGTATCCTAAGTGCTTAGCACAGCGCCTGGCACATCATAGGTTCATAATAAATGCTTATTGACTGACTAACAATTCAGTTTAGCCATTAACACTATGCTACATGCTATGAAAAATAGAAAAGAAATGTAAGATATAATCTCAATATCTGTGAACTCTTTTGGCAAAATATGACATGTGAAGCATTTAAACAACATGCTTGCATGTGATTGTGCCAAAGTGTGTAGTAAAGATAAATAGTGTTATGGGAAATCAAATTAAGAAGGTGGAAACTCTGTGGACTGGAGTCATTGGAAAAGCTAACATGGACAAAGGTTGGACTTAAACAGTCCTTGAAGGATTGATGAAATTTATATAAATAGAAAGAAGAGGCAGTGGATTTTCTGGCTGGGAGAACCTCAAGAGCAAAGGCATAGAGAGAGAAGCTAGCAAGTGAAAGAAAGAGGTCAAAGTTCTAGGGTTTCTCTATATTTGCTGCTAGCAGTAGGCTTGATAAATCTCAGGTCAGATGAGCTTTGAGTTGCTAGACTCAATAAGCAATAAAGAATTTTAACTTTTCCATGCAAATGTAACATAGAATAATGCTCAGCTTGTGACCTTACCCAAAAATGCATTCATTCATTTTCCTTAATTATTGGAGGGGAGCCTTTTGGGAAGGATTTGAAATATGCTGATCCATTCTAGAAATGGGAGCCAAATGGAATTCAAGACCTTTTAAGTTACAGTTGTAACAGAATGAACAAAGTGACCTAGGCCTCAGGCCTCAGAGAATACACAGTCACATAGATGTCATTCAAAGTCATACCTAAAATATGGCAAATTGGAGTATTTGCCCCAGATTCCAAGGAGGAGGCAACAGCAAAAGAAGCTGGCATTTGCAGACAATAAAAATCTTCATGTCACTCAACCTGTCTCACTGAGGCAACATGGATAGCTGAGAGTGACTTCCTAACAATAACACCCCATTTTCCCATTTCACACATGGTCTCTCACTGCCGGCTTCCTTCCCTTCCAGATTTCCCAAGGTTCTCTGGCTTACTGTTTGTTGGCCTCATCAGTCTCTGCCTCTGCCTCTGCCTTTCTCACAATCTCACTTAAGAGCAATTTTCCATCAACTTTTCCATGAAGTCATCAAGCAAGAGTGGAGGTTCTGAGATTTTTCCTTTTCCTCAATTTCTCCCAGTTAAGCTCTACATACACTGGTATATGAACTAAGCTTCAGCTGACTGTTCTGCTTCACCACCTCCCTCCTTGCCTCTGCCTCACAGAGTCCTTTTCTTCATTTAGGATGGAGCTCCTTCTTCATGAAATCTTTGCTGATTCTTTACCTGCTAGTGCACTTCTCCCCAAGGATTACCTTGTATTTAACTGCTTTATGCATCTTTGTATTTATTTACTTTATATTTGTGCTCTATGCATATATTATATGTATGTATGTATGTGCCTATCCCTTCCTTGTGAGTAGGGATCATTTCATTCTTTGTGCTTTGTATCTCCATTGTCTATAGAAATGCCTGGAACATGATGGTTGCTTAATAAATAAGTGTTTGTTAATTTATTTAGTTGCTTGTTTGACACTTGAATTGCTGCTACCAGGAGGTACAGTACTTCCATTCATGCATTAAAGGAAAAAGCTGCCTTAAGTTTCACATCCAGATTAAGTATTATCATTACTATACAGAGTAATACTGCAGGGATGATACTGGGGACATAAAGAAGAAAACATCTTTATTTAAGAGATCTACTGTCTTTTGTTAGCTCTTTTGGGGGTATCAGTCTCTCTCGACATTGTTTTCAATCAGCTAACCCCAGGCTTCTCTTGTACCTTGAAGGGAAGTCTCACCTCCTAATTCCTAGGGAAGGAACCATTAACATAAGCACATTTTGCTTCTCCACTCCCTTTTTTACCATTCAGCTGTACATTCTATTTGCTTCCCATTCCCTTAGATTTCTAGACCATCTTCTTTCTAAACTTGCCTTATTCATCTCTTTTTTCCCCACGCATTTTCCATTGTGACATTTGCATGGACTGTATTAGGTGCCTAATAACTGCTTGCCTCCTTGTTTTTATCCTGTCTAATCTCTGAGTCTCCTTAGTTCCCTGGTAATCTTCATTTTCTCTTTCTTTTCCAATATATCTCGTTTTCTCTTTATCACCTTATAATTCCCTTAAGATGCTTGTTTCCCATTTATGATACTCCTCCTTTGTTATCTACTGTTACTGTTGGTTGTGTTTTCTGTTCTGATGATAACTACAATCATTTTAATGCTTGTTTGTTAAGTGTCTGTTATGTTTAAGTAACTGTTCTTAGACACTGGAATTAGAGATAAAAATGAAAGTCACAGATATACAGATAAGTATTAGAAAAGGTAGGAAAGTGAGATGGAGGCAAAGGAAAGGCACAGACAAAGTGTTCTAGGAATATTTAAGAGGAAAGAGAGGGCTTTGGGGGGGGGGAGGAGGTGGGGGCTCATGGAAGGCTACATGGTGGAGGTGGCCCTGGACTGATTTCTGAAGGAAGATGATGATTCTGAAAATTGAAGATGAGGAAGAAAGTATATTCTAGGCATAGGGGACAAATACTGTAAATGTGAACAGGTGGCAGATGACCTGTTGAATTCTGAAAATACTTTAATTGGAAAGAAAGAAACAAGCATTTATTAAGCTCTGTGCTAAGCACTTTATAAATATTATCTTATTTGATCCTCACAATAACCCTGAGAGATAGATCCTGTTATTATCCCCATGACTTGGTCAAGGTCATACATTAAATGTCTGAGGCTGGATTTGAACTCTGATGGTCCAGGCTCATTGTTTCCTAATCCAAACAGAGAGTATATGACAAAGAAGCTCTGAGTGACCCAACGGGGGAGTCAGAAGATAGGAGTTTGAAATATGACCCCAGCAAGTCCGTTAACCTTTCCAGGCCTTAGTTTCTTCACCTCTAATTATTTAAACTAGGTAATTCCTAAGGTCCCTTCCAATTCTGATAGCATATTGTTTCACTATGAAGGCTATCTTTAATGTTAATTATAATCATATCTCACCCATGTAAAAGTGTTGGTAGGGGAAGAAGTATGCAACATGATCTGATTTCATGCCTCATCCCCTTGAAGCCATGTCAGCTCTTCACTCCGGGTAAAGACTAGAGTCTAGGCTGCTGTGGTTCCATAAGGAAGGGCATGAAAACTGCTACAGGGGAAGTTATTTTTGCTAGGAGATAACATGGCAGAGAATCTTCAGTCATTACCTGGAGGAATAGAAGATGCATGACTACAGTCCTGCCATGAATGCAGGAAGGGAGCCATAACAGTAGATGAGGTACATTATTCCAAGGGGTCACAACCTTTGAAGTTAGCTTCAGAGTCAATAGTGTAGAGTGTTGGAAAGAGAATGAAATGTCTCTGTATGGACAGAAAAGCTGAAATATTTGTCTGCGGTGGGTTTGTCCAGCTGTGTTAAAGGTCTGAGGACTTTTCTTGTGAGTGTGCCTGTATGTGTATTCCAGCAAACATATACTTGAAAAATTACCTGCCAAAGTGATCATTCCTAACTTGTCTTTCTCCTTTCCTTGGCAGAGTGATGTAAGGATCAAGTTTGAGCACAGTGGGGAAAGGCGGTAAGTAGCCCTCTTTACTACTAATGAGACAGAGGTTTGGTAAATTGCTTAGTTAGGACATGCAGTGCCCAGGGAAGTGAGTCTTCTTGCAGTGGGTGGTCTCTGGGTTCAGGGAGGCAAGGCCCAGAAGAGTCACAACAGGCTTTCTAAGAGACCATATATTCCTGGTCTGGGAACTGGAAGAGATTTTTCTTGCTATAGTTTTACTTATATTCTGCTGTGATGAAATCTGGACCCAAGATTGCACTGCTCTTTTGTTGGTAAGATGAAGCCAAGACAAAGGCTTCCTACCTTTAGCATCCACTAAGGCCTCACTGCCTCAGAGGATAAGAGACAGCAAGAGACAGCCATGTTCAGAAGCTCTTGCTTTATTTATAGTATTTACTTCAGGGTTAGCTCACTCTAAGGCATGGATGGATCTATAAGCTCACAGAGTTCCTTGATACACCAATTTTGTCGGTGATGGGAGGCTTCATAGATGTGACAAAGAGACAGAAAGGTTTCCTTTCTTTTCTCCAGATATGAGAGCTTTTTAGTGACAGTAGAAGTGAAGTTGTCAAACGTCTTTGGGCTGATGGGAGAAAGTGAGCTTTTTACACCTGCAGTAGGAAATGCCTTTTCTCCACTACTTTTGTTTTAGTTGTCTTGCATTATGAGATGAGGTTTCTAGTGCTAAGAAACAAAAATGACCTTTTCTGAAACTAAATGTTTCTAGTGCCATTTTGTGTGTCCCAGAAAGTTCACGTCCTATTACTGCATCTTTCCCTTTTCGTATCTCTTTCCCTTTCCCTCTCTCTGTCTTTCTCCCTCTTTTTCTCTCCCCCCTCCCTTTCTCATCTTACTCTTTCCCTTCTCTCCTCTCTTTCTCTCCCTCCCCCCTTCTGAGCTATTCTTTTTTCTGCCTTACTTCTCTCCACTACCCACCACCCCTCCCTGGAAAAGTTCTTTTTGTACCTTTGAGAAGACTAGATGATTCTCTGGGGACAATATTTCTCTTGATTCAAAAGATCAATTTCCCTTAATTATAAGAGCTACATGATCTACTCTTGACCTATGTACTGTACTCATTGGTGGTTCTTTGCCTACTAGCTGTCTATAGCCCACTTGAAGACTGCTTTGTGTATTCTTGGAACAGATTCAGTTCTTTTCCTCTCAAAATTCAAGAGAAACAACTTTGAGTATATGTGACTCTATAAGGATGGTGGATCAATTAGTTCCTGTAAAAAATACATGGCACTGTAAGCTCTGGAGAAGGAGATGAATGACTTATTTTAAAAGCAGCTCAGTCACTAACCTGAAGCATGGTTGCTTTCTGATTTTAGTGTTGTAGCAGCTATTACAGGGTGAAAATATGGCAGCCATTTAGCCTATGCCTGGGAAAAGCATGATCATTATTTCTTGCCAGTCTGCTTGTCTTAATGCTCTGATGCCATGTTAGAGTTTCAGTGCTGTTCTCAGATTTGTAAAGAACAAACCCACTTAACTATGTTCTGAACTCAGCCCCAGTGTTTGATCTCAATGCTGTTTGTTAGTAGCTCAGAGGTTAATTTGTCACCCTAACATTATTGCTTTTTATACTTCTTTCCCAAAGTAGTGTTTGAGAGAGCTTGGAACAGAAGAGATTTTTCAGAAGAAAAGTTGAATAAAAAGCTCAGTTGTATGTGAGTCTAATTATGCAGTTACGCTAGCCTGAATTCCTCATTCCCAAAGTGCTCCTTTACAGTGAGCAGACTTGATCTGAGAAAGTGAATGTGTGTTTTGGTATCAAAGAAACTGCCAGATCTAACCACAGATATTTAAGGTGGTCAGACAGGAATGGACTTCTGAAGTCCTGAATGTCAGGGATTTAGTGTCATAATATTTTAAATTACATACTCTTTTTATGAAGCTGTTTGTAGGAGCAATGGCATTTCAATGTTCGTGTATAGTGTATATATTTGAAGCCTTAATACAGAGTTTAAGTACACCAGTGCCAAGTTCAAACTACCTTATGCCAAATGACTGTAGAAATCTATTGATTTCTTTTAAAAATACATTTTTATTGATAGAATTTGTTTTTATATCACCTATATTGCCCCTCTTCCCCCAGCCATCCTTTATAATGAAAAAATTTTTAAAAAATAAGAAAGAGCCATAGAGCTTAAATAACCAACCCATCCAAAAATCTGAAATTTCTGTAATGTTCCACACCCACATTTCCACACCTACAGAGAAGAAAGAGAGAGGCACCTTCTCATATTGCTTCTTTGGGACCAATATTGGTCATTATAATTTCACACCATTTGGTTTCATTTGTTTTGTTGTTAATCTTTCTATTTATATTGTTGTAGTCATATTTCTGCTTCTACTTATTTCAGTTATAATTATAAGTTCTGTAGCTCTTTTTGATCTCTCAGTCTGAATCTGAGATTGGCTGAGAGAGAGAGAGACAGGGAAGGGTGATTTCCTACCTCCTGCCCCCTAGTTTGCCAAGGGATTTTTCTTTGCCATTAGAGGTACTCAGGTTTATTTTTGTTTTTGTTTTTGTGGGGCAATGGGAGTTAAGTGACTTGCCCAGGGTCACACAGCTAGTAAGTGTCAAGTGTCTGAGGCTGGATTTGAACTCAGGTACTCCTGACTCCAGGGCCAGTGCTCTATCCACTGCACCACTTAGCTTCCTCTGTTAGAGGTACTCAGAATGTAAAAATATACATTCAAGTACACTTTTTTGGAAACTTAGTCTCTAATAGCATTAATGATGCTTTAAGCTAACATGATAGACTTAAAGGACAATCTCCAAAGTTCTGACCTTCTAGTACCATCAGCCTACCCAGAAAAATCTTTTTTTTGGGGGGGGGGGGCAATGAGGGTTAAGTGACTAGCCCAGGGTCACACAGCTAGTAAGTGTCAAATGTCTGAGGCCATATTTGAACTCAGGTCGTCCTGAATCCAGGGCCTGTGCTTTATCCACTGCGCCACCTTAGCTTCCCTACCCAGAAAATCTGAAGAAAATATTGCTGCTGAATATTGAACTGGTGTCTAGCCTTTCTGTTGATGATCTCAAGGCAGAAGGAATGTCTATAGTGGTTAACAGGAAGCTTAAGAATGACACATTCTTAATTGTAATAATTAAACTTAAAGAAGAATTGAGAAAATATACCTCTCTTTCCTCTCTGCAGAAATGGAGGAGGGGGAAAGATAGGTATAGAATATTTTATATACTTTCAGGCACCACTGATATATTGATTGGTTTTGCTGAATTGCTTTTTTCTTCTATTTCAATCTCTGTTACAAGGGGTGGCTTACTAGGCAGGTAATGAGAGAGGGATAAATTTTGAAATGAAAGCGATAATAAGAACAAGATATAAAAAGATTTTTCAAAGAATAACGTAACTACTCATTGTAGATGAGTTAAATTAGCAGTGTCAGCTACAAAAACGAAGGAAAGTAACTTTTTTTTTAATGTATGAGGTATTTTATTTTTTCCGTTACATGTAAAGATAGTTCTCAACTTTTGTTTATACATGCTTTACAATTTCAGATTTTTCTCCCTCCCTCCCCTCCCTCCCCCCCTCCCCTAGACAGCAAAGTAACTCTTGAAAGGGAAGTTTAAGGAAATTTGTAAGTCTGGCCTAGGAGTCCTCTGTGAACATCAGATTACTCAAGTGACAGTCATAGGCATCTACAAAAAGGACAGTGAAAAGGGCCTTTCAGATCTTAGAACTGACTTATCGAGTCAGTTTTTCCCACTCTTTACCACAAATTTCTAGATTTCCTATAGTATTTGTGCCATAGTTTTTTAAGCTTCACAAGTGTGACTGGCATGATAACACTTGGTGTTGGCAAATTTGGGCCAAGCCTTAGTGGTTGGTATAGATAATCCAAAAACTGGAAATATTCAACATTTTCAGCTGTGACAGTACCTATGTATACCATTGATCAGCCTAACACATTAATGTTCACACCTGTGGAAGTATGGGGGAGAGGGGATGAATGAAGAGAGGGAGAAGAAAAATAATTATTTATCCCTTTATATTTCAAACACATAGCTTACTGCATCTTTTTCTACTTTTCAGAATTATACCATTTAGCCGTCCTGTGAGATATGAAGACGTGGAACAAAAGGTGAAGACAGCATTTGGGCAACCTCTAGTTCTCCATTATATGAATAATGAGGTAAGAGAACAGAATGATACCTTTGAAGCCAAGATGAGGACAGCTATCCATCTCCTTCTTCCTCCTTGTTCAGATGAGGACTTTTTTCTAGTTTTTCCATTTCTGTATTTTTCCTTCTTTGGAATCCATCTTCATAGCTCTCACAGCAACTTGATTTCTGCTCTTTCCTCTAGGGGAGAAAATACAAGCATCTTCATTTCTCTCCTTCCTGTTCACAGTGGGTAGCTCTGACTCCCATGGTATGATCAAGGTCCTCTGAGTCTCCTTTAAGCTGTGTGAGGGGATCTCCATTCTTTCCAGCTTTGTGCACTGCTTCCAAGAGGAAAGGTGGGCTCAGTGTTGGGGACAGGGCAGCTTGTTGGGTAGAATCCTCATCTGAGAAACAGAAATGCAGGTTTCTCTGCCCCATGGAACTTCAGTTTTTGATTACCCACAAGTAAATTTTCTGTATTGTACTTTGTTTCAAAAATTGGTTTCAAGATTTTACTGAAAATTAGCACCTACTTGGCTTTGTAACCTTAACTTCCCAAACTCTCCCTTATTTACTTTTACTTCAGGTTTAGGGGTTTGGGAGGGAAGTCCCTCTTGGGATTTATACTTCTTTTGACCTTTTAATTTCTTCCCTCCAGGGAAAGTTTGAAAAATGGCAACTTGGTTTTGGTTGGTGCATTGTATAACTAAATAAGCTATTCATACAGTTTTGGGGTTATCTGTGGTAGAGTCTCTGGGTGCCTGCATGCTAAAAAGGTGAAACTGAGAGAAAAGGTATTTATTTCCAACATGTAGTGGAAACTTCATTGAATTCTTCCTCTCTGTGGTACTGAGCTTCTCAAATACTACTTGTGGAGCAGAAGCTTTGGAAAGCCTTAGATTTGCGTCTGGTGGCAGATTCTGTCTGTCTGAGGGCCTAGCTAGTCTCCAAATGGAGAGACTCACCTCTAAGTTGGCCATAGGGAATAGGATTTTTCAGAATTTGTCAGTCATAGCAACTCTTAAACTTCTAAGTCATAGAGCAGCTGCTATCTGCTTCAGTAGAGGGAGAGCCCACACCCACAAAATCACCGATCTAGTTAGGTAGTGAAGTGTAGAACAGAGAGATTACAAGAGTTGAGCAGAGAGTCAGGATAATTTTTAGTTCCTCTTGAAGCATCTTTTCACATTATCAATCAAGCATTTAGGGAACAATTACTAAATCCCATCTGGGATACAAAGAAAAAAGTGAAATAGTCCCTGCTCTTAAGGAACATGTAGTGTTTTAAGTATATAATAGTATCATTATTTTGTTTGAAATATATTAGACACTTTCTGTGTAGTTTGGACCTATAAATCTGGGGCAAGGGGTAATATTTTAAATCTGAAGGCTAAATTTTTCTTTTCTTTTTTTTTCTTTTTTTTGGGGGGGGGGCATGACAATGAGGGTTAAGTGACTTGCCCAGGGTCACACAGCTAGCGAGTGTCAAGTGTTCGAGGCCAGATTCAAATTTAGGTCTTCCTGAATCCAGGGCTGGTGCTTTATCCACTGCGCCACCTAGCTGCCCGGAAGCCTAAATATTTCTTGTTTGTATTATAACATCAAAAATTGGATGTATTGCCTTCTAGTTCATGAAAATTAGGCATGTCCAACTTTCCATCTTTTTGGATGGAATTAAGAAGTATGGAAGATCTGAAAAACATAGTGAAATTTATTTTGAAATTAGACTTCTTAATAGTCAAATTAGTAAGAGAATAAATATTCAATTTAAACAAACAGAATTTGAGTCAAGATGGGAGAAATCCAGACTTCAGATTAAATATTTAAAACATCAAAAGCATCAAGATAAGTACTGAGGTCTTTTTTTCTGTTAAGTATGCCACATATACAGTTTTAGGGTAACCCATATATAAGGTGGCTGATTGTGTATGTTGATGTAAAAAAGGTAAAAGAAGAGAGGAACAGTCAAGGAAGGGAGCAGTAATGTGGTCATAAGGGTGCACCAGGAGAAAAAATACAGAGGACCCACAGAAAGTGAATGTTCCATATCAGACCTCTAAGGAAAGAAGAAAAGACTTTTCCCCAATCAGTCTTCACTGACTCCAGAAAAGAGAGAACCCTGTGACCCCTATTGATTTCTCTTACCTAAAATCAGCTAATATGCTGTTAATGAAGGTTAGTTTTAGATAATAAAGGCATTCCAAAAGGTGAAATATTATTTTCTTTTTCAATCCATGTTGACCAAAAACTTATATATTTCCAAAATTTCTATTAAGAATTATATTTCAGATACCAACAAAATGAATTCTTAGAATAACAGCCATATCTGCATTCAGATTTATGTATAGAAAGACATTCTATTATTAATTTTTGGGTGGGACAATGAGGGTTAAGTGACTTGCCCAGGGTAATACAGCTAGTAAATGTCAAGTGTCTGAGGTCGGATTTGAACTCAGGTCCGCTTGAATCCAGGGCCAGTGCTTTATCCATTGCACCACCTAGCTGCCCCTAGAAAGACATTCTGAAGCCAGACATAAACTCTGTTTAGATTGTCCATCATTTGAATGAGATTCCTCTCACTCTATTTATGTGAATGAGTAATAGTTAACCATGGTTTTCACTTTCATATTTTAGATCCCTTTACCATCCTATTTCTTTTCCTTTTTTTAAGCCCCCTAGCCCTTAGTGTAAAAACCTCTTAATTTGGTGCCCATACACCAAGGCTTTGTTTGTTTGTTTGTTTTTGCAGCACAGATTCTCTTATTCTTAAATTTATCCTTTCTCATCTGAACTGAAGAATTTGCTGTGGATATGCAAGATCTTATCTCTGCACATGCTAGCAAAGCATTTATGAGAATCATTTAATACTTGGTCTATGATTTTTTGTTGTTATATGATATTTTTTACAAGGAAATTAAAAGGGACTGAAAACCAAAGTCCTATTATTCATATTACATAAGACTCTTTTCCCTAAGCTTTGGGATGTTAATCTTGCTGTGCTGTATGACTTTACATTCCAGTTTGAATAGCAATTTCTACTTTCCTAGATCCCTTCTTGCTTTTTAATTATAACTGATACTTATATGTCACTTTATGTCTACAAAGCTCTTTCCTCATAATAACCCCTTGAGTAGGTAGTACAAATATGATTATCCCTGTTTTACATCTGAGGAACTGAGAGTCACAGAGATTAAATATCTTGCTCCCGCTCCTGTTCATGCTAGCAGTGTGTTGGAGATAGGTTTTGAAATCAGGTCTTCTAACTCCAAGTCTAGTGCTTTTCCCATGGCACCACATTGCCCCTCTGATATTTCTTTTCTTTTCTTTTCTTTTCTTTTTTTTTTTTTTAGTGAAGCAATTGGGGTTAAGTGACTTGCCCAGGGTCACACAGCTAGTAAGTATTAGCTGTCTGAGGCCAGATTTGAACTCAGGTACTCCTGACTCCAGGGCTGGTGCTCTATCCACTACGCCATCTAGCTGCCCCCCTCTGATATTTCTAATATTGTTAGCAAAACTGTTGAACCATTTAAGTAGTTTCCAAATTCTATACTAGTAGTGGAACAAATAATCCTGCTTGTTTTGGAGTAAATGGTGTATTGGGAAAGAAAACAGTTGTCAACAAATGCCTTTGAGAGTCTCTTTGGATATTTTAGGACCTAGGGGTGTCTCTAAAATATCTCTAAAATTGAATTGAATTTATACTTGTCTTTGTAAGATGTAAATATGAAGCATCTTTATGGGCTTATATATTACATTATTTTCTTTTTGTGTATCTTATGTTACAGCTTTCCATCCTGCTGAAAAATCAAGATGATCTTGATAAAGCAATTGATCTTTTGGATAGAAGCTCAAGTATGAAAAGCCTTAGAATATTGCTGCTGTCCCAAGATAGAAACCATGTAAGTAACTGATAATATGTCCTGTCCCAGCAACTAAGAAGAGGAACTGATTCCTGTCTGAAGGCCCGCTGTACTTCCTTAAAAGAATTCTGCATAGCTTAGCCACTTTTCTAAAGAAAGAATATTAAAGAAATCCATTAAAGAAATCTGTTGTGTTGGTGCCCACTGTTGTGAGAATTATCTGGGTGGAATTATTAGTTCTTATTGCTAAATGGGGAACTCATTTTGTTTGCAGGATTTGCTTGGGAATCTTTTGATTTCATTGAGAAGCCAGAATGTAACCACCTGACTTTTTTGATTGGTACCGTCAGGGAAGAGACTAACCTCCTTGGCTCTTGGCTACAAGTAGCTCTTAAAGTTTTTCATTCATTGGTCAATTGTTGTTTTAAACATCTATTTTTGTAGCATTTTAGTAAGTGCTATAATTTCCTTTTCTGAGAATAGCAGTCTTCAGTGTGCTCTGCGACTTGTTCTAAAATTCAAATATAGGCTATATTGGTATCTGGATGAATTTCCTAATTAACACAGGAAAAGAAGGGAAAGGAGGCTGTTTACTCTTAGTGACTTTACTATTAACTGGCCTCTCCCCCTCCATTTTTCTCTTTAACCCCTTTCTATTCATGACAACATGAAATGACAAATGTAGTTCAGAGTAGAAGAATCAAAGGGCACTTTTTTTCCCAGAAATTTTTGGTTGTTTTACTTTTGTTGCAGTGGCAAGTGGAAAAGAAGAGATGATATAGCATGTGAGAGATAGAGACTTTACAAGAAAGGAAACAATGCCCCCTCTCTCTTGTTGATCAGGTTTGAAGGCAACAGGAAAGATCCTAAGCAACATGAAAGATGTAGCACTGTTTGCATCCAGCCCAGGTTGTCTACAATTTGAATTTGAAGGGTTCTCTAACTCCAACTCCCATAGCTCTTCTGCAGCTCTGCCCTTCCCTTGGGGCATGTGCAGGAAGGAAACTCTCCCTTTTGTTCAATGGAAAAAAGCCCAAAGACCTGCATGACCTCTTGCAACTCACCCAGCTGCTGCCTCCCTAAATGGCAGACAGTTTGTATTAGCAATCAGAAGCCAGGGAATGTGCCTTTTCTTAAAGGTCTGTATTGCTGCACACGTTTTGTTGGACTGAATCCCGTCTAAGACCTGTTCTTTAATCAGGGCTTGCTCTGCCAGATTTTTTTTTTTTTTGGAAGCCCAGTTACAGAGGGCTTCTTAGAATTCTTTCTTTTGCTTTTGAGGAGTAGAAAGTAGTGGATAGCTGATATTGAACAGCATCATTTGTAGACTTTCCCACCCACCCTAACTTTGGGGCAAGGTTTAAGTAATTAATAAATAGGGAGCTTACCCTAAGCATTTGTTACAAAGATGTATTGTGGGGTTGGTTTGCCCTGCCTTATTGCATTGAGGCAGAGAGGACTACAGGTAGGAAGTCTGCATTCAGGAGAGTGCGTTCTAACATTGCTAAAATATACACTATATACTTGTATAATGTCTAAATGTTGCCCATTTAGAATGATAAGGATCATTTTCTGGAAATTCTTAGATGTTAAAAATAGAAAATGTCCTTTTCTGTTTAACTTCTTTATTCAAATGATTTACCTGCTGAAATAACAAATAGTGGTTTCTTTTTAACTTATCACATCAAATCTAAACTGAACCCAGCTTCCAAGGCCCTCCCGCTATTGTGTTCCTGGCTCTCCTAAACTTCATCTTTCAGTATACTCCAACATGGCTCTTTTGATGTAACCAGACTGGTTTCTTTACAAAACCCTGCTTGTTCTCACCTCTGCACTGCTGCTTATGTCTTTCCTCTCCTGAAATGCCCTCTCTTCTCTTATCTACCCATGTTACTTTCTTCAAGTGCCAGCACTCAGAATTCTAGTCCCTCAAGATGCTATTTCTGTTTGGAGGATGGATCATCATTTGTCATTAATATTGCAGATGGAATTCTGGGTCAAGTACTAGATGGTTTCTGAGATTCCTTCCAACTTTGAGATTCTGTGATTCTGACTAACTCTGAACGCTTAAATTGTTTCGCCAGATGTATGCCTCATCAATGAACTGCAAGCTCTTTGAAAGCAGAAATCTTTGCATTTCCTTCATCTTCTCTTCCTCCTTCTCCTTTGCCTAATATATAAAACATAGGTTATGAGAAATGTTTGATGAATTGTGAGGGAATCTAGATCTCTCATCCAAAACACCTTTTCCTTGTAAGAGAAGATGAAGTGCAAGGATAGTCTAACGATCTTGGTATACTGTGAACAAGCTAATTTAGCTATTATTCTCAACCCTACCAGTGATGGGAATGCACATGTCATTTTACCATTCTGTGTCAGTTTTCTCATTTGTGGACAGTATTTCCTATTTTATTATTATTGAATCTTAATGTTATAATAAATATAAAAGAGGATTTCTACATAAGGTACAGCTCTATATAAGATATAGACGATATAGACACAATCTCTTTCCCTTGCAAATTTGCCTTTAAGATCAACTTTAATAATGAGATTTTGCTTTTGGAATTTCATCAGCTAGGCTTACAAATGAGTCTGTCATTCCACAGCAGTGACTTTATCCAAAGTTTGGAATGTCATAGCAGCTTCTGCCTTCAAGACACCCTTTATTTACCTGCTTGGCTTAATGTTCTAATACCAACTGATAATCCTTACCTCATGTCTTCACTTTCTACAGTGTGCCCCCATCTTTAAAACATTTTTGCTGAATCTGTTAGTTATTACTCTATCATTCTTCTCCTATTCATATTTAGGTTTTTCAGATTTGCTATGTCTTCCATCTGCCCCAGATTCTTTTCTAAATCTCTTTTGGGTTTTCTTCAGTCTGGTTTCTGGCTTTACCATTATACAATATTATAAAATTACCTCCTCAAAGGTAAATAGTTAACCCACTTATGAACAGGTCCCAGGTCCTCTATTTCTCTCTGAGGCTTTCTGAGATTGAACATCCTTTCTGTATCAGAGTCCCTCTCTGTCTCTAGCAGCTGTTGCCCTGCCAAATCTTGGTTTGATGTTACCTTTCAAGTTGAATTTTAGGGATTCCCTTCCCTTGTTCCCTTCTTTTCCTTCCCTCTCAACTTAGTTGTTCCCTAGGCTTCTTCCTTGGGTCTTTTCCATTTCTACTGGCTACCTCATATAGTGGTTCCATTCAAATGGCTGCTTCTCTTACCTGTATCCATAAGACTCTTAAATTTATTTTTATAACTCTGTCTTTTTCCTTTTTCACAGATCTCTTAACTACCTCAAGACTTCCATTGCCTGATAGCTTGATGCTACCTTAAACTTAATTTGATCAAAGCTAATCTCCTAGCCTTTACAGCTAAGCCTTTACTACTTTACTACTTCCCCATCATTGTAGATGCCAACACAATCATACCTATTTTTCAAGTCTAAAATCTTAGACTAACCATTTCTTTATGTTCTTACAATTAATCTTTTTTCTTTCTTTCTTTATTCCTTCCTTCCTTCCTTCCTTTATTTTTTTTGAGGGGCAGTGAGGGTTAAGCGACTTGCCCAGGGTCACATAGCTAGTAAGTGTCAAGTGTTTGAGGCCGGATTTGAACTTAGGTCCTTCTGAATCCAGGGCCAGTGCTTTATCCACTGTGCCACCTAGCTGCCCCCACAATTAATCTTACACATACAATTAATCTTAAATCCAACCCTTTCTTTGCTGCATAAATTGAATTTGCTTTTCTTCTAAAGAATGATGTGATAAAATCATAGAAGCTAGTAGGTGAAAGATTATTCAGTAAGGTTCAGAGGAATAGGAGAAGGTGATTCCTTGCTCAGTGTACTGAGGCAGCTATTTATTGACTTGATAACAATAATAGAAAGCTCTGTTGTTTTCTTGGGTTATGTTTCCAAAAATTTAACAGAGAACCTCTCAAGACTTATGAAAACTGATGACAGCTACCCACTTCTGTTTATTCATGTGGGCACAAATGACATAGAAGGAACCTAAAAATTATTGCCAACAATTATCAAACCTTGGGCAAGAAACTAAAGACCATATTGGGCATGGGTTATATTTCCTCACTGTTGGCCATCAAAGGAAAGGGATGCAGGAGAAAAAAATTAATTTGGGAAGTGAAGTACTGGCAAAGAAGGTAGTACCTGAGAATAGGATTCGTAGGAATGACTGGTTCTCCACCAAATATGGAGTATGCCTGGCATAGGACAATAAGAATGCTTTTGCTAGGTAACTTGCAAATCTAATCAAAAGGGACTTAAACTAAAAAGGATGGGGGAATAAGAAAACTGTGTGCATGTATGCATTTGTTCCCTAAATTAAATACTATAGAGATTAGAAGAATAGCAGCTGAAGTACCCAGAAATTCACAGAAGACAGAATCCATTAAAAAAATTTCTAGTACTAACCATCCCCTCCAATGTTTATACACAAATGCTCAATGTTTAGGCAACAAACAAACACAGGAGGTTCTAATGCAAGGAGACAAATTTGACCTCACAGGTTATCCATGAGACTTGGTGGGATAAAACCCCATGCCTGGACCATGGCTTTGGATGGATATACCTTATATAAAAAAAAAATAACTTAGGTAAAAGAGTGTGTGTGTGTGTGTGTGTGTGTGTGTGTGTGTGTGTGTGTATATTGGGGTGGGAGGGAGTATCATTGTAAATTAAGACATTATACACAAATGAGAGAAATCCAGGAAATAGATGGGGTGTGTGTATATGTGTGTGAGTGTGTGTGAAATATGGCAGAATATTTGGGTGAAGGTCAAAGGAAGGAGAAGCAGAAGTGATTTTTCCCCCCTTTGGAATATACTATAGATCACTTAGAAAGAGGAAACAGATGAAGAATTTGGGAAATCTGACACAAAGGCATTGATATAGTCGGAATAGGGAATCTTCAGGTATTTAGTCATCTACTACAGCTCTCTCATTATGTCAAATATGTAGCAACTAATAACTTCTTGACTTGCCTTAGTGATAATTTCATCTTTTAAAAGGTAGAAGAACAGGGACAGCTAGGTGGCACAGTGGATAGAGCACTGGCCCTGGAGCCAGGAGGACCTGAGTTCAAATCCTGCCTCAGACCCTTGACACTTACTAGCTGTGTGACCCTGGGCAAGTCACTTCACCCCAATTGCCTCACCCAAAAAAAAAGGTAGAAGAACAAGCAATGAGAAATTCCATTCTGAATCTTGTTTACCTTACATCAGTTCATATAAATCTTCCCAATTTTCTCTGAATCCATCCCTTTCATCCAACACAATTGCAGGACAATTGGGGTGAAGTGACTTGCCCAGGGTCACTTAGCTTTTCTTTCTTATAACACAATAATATTCCATAATATTTATATACCATAACTTGTTCAGCCATTCTCCAGTTGAGGGCGCCTCATCAAATTCCTATTCTTTTTCACCTCAATAAAGGCTATAAATATTTTTGTAAAATTTTAGTTTGTTTAGCCTATAGGACTAGCCCCTCCCCATAACCTACCCTCTCTCTGACTTCCCCCTTTTTTCTTCTCCCCTTTTCCTCCCATTTCCCTTTTGAGTGAAATATATTTCTGCACTCAGCTGCTTCTGTGTATATGTATGTGTTTGTGTGTGTATTCTTCTCTTTTGACCAGCTCAGATGAGATTGAGGTTCAAGTGTCAACCATGTCTTCCTAACTTCCTCCTTATTTGTAAAAATGTCTACTTCGTGGGGGCAGCTAGGTGGTGCAGTGGATAAAGCACCGGCCCTGGATTCAGGAGGACCTGAGTTCAAATCCAGCCTCAGACACTTGACACTTACTAGCTGTGTGACCCTGAGCAAGTCACTTAACCCTCATTGCCCTGCCCCCCCCAAAAATGTCTACTTCTGTATCCTGCTTATATGAGATAATTTTCCCTAACATTCTTTTCCCTTTCCCCAGTGCATTCCTCTTCCCCTCTTTCCAGTCCTTCTCCAAAAAAAAATCCATTTCCCCCCATAGGATTATATTCTTTTCCTGGGCATATTATTCTTGGCTATAAGCCTACACACAGCTTTCTGGAATATCATATTGAAAGCTATCCACTCCTTTTTTTTTTTTTTTTTTTTTTTTTAGTGAGGCAATTGGGGTTAAGTGACTTGCCCAGGGTCACACAGCTAGTAAGTGTTAAGTGTCTGAGGCTGGATTTGAACTCAGGTACTCCTGACTCCAGGGCCGGTGCTCTATCCACTGCGCCATCTAGCTGCCCCAATAGATAAATCATTGGTTAATTTGATTTTTTTTTTTTTAGTGAGGCAATTGGAGTTAAGTGACTTGCCCAAGGTCACACAGCTAGTAAGTGTTAAGTGTCTGAGGGCAGATTTGAATTCAGGTACTCCTGACTCCAGGGCCGGTGCTCTATCCACTGCGCCACCTAGCCACCCCCTATCCACTCCTTTTTTAGTGGTGGCTGCAAAATTGTGTGATCCTGAATGTGATTCTCAGTATTCAAAATCTTTCTTTTTGGTTGTTTGCAGTATTTTTTCTTTTACCTGAAAACTCTGGATTTGGGCTATAATATTCCTGGAAGTTTTCATTTTGGACTTTCTCTCAGGAGGTGACCAGTGGATTCTTCCAGTTTCCACTTTGCCTTCTGGTTCTAAGAGATTGGGGCAGTTTTCTTTTAAGATTTCTTGAAATATGATGTGTAGGCTTCTTTTTTGGTTATAGTCTTTAGGTAGTAAAATGATTTTTAAATTTTTTCTGGGGGCAGCTAGGTGGCACAGTAGATAGAGCACCGGCCCTGGAGTCAGGAGTGCCTGAGTTCAAATCCGGCCTCAGACACTTAACACTTACTAGCTGTGTGACCCTGGGCAAGTCACTTAACCCCAATTGCCTTACTAAAAAAAAAATTTTTTTTTTCTCCTTTAGATATTTTCCACTCTTTTTTGGGGGAAAGGGGCAGGGCAATGAGGGTTAAGTGACTTTCCCAGGGTCACACAGCTAGTAAGTGTCAAGTGTCTGAGGTCGGATTTGAACTCAGGTCCTCCTTAATCCAGGGTGGTGTTTTATCCACTGCACCACCTAGTTGCCCCCCTAGATATTTTCCAGATCAATTATTTTTGCTTTGAGATACCTTACATTTTCTTCTTTTTTTTCAGCCTTTTGACTTTGTTTTAATATTTCTTGTTTCATGGATTCTATTTGGTTCATTCTAATAATTTTCAAGTAGTTTCTTGTTTGTCAAGGTTATGCACTTTTTGTGCCAGACTATTAATTCCCTTTCCAATTCTTTCTTCCATAGCTCTCACTCCTTTTCCATTTTTTCCTTCTAGCACTCATTTCATTGGTTAATATATATATATATATATAAAACTCTTTTTTTTTTTTTAAATCTTCATCTTGGGGGCAGCTAGGTAGTGCAGTGGATAGAGCACCAGTCCTGGATTCAGGAGGACCTGAGCTCAAATCCAGCCTCAGACACTTGATATTTATTAGCTGAGTGATCCTGGGCAAGTCACTTACCACCAATTAACCCGCTCCCCCCAAAAAATCTTCATCTCTTCTAGAAATTCTAGTTAAAGTTGTGCCCGACTGTTTTTGGTTTTTTTTGAGGTTTTGATTATAGATGTTTTGTAGTCATTCTCTTCCGGTTTTGCACCTTTTATGGTGGAATTTTTATTCTGTTTGCTTATTCTTCCAGCCTTCTTCCTGACTTTGAAATAGCTATGAGGGCTGGGCTGGGCTGTACTTCTGGAGGGAAGGTCTGAGCTAGTTCTGTTGCTGCTTTCTTGAGGTATTGAGTGTTATGTTACCCCAGGATCTCAGGGACCGCTCAGGCAGGGAACTTAACAGATTTTAGTGCTTCCAATGTAGTCTGATCCAGTGCAGTCTGATTGTTGCCCCCGCTGCCCCTCCCCCTTGAACTTTGTAAATTCCTGACCTGGATCGGGGTCTGACTAATAAAAGACTATCACTGGATTCAATCACTCTCAGTCATTGAAGAAGCTTTGCTGGGTCTGAGTCACAGAACTTTGGTCTGGGAATCCTAGTTATTCCTCTGCAGGCTTTAAATTGGGTTAGCCTCTGGAAGTGAGACCCTGCTCTGTTTCTGGGGTTGAAGTCATTCTGCTGTTGTTTGTCTCTGAACTCATTGGTTCTCCCTTTCTGTGGCCTGAGTACAGGTAGTGGATGACAACACTTCCAGTTAGCACCAGTTCCTGCCCCTTTCAGCACCCTAGATAGCATCGGTTCTTGCCCTACCCCCCCCACTCCCCGCAGTGCCCCAGTCTGGCAGTTCCTTTTGTCCCAGTGCAATAGGCACTGAACCTGAGGTTAAGATTAGATAGATTTTAAGGGACCTGTGAACTTGGGTGGGAAAAAATGTACTAAACTCTAACTGAAATTCAGCATTTCCTTCATTTATTTATGTAGACAAATATTTTGAGAAGGGGTTCATAAACTTCACCAGGCTGCCAAAAAGGTCCATTACATAATATTGGTTAAGAACTCCTACTTCAAGGCTTTTGTTCATTATTCCCAGAATGTTTGAAATAACTTAATTTTTTGGGAAGCTTTCCCTGATTGATTCATATGCTCTCTAATTTGATAACATAATCCCTGATCTTCCTAATTATGAGTCTTTTTTAATATTCTTATTTTTCTGTTTATGTTAGCTATAAACATTTTGCTTTCCTTTCTTCCCTATCAGATTGTAAGTCCTTGAGTGTAGAAAATGTATTTAATCTCCACTGCTTTTCCTACATACTTCATATGGTGTTGAGTCCCTTCTGGGTGCTTACTACAATGCTGTTCTATTTTTGACTAGAGAGGCATGCCTTCCCTCCCCCATTACTTGCCTGCTTCCTCAGTGTAGCACATTAACTGTTTTTTCCTCTCTGGCTCTTGGCAGAGCTGAGTTGTTGTACCATGAAGGCTTTAGCAAGAGTACTTACTTCCTCCTGGCATTGACTTCCTGTTAGAGCAGTACAGTTTGTCAAGACAGCCCTGCATGTGATAAAGTCCAGCTTGGGGAGGCTGGAGCTGGTTGCTTGGCAGCCAAGCTCAACCCTGAGTTGAATCTCTTTCCAGAAGTACAGAATACAGAGTTTGTTTTGGTCAGGTAATGGTTTTTTCCCTTTATTCTTGTGGGAAGTAGAAGAAAGAGAAAAGAACTATAAAAGCTTTCACCCAGATAATTTATTAATCCCTAATTCTCACTCTCATCAGTCTTGTGGCTAAAAGAGCTTATCCTTTTCTTGTGCCATATTTGCCCTAGTCTTCTTAAAATGAAATGGGAAAGCATATATAGATGCTTACTATGTTCCAGGCACTGAAGCCCTGCAAATATAAAAGGTGAGAGCTTCCTCTTTCAAAGTCTTAATATTCTAATTTGGGCACACATACATTTAGGAGAGTTTAACTGCAGGACAAATGGAAAGGCTTAGTGGTCCTAAGGGTATATTGGCATTGCAGGTGACAAAGCCAAGGAATCCAAATGAATTAATGGATAAAGCATTTATAGTTCAGCAGCAGAGTAGATGGCAGTGCCCAGGAGTCTGAAGAACACAGAGATAGGGAAGACAATAATGCCCAATGATGAGGCAAACAATAAGACTTGGTAGTATTTCCAGAAGGATTATAGTTGGAGATTCTTCTATTAATTGAAGTAGTATGAGTGGTCATTGATTGTTTGTAGGACTTGACTGTCAAACATGCATTGTGATCCTTCCCTTTTCCTCAAAGATCCGAGGAAAGGCAGAATCCTCAGAAGTCAGGGCCTATGGCTCCAGAGTAGAGCCTTCTCACCTTTCTTTCTCATCCTCAGACACCAGAAGACCCAGAGAGGTTCTGCAGGTGGTCCTAGAGGGGCAGCTAAAATTTGACTTGTGTTCACTGGAATAAGAGTAAACTCTCTTCCCAGTGGTTCCTCAGCTTCCAGAGACAGAGTTGTCTCTGCCTCTGCTTGTTGTGCCCTTTTCCCACAGCTTGGTCCCAAACCCAGGGTGGACTTTGGTAGACTTGAGCCAGAAGGACTTCCTGGGTCTTAGAAAAACAGAGACTCTCAAGGGTGAGACCAGAGCTAGAGTTACCTTTCTAGGGCTACAGAGTATGCAGGAAGCAGGATTAGAATATGAGAACCACAGGCCTAAGGGAGGCACATTTAACCAGAATTCATAAAAGGAGATTGGGGAAAGCAGACAGAGTACAAACAGAATCTTTTTAAACTCATGACCAGTGGTTGCTTCTTGGGGCTGCAGGTTAGGGTAGGGCTCAGTGGGTGAAGGAGCACTTGTCGGGGAGAGGGTAAGCAGGATGGGGTAAATGTTCCAGGAGCTTTGCCATTGGCGTCTTTTGGGGTTTGATAACCTGAGACTCTTTTATAGCTGCCTATCTTTCTGGAAGACTTTTTCTACTATCTAATTAGTGATTTTGCTATTCAAAGCAACTAGAATTGAGGAATCCTGAATCTCTTTAGTTTCTTTTTTTTTACTTGAAAATGTTCAGTTGTGCAAAGACAGGAATTATATATTAGGTGCTTATAGGGCCCTGCATCCCCAGGAAACTAGACTAGCGAGATCTAGTCCCAGTGTATACGAGCCTATTTCTTCTGCCTCAATGTAGTTGGTTGAGTGTGTAAGTAGATTCTCTTCTAGTGCTATCTTTCTCTGCCTCCTTTCCCAGTTCATCTGAGGGTAGTTTATTGGAGAAATTTGAGTTGCTCTAGGCCAATATTAATTCTGCCTAAAATGCTTTTGGAAATGTGCTAAATTACTAGTGATGCTGCTAAGGATGCTAGTCCATTAATCTACTGAAGAATAATGGTTTCTTAAAAAACTCTTCTCTGTATTAAGCATGATCCTTAGCTTATTAACTAGTGAGTCCTGGCAGTATGGAATAACTAAGCTTCTTCTTTCCTATTTATTAAGAAGTGACGATGGCTGAGGAGGTAATTTTGATTGGATCTTTAGGAATTTTGTTCCTACTTTCTCCAGTGCCTGGCAGATAACTTAGATGTTGAAGTAGATTTGCTCCTCTCTTCAGGCCTTGTGCAGCATTTGCTGAAGAGAAATTTATAGATCTCTTTCTTCCTACAGACCTTTTTAGGGACTATGTATATTATGTTTCCATGGCTAAGTCTCCATCTTTTATTTTATTTTATTTTTGCGGGGCAGTGAGAGTTAAATGACTTGCTCAGGATTACACAGCTAGTAAGTGTGAAGTGTCTGAGGCCGGATTTGAACTCAGGTCCTCCTGAATCCAGAGCCAGTGCTTTATCTACTGCACCACCTAGCTGCCCCAGTCTCCATCTTTTAAAATGGGACATTATGTACCAGTACCTATGTGCCATTGAGGTCATTAGACTACACGGAGCAGCAAATGATTTGCCAAGGCTGAGGAACAAGTTTTTTGGGGAAAGTAATTTTAGCTTATGTGTTGAAAACCCACTAAAATCATTGAAAATATGGGCTTCCATAGTCTGGGAAAGATGATTTCAAGGTATAGGAATCTTTGCATTCCCTATTCTTTAAAATCCTGTTTCAGTCTTTTCCTTTTATCCTTTCAGACCAGTTCCTCCCCCCATCTTGGAGTGCCCAAGCAGGTCCGGATCAAAGCTTCCCAGTCTATGGGGGATGTAAATACCATCTATCAGCCTCCAGAGCCCAGAAGCAGGCATCTCTCTGTCAGTAAGTAACTCCTCTTTTCCATCTTCTCTATACTCTCTTCTTCCTCTGCCCTCATTTTTCTCTTTCTCTGTTCCTCTTGCCCACTTTTCTGACACTTGTTCCCA
Source organism: Dromiciops gliroides (assembly GCF_019393635.1). Taxonomy (NCBI): domain Eukaryota; kingdom Metazoa; phylum Chordata; class Mammalia; order Microbiotheria; family Microbiotheriidae; genus Dromiciops; species Dromiciops gliroides. The sequence continues at coordinate 195,781,135 of NC_057864.1, forward strand.
CCATCCCTCTTACCTCCTTTTCTTGCCCCTCCCTCTCTTCTTCTCTCTTGATCTCTTTTGCCTTATCTTCTCTCCTCCCCCTCCCCCCCCCCCCGCCACCATTATCTCTTCTTTTTTCTTTCCTTAACAATTTTGTTTGCTCATTTTTCCAGCCTGTTTCCTGACTTCTAATTTTATGTGAAAATTGGGCTTTGCTCTCCTTGGGTAATGGTTGAGGGTAGGGGACTGTTTTAAACATCAGGCTTTTTAATGCTGCTGTTTTCAGAGATAGTTCTGGGGGTCCGTAAGTTTTTGTTGCTTCCAAGGTGTTATTATCCTGGGAGAAGTGTGATCATTCCTTTCCTGGTCTGCATTCTGGTATTTACCCAGGAAAAATTACTGCTCCCCTGCAGCCACAAGCACTAGTGCTCTCTTTGCCTTGGAACTGTGATCAGGTCCCTTGTGACTGACCCCCAGCACTTCTCTACACTCAAAACTGCAACCCAGAATCACATATGGATAATAGAGTTGCCAGTCAGTGCCAGCTACACCCAGTGCCAGCAGAGGGTGTCCTGTAATCTCTTTCTCATAAGTTGTCAGACCTTTTTATTGTCTCTGCCTTGAGAGTTCCTGAAGGTGCTGCTGTTGCCACCATGTGGGTAAGCTCTAGACAGGCTTCCACACTGGTGTTACAAACTTATCCTGCCTACCTCCTAAGTTTTCTTAGGCTGGTAAAATATTTCACCCTGACCTTTTGTTGTCTCTGCCACTCAAAATTTTATTCAAGACATTATTTTAAAACTGCTTAGAGGAGAATGTTGAGAGTGTTCAACTGGGTTGCCTCCAATCTGCCATCTTGGCTCTACCCCCTCCCTTACTCAGCAATTTCACTGACTATATTTCCTAACAGTCCTTACCTTGAAGAGATAGAATCTGCACATGTGGATTCCAATCCCAATATCACTTAGGAATTTTGAATGTCTTTCTTCCCCCAAGGAAAATACTTATCAATGAAGTTCTTAGAGATCTTCATATCAGAGTGCTTAGGGAAAAAGATCAGTTGATTTTGGTGTTTGGGGTTTTTATGTGTTCAATAAGTGGTTAGCCAAAAAGGGAGCTAGGTCTCTACAGGGAAAGAAGCTTCTAACATAGATCTCTGTGGAAAAAATAACATACTGAAATTTATCATTCATTAGAATTCACTGTCTTTGTGACTAGATTCCTAGAGTCTGAGTAATCAGACCTATTTCTAGGGTTGTGTAAGGTAGGGTTGTATAAGAAACTTCGCCTTTCTTTCTGTTGAGTTTTCTGACCATTCTGTACCTATGGGTGTTTCAGTTCTCTCCATGACAGTTTTTCTTCTAAGTCTATTATGAAGAAGTAATGAAGTAGTGCCTGTGATCAATACAATACAAATTTCCTTTGCTTAATTATATTTATTACAAAGGAGGGGAATGTTGTGACAATTAGAGAAATTGCTATGAAAGAAAAGAATGTCAACGGAATCAAATGTTAGCTCAGAAGATATAGTTATCTTCATGGCGATCTTTTTGCTTATGTTCATCATGAATACTGCAAAGCAGGCTAACCAAAGTAGGAACTAGAACTGGCCCTGTGTTTTTATTGTTATGAGAAATGCTCAGGTGAGAAAATTTGCTCTATTAATCTAGGGTGTCACATTTTCTTTAATGGATAGTGTTAGAGAATTGCCCAGACACTGAAAGGTTCAATGATTTGTCCAGAGTCACATAGGTAGTCTGTCAGTGGTAGGACGAAAGTATCCCATGAAGTGATATTTCTTATTCCCTCTGGAAGGTGCAGTGAAACCCAAACTTCTAATTCCTTTATTTGTTTTCCCAAGGAAAACCTATGAGCTGTTAAGGCTAAAATTCTAGCTATTCTGTCTAAAATATCTAATGAGTGGTCACCAATAAATTATAAGCTTTAGCAAGAGTTAGAGTTTAGCATTTATTAAGGAGAATAAGAATTTGGTAAAGAGAGAGAGAAAGACCTACATTCATCTATTAAAGGAAGCGCACATTTCTTGCTCCACTCTCCGCCAGAGTCCCCAGGACAGAGCCCCAGTCAGAGCACCAGGCTCCTCCCTTCTTCCTCCCACAAGCAGACATCACTTCCTGACGCCAAAGAAAAGACTCCTGGTCTTGCCCTCAAAGACCTTCATTTCATGGGGAGCTTTTCTTTCTTTTTTTTTTTTTTATGAGATATTTTATTTTTTCCGTTACATGTAAAGATAGTTCTCAACTTTTGTTTATACATGCTTTACAATTTCAGATTTTTCTCCCTCCCTCCCCTCCCTCCCCCCTCCCCTAGACAGCAGGTAATCTGATATAGGTTATATCTATATATCTCTATACATATACATATAGATATATATATATATATACACACACACATATATATATACACATAATAACATTAATCCTATTTCTGCATTAATCCTGTTACAAGAGAAAGAATCAGAGCAGTGATGCAAAACCTCAAAATAGAAAAAAAAAAAAACAACAGCACCCAAAACAAAAGAAATAATATGGTTCAATCAGCATCTATACTCCACAGTTCTTTCTTTCTTTTTTTTTCTTGGATTTGGAGATCCTCTTCTATCATGAGTTCCCTGGAACTCTTCTGTACCATTGCATTGGTGAGAAGAATATAGTCCATCACAGTAGGTCAACACTCAATGTTGATGATACTGTGTACAATGTTCTTCTGGTTCTGCTCATCTCACTCATCATCAGCTCACGTAAGACCCTCCAGGTTTCTCTGAACTCTTCCTGCTCATCATTTCTTACAGCACAATAGCATTCCATTGTATTCATATACCACAACTTGTCCAGCCATTCCCCAATTGATGGGCACCCCCTCAACTTCCAATTCCTTGCTACCACGTAAAGAGCAGCTATAAATATTTTTGTACATGTGGGTCCCTTTCCCCCTTCCATGATTTCTTTGGGCAAAAGACCTAAAAGTGGGATTGCTGGGTCAAAGGGTATGCACAGCTTTATTGCCCTTTGGGCATAATTCCAAATTGCTCTCCAGAATGGTTGGATCAGCTCACAGCTCCACCAACAATGCATTAGTGTTCCAATTTTCCCACAGCCTCTCCAACATTTATTATCTTCCTTTTTTGTCATTTTTGCCAATCTGATAGGTGTCAGGTGGCATGGGGAGCTTTTCTACAGTAAGTCTCCAGCAGGTGGCGTCATTCCAATCATTACAGAGACATCCTTCAATTTAACTGTACTATCTTTGTGTTCTGGTTTCATTTATCATGAGAATGTCAGTATTGACAGCAGTAGTTCACTGCTTTCAGTGATAATTCAGTTTGCTGGTACTTAGACAAAACCCTCATATTTAGAATATCAATAGTTAAATTAATGTTTATATATAAACTAAAAAACTTATTCTTAGGATTCTTTACCCTATTTTTGCCACTCAACTGTCAATGTTGAGGCAGAAGGAGCCATACAGAGTTATGGGCCATTTAAAATTTTTCCTTTGTTTTATGAGTTGCCATGGTCAAAAACCATTTACTAAATGGCCGTCATATTGATGACAAGTCTCTTTATACCCAAGTATGTGTTTCCTCAATCAGCAGACTCATCCTGAATGCTAGGAATGTGCCCAAGGCTTTCTAACTTTGTAAAATTTGCTTTAGCTTGTGTTCCTCTGGTATAGTCTTCAAAAAACATAAAACCACTGCCATACCATGAGTACATATGAAAGGAAAACTTGGTGGAAGTCCATAAAAAGCCTAAAAATGCAAAGAAACATTGAATATAGCTATAGTCACTTTAAACTTACTTATTAAAACAAGCTATTGACTCTAAGAAATAAGAAATTTTAAAAAATAAAAATATACTTAATGAGATCCATGTTCTCTTCAATTTGGATCTTCTCTCCTTTGGTATGTATTGCATCCTATTAATACCTTCTCAGCCTGTGTGACTCTTGTAAGTGTTCTCCCATAAACCTCTAGATCCTCCTAGATCTTGTTCACATTTCATGGATTCAAGTACCAGCCTAGGGCTGTCCACCTCTTGTCCTTCACTCTAGCCACGTGACCACACAGTCTCAGAGATGGAAGAAACCTCAGAGGCTGCCTGGCCTCACCATACCTTAACAAGAGTCCCCTATAAATGTCTACAACAAATGAAATCCAGCCTTTCCTTGAAGACCTCCCCCTAGGGGAGGACCATCATCTCCTGAGTAAGCTCATTCCACTTTTTGGTGGGGGGCGAGGCATTGAGGGTTAAGTGACTTGCCCAGGGTCACACAGCTGGTAGGTGTCAAGTTTCTGAGGCTGGATTTGAACTCAGGTCCTCCTGAATACAGGGCCAGTGCTTTATCCACTGCACCACCTAGCTGTCCATTCCACTTCTGCATAAGTCTGATTGTTAGGAAATTTCTCCTCACATCAAGCCTAAATCTGTCTGCCTGCAGTTTTCATCCACTGCTCCTTGTTTTACTCTCTGGGACTATGCAGTACAGGTCTAATATTTCTTTCAGCTGACAGTTCTTCAAATATTTGAAGAATAGTTATCATGTCCCGCCAACTGTTCTCTTCTCCAAGCTAAGCAGCCCATTACTTCAGCTGATAAGATATGATCTTGAAGTATCTCACTAGCCTATTTATCCTTTTCTGATAAACTGAAGAGTGTTCAATAATAGCCTTCCTAAAATGCTCCTCCCAGAATTAAACATGTTCATGTGATCTGTACAGGGGGAATATTACCTCCTTAGTCCTGGATACTATTCATCTCTTAAGTAACCTAAGAGCACATTGGCATTTTTTGGCTGCCACATTTATACTCTTGTCCTATATCGAGCTTACAATCTACTAAAATCCCCAGACATTTTTCAGACAAGCCTTTCTAACCTTTCTTCCTTCATCTTGTACTTCTGAAGTTGATTTTTTTCTTGGTATTGACTCCAGGGAACATTATGCCCTCCCTAGCTTTTCAGCTTTCTTTCATATATTGTTGTACCCCATTAGATTATAAGCTTCCTAAAGGAAGAGACTGTTTTCCTTACTCTTATTTATATTCCCAGCACTTAGCATAGTGCCTGGCACATAGTAGACTATTAATAAATGTTTATTGAATTGAATTTTTTAATCTAAGAATAAGTTTTACACGTATTCTTATTAAATGTAGCCTTACTGGATTTAATTCAGTATTCTGGATTGTTCTTTGAGGATCCTGACTCTACCATCTCACATTTTAGTTCTCATTACAAGCTTCATTATCTCTAAATTTGATAAGCATCTCATGTCTACTTTTATCCAAGTCATTGATGAAAATGTTCAACAGCACAGGGCCAACAATAGAATGCTGGGGCCTCTTTTCAAGTTGATCTTGAACTTCATTGAATCCAATCATTCAGGTTCCAAATGTACTAAATGTAATACCTTCTAGCATACATCTCTCCATTTTAATATTGACTTTGTCACTATTTTCTACAGAAATTTAATGACTGTCAATCTTAAAGTTAAGAGACCTCAGGGGGGCAGCTAGGTGGCACAGTAGATAGAGCACCGGCCCTGGAGTCAGGAGTACCTGAGTTCAAATCCGGCCTCAGACACTTAACACTTACTAGCTGTGTGACCCTAGGCAAGTCACTTAACCCCAATTGCCTCACTAAAAAAAAAAAAAAAAAGAGAGAGAGACCTCAGAGACCTTTTAATCCAACCTGTATAAGATAATAAGTCCATCCCCAATATTGCTGACCATATCCCACCTCCATCCAAAGATGACATCTTGGGAGAAGGTTGTCTTGAGACAAGGCCCTTGAAGGAAGTAATAGATAAAGCAATTACATCCCTGAGGAGACCAAAAAAATCCCAAAGACTAACTCATCCAGCAAATAGTTGATCTTCTTGTCAGATAGAAAGAAGTGGCCCTTAAGGACATAACAATTTAAGGTATAAATTCATTTGCAAAACACTGTGGAAGAGGAGAGTGGAAGATCATAAGCAGAATCTTAAAATAGTGGAAAATGGAGGTTAGATACAAGGTTATAGAAACTTGGCTAAAACTGCTGTCAGGTCATCTAAGGAGCATTCAGAGTGGGAAACTGGCAGAAAGATAATAAATAACTGGAAAATGAAGCAACTTTTTAATACTGATTGATTTTCATTTTTAACGATAGTGGAACCAACACATTTGAAGTCTTAACACCTACCTCAGTGGTTAGTGTATCACTTGAAAAAGTAGAAATGGCATTTAAGGCTAATTCAGGAAGAACTTTTAGATCAAACCAAGTACATACAGACAGAGGAAATCTGGCTGGATATAATCCTGAAACATTGAAGTATCATTTTGCAAGGTACCTTAGTGAGGGGAAGATATTAAAAGAAGAGAGAAAAATTTAAAATGATACTACTTCCAAAAAGAAGAAATTGAGAGGAAATCTACTTCTCTCATCTTATAAGATAATGAACAGATGATTTGTGGGTAGCTTTGGCGAAAATATGAGAGAGTAACGGGAAGCATTTGCAGGGAATGTTCTTTAACTTCACATTCACACAGTTGTCTGAAAAGTGTAAAAAATACAGGCTCATACTATTGTTGATTTAATTTTTTTAAATGTTTTTTACCTTGGTAGAGCAAAATATAGCCTTAAAGGCTCTTCTCCAACATATAGTATATTATCTGCATATATTACAATCATAATGGATTCTTTGATCAATGCAACTACAGAGGGAACTCTGTTCAGTGAATTTCCAGTTATAAATACCAAGCAAGATACACAACAAGGAGATGTGCATTTGCCAAAGGTATTTTCCTTGAAGGGGTGTCTGATACAGAATCAAAGAGTTTTTTAAATGGTATGGTCTCTAGATGCCCCTGTTTGTAAATGACGTTGTGCTTATTGCATCAAACCCCAGATTGTTGTAGAATGTCCTAAATACGATTATAGCTACTCAAAAGTTTGCTCTTAAAAGCAACTCCAAAAAAAAAATAAATGGATAAAGAATTCTTATTGTCCATACTGATAAGCAGTTGGATGAACAGTCCTTCGGTATATCTATTAAAACAGCCATTGCAGATGGACAATTGAGGAAAGTGGACTAGATTACATTTAGGAAATTGTGTAGTGCTTTTAATGATTCCAGGCTGCTCACTGACATACAAATCCATCTTTTTAACACCATTGTTTTGATGATACTACATGACCACAAGTCCTGGAAACCATGATGCCTTAAGAGTAAAAACTATTGGTGATCCAAAAGGCGATGGAGATATACACACTGAACATAAACAGGATACACTAGCAGTGGTCTACACACAAGAATTAGTTTGTTTTGCTTATATTTATTTTGTTATAAAGGAAAGTTATATTGGAGTGAGGAAGAGAAGGGACGTCATTGTAAAATGACAGTAATCTGAGAAAGAAAAGAATCAATAAAATATTTGTTAAAAACATTTTAAGATAACTAATGCACAGTTCAGACATTGCACTTATATTCATAAAATGTAAAATGACCAAGCAGAAGACTTCCAACACATTGTTAAATCCTCAGTAGAAAATCCACAAGAAAACATGGATTCAGATTACATAGAATGAGAACTTAGAGATAGTTTGCAATCAGTGCCAATGAGAGGAAGTACTCACATTAGTGAAATCACAGATCCATTAAAGTAGTGAAGGCATTCTGCTAACCACTGCAGGATGCAAACTTGTATAAGACATTATCTTTGCCATCAAGGCAAGGTCTAGTAGAAAAGGGAAGGCAAGTATATCAATATTTACAATATAAGGCAGTAGGTGATAACTGTCATTTAATTTATTATAAAACATGATAGGCATTCAGATAGTAAAGAGTCATTCTGCCTGGGATCATCATGGAAAGTTTCATATAAGAAGGAACATTAGAGTTGGACCTTAAAAAAGGAATAGGTTATCCACAGGTAATGAAATAGGGTTGGCTCATGTGAGGCTCATACTTCAACCCCAGGAGAGCCTGGGAGAAAATGGCAAAAGGTTTTTTGAGCTTTTATTTCCAGTCAGGGACTTTCACTTTTTCCAATACATGCTGTGGCTTGCAGAGAGCCAGCTACTATCTGATAGGCATCGTGCCAGGGGTTATTGTACACAGGCCAACATCTGTGGACAGGAAAAGGAAGTCTCCCTAAACCAATGTCTATCAGAGGAAGTTAATGGAAAAACTAAGAGCTGGCAAGATTACTCCAGAGTGTTTTCAGTTTTGTGTTTATCTTCACTTCAGAAACTGTAGAACTAGTTAGAAGTGTGTAAGCTGTCAAGAGCTAGTGAGAAAGGAGATGAAAATAGGGCAAAGTGCATAGGTCAGAGTTCCATTCTGATGTTCAACTAATATTCATTAATCATAATGGTTATCCTCAGTAGGGTACTACAAACCAAAAAAGAAGTCTCAACAGAAATCTCTCCATGGCTCTTAGAAAGCAAAAGCAAAACCATTCAGGGAATTGTAGGCTCTGCAGGCTCTTTCAAGCTTGGGTTTGTTTTTTGTTTGTTTGTTTGTTTTTGTTTTGGGGGGTTTGGGGGGTTTGTTTTGGGTTTTTTGCAGGGCAATGAGGGCTAAGTGACTTGCCCAGGGTCACACAGCTAGTAAGTGTCAAATGTCTCAGACCGGATTTGAATTCAGGTCCTCCTGAATCCAGGGCCAGTGCTTCATCCACTGCACCACCTAGCTGCCTCCAAACTTGTATTTTCTATAGCTCTACCACATAGGTGTTAGTGCCAGAGGTCCTGTTTCGTCACTACCAAATATTAAGAGACAAGGCTTTCCCCAAAGGTAGGACATGCCTTGAAACTTCTCATTGAACCCTTCCTTCACAAGGAAGAAGCCTAGTTGTCAAGTTGCCATCTACCTGTAATCCAGAGAGGGTCTTGTCAGGTATCTGTGGTCTACTTCAGTCCATCATAGCACAGATTCCTGCTCCAGATCACCCTGTTGTTAAGCCTCTCAGGAGAATCCTCCCTAAGACTCTGAAGTTGTCTCTGTTACCTCATTAGGGAACTGAGTCATTGTTTACCCTGCCAGTAAGAAGCACAAAGTGAATCTGGAAAGGAAAGGATAATGGCTCTGAGTCTGCACCCAGAGAAAGCAGTACCATAGAAAGAGCGCTGTCCTTGGTGTCACAGGAACTGAGCTCAGATTGCCACTTGGCCATTCACTGCCTGGGCAACCACAGGCCAGTCACATTTAACCTCGTTGAACTTCATTTTCCTCAGCTGTAAAAAGAAGAGATTAGACTAGATGGATTTATAAGGTTCCTTACAGCTCTAAATCTATGATACTTATCAGTAGTAATTTGCCATTAACTATCAATCAGCAAGAATTCATTAAGAACTCAGAATATTACATGCCAGGTATTGTGCTGGGTATGAGGGCTAACAATACAATAAAAAAAATTCTTGCTCTACTCAGGGAGCTTACATTCTAACTGGGGAGTCAACAAATACATCTATAAGTAGATACAGAATAAAAATGAAAATAATATTTGAGGGGCAGCTAGGTGACACACTGGACAGAGCACCAGCTCTGGAGTCAGGAGGACCTGAGTTCAAATTCAGTCTCAGACAATTTGATGCTGACTTTGAAGTCAGCTGGGAGGCAGAGATGAGGAAGGAAAGCATTCCAGGCTTGAGGGATCATCGTGAAAATTCATGGAGTCTGGAGAGGGGAGTATCTTGAGCAAGGAAGGTGGCAGAACAGAAGGGATATGTAGCATTGACTATGCCAGACACTGTGCTAAGTGACTTTTAAAATATTAATTTGTTTGATCTCCACAATAACCCTGTGAGGTAGGTGCTACTTGTTATTGTCCCTATTTTACAGTTGAGGAAACTGAGGCAAACAGAGGCAAAGTGACTTGCCCAGGATCACACAGCTAGTAAGTGTCTAAGGCCAGATTTGAACTCAAGTCTTTTTGACTCCAGATCCAGTGCTCTCTCCAATGTGCCATCTAGTTACTTCAAGGCCAGTGTCACTTGATCAAGGAGTATGAGGAAGGAAATAAGGTATAAGAAAACTAAAAAAGGTAGGAAAAAGTCCGGTGATGAGGGGTTTAAAAGCCAGACAGGGCAGCTAAGTGGCGCAGTGGATAAAGCACTGGCCCTGGATTCAGGAGGACCTGAGTTCAAATGTGGCCTCAGACACTTGACACTTACTAGCTGTGTGACCCTGGGCAAGTCACTTAACCCTCATTGCCCTGCAAAAATAAATAAATAAATAAATATTAGAAGCCAGACAAAGCACCAGCTTGAAAAGTCAAATTGGCCAAATGGAAATGGAGGTACAAAAGCTCTCTGATGAAAATAATTGCCTAAGAATTAGGCTTGAACAAATGGAAGCTAGTGACTTTATGAGAAACCAAGACACAATAAGGCAAATCCAAATTAAAAAAAAAAAAAAATAGAGGGCAGTGTGAAATATCTTCTTGGAAAAACTGCTGACCTGGAAAATAGGTTCAGGAGAGATAATTTGAAAATTATTGATCTACCTGAAAACCATGATCAAGGAAAGAGCTTAGACATCATCTTCCAAGAAATTATCAGGGAAAATTGTCCTGATAGTCTAGAAGCAGAAGGTAAAATATAAATTGAAAGAATCCACTGATCATCTCCAAAAAGAGATCTCAAAAGGAAAACTCTTAGGAATATTAGCCAAATTCCAGAGTTCTCAGGTCAAGGAGAAAATATTGCAAACTGCCAAAAATAAAGAATTCAAGTACTATGGAGCCCCAGTCAGGATAGCACAAGATCTAGCAGCTTCTACATTAAAGGACTGGAGGGCATGGAATATAATATTACAGAGGGCAAAGGAATTGGGGTTACAACCAAGAATCACCTACTCAGCAAAACTGAGCATAATCTTTCAGAGGAGAAAATGGGACTTTAATGACAAAGAAGACTTTCAGGTATTTGTGATCAAAAGACCTGAACTGAATGGCAAATTTGACTTTCAAATACAAGACCCTAGAGAACCATAAAAAATTGGAGTTGGGGGACATACCTGGGGTCGTGCAGTGGGTGACTTGTGTCTGAGGCTAGGATCCCCCTGGGTCCAGGATGGATGCTTTGCCCACTGTGTCACCTACCTGCCCCATGATGACATCTTTAGGGTAAAATTAAGGGGTATGGGGAATGCACTGGAGGAGGGGGAAGGGCAGAGGTGAAATCCTACATGAAAGAAACAGGAAAAGGCTTATGGAGTAGGGAAAGACATGGGGGAGGAGCAGGGCAGTAATTGAACTTTACACTCATCAGAAAAGGCTCAAAGACCTTAAACTCATCAGAGTTGCCTCAAAGAGGGATTAACACTGGGTGGAGTAATCTATTTATTTTTTGTTTTGTTTTGTTTTGTTTTTTTCAGGGCAATGAGGGTTGAGTGACTTGCCCAGGGTCACACAACTAGTTAAGTGTCAAGTGTCTGAGGCTGGATTTGAACTCAGGTCCTCCTGAATCCAAGGCCAGTGCTTTATCCACTGTACCACCTAGCTGCCCTGGAGTAATCTATTTAATCTGGGCAGTAAATGAGCCTAACACTCATCAGAATTGGCTCAAGGAGGGAATAACATACACACTCAATTGGGTGGAGTAATCTCTCTAACCCTGCAGGAAAATAGGAGGGGAAGGGGATAAAGACAGAGGGGCAAAAGAAGGAAGGGGGGAGGGGACAGACAGAAGTCACTTGATGGGGGAGGGGACAGACAGAAGCAAATCCCTTTTGAAGAGGGATAGGATGAAAGAAGATGGATAATAGAATAAATATCATGGGGAAGGGAAACAGTTAAAAATAGTAATCATGAAAAAGAGAAAAGGGGGGGAAATTGTACAAAAAATATTTATAGCAACTCTTTGTGGTGGCCAAGAATTGAGAATCAAGGGAATGTCCATCAATTGAGGAATGACAGAAGAAGCTGTGGTATGTGATTGTGATGGAATGGTATTGTGCTATAGAAAATGACAAACAGGATAATCCCAGAAAAACCTGGAAAGACTCATGAACTGATGTATAGTGAAGTGAGCAGAGCTGGGAGGACATTGTGCATAGTGACAGCAGTATTGTTCAGTGAGCAATTGTGAATGACTTAACTACTCTCAGCAATGCAATGATCCAAGACAATCCCAAGGGACTAATGAGGAAGCTTACTATCCACCCCCATAGAAAGAACTGATAAAAAGAGAAATTGTGGATTGTACTTATATTACCTGGTTGTTGTCTTGTGGAGGGGGGAAGAAAGAAAGGGAGGGAGGGAGGGAGGGAGAAAAATTTAGAACTCTAAATCTTATGAAAATGAATGTTGAAAACTACCCTTGGGCCAGCTAGGTGGCACAGTGGACAGACCACCAGCCCTGGATTCAGGAGGACCTGAGTTCAAATCTGGCCTCAGACACTTAATACTTACTACTATCTGTGTGACCCTGGGCAAGTCACTTAACCCCAATTGCCTCACCAAAAAAAAAGAAAAAAGAAAACTACCCTTACGTGTAAGTGGAAAAAATAAAATAAATGTTTGTTGTAAAAAATAAAGAAAGAAAAGAAAAGAAAAGAAAGAAAGAAACTGAGACAAAAGATACTTTTGCATTTGTTCAGCTGTGCGGTGAGGAGGGCCTGTACCAGGATGGTGGCAAAGGAAAGAAGGGAATGCATTTGAGAGATGTTATGAGGGAAAAATCAACAAGATTTGAAAACAGAGAAAGTAAGGGATAAAGGATGATACTGAGATTGTGGGCCTAGGTGACTGGGAGGATGGTGGTTTACTCAACAGTAGTAGGAAACTCGGGAAAAGGGGAGCATTTTGGAGGAAAGAAAATCAGTTCAATCTTGGACATGTTGAGTTTAAGATATATAGTTTAGGGGGCGGCTAGGTGGCGCAGTGGATAAAGCACCGGCCCTGGATTCAGGAGTACCTGAGTTCAAATCCTGCCTCAGACACTTGACACTTACTAGCTGTGTGACCCTGGGCAAGTCACTTAACCCCCATTGCCCCGCAAAAAAAAAAAAAAAAAGATATATAGTTTAAGTTGAGTTTAAGCTATTATAGTACATCCAGTTTGAAATGTCTCATAGGCACTTGGAGATGTGAGACTATAGGTCAGGAGAGAAGTAAGGGCTAGACAAATAGAGCTGAGAATCATATGCATAGAGATGATAGTTGAATCCATGGGAGCCAGTGAAAAATCAACAAGTGAAATAGTATAGGAGAAGAAAAAAGGGCCCAAGGTAGAGCCTTGGGGGACCCCCAACAATTAGTGAGTGTGACATGGATGAATATACGGAGAAAGAATTGTCAGATAGGTGGGATCAGAACCAGAAGAGAACAGTGGCACAAAACCATCAAGAGAGTTTCAAGGAAGAGAGTGTCACCAGCGTCAGAGGCTGCAGAGAGGGCGAGAAGGATGAGGCCTGAGAAAGACCATTGGATTTGGCAATTAAGAGATCTTTACTAACCTGAAAATAGTTTTAGTTGAATAATGAGACTGATAGCCAGATTTCATAGAGTTAAAAACACAATGGAAGGAGTGGAGATGAAAATACTAATTATGCATAGTCTTCTCAAGCACTGTAGCCAGCCACCAAGGGGAGGAGATATATAAAATGATAACTAGCCGGGTATAGGGAGGGGCATGTTTGTAAACAGTTTAAAAACAGCCAGTAGTGAAGGAGAGAGAGAAAATTAGAGGGGATTATAAAGAGGGTGGTAGTGATGGTAAGAGAGAGTGAAGAGACCCAGGTAACTCTACGATTATAAATCTAGGAAACAGGAAGAAGGGAGTGACTTTGACAGAACTGTGGAAGTTTAAAACAGGAGGTTGATTTGGGGGAAAGATAATATGTTTAAATTAGACATATCGAGTTTCAGATGTTTCTGGAATATCCAGCTTTAAAAGTCCAATAAATAGCTGGTGATGTAGTACTAAAGCAAAGAGTGCAGAGTAGATATATAGATCTTCGAATCGTCTGTACAGAGATGGTAAGTAAACCCATGGAAGCTGATTGTCTCTATGAGAAAGTACAAAATGAAGAGGACCCAAGACAGAGCCATGGGAAGCTTACAGTTAGAGGGCAGGGTATGAATGATGATCCAAAGCAAAACCAAACTGAAGTAAGAGAATCTTAAGAAGGCATGGTTAGAACTTTTGGGTCTTTTTCCCAAAGAGATCATGGAAAGGGGAGAGGGACCCACATGTACAAAAATATTTATAGCTGCTCTTTATGTGGTGGCAAGGAATTGGAAGTTGAGGGGATGCCCATCAATTGGGGAATGGCTGGACAAGTTGTGGTATATGAATGTAATGGAATACTATTGTGCTGTAAGAAATGATGAGCAGGAGGAGTTCAGAGAAACCTGGAGGGTCTTGCGTGGACTGATGATGAGTGAGATGAGCAGAACCAGAAGAACATTGTACACAGTATCATCAACATTGTGTGTTGATCTACTGTGATGGACTATATTCTTCTCACCAGTGCAATGATACAGAAGAGTTCCAGGGAACTCATGATAGAAGAGGATCTCCAAATCCAGGGGGGAAAAAAAAGAACTGTAAAAATTAATTAATTAATTAATTAAAAATAAATTTTAAAAAAAAGAAGGCATGGTTAGACACAGAGAGATTAGTGTCATAAAAATCCAAAGAGTAAGAAGGTTCCTGCAGGAGAAGAAAGGGTGGTCAATAGTATCACATGCAGCAAAGAAGTTGAGAAGGATGAGGACTGAGAAAAAGACCATTAGATTTGGCAATTAATAGATCACTGGAAGAAAAGAAGCTTTGGAATAGAATCTATGGGGAATGAAACGGGATCAACTAGCACACAAAAAAAGGACTTCTTTGCTGGAGCAAGTGCCTAGTTGAAACTGGTTAACATGACTTTTTTGGCGGGGGGGGGGGGGTGAGGCAATTGGGGTTAAGTGACTTGCCCAGGGTCACACAGCTAGTAAGTGTGTCAGAGGTCTGAGGCTGGATTTGAACTCAGGTTCTCCTGAATCCAGCATGACTTTTTAATGAAACTAGTCTGGCAAGGCTGTGATAACTTCCTCTGCCTCCATCTAGTAGCAGGTGCTTAGGACAAAAGGAGTCAGATGGGAGGAGTAACCCAAGAGCTGAGGTTTGGTAAGGAATAAGTAGTCATAGGACAAGGGGAAGAGGAATTCCCCTTCAGGGTAAACAACCAAACCTTCCTCTATCAATGAAAATTGTAACAAAATTTCCATTATTACTTTCAAAATCCCGAATTGATCGTTTTTTCTAGGCTCTTCCTAAGGGAGAAGAGAGTATTGTTAGTTTCTCAAATGGTGCTGGTTAGGAATTGTGTTGTGCTTAAAAAATTTGGATGATTCAAGTGAGAAGGAGTGGGTAGAGAAATCTGGACTTTGTTCAAATCCCAGCTTCTGAGTGACCTTGGTCAAGTTACTTTCCCTCTTTGGGTCTCAATTTCCTTCTCTGTGGTTGGATTTGATGATTTCTAAGGCTCCTTCAATCGATTTTATTTTCTTCCATCAGTTTGAATTTAGGTTGGACAATATTTTGATGTTTTTATACTGGTTTGGGAATTTTAGAAGATATCTAGGCTTGATTATCAATTAGAATTTGTTCACTAGAGTTTATTTCAGCATATGATTGAGTCCAACCTTTTATTTATGCCCTCTTTATGGATTGATTAATGTTCTTGCTAGGATAGGACTTTTGATTGGCTTCTGAGAGCTGAGGTTCCAAAGGTTATATTGGGTAAGTCATGGCAATACTGAGGAAACCTGGGACTAATTTAGAGATTTGTGCTAAAGTTTGTTTGGGGGTTTTTTAGTCAATGGAGCCATTGGTAGTTCTTGTAACTTATGTTATATATGAACCTTCTTTAGGTGTTGGAAATCCTGGACTTACCCCACTACACATCTGTTCTTTTCCTGCTGATCATGTCTCTCTGAACTTTTATCAAAAGCTATTATCAAGAGGGCAGCTAGGTGGTGCAGTGGATAAAGCACCGGCCCTGGATTCAGGAGGACCTGAGTTCAAATCCGACCTCAGACACTTGACACTCACTAGCTTTGTGACCCTGGGCAAGTCACTTAACCTTCATTGCCGCTCCCCCCCCCCAAAAGCTATTATCAAAAATACTTACTGTCTTTTTGTACTACAGGCTCCCAGAACCCTGGCCGAAGCTCACCTCCCCCAGGTTATGTACCAGAACGTCAACAGCGCATTGCACGACAGGGATCTTACACCAGTATTAACAGTGAAGGAGAATTTATTCCAGAGACCAGTGAACAATGTGTGAGTATGAAGGCGTGGGAAGCAAATAAGTGGGTAAAAACCTCAGAGGTTGACCCAAGAGTAGAGCCTGAATTAAAATTGAAATGATGCCTGGGGGGATGTCATCTGAAATCAGGATGCCTGATATAAAGCAGAAATGATTTAAGATTCTATTAAATGTGGGCAAAGCTTGCTTGCAGCCTGTTTCAGGTGGTCTTCCTGGGGTTACTCAATGTTGATAGTGTCATCATCATCCAAGGTCTAGTTCTCAACTTTTCAGGTTCAAAATCTTGATTTTATCACTTTACTAAGTAATGATAAGGCCTCAGGTAACTGAGTTACACTAAATTCACAATATATTGATTTGTAAATCAGAAATTAAACTTCTTAATTTATAGAATAATGTGCCTTTCCAGTGAAGGTTTTCCAAGATACTCTCTTTTTGGTTTCTAGCAAAAAACAAATTAATAATCATAAGTTTGCTTATTGAATGTGGAATCAGAGCAAAGGAATTTTAATCAAGCATTTATTAGGGGCCTCCCATATGCTAGGTTCTGGGGGTACAAAGACAAAAATGAAAGTTTCTGTTCTTAGGGAGCTTACATTCTATCAGAGGACACTTCGAGTCTAGTACGGGAAATAACAGGCACATCCATACATATAAAAGATATACAAAAGAAATACATATTTGGTGTGAGGCACAAACAGCTGGGGACCTCTTAAACAGAGTTTCAAAGGAAACAAAAGATTCTAAGAGGTAGTTGCGAAGTGGAATTGCTTTTAGCCATGGGGATATGGAGATGAAAGATGGAGTGTTCTGTGTGAGGAAAAACAAGAGCTGGTTTGGCTGAAGCTGTATGGGAAGGAGGATAATGTATAATTACCTCATATGAGGTCAAAAAGACAGGTTGGGGCTAGATTGTAAAGGTCTTTAAAAGATAGACAGGAGTTTATATTTGATCCTAGAGACAATAGGGAGCCACTGAAGTTTGCTAAGGAGGGGAGTGAAATGGTCAGATTTGCACTTTAGGGAAATCACTTTGACAACTCTGGAGAACTGATTAGAGTGGAAAGAAACTCAAAGTAGGAAAATCAGTTAAGAGACTGCTGTACTAAAAAAAAAAACCAAAAAAAAAACAAACAAACAAACAAACAAAAAAAAAGAGACTGCTATAGCAAATCTAGGTAAGAGGTGATGAGGCTCTGAACTGGGTTAATAACTATGAGTAGTGCAAAAGGGACATATGTGAGAAAAGTTACTCAGAATGTCAAGATTTATCAACTGATTAGATTGTGAGATGAGTAGGAGTGAGGGTTTAGAGGATGACAGTGAGGTTGTGGAGGTGGTGTTATTGTTTTGTCCTTTATTCTTGAGGAGGACCATGACATCAGGATGATGTTATGACTTGCAGTAAATTTGGATTTAAGTGAGGGAAGGCTGTGCAAGGTTACCAACCTCACTCTCTCCTCCAGAGCCATCTGGATCCAGTGACAAGATATATATCAGGACAACTGGAGATGGCCCCAGATGTTTTTTAAGGCAATTGGGATTAAATGACTTGCCCAGGGTCACGCAGCTAGTAATTGTCTGAGGTGAGATTTGAACTCAGGTCCTCCCAACTTCATGGCCAGTGCTTTATCCTTTTGTGCCACCTAGCTGCCCCCAGATCTAGATGACTAGAAGAATGGTGGGGCCCTCATCAGAAAGGGAAGTTTGGAAGAGAGCTGGGTTTTGGGAGAGAGATAATGAGTTCAGTTTTGAACTTAAGTTTGGGATGCTTACTGAATATGGCAGTCAGTAGAACTAAGGAGAGAATTCTGAGAATTATATGTGTAGAGATAATAAACAAACAGGAACTGATTAAATCACCAAGTGAGAAAGTGATGAGTAAAAAGTATTCAGCAAAGATACAACATTGATGCAATTTGACACAGTTTCTCTACATTTACCATGTAGATGTGCTGAGGTCAAGAGAGGATCTTTTGACTACCTGTCTGGCTTTTGTACTTAGCTACTAGGAATCTCTTTTAGTGGTACAAGCAAGTCTCTAGGATTATTTCAATAGCTTTTAAGGAAAAACAAGGCATGCATTTATAGGGTAGGGACTTAGGAAAGGGAGCTGTGAAGTGGGAGCAGATCACTTCAGTTATAGATTACTAGCATTGATCACATTCCTTCTCTTTCTCTACCCTTCTTCTTGGTAACGAAAAGTTTGGGAGAGGGGAAAGAGAGGAAAAATGTACGAGTATATGATGAAGGGAAAGACACAATTAACAGTCATAACAGTGAACATGAAGGAATGAACTTAGAAAAAACAATAGGATAGTAGAATAGCTTAGGAAGCAGAATTCAACAATATGTTCTTTAAAAACATTTCAAACAAAAAGATTCACACAATTAAAATAAGAGGCTGCAGCTGAATATTATCTTTTAGATTTAAATAATAATATATTTATTTAGATTTTTCTCCAAGTTACGTGTAAAAACAAATTTTCACATTGATTTTTAAAATTATATTAATTTTTAAAAGCAGGCATAGCAGGGGGCGGCTAGGTGGCACAGTGGATAAAGCACTGGCCTGGATTTAGGAGTACCTGAGTTCAAATCCAGCCTCAGACGCTTGACACTTACTAGCTGTGTGACCCTGAGCAAGTCACTTAACCCCCATTGCCCCACCAAAAAAAAAAAAAAAAGGCAGGCATAGCAGTCATGATCTCATATAAAACAACACTAAAAATAGGCAATTAAAAGAGCAGAAAAAATACATTATGTTTAAAGGGACCATAGGTAATGAAATACTATCAATATTTAATACATTCATAACATCTGAGTACTTAAAAAATTATCAAATTACAGGAAGATCTAGACAATAAAATTATAATACTGGGAGGCTTCAGTGTACCCCTTCCAGATGTAGCTAGATCTAACAAAAAGATAAGTAAGAAAATATTTATTTAAGGACCTGAATAGAATTCCAGAAAAGTTGGATATGGTGGATCTTTCTAGTGATTATTGAATGGAAATAGAAACGAACATCCATATTTTTCAGCTGCGCATGGCACCTTTACAAAAATTGACCGTTGTTAAAACTTTTTTTTTAATCTCTTGAATGCAGAAAAGCACAAATATTAAACACATCCTTTGTTAATGAAAACACAGCAAAAACTATAAACTAAAAAGGACATTTGAAGGAAAGATTCAAAATGTTATTTTACATGAAATGATTTAATTCTTTAGAATTGGTGGATCAAAGAAAAAATCATAGAAATGATACATGATTTTATCAAAGAAAATTTAAAAAGATGACATACTAAATCTTAGGGTGTAGCCAAAGAAATCCTTAGGAAAAAGTTAATCTTTAGACAGTTTCATCAATAAAAGAGAAAGAGAAAAAGAGAAAAAAAATAAATAAAATTTAAATTTAAAAAAATAAAAGAGAAAGAATAGATCATAGAATTGATCTAGCAAATAAAAATCTAGAAAAGCAACAAATAAAAAACCCTATCCAAACAAAAAAAAAATAGAATTCAGAAGATCAAAGAAGAAATGAGTAAAACTGAAAGCTATAAAACAGTTGAATTGACAAAACTAAGAGCTGCTTTTGTGGAGACAGTAGAAACTAATTAAACTATTCACAAATCTGTTTTTCTTTTTAAAGAAAGGGGAAATTTAAATTATCAATATAAATAAAAAGAATCCACAACAAATGAAGAGGATTTTGTCCAGTTATATACCCAAAAAAAACCCAACAAAAAACAACCCATTGAATTGAATGAAATGTGAATATTTACAAAAATATAAAATTCTCAGGTTAACTGAACAAGAAATAGAGAATTTAAATAACCCAGTCTCAGAAAAACAAATAGAACAAGCCATAACTGAAATTCCAAAGCGGAAAAAAACCTAGGACCAGATAGATTTACAAGTGAGTTCTGTCAAATAATCAAAGAACAGTTCCAATATTACATAAATCCCCTAACTAATGCTTCTTAGTTTTCCTGGCTTCCTTCAAGACTCAACTTCTGTAGGAAACCTTTCCTGATCGTCATACCTCACCCCAATCAAAGTGCTAGTGACTTCTACTCTCAAATTACCTTCCATCTACATCTTACATTTACCTAGTTATATACCTCTGCCATTAGGAAGTAAGCTCCTAAACTAGAACAGGGACAATGTTTTGTCTGCCTTTGTATCCCTGGCTCTTAGGACAATTCCTGACACATAGTAATGACTTAATAAATGTTTATTGACTATCATTTTGTCTCTGTCTTTCCAGTTCTTTCCCAGTTGCAATTTACCTTATGAGCCAAACACCCAATCACTACTTTGCTTTATGAGGTTTGCATTGCGTTGACCCTGCCTTCAGCATCTATCCTACAATTGTTTCCAGTTTCTCATTAAATCTAAATTTCTCTGCCTGATTTAAGGTCCTTCTTGATACAATATACAACCATATTTTTCACACTACCCCATAATGTGCAGCATTAATTCTTATCAGTTTTACCTTCTCTCCATTCCACAAATAAATTAGGTTGACTATTTGCATAAAGTGGAAGAGATGGCACCCTAAGAAATTCCTTCTATGATATAAATATGGTCTTAATAGCTAAACCAGGGAAAGACAAAAGCAGAGTAGGGGAAAGCTATAGACCAGAATCTCTAATGAGTAGTGATAGAAAAATATTGAATAAAATATTAACAAGAGGGCATGGTATATTTAAAAAATCATGCCAGGTTGGAATTATTTCAGGAATACAAGATTGTTTCAATATTATAAAAACTATAAACATAATAGGCTATGTTAATAGCAATTAAATAAAAATCATGATTATTTCGAGATGCCCCAAAAAGCTTTTTATAAAACAAAACACATTTTTTATTAAAAACATTTAAAATTACAATGATAATAGGTAGCATGCACAAAGTGCTGTAAGGTTTGAAAAAGTATTTTACATGTTTATCTCATATGAAATTTTCTATCTATGATCAGGAGTATCTATCTAAAATTAATATGTAATTAACAAACACTGGAGGATTTTTCAGTAAGAACAGGGTTAAAGCAAGGCTATTCATTATTACTACTGTTATTTGATACAGTTCTAGAAATGCTAGCTATAGTAACAGGACAAGAAAAAGAAATTGTGGGAATAAGCACAAACAAAAAGGAAACAAAATTATTATTTTTTGTGGAAGATATTTGGGAGTCCATTTACCAAAGATATACAGATAGAGGAATTATATAAATGAAACTACAAAACACTGTTTACCTAAAGAAAGCCTTAACTAATTGGAGAATTCATTCCTCATCATTGAGCTGTCCTACAATAATAAAAATTATAATCATTCTTAAATTATTTATTCAGTGCCATATTAGTCAGAGTACCAAAGGGTCAAGTTTTAGAGCGAGAAAAAAATATTTAAATTCTCCTGGAACAATACACAAAGAATTTCAGGGGAAATAATGAAAAAAACTGGTAAAGATGGTACATAGTTCTTAATATTTACTATTTATTAACACTAATTTTAAAATAGAAAAGTTGAAAAGTAGGATACATTAGGAACACAAAATCCAGAGGCAAACAAACATTGCAGCATAGTGTTCAGTGAACCCAAAGACTCCAACTACTAGGATAAGGGCTCAGTTTTTGAGTCTTCTGGGAAAACCCATATCAGTATGGCAGAATCTAGATTTACACCATCATTTCTCATCATATAAGGTACAATAAGATCCAAGTGGATACATGATCTAAAAATAAAGGTCATGTGAACAACTTAGAGTAACAAGGAAAGAGATTCCTTTTACAACTAGTAATAGCAGAAGACTTCTTGATGAAATAAGGGATACAGACAATTATAGGAGAAAAAAGTGAATATTTTTTATGAAGAATTAAAAAGCTTTCACACAAAATCATTGCAGTTAAAATTAAAAGGGAAATAGCTAAATAGGGAAAATATTTGCAGCAGACTTCTAGTCAGAGAAGCATTTGATTCAATCTTTTTTTGCGTTTCTTTTTTTTGGTGAGGCAATTGGGGTTAAGTGACTTGCCCAGGGTCATATAGCTAGTGTCAAGTGTCTGAGGTCAGATTTGAACTCAGGTCCTCATGAATTCAGGGCTGGCACTTTATCCACTGTGCCACCTAGCTGCCCCAATTTTTAAGGCAATTGAGGTTAAGTGACTTGCCCAAGGTCACACAGCTAGTAAATGTCTGAGGTGAGATTTGAACTCAGGTCCTCGCAACTTCAGGGCCAGTGCTGTATCCACTGAGCCACCTAGCTGCCCCCTTGATTCAATCTTAAAAGAACAAGAGCCATTCCCTATTAGATTAATGGTTAAAAGAGGTGACAGGCAGTTTTTTTTAATAAAATTTTTTTTTCAATTAATGAAAATCTACCTTTTTTCCCTTCCACCTCCTCCATGCCCCCAATTGAGAAATAAAAACAAAACCCTTGTAACAAATATGCAGTCAAATTGACCACATGCAAAAATTTATATTTTATTCTGTATTTTGACACCTCTCAGGTGGATTGCATACTTCATTATCAACTCTTGGCATCATGGTTTGTCATTGCATTGATTAGTTAAGCCTTTCAAAATTGTTTTTCTTTATAATGTTATTGAATAAATTGTTCTCTTGATTCTGCTCCTTTACTCTATATCAGTTTATACATGTCTTCCCTGGTTCCTCCAAAACTGCCCCCTTTATCACTTCATACTGTAAAATAACATTACATCAAATGCCATAATTACACAACTATTCTTCAATTGATGGATACCCTCTTAGCTTCTAGTTTTTTGCAACTACAAAAAGAATTGCTGTAAATATTTTTGTACATATGGATCCTTCCCCCTTTTCTTTTATGCTTTTGTAGTACTGGCGTAGTAGAGATAACTTCCTAGAACAAAGGATGTGAACAGTCTAGTAACTTTATGTATAGTTTTAAATTGTTTTCCAGAATGGTTAGACTAGTTCATGGCTCCACAAACACTGAATTAGGGTGTCTGTTTTTGGAGAATTTTTTCACATGCAAAGTAATCAAAGAATGAGAAAAAGGACCCATATGTACAAAAAATAATTCATGGCAGCACTTTTTGTTGTAGATGTGGAAACTCCATGGATGTCCATCAGTTGGGGAATGAATGGCTGAACAAAATTTGGCATATTCATATAATGGAACATTATTGTACTATATAGGAAATTGCAAAAGGGACGGTTTCATAAAAACAAGGGAAGAGTCATATAAACAGATATAGAATAGAGTGATCAGAATCAAAAGAACCATTTCATTCAAAATAACTACAAAATGCAAAAAATATATGGGAGTTAATCTATCAAGGTATTCATGATATTTATATAAATCCAACTCTTTAAAGCACTTTTTACAGAAATAAAGTGGGATATATTGAAGAGTCACTACTTGAGTTTGGTCCATGACAATATAATTAAAATGATAATAACTAAATGTATAGATTTAGTGTTATAACACTTAAATTGCTAAGGAGGTACTTTTATTTATTTTGAGGAGGATTATTTTCTTACAAAATAACAAAATTTATTTGGAAGAAAAATATCTGGAATCTCAAGGGGAAATAGTAAAGGTATGAATGAAAGAAATATTGCATTATGAAATCTTAAACTGTATTCTAAACTTATTACAAATTATTTAGCATTAGATACAACAACAGAAAATTGGATCTCTTGAACAGCCTACATAATAAGATAGACAAGTTATTGAAAATAATAACTTAGTATTTGATAAATGCAAGAATGTAAATTACTGGAGTAAAGATTTTCTTTTTTGACTTAAGAAGAACTGCTAGGAAAACTGGAAAGCATTTTAGCAGAAATTTAGTTTGGCCCAATATCTTCCACTATATTGCCGCATTAAGCACAAAATGGATATGTGCCCTGAATATAAAATATCATAACATAAAAAAGTAGATAATAGAATCAGAGTTCACAAGTGTGGCTATGGGGAGAATTCTTTTTCCTTATTTCTTTAAAAAAAAATCTATTAATGTTTTTTGTTTTACAATACTTTCATTTCTGAATACATCTCTCCTCCTTCCCTACCCAGAAAGCCATCCTTTATAATGAAAAAATATTTTTAATAAGGAAAAATGCAATCATACAAAATCATCCATCAGCCAAGTCCAACATGATATTTAGTATTTCAGATCCATAATCCCATTCCTTTGCAAAGAAGGGATGGAGAGACATATTTTCTCAGTTCTTCAAGTTCATTTGAAGAACTTAAGTTTTGCATCATCATTATTTTATTGTCCTTTTACTCCTCCCTAACTGATTTCCTATTTTAGTCCCTACAGAAGTTATTCCAAACCCTCCTTTCCTCACTCAAGCTTACATTTCTCATCCTCCAACTCCCAGTCTCTCAGTTGAGGATCTTGACTCTTTATTGAAAAAATTGAGGGCATTCAATATGAGTACCCTGTTCTTCATCTCAAAACCCCTTAAGATTAATTCCTACACACTTGTCCTTTCCTTCGGTATCTGAGAAAGTGGTAGCCTTTCTGTTTGCCAAAGCTAGCCCATGTTTGCTTAACTGCATCCCTTCCCATCTTCAGCAGATTGAATGCCCAATTATCCCATTTCTTGAATCTTCAACTTCTCTCTATCATGTGATTCCTTCCTTACTGCCCTTAAACATGTCCAAATTTTCCTCATCTTTAAAAAAAACCCTTCATGGGGCAGCTAGGTGGCGCAGTGGATAGAGCACCAGCCCTGGAGTCAGGAGTACCTGAGTTCAAATCCGGCCTCAGACACTTGACACTTACTAGCTGTGTGACCCTGGGCAAGTCACTTAACTACAATTGCCTCACCAAAAAAAGACACACACACACACACACAAAAAAAAAAAAAACCCTTCACAACCTTATCACCTTCTCAAGC
This sequence comes from Dromiciops gliroides, assembly GCF_019393635.1. Taxonomy (NCBI): domain Eukaryota; kingdom Metazoa; phylum Chordata; class Mammalia; order Microbiotheria; family Microbiotheriidae; genus Dromiciops; species Dromiciops gliroides. The sequence goes on from NC_057864.1 coordinate 195,806,285, forward strand.
GATTTCCTTTTTTTATTAGCCAAACTACTTTTAAAAGTTGTTTATATTTGCTAGGTCTTTCTCTCCTCTCACTCACCCTTTAACTATGCATTCTGACTAATAACCTCATCACACAACTGAAATGCTCTCTCCAAAGTTACCAGTGATCTCTTACTTGCCAAATCTGATGATCTTTTCTCGGTCTTAATCCTTCTCAGTCTGTATCTGCTACATTGGATACGATTGACCACTCTTTCCAAGATATTCTTTTCTTTGGGTTTTCATGACACTACTGTCTGCTGGTTTGCCTCCTCTTTCTCTCTCTTCTCATTCTCCTTTGCTGGCCTACCATACCCTGCCCCTTGACTGTCCTGCATCTTCTTCTCTTGTCCTTATGTGTGTGTGTGTATGTATGTGTGTCTATATATGTATATATATTTTATACACACACACACACACACACACACATATATATATATATATATACATATATATATATATACAGCCGGTAACTGCCGCATCCCATGTTACATCTACTCCATGAGGAGTAGCTGGAGTGTCCTCTCCAGGGCGCTGGCCTGGGCGGATCAATATGGAAAACAAGCTGCTGCCCATGCAGCAGGTTTTCCCTCTCTGCGACATTGGTGGATCCAAAGGAGAGGCAGAGCCAGTACAGTTTAGCACCAGTGCCGCCGCAATATTGATATCATTTTATATGCCGGCGGGCAACAGAGGGCGCAGTTTTCCAATGTCCTCGTTGTGGCAGGAACTGCGGCTCCCATACAGGACTGCACAGCCACACTGTGGCCTGTGGTTCTTTAAGGTGCTGATCCATGGTCGTCTGCGACTGGTGGAAGCCTACTATATATGTATATATATGTTTGCGTGTGTGTGTGTGTGTGTGTGTGTGTGTGTGTGTGTGTGTGTGTGTGTGTGTATGTATCTCCTTCTTCTCTTGGTAACCTCATCAGCTCCCATGGTTTGACTACCATTTCTATACAAATGACTCCAGATCTATCTAGCCCTAGTCTCTCCCCTGAGCTTTCATCCTAATTCACCAATTGCCTTTTGGGCATTTCAAAGTGAATATACTGAAGACATCTTACACTCAACGTGTCTAAAACAATTTACTATCTTTCTTCCTAAAGTTTCATCTCTTCCAGACTTCCCTATGTATGTTGAAGACATTGCTACCTATCTAGTGTTTCAGATTCTCATCCCCTTGATATTTAGGTCTCAGAATTATCTTGAACTCCTCACTCTCCCTCACTCCATACATGATCAGTTCACTGAATCTTGCCATTTCTACCATCACAGCATTTCATTTCCAAACCCTTTTGCCCACTCACAGTACTTCTCACCTAGATTATCTTAACATCTTCCTAATTAGTCTCCTTACAGTGTCTCTCTACGCCAGTCTGTAAAACACATACTGATAGCAAAGTAATTTTCCTTTAGTACAGATCTGATCATGTGATACTAACACCTCCCATTCAACCAACTCCAGTGACTTCCTATTGCCACTAAAATATAAACTCCTCTGTTTAGCTTTTAAAGCGTTTCACAACCTGGCCCCAACCTATCTTTCCAGCCTCACTGAACATTATTTCCCTTCCTGTACTCTTCGATCCAACCAAACTGGTCTTCTTTGTTCCTCACACGTGACATTCCATCTCCCATCTTCTTGCCTTGCACTACCTGTCCCTTATGCTTGGAATATGCTCTATTTCATAGAATTTCTCCATGCAAGCTCTAGTTCAGTTACAATTTTCTACATGAAGACTTTCCTGATTCTCCCAACTGATGGTGCTCCCAAACTATATTATACTGAATTTGTTTGTATATATTTGTGTTAACTCTGTGTTTGTGTCATAGACGTGTGTTGTTTCCCTCATGCGAATGTTAGTTCAAAGTAAATATTGTCTTATTCTTTGTACTTGTATCCTTTATATTTAGCACTGATTATGTTGCATAATCAGTACTTAGTGATTGTTTATATTTTTCTGCTTCTGGTTATTTTTGATCTGCATCATTTATTATGTCTTCTCATACTTGTCTTATTTCTTTATATTTGTTGCTTCTTGTTTTTTTAGCAATTACATTCAAGTACACAGTTTGTTTATCCTTTCTCCAATTGATGGCCTACTTTGATTTTAGTTCTCTGTTAACAAAAAATGCTGATAGGAATATTTTGGGGCCTTTCTGTCTTTTACCTTCTTGGTAAGGGGAGAATTCTTAGCTAGACAAGGAATAGAGATACTTAAAAATAAAATAGACATTTTTCATACATAAAATTAAAATTTTACACAAATAAAATCAGTGAATACAGAATTAGAAGAAAAATGATAGCATGAGAAGAGAAATTTACATCAAATATCATTGATAAAAGTCTGATATCCAAATTATATTGAGAATTGACACAAATAACACCAAGGGTCATTTACCTATAGATAAGTCAAAGGATTTGCTCCAATAGTTTTCAAAAAGAGAATTACAAATTATAAATGATGGTAAAAAATATAATTCATATTTCTAATAATAAGAAAAATGAAAAAATAAATCTGATGTTTCACCTGTTAACCATGCAAAATGGCAAAGATGGGACTAATCATTGCTGGAGGAGCTGTGGGGAGATAGGCAGATTGATGCACTGTTGGTGGAACTGTGAAATGGTCTGACCTTTCTGCATTTTAGTTTGAAATTATTTAAGAAAAATAACTAAACTATCCATGTTTTTTTATTCAACAATCCCCCTACTGAGCATGTACTCCAAGGAATTCATAGCATAAAAAGTCCAATGTATACCAAAATATTAATATCAGCATTCTTTGTGGCAATGAAGCCATGGAAATAAAGTGTTTACTGATTGAGAAATGACTGAAAAATCTACTATATGTGAATATATTGGAATATATGTATACTAATGTAGAAAATAGGAGAAATCCAAAGAAACTGAAGATTTGTATGAACCAACAGAATGACATAAGCATAACCAAGTGTGATGTTTAAAATCTAAATGTGTTCTCTAAAAAATCTAATGTGTGGTTGCCTTAAATTAGAAGCTTTAGCACCATTCTTTAGGCATTAAACATTTATTAAAGCACACTAGGTATTAGAAAAAAAAGAACACATGGAGTTAAGAAAAGGTCTATCTAGCCTAGAGTTCCACCCTTGTCTGGTTCTTCCTCAAGTCCTCCACCAGGAGCCTGCTTCAACCATGAACTCCCCTCAAACTGAGTGTGGAAGCTTTTAATAGGTCTGGAGCAGAGGCAGTCCTTACACTCTGCTTCAAGCTGATTGGTAGGCATCATCCAAATCCATTGGTTCACTGGACTTGAAGGTGGTCTCCAGTTGAGTTCAAAGTCCTTAGTTTCTGAGAACAATACCTCCTTAAGGGCCAGCCAGGTGTGGTTACAATCTAATTAACTTGAAGTAGGCTAATCAGCAAAGTCAATCACACTCACTTAATTCAATCAGTTTAGATTAATCTCCAGGTGGGCCTTTGAGTATCTGCCAAATCCCATTATTTTCTCACACAAGAAAGCAATATTTGTAGTGATTTCAACAATGTACATAAAAAGATAACTAAAAGGGAAGTGAGCAAAACCAGGAGAACACTGTATACAGTGACAGCAATATTGTTCAATCAATAACTTTGAATGACTTAACTATTCTTAGCAATACAGTGATCCAAGACAATTTTAAAGGACTATTGATGAAGCATAATATCCAACTCCAAAGAAAGAACTGATATTGATTGAACACAGACTGAAGCATGCTATTTTTCACTTTCTTTCTTTCATTTTTTTACTCAATTTTTCTTACACAAAATGACTAATATGGTAATAATGTTTTACATAATTGCATGCGTATAACCTATATCTGATTTCTTAGCTCCTAAGGGAGGGGAGAGAAGAAGGAGGGGAGAGAATTTGGAACTTGAAACTTTAAATAAAAATGTTTATTATTTAAAGATAAATAAATAAAATTATGTCTCAAGACCGGTATGTTTTAGATCAAATAAATGTAGCTAGGATATGTTCATTCTTTTTTTTACATTATTTTCTTGTGCTCTCAAAGAAAGTAAGAGAAATGCATACCACCAAAAAAAAAAATCACCAAAAGAAAATTGAACTCCAAATAGTTGAAAGACCAATGAAGACCTGGAGAAGAAATGATTAAACTTATCTCCTCCTTCATCACAAAAAAAGTGCTACTAAGACAGAATATTATATATATAGTCAACAAGCATTTTTAAGTGCCTACAATGTGCCAAGTACTATTCTCAGTGCTGGGGATATAAAGAAAGGGGGATTCTCAAGAAGCCTCCAGTCTAATGGAGGAGACAACATGAAAATCAACTATATACAAATAGGGCTCATACTGGGAAAATCAGAAATAATTAACAGAGAGAAGGCACTAGCATTAAGGGGATCAGGAAAGGCTTCTTAAACAAGGTTTAGCTGAGACGTGAAAGAAGCCAGGGAAACTAGGAAGCAGAGATGAAAGGGGAGACCATTCCAGCAAAGGGTACAGCCAATGCTTGGAGTGAGGAGATGAAGAGTCTTGTGTAAGGAACAGCAAGGAGATCAGTGTCTCTACATCTAAGTGTGTCGAGTGGAGTAAGCTGTAAGAAGAATGGAAAAGATAGGAAGGGGCCAGATTATGAAGGGTTTTCATCCGTCTCCATGATGCTAATATATGACATCACCTTACAGATGCTGGATCCCCTAAGCAGTGCCGAGAACTCCGTGTCAGGAAGTTGCCAGTCCTTGGACAGATCAGCAGATAGGTAAGTAGTATGATCAGCCACACTGCAGTTTGTTTGTGTGTGGGTTATTTTTTTTAATACAAGTAGACTGAGGGTGGGTTAGCTAGTGCTTTTTCCCTCCCTCAGCTCTGTTTGCTTTAGCCAAGGTTCTCCCACCAGACTCCAAATGGAACTACCTATATGGGGAAACTTCACTTTCCTGAAGAAGAAACTTGTCACTAAAAGTATTGTGTTTTTTAGCCACTGACAACAGTAACCTCTGTTACTACCCCTTGACCTCTTGGCTAAGATCTTGGGCAGAGCCTACTTTCTTTGCAACAAAGGAGTAAGCCAGATATAACTCTGGACCATACTGATGATCTTCATAGTAAAAAATTACATTTTAATCCAAGGATTTCTGATGAGGGAAAATAATTCTAGTTTTCCAATCTGTCTGTGAATAATAGATGGGTTCTTGTAGATTGGGTAAGGAAGACTTGGTGAGGGAGAGAAAAGGTGCTTGTATTTGGATAGAGAAATAATACTACTAACGTACTCATTAGCAAAACATAAGCCTTTTTAAAGATAACTATTAGTTTGGAATTCAGACTTGTTATCTGGCCCTAGAAGTCTGTAGGCTCATTTTCCCACTTTTCTTAGCTCAAGCTTCTCACTTCCCCTGCTTCTTTTTTGATGGTTAAATCCTTCACGTACCATCCCTGTACATCCATTTTCCCTTCATTCACCTGTCTTTTCTGTTTCTCCCTTTTCCCCTACTTCCAGGAGAGTGAATCTTCTAGGATCTTATAATAACATGTTTATTATAGTATTTTTAAAAAATTAAATGTTAAAATAGTAAATATTATCCAGTATTAAAATATTCTTCATGAATTCCTGTGGTAAAAAAAAAATTATTCCTTGGTGGCCAGCTTTCTGGTGATGAGCTTCCTTGCACTTTGCTAGGTTAGTTTTGGGTCAACAGTCCCAGAGAAATGAAGGAATATGCATAGATAAAGAAAAAAACAAAATTAATTGCGTTTTGCAGATGCAGCAGGTCTCGGTGTCATATTATAGTTTACTTAGAGAACCTTGAAAATTCATCTAAAATTATTTCAAACAATAACTTCAGCAAAGTAACAGGACATACAATAAAGCCACCAAAAAAATCAGCTTTTTTGTATGTTACCAACAAAACCCACCATAAACGTAAAAAAAAAAAAATCCAACTTAAGTGACTATAATATTTAGTACCACACACAAAAGAATGTTATGAATATACAGTCTTTACAGAAATAAAGATTTGAAATAATTAGAGAAAAGTTAATTGTTTCTGGTTGGACTGTGCTAATATAATAAAAATTATGTTGAGGCAGCTAGATGGCATAGTCAATAGAGCACCGGCCCTGGAGTCAGGAGTTCAAAATCCGGCCTCAGACACTTAACACTGGCTGTGTGACCCTGGGCAAGTCACTTAACCCCAATTGCCTCACAAAAAATAAAAAAATATATTTTTAAAAAAATTATAATGTTACCTAAACTGATTTACACAGTTAGCACCATGCTAATTAAACTACTAAAGGATTATTTTGTCAAACTAGGCAAAATTATAAATGTTTATGAAAGAAAAAAAGGCCAAGAATATAAAGGGAAATAATGAAAAAAGTGGAAAGAAGGCAAAAATTAGCAATAGTATAAAATAGTACTGGTACTAGTTGAAAAATATAAAAGGTGATCATTGGAATTAATAATGTACATAAGAGGGGGGCAGCTAGATGGTACAGAGGATAAAGCACCAGCCCTGGATTCAGGAGGATCTGAGTTCAAATCCAGCCTCAGATACTTGACACTTACTAGCTGTGTGACCCTGGGCAAGTCACTTAACCCCCATTGCCCTAAAAAAACAAAAAACAAAAAATTATGTACATAAGATCCAGAAGCAGTGGTACAAAGTACCAGAATGACTGATAAACCCAACTATTGATAAATACCAACTATTGAGTTAGTCTCATAATTTGACAAAAACTGCTAGGAAGACTGGAAAGCCGTCTGAGAAAATGATTAGATCTTACAAAATATACTACAATAATAACCTCCAAATATCATGCAGATATAGAAGATCATGGTATTTTTTTTCAAAAGGAAAAAAAAATACCCTTTACAGCTGTGGATTGAGGGAATATATTTGACGAGGGATAGATAGGCTCACAGGAAATAAAATTACTTTTATTATAAAAATTGAAAAAGTTTTTGCATGTACAAAAGCAGTACAGTTAGAATTATAAAAGAAACTATTAACTGGGGAAAGAATCTTTTGACTTGCCCAGGGTCAAACAGCTAGTAAGTGTCAAGTATCTGAGGCCGGATTTGAACTCAGGTCCTCCTGAATCCAGGGCTGGTGCTTTATGCGCTGTGTCACCTAGCTGCCCCCCCCCCGGGAAAAAATCTTAATAGCAAATTTATCTGAAAGAAATACAACATCTAAGATATAGAGACAATCGGAACAAATATATAAGAACAAGCGCCATTAAAAACAAAAATATCCCTAAACATAATTACCTCAATAGATGTAGAAAAAGCTTTCAATTAAGTACAGCGCTCTTTTATGCTTTAAAAAAATACCTATAGACTATAGACATAGAGGGATGCTTATCTAATATAAATATCTATCTAAAACTCAAAGAAAGTAGCATGTGCAGCGGGATACACTAGAAAAATTCCCAGAAATTACAGGAAAAATGCTACTTCTCCCAACTACATAGTTTCACAAATGCTAGCAATAACAATCGGACAAGAGAAAGAAATTTAAGGTATAAAGTTAGGGAAAGAGGAAACAAAATTATCCTATTTACTATTGACACGATAGTTTACTTAGAAGATCCTAGGCAATCAGCGAAGGAATTAATTTAAACTGCAGCTTCAGCAAAGTTGTAGGCTATAAAATAAACTCACCCAAATCAATGGCATTTCTATGTAATAACAGAATCCAAGAGACAATAATAGAAAGGTAAATCCCATTCAAATAACTACAAAATGCATAAAATATTTGGGAGTCAGTTTACCGAGTGAAGCCAATACTTGTATATATTTAATTATAAAATGCTTGTTAAAGAAATAATAATTTAAATAGCTAAAGTAATCAGCTCTCATGCCTTGGTTATGTCAATGTAATAAAAATGACAATACTACCAAAGTTAATTTATAGTTTTAATGCTATACCAAACTACCAGATGGATACTTTACCAAGCAAGATAAAATAGTAATGCAGTCAATCCTCAACATTCATATATTTAACTTTAGCAAATTAAAGCATTCATATGGTTTTATTAGTAACTTCATTTTCACTTTTGCATTGGCAGTCCTGCAGATTCACAGGTATGCACAGTAGAGAGAAAAATGAGAGGCATGATGCATGCCAGGTTTCTGGAGTGGTTGGTTTCCTACTAGGTGCTTCACTGGTCTTGTTTACCCTACTCTTGTAAAGAGCTCCCCATGCCTTCATTACATATTTTAATTTTTTATCTTTAAAACTCAAGTTTTGTGCTGTAATTGTGCTTCCAAAGCATAGTTTAAGTCCTTTGGGCTCTCAGCCCAAGTGTGCAAAGTCAGTGATGAAATGTGGTGAAAAAATAAAGGTGTTAGATAAACTCCATGTCAGAATGTCTGTAACCACTGTAGGCTGCGTTTGGTGTTAACTAAATTGATGATAATTGATGATCCATTATATACAGTACACCCTCATGCTGCCATCTGACATAGTGGAAGGTAAGATTCAGGTTATAAATATGTTTTAGTTTTAAAATTTTTATTTACTGTACAATACTTTTGGAACTGTAGATTTCATATGTTAGAAAAAGTGAATTTTGTCTAAAATCAGTGGGTTTTTTTCCATTAGGATGTTAGCACAAAAGGTCACAGAATTATAAAGAGTTACTAGTGAGAAAAAAATGTTTTGCATGTTACCAGTTTTATTTGGTGTACTGCATTTTATGGGTTATTCATAATTGTTATGAAAAGTACATAATGTCAGAATTAATGTTTTGTTATAAAAGTATATCCAGAAAAGTGTATTTTCAGCAATTTCTAGTAAGAAATTACAGTTTTTGGTGGTCGTGGGAATCTAAACCCATATTTCCTGTAGGTTCAGTATATCACCATTCATGGTTTTTACTTTTGTTCTGTTTTCTAGCAACATACCACTGTAAAAGTTGAGGATTGATTGTAATTCATTTGGAGTAACAAAAGATCTAGAAAATCAAGGGAAATAATGAAAACAGAGCTGAAGCACTTCCATGCATCAAACTAGATTATAAAGCAGCCATCATCAAAAACCATTTAGTATTTGTTTAAAGATAGTAAAGTAGATCAGTAGAACAGACTACATAAGGGAGAATCAGAAATAATGAACTTCAGCAACCTACTGTTTGATAAACCTGAAAACATAATTTTCATAGTAAAGAACTCTCTATTTGATGGGAAAACTGGAAATCAGTCTGACAGAAATTAAGCTTAGATAAGCATCTTATACTAATAGATTTCACAGTACATTCAAAATAGATACACAATCTGAACCCTAAGGATCATGTCATTAAAAAATTAGAAGAGAAGCAGATCATATACCTTTCTCAGCTATAAGAGATCGATTTTTAGTGAAAGGAGAGAGCCAATTACAAAAAATGGGTAATTTATGAAATTAAAAAACTTCTCCATAATCAAAATTAATAAGGGAAGCAGTCAGTTAGAGGGGAAAAAACTCTTTTCATCATATTTCTCAGATAAGGGATTGGTATCTAAGATACATAGGAAACTAAGAGAAAAATGTAAGACCAAAAGCCATTCCCCCAACAGATAAATTGTTAAAGGATATTTTTGAAAAAATAGTTCTCAAAAGAAGAATTGCATTCTGCTATATACAATATGAAAGAATCCTTCAAATCATTAATAATAACAATGTTTCACCTTCTACCCTGCAAATTGGCAAAGGTAACAAAAGAAGGGCATAGAAATTGTGGAAAGAAAGGCCCTATTAAAGCTTTGTTGGTGAAGTTGTAAGTTAAAACAACCACTTTGGAAAGTAAGTTGGAATTATGCAAATAAATTGGCTAACATATTCATATCCTGTGATCCAGAGATTCCACTGCTAGATATATACCCCAAGTAGATCACTGACAAAAAAAAAAAAAAGCCACTCCATATACACCAAAATATTTTTAGCAGCATTTTTTGGTAGTAGCAAAGAACTGGAAATTAAGTAGATAGATGCTTATTGACTGAGAAATGTCAAAACAAATTCTGGTACATGAATATGATGGAATATTACTATGCTATGAGAAATAACAAATTTGATTACAGAAAAGCATAAAAACACTTAGATGAACTAAGTGATGTAAAGTGAAGTAGCCAAGATACATATACACAATGACTACAATAATATAAATGGAAAAAACAGCAACCATGAAACAATCAAAAATAAATGTTGTGGGGCAGCTAGGTGGCTCAGTGGATTCAGGAGGACCTGAGTTCAGTTCCAGCCTCAGAAACTTGACACTTACCAGCTGTGTGACCCTGGGCAAGCCATTTAACCCCAATTGCCTCACCAAAAAAAAAAAAATAAATGTTGCAAAACTATAAGGATTAGGGGCAGCTAAGTGGCACAGTAGATAAAGCACTGGCCCTGGATCCAGGAGGACCTGATTTCAAATCCAGCCTCAGACACTTGACATTTACTATCTGTGTGACCCTGGGCAAGTCACTTAACCCTCATTGCCCTGCAAAAAAGAAAAAGAAAAACTATAAAGATTAAGCTTAGTCCCAAAAAAAAGATATAAGGAAACACTTTTTCCAACTCCTTTGCAGAGTTGGGAGAAGAGGAAAAGATCCATAGTTGTGAAACTTATTTTTTTAAAAGTCAGATTTTCAATGTTTTGATCATTTTAGACTTTTTTCTCTTTTCTTTAAAATTTTTTTTTATAATAAGGGATGGCTGGGGTGGGATATAGTGGGATAGCTAAGGATGTACAAACAAAATATTAATAAAAATATTGTTAGAGTCATTTCCCAATAGATAAATGGTCAGTAGATATGAACAGTTCTCAAAATAAGAAATAGAAGCTATCAACAACCATACTGAAAAATGCTCTAAATCTCTCTTTTCTTCTATTGGAAGTACTTTACTTTTGTCTTCAGAATTTAATTCATGCCAGCTTTATATCTCACCTGGGCTGACTTCCCCTTTAAAATTTTAGGCCATGGGATCTTACCTATCCTTTCTCTGAACTCTTTGAAACCTGCTCTTCTGAAGTACAGAGTACAAGCCAGACTATGCTCTGATTTCCTCTCTTCTATCACAAATCTAAGACGAAGTGGTCACTTCCTTTCCAAGGGCCCATGATTTCTACCCCAGGGACCAGTTCTTCCTTTTTGGTAAGAATCAGGTTTGGAATAGAATATTCCCACTTTGGTTCCTCCACTTTTTGAAGAATGAAACTATCATTGAGGCAAGTACAAAAATTATTATCTCTTCTGCTTTTTTTGAAAGAATGAGTTCCAAAAATGTTTGAATAATTAAAGTCTCCCACCATTGCTATATCATACCTCCCTATTCTAGGATTGTGATCTGTTTCCCAAATTCCTCATCCATTTCACCTTTCTGACTATCTATCTTCTAATATACTAATGAGAATATCACTAATGTTTTTGGCTCTCAACCTTCACCCAAATGTTTTCCACCATTTTTCTTCTTCTTCTTTATCTCCTGTTTCCTGGATTTCTTCACATGAAGAAAATCCAGGTAAACACTAAAATCCGAAGAAGCCCATGGTCTTCTTTGTATAGAATACCTTTTCCCCATACTCCAACACACCCTTTAACATATTGTTTTCCTCTTGAATAAAAAAAGGTAGATCTTTCCACAGCCACATTATTGTAGTCATGAACTTTATCCCACCAAATCTCAGTGATACTCATAAAGTCAAATTTCCTTCCATTAAGACTTCTAGTTTACTTTGTGTGAATTTTGGGGGGTTGTATTGATACATTTTGTTTAAACACAGCAGATACCTTTAAACAAAGATATCCAGCAACCCTTCCTAAAGCATATTTCCCCAAAACAGTCAAGAAAAACTTCCTAGAATGTGATCATGTATTGATAAGTATATGTAGCTCTGTATCCTATCAATTGTAGCAAAAAGAGAGGATGTCCTTCCAGATCAAGAGTTGGCCTGAATTTTGTTGCTTCTCTTAATTGACTTCATTTCCATTATAGTTGTTATGTTCATCATTATATTGTTACAGATATTCTATTAATTTGTATGTAGACATTTGAGGCCATGATTTTTATTGATGGCTTTTTTCTTAAATTGGATCTCCTGACTTTCTTTCTAGGCATTTCCTTCACTATTCTCATTCTTACCTTTCCCCTTATTCAAGGCAAAGGATTTGTCTACAACTCTTGGATTCTCCCTTTATTGTCTAATAAGCAGAATCTTAGAAGGCCCAGAAAAATATTGTCTGGGAATCCCTAGGATTGTCTTCTCATTTGAAGGTTGGAGTGCTGGGCTAAATAACTCTCATCCAGGCTAGTGTTTTGGATTGGGGTAGTTTTTTATAAATGCATTGTTGGAGGGGGGCAGTTAGGTGGCACAGTGTGTAAAGCAATAGCCCTGGATTCAGAAGGACCTGAGTTCAAATCTGGCCTCAGACACTTGACACTTACTAGCTGTGTGACCCTGGGCAAGTCACTTAACCCTCATTGCCCCCCCCCCCAAAAAAAAAGCATTGTTGGATATAGGAATCACACTGAAGGAAAGAAAGATTTGGATATAGGAGAACACGAAGTCTTTACTGCCTCAAACTGCTGAAAAAGTCAGAGGATCATCTTGATGTCAGAGAGCCAAGGCAAAAGAGGGCTTTACTTCCAAGTGGTCATCCTTTGCTTTTTTGGCCTCATTAAGAAATTCTCTGAAAGTTGCATTTGTGCATTGTTTTAGTTGTTTGTTTGCTTATTTCACTAGCCCATCCTTTCGCAAATCTCGGATGTCTAGAGCCCAGAGTTTCCCAGATAACAGACAAGAATACTCAGGTAAGTTGCTTCAGGTCACAGGTCACTCTTGCCAGAGATATGGTACCCATTAGGAAGAGATGGCAGCAGCTTTGCCCCTTGCATCTCTGAGCTGAGTGATCCAGAACAATTCAATCCAACAAACATTTATTAAATAACCTACTATGAGTCAAACAGAAATGAAACTGTCCTTACCCTAAGGAACTTACTATATTCTACTGGAAGAAATAATATCTACATAGATATAAATAAGTAGATACAAAATAAGTGGGAGTAACAACTGGGGGAATGAGGGGAGACCCCAAACAGGAGATAGTACTTGAGCTAAGCCTTGAAGGGTGCTAGAGATTCTGGGAAGCAGAGAGTGAAGAGAGAGTATTTAAGACATAGAGGGCAGCCTATACAAAGGCAGGAGACAGGTGGAATGTCATGTGGGGAATAGCAAGGGGCCAATTTGGCTAAATCGCAATGTGGGGAACAGATGAAATTAGTTTCAAGAAATAAGTTAGAGCCAGATTATGACAGTGTGGCTGTTGTCCACCTACCCAGTAGCCAGTGCCCATTCCTGTATGTATCTCTTTCAGATCGTGACACTCAGCTCTATGACAAAGGGGTGAAGGGTGGAACATATCCCCGTCGTTATCATGTCTCTGTTCATCACAAGGACTACAATGATGGTGAGCACAACCCCTCCCTCTGCTGGTTATCATATGCTTCTTCCTGCATGAGTAACAAGGAAGAGTGAGAGAAGCCTATTATTCAGGTCCTTGTAGAGTTGTCATCTACCACCATGGTTTTGCTTAAACAGCCTAAACTAAGCTGTCTCTCTGTAGCTTTACCCGGGGTCCGGTGTGTTCACTCGTCACTAAAGAGGTATGTTCCAGACTCTATAAATTGGGAACAGGAAAAAAAATAGCTTCCCTATCGTATTTTTTTAGAGAGAGTAGAAACCATTTCCAAGGTAACCTGTCCTGAACTCCATGTTCACCATATCCATCCCCATGAACTGTTCCAGACTCTCCACCTCTTTAGTGTCTCCCCTAGTCTTTTAGGAACACAGAGTGTGACTGCCGCTAAGGGGCCTGGATGAGTGTGTGCTGGGCAGCCAAGGACCACTTTGGTGGTGTTGCCTGGAGCAACTCTTCCCCCGGTCAGGCTGTGGTTCTCATGTCCCCTAAATAACCTCCTGCTTCATTTTTTTTTTCTGCTTTTAGTTTCTATATTCCAGATAAATTAGGCAGCAGCTACTCTAGGACGAGCTAGGCAGGTGGTGAAGGTAACTAAACCTAGGTCGTTTTAGTCTTCCATTTCATCCCACCCAAAGTCTTGAATACTTGCCATTGTTTGAATAGCAGACCTTATGGCAACTAATCTGATTTTCTTTGTCCTCTTTTCCCCAAATCATTGTAGGCCGGAGAACATTTCCCCGGATAAGGCGACATCAAGGGAACCTATTCACATTAGTCCCCTCCAGTCGGTCCCTGAGCACCAATGGAGAGAACCTGGGCCTAGCAGTGCAATACCTGGACCCCCGAGGGCGTCTGTGGAGTGCTGACAGCGAAAATGCCCTCACCGTGCAGGAGAGGAGTGTGCCAACCAAGTGTAAGGCTCTGTGTCTGGCAGAAGGGGCTCTCCTGGGGAGAAGAAAGGAAGGAGGCTGAGGAGAGCTGGCAGCAAGAGTTCAGAGCAGCTGACCAGCAATGTCACACCTCAGAGGCTCTGATCTAATGTACTTATTTTATAGAGAAGGCCCAGAAAAGGAAAGCAATTTGCTCAGGCCCATTTGCACAGTTAATAAGTAACAGACCAGAATTCAAATTCTCTAGTGACCTTGACCAGATAATTTCCAAAATATGTGGCCTTTATATGGATTCCCTAGTTTGAACTAAGAAGGGAAGTGAATCAGTCTCATAGCCAGTGAGCGGCAGAACTCACACTAGCAATTAAATCTCCTCACTTAGGAAGGGGTAGTAGAGCAACGTGTCTCCACCACCATCCAGCTTCTCACACACTGAACATGGATCACATACCTGATAGAAGATTACTTCTTTCTCCTTCACCTTCCCCCCACCCTCCTAGTCTATAGAAACATCACCATAGGGCTTTTCTTGGGATGCTCTTAGGCTCAGCATTAAACCGGTGGTTTGATCTACTTTAGAGGAAAGTTTTGGATTGTAAGACCTCAGAGAACCCATATTTTAGATCTGCCTCTATCATTCATTTCAATTCAGTAAACATTGCTAAGCCCTTGTGCTATTCAGCTCTGTGCTAGCCACAAAAGAGCTGAGCCTTAAAGGACAGACAAGGATTCTGAGAGGTGAGGATGAGGAAGGTGTGCATTCTTAGCATAGAGAATGGTTTGTGCCATTGTGCAGAGTCTGGAGATGGAGAATGAAGTGTTAAATAAGGGGATGCTTACTGCAGTATGGAAACCTCCCCTAAGTGACCCGACCTTTTTCATCTGTGAAACTCTTTTTACTGCTGCCATAGATAATATTGAGATGAAAATAAACACTAACTATTAAAATGTAAAAGAACTTTCTAAATAAAAATAGTTGACAGTTACAAAAGAACACTTTTACTTTGACCTTAGTCGCCCCTTTGGCTCAACAAACTAAAGCAAAAGCAGGGCATGGGCTTCTTTTTTTTTTAATTATGAAAGTATTTTATTATTTTCCAGTTACATGTAGAGATAGTTTTCAACATTTGTTTTTATAAGATTTCTGGCATAGGCTTCTTGTTGAACAGCTAGACCTGTGAGAAGCCAAAGTCCAAGAAAGTCCCCAGAACTTAAACTTTAGCTGTTCAAGATGTGGTATTTCATCACAGCTTCTCTATTTTCTTTCTCCAATAGCTCCAAGTGCTCCCATAAACTGGCGTCGGGGGAAGCTCTTGGGTCAAGGTGCCTTTGGCCGAGTCTATCTGTGTTATGATGTGGATACTGGACGGGAGCTTGCTTCTAAGCAGGTCCAGTTTGACCCAGACAGTCCTGAAACAAGCAAGGTAAATAGGAACTCCCCCGCCATCCTTTCCTCACAGACCATGCTGATCTTACTTGTCTCCATTCCTTCTCTCAGAATAAACTAACTCAGTCTCTTCCTGCTTGCTCCAGAGCTGCTGCTCTGAAATGAGAACAAGGATGGAAAAGCTTAAAGGATGCTACCAGTACCTATAGTAGAAGGAACCTGTCCACTGATGATGAACATAGGAAACACAAAAGGGAAAAGAGCAAATGGTGCCAGACAGAGGATCCCATAGAGCCCTTAGTCAGCAGAGAAGTCTGGCTTGGATTCTAGGCATCATGCACCCCAATTCCAAAAGGGAATCCAATTTGAAATTTGGTTATAACACAGAAGAGAACAGAAGGAAATTCAGATGATAGCACAGAGGAGCAGGACAGTTTCTAAAGTAATATGTGGGGGCAGCTAGATGGCACAGTGGATAGAGCACCAGCCCTGGATTCAGGAGTACCTGAGTTCAAATCCGACCTCAGACACTTAACACTTACTAGCTGTGTGACCCTGGGCAAGTCACTTAACCCCAATTGCCTCACCAAAAAATAAAAAGAAAAGAAAAGAAAGTAATATGTGGAATTTACTTTTTTTTTTTTAAGCAGCATAAAGGAGAGATTCATGATTTCTTATGCAGTTCCCTGTTTGATATTCTATGTGTATGGAAGTGATCCCCTTTTTAGGTGTTAAAGTTCAAAGTGTACAAAAAGGGGAAAAAAATCTAGTCTTGAGGGAACTGAGTTTGCTTTCTCTCGCTGGATGTAGTAGCCCCCTGACCACACCCCCATTCTGGGCCAGAATGCCCACAAGCATTATTGCCAAGGGGCCATTTGGCTACAGTAGCCACCTGTCTTCTTATTCTGACAACAAACTACTACTATCATCTTGCCCATCTTCCATTATTCTTTCTAACTTCCCTTTTCCCCTCTGATTGTCCTACCCTCACCCTGATTTCAGGGAACTTGCTGATTTTTGACAGCCCAGGAACAAGTCAGTCATCCTTTATTGGGGGCCCACTATAAGCACAGAATTCTCCTGAGAACTAATAGGTAAATACAAAAGAAAAAAAAGATAGTGGTTTCTGACCTCCAGAAGTTCATAATCTAGTTGGGGAGGCAAACATACATGTGTGGGAGAACTGAACATACTTACAAAGTCACCAAGTATGTCCTGTGTATATCAGTGTGAACATTTAAATGGGTAATGGAGTACTTGAGGGCATTCCTAAAGGGGAATCAGAGTAAAATGAGGCTGTCTCTAATGAGCTTCTCTGTAGAGGACCTGGATCAATGGGGAAGGTATTGCAGATGAAGAGACATGGCAGAGGGAATGAGCTGATTACTTAAGGACACAGTAAGCCAATGGAGGGGCTTTGTTGAGGAGTTATTAGTTCTGGGGTTTGTATTTTTCTTTTTTTTCTTTTTAATACTTTTTAATGTTTAAGTCTTGCATGCAAATAGAATTCCATGGGATCCATGGTATTATGTGTGGGTCTTAATCCTAGAGACATTTTTTTAAAATAATAATAAATTTATTTATTCTGAATTTTCCCAAGTTACATGTAAAAACAAATTTTCACATTGATCTTTTAAAACTTTGTGTTCCAAATTCTCTCCCTCCTTCTCTCCTCACCCCTTCCTAAGAAATCAGTATAAGTTATACATGTGCAGTCATGCAGAACATCTCCACATTAGTCAGGTTGTAAAAGAAAACAGACCAAATAACTTTAGAAAGAGGAACTAACAAAGAAATTATACTTCAATCTGTATTCAGATACCATCGGTTCTTTCTTTGTAGATGGACTGCATTTTTCATAAGTCCTTCTGATAGCATCCTGCTCATCATTTCTTTCAGTTACTATTGCTAACTATATTACCCTCCATCCTATCCCTCCCCTTGATATTTACTCTATTTTCTGTCTTCTTTCACCCTGTCCCTCCTCAAAAGTGCTTTGCTCTTTACTGCCCCCTCCCCCAATCTGTCCTCCCTTCCTTCACCTCTCCCCCCTTATCCCCTTCTCCCACTTTCCTGCAGGGCAAGATATATTACCATACCCAATTAAGTGTGTATGTAATTCCCTCCTTGAGACAATTCTGATGAGAATAGACTCGTTCACTTTGGGGAATTATTAGAATGGAGGTTAGAAGAAGGTATGGATGATAACTGGAATTCCGTGAAGAACAGGCTGATTAACTCAGGTTTGACACACTAGATGTTAGTGTCTTGAGCAGAAGAGGGACATGAAGGTTATATCATAAGCAACCTGAAGTCTGTCCCAGCCACTAAAAAGTCCTGTGGGTTTAATTACTCAGTGTAGTAGTCAGGCTTGAGGAAGTCATATCTTTCTAGACCCAAAGAAGGGAAAGAATGGTTTCCTGTGGTAGGGGGAATAAAGTATGCATCCTGAGGAAAACGGACATTGAGCTCTTTCCAGCAAGCCCCCCAAGGGCACCATTAGCTTGTTTTTCCTCTTGACACTGGTGAAAGTCTCTGCCTTTGGTGGAAAGAAGATGAGGCTGGGCTCTAGAAAACAAAAGGGTCCCTGTGAGGAAAGGACACACTCTTCTAAAACCTCTTTACACCCAAGCAAAAGATAGTAATCCTACTTCAGCATGCAGCTGACCTAGAGGCCCACCTCCTTAAAGACTGTCTCCAAATTGTCAAGAAGTCCAAAAATCGGGGGGCAGCTAGGTGGCGCAGTGGATAAAGCACCAGCCCTGGATTCAGGAGGACCTGAGCTCAGATCCGACCTCAGACAGTTGATACTAGCTGTGTGACTCTGGGCAAGTCACTTAACCCTCATTCCCCTGCAAAAAAAAAAAAAGAAGAAGAAATCCAAAAATCTCCATCTTTTTCTCCCTTAAGAAAGTCACATTTGTCATTAACAAGAACAGAGGGTACAAAAGGGTAAGAGGGATTTTGGGGGAGAAAGATTTCATTTTTAAAAATAGACATTTTGGAGAAATTGAGATCTAGGAAGAAGAGAAACATTGTTTGACGCCTAGTGGATGGTACATTTATTTATTTATTTATTTATTTTGCTGGGCAATGGGGGTTAAGTGACTTGCCCAGGGTCACACAGCTAGTAAGTCAAGTGTCTGAGGCCGGATTTGAACTCAGGTACTCCTGAATCCAAGGCCAGTTCTTTATCCACTGCGCCACCTAGCCGCCCCCTGGTACATTTATTTAAAGGAGGATAGTCCAGGGGAACTGGGCAGTGCCCAGTCCACATCAGTTAGTTGCTATTCTATCCCTATAGAGAGCCATGCGATGTTTGGTCCTAGGCCATAGATAAGTTTTTTCACTTTTCCTAAAAATGTGGTTTAAAGTATGTAATTAGAGCCCTGGGTGGGTATGGAATACAATTGGCAGGGCAGAGAGGTCTTACAAGCAAGGTTTCCCAAACTCTGATGGCTGGGGGCTAGACAGGAAGGATATGTGGGAACAACAAGGCTTCCTTCTCTCATCCCCCAGGAAGTAAGTGCCCTTGAGTGTGAAATCCAGTTGTTGAAGAACTTGCAGCATGATCGCATCGTGCAATACTATGGCTGTCTCCGTGATCGCTCTGAGAAGACCCTGACCATCTTCATGGAGTACATGCCAGGGGTATGTTAGGTGGGGCACAGTTGGGCATATAGCTTAAAGGGAAAGAAAAAGTGGGCCATAATGTGAAGTGGGAACTATTCATCAGCATGCATTTATTTAGCACCCCCAGTGGGCCAGGCACTGGGAATACAAAGACAGCAGTGAGATTCTCCTTGCCCTCAAGGTGCTTATGTTATGCTGGACGAATCTGCATGTTCAGCCATAAGCAAAAATAAGATATATACAAGATAAATTCAGTGATTTCTTGGAGTGTTAGCAATTGGGAGGATCAGGGAAAAGCCTCTTATAGAAGGTGCCACTTAAACTGAGAGTCTCGAAGGGAACAAGGACTCCAAGAGGTAGAGGTAGAAGTGAAGGAGAACAACATTCCTGGAATAGGAAATAGCTTGTACAAAGGTGTGGAGGCAGGAGATGGAATTTTCCGTAAAGGGAATAGTGACTGGCCAGTCTGTCTGGTGTGTACAGTGCATGAAGGGAGAGTAATAAGAAATCAGCCTGGAAAAAATAGGCAAGATCCAGGTAGGGAAAAATTTTAAATACCAAACAAAGGAATTTGTCTTTTATCCTAGAGGCAGTGGGAGCCACTGAAGCTTCCTCAACCAGGCAATGAATGGTCCGACTTGCATGTTAGGAGTGTGAGTTTGGCAGCTTTGTGGAAGATGAATTGAAGAAGGAAAGGACTAGATACAGGGAGACCACTGAGGAGGCTATTGCAGTAGAACAGGCAAGACATGAAAAAGATTCGAGCAAGGGCGGTAGTGGTGGCAGTAGAGAGTGGGGTATGGATACAAAAAACATTGAGGTGGACTCCAAAATATGTCATTAAAGGAACCAGGAGAAGAAGAGGCTTGGGAGGCAGATTGGCCCTTTTCCAATATTTGAATGGTATGGACGATTTGGCTCCAGAAGTCAGAAGTTGAAATAGTGGGTTAAAGTTGCAAAGATGTAAACTTAGACTTGATGGCAGGGAAAACTATGCAGAAATGAAGTGGGCTGCTTCAGGAGTTGGTGGGTTCTTTCGGATTGGAGTCCTTCAAGCAGCAGCTGAATAACCACTGTTAGGCATGAGAAGCAGGCATTCTTTCCTGGACAGGCTGGACTAAATAGCTGCTGAGGTCCCTTACAAATCTTCAGATTCTGAAATTCTCTGAAAACTTGCCAAGTGAGTGAGAGTGAAGAGTCACAAAATGACTTGTAGGTTATGAAGCTGTGTGACTAGTAAAATGATGCTGTCTGATAGATATATAGAAATTATAAGGATAGGTGATTTTCGGGGGAAATATACATCCACAAAGTCTATTTTAGTCTTGTTGAGTTTGAAATGTTTGTGGGACTTCTAAGTTGAGATGTCCAGCTGGCAATTGGAGATAAGAAGCTGAAGCTTAAGAGAGAGATAAAAGCTGGATAGATACTCACCTGCATAGCAACAACAATTTATATCAGTGGGAACTAATGAGGTTGCCAAGCAAGAGTATAGAAATTTGGGGGCAGCTAGGTGGCACAGTGGATAAAGCACTGGCCCTGAATTCAAGAGGACCTGAGTTCAAATGTGACCTGAGACACTTGACATTTACTAGCTGTGTGACCCTGGGCAAGTCACTTAACCCTCATTGCCCTGCAAAAAAAAAAAAAAAGAGAGAGAGAGAGTATAGGAATTGAAGAAAGGACCCAGAAGAAAGCTGTGGGATACAGCCACAATTAGGGATCAGGACATGGAAGATGATCCTGCCAATAAAAAGGTAGAAAAGGATTCATCAGATGAAGTAGGAATCTGAAGTTTGTTGTCTGTTGAGCTTAGTTCAACAGTGTCAAAAGCTTCAAAATTCACAGAGGAGATCTAAGACAAGGCCATTGAATTTAGCAATAAAGAAATCATTTCTGACCTTGCAGAAAGCAGTTGCAGTTGAGTGGTGGGGATTTAAGGGACAAGAGGAGAGGTTTAATATTAGGAGGAGAGAGAAGATGATCCGAGGCACAACTGCTAGAGATGGTTAGAGAGTGCAAGATCAAAGACACAAGTAAAAGGGTTGGTATTGTCAAAGAAAAAGGTTTGAGACTAGGGCAAAGGAAGGGATGGGAGGGGAATAAACATTAAGCATCTACTATATGCATTGTGCATCTACTAGGCATTGTGCTCAGCTTTTTTACAAATATTATCTCATTTGAGGACATAATGGAGGAGAGAATGAGCAGTGACATTAAGGTGGTCTGAAAGTTAAGTGTGGGATTGGGGAAGAGAAAGAGTTCATGATAAGTGGCCTCAAATTTTTCTGTGAAGTATGAAGATGAGGTCCTTTCCCAAAAGCAATGTTTTTCTTTTTTGGGGCGGGGAGGAGAAGGGACAGTATAAGTGGTTTGAGAAAAGAAGGTTTGAAACAGGGTTTGTATGATAAAATTGATCATTAAATAGTAAAAAGATTGGCATGTAGCAATGAAGCCCCAGTGTTGAGACTCAATACTATGAATTTGTAGTGATCCCAGTCAGCATGATTGTGACTTCCTCTAGAATGTGAACATGAGTGAAGAAAGCGAATCAATGATGGGGGCTAGGGTTTGGAAAGAGGTGAATGGCAGTAGAACATTGCAGCAAGGGATTCAAAGGTTGAGGGAGAGGGTCAAGTAAAAGTGGTCACTAAAGGGTCAAAATTTTGAAGAGAGGAAAATAAGGCCAGAGCAGGGCTGATGGCTTGGGAAATCAGGGAGGGGTAGAATGACTGGAATCACAACTTAAGTAAGACAGAAGGAAAGGCTGGGAAGACAGAAGGTTATGGGACCAGTAGAGGTATTCATACAAGAGGATGATGAGATGGAGGGGACAGCCTTCTCTGTGTGTGGCTGAAGTGGAATGGAGAATGTGTGCCAGGCACTGTGCTGACCCTCACATTCTAATAAGTGACAACGTGAAAATAACCAGGTGCCTGCAAGATATGTACAGTGTAAATGGAAGGTCGCCTCAGAGGAAAGGGACTAGTAGCAGG
Source organism: Dromiciops gliroides (assembly GCF_019393635.1). NCBI lineage: Eukaryota > Metazoa > Chordata > Mammalia > Microbiotheria > Microbiotheriidae > Dromiciops > Dromiciops gliroides. The sequence goes on from NC_057864.1 coordinate 195,828,665, forward strand.
GAGGAGTGGGAAAGGCCTTTCTTATGGAAAAAGCAGGATTTGAAGTAAGTTTTGAAGGAAGCTGGGAGTCCGTGGTGGAGAGGGAGGGCATTCCTGAGGTGGAGAACAGCCAGTGCACATGCATGGAGGTGGGAGAGTGTCCTATATGAGGAACAGCAGGTCGGCCATTTGGGCCGGATCACAGAGTGCCCGGATAGGAGCAAAGTGTAAAAAAGACTGGAAAAGTAGGAGGTGACCAGGTTGTGAAGAACTTTAAGTGTCAAGTTGAAGACTATATATTTGATCTTAGAGGTGGTAGAGAACCATCAGAAATCAGTGACTGTGAGGGGGTTGTGTGAGGAGAGTGACATGGTCAGACCTGTGTTTTAGGAAAATTATTTTGGAAGTCCAGGTGAGAGGTGATGAGGGCCTGAATTAGTGTGGTAGTTGTGTGAGTAGAGAAGAAGAATTACAAGCAATGTTGTATATGAGAGATGTTGTGAAGGTAGACATGACAAGATTAGACAATAGATTGAATGTATGGGATGAGTAGGAGTGAAAAGTCATGGATAACAGCAGAGTTTGTAAGCCTGGGTGACTGGAAGGATGGTGATATCCCCAACAGTAACAGGAAAGAAGGAAGGGTTTGGAGAGATACTGGAATCCAGGAGAGAGATTAGGATGAGATAGACAGATCTGGGAATCATCTACATAGAGAGGTCACCAAGTGAAATAACAGAAGAGAAAGAGAAGAGGGTCCAGGACAGAGCTGGGGGGTGGGGGGGGAACATCTATGTTTAGTGAGCATGACATGGATAAAGATCCAGTCAAGGAGACTGAGAAAGTTGTCAGAGGGGTAGAGTAGAGCCAGGAGAGAGAAGTATAAACATTTAGAGATGAGGCGATACTAGGAGGGGAGAGTGACCAGCGATGTCAAAAGTTCCAGAGCGTACAAGAAGGATGTGTAACAAAAGGTTATATTGGATGTAGCCATTGGGGGGGGGGGCAGCTAGGTGGTGCAGTGGATAAAGCATTGGCCCTAGATTCAGGAGGACCTGAGTTCAAATCCACCCCCAAATGCTTGACAGTTACTAGCTGTGTGACCCTGGGCAAGTCACTTAACCCTCATTGCCCCGCAAAAGAAGAAAAAAAAAAAGAGCATTGGTAACTTTAGAGAGAGTATGTTCAGTTAAGTGATAAAGTGGAAGCCAGATGGCAAAGAATTGAGGAATGAGAGGGGAGGAAGTGGAGGCAGAGAGTGGAGGTGGCTTCCTCAGGGAATCGTGCCAAGTAGTAGAGGAGGAGGGATGTGCCATGATGGACAGCTATGGCTAATGGCTATAGAGGACGGCTGTATCATGTAAGGGTTTTTTTAAGGGACATGAGAGTTGAGAAGGTTGGTGAACTGAGATGTGAGGCTACTGGGATGGGGGGAGACTAGTCATCATGTAAGTTGAAGTCCTCAAGAACTTTTTGGAAAGTTTGTTGTGGAAAGAGATTGTGAGCTAGGCGCTGAATTCCTTAAGAAAGGGAAAAGTAACAAAGGGTGATATAGCTGTTTGGAGTAAACCTCAAAGGAGGTGAGGTTACTGTGCAAAGGTAGTCATGAGGAAGGTCTGGAAGTGGCAGTGAGGTACAGAGAATACAACCGCTTCTTTCCTGGTCTTGATGTGTTGATGTCTTGAGAGGTGGAGCACTCGATACTGGAAGTTAGCTAGCCAGGTATTACGCTTTTGGAATAAACCAGGTTTGTGTGTGCCACGGAGAGGGACACATCATGAGAGCAACGGGTCTAATGCAGCAGTCATTTGCTAACAGTAGGAAGAGGGTCCCAGATGGCACAATAGAAAAGGAGAACTGAGTGGCATAGGGACATAGGAGAAATAGGTGGACATGTTTAGGTATGAGGGAACAGGAGGGTGGTGGCCAGGGAAGAGGGCTTTGGCTTTGGCAATTTACCTCTCTGAAGCTGGGGCTGTGCAGTAGCATTGTTAATACTGATTTGATTATTCTCTTTTCTAAGAGGTGGGAATGAGGTACCTGAGCAGCAGCAGAAGGGCAGACAGCCAAATGCCTGCACTGGCCAGGCCTCCCCACCCCGTTAGGATGCTTGCATGGGACAGGGCTCAGGGTGGAGCTTTGCTAGATAGAGCTGAAGCGTGGTTTATTCACTCACTGCCCAATCTGTAGCCAAGGCCAAGCCCAAAGCTTAGTTGCTTGGCTTTGAAGTGGAGAGGGGAGAGGGAAAGGGCCTCTTGAGGGCTTTCTTGATCCCTGCTTCTGGTCTTGAGGGGTGACCTAGTGTCCTGGTAGATGACTGGATTGGATCAGTCCGAGGACCAGCACTGTGACAGTATGTCAGCCAAAGCAGTATGGTCTTATGGGTTTTGTATTTGGAGACCAGAATGTTTGGTTTGTCTCAGTGACCCAGAAGCAGCCATGGCTGGAAAGTTTTAAGCTGACTAAAGTTATTCATCCTTAAGCTCCCAGAGGCTGCACGGCCATAACCTGGTGTGTGGAAGACGGGGGGAATTGCTGGGGGCAAGTGTCCCCCCCTCTCCTCCCACCGCAGGAGGGTTTTTCTGCAAGGATGGGTGACTTTGCATATTGGTTGGATGATGGCAGGTTTGCCTTCATCCTTGACACCCCTTCTTCATTACTGGAGGCCTGGGAAGGAAGTGGTGTGCTGGCTCCACACTTTCTCTGATCTTCTGCTTGGTGGCTGCCAGGGCTCCGTGAAAGACCAGCTGAAGGCCTACGGTGCTCTCACCGAGAGCGTGACCCGCAAATACACACGGCAGATCCTAGAAGGTGTTTCCTACCTGCACAGCAACATGATTGTGCATCGAGACATCAAAGGTGAGAGAGTGTGGGGCAGGACTGGCTACAACCTTCTTTGGGCAGTACATGCTGGGCCTGGGCTCTCCCTTCCCATAATAGGAAATGCTGGGTTTGTGCCATTGTTCAAGGGAAGGCCAATAGCTTTGGATGAAGGGGAAGGGCACCTCCAGTTCTAGCACTGAAGTGACTGTCATCTTGTATCCCAGGAGCCAACATCCTCCGGGATTCTGCTGGGAATGTGAAGCTTGGGGACTTTGGGGCCAGCAAACGACTGCAGACCATCTGCATGTCAGGGACAGGGATTCGTTCCGTCACAGGCACGCCATACTGGATGAGCCCAGAGGTGATAAGTGGAGAAGGCTATGGAAGGAAAGCAGATGTGTGGTAAGTCGTGGGAATGGGTTCTTTCAGTCCTGCCAAGTCCCACCCAGAAGCAGTAGGTTGGATTGAGGTGAGGCTGACACCTCCTGTCCCTGTCTTATCTCTGATGAGTCAAGCACAGAAGCAAACTTATCCCTTTTGAAACACGAGAACAGGAGGGCACTAGGCCATCTCTCTCCCACAAACTTCCACCCTAAGTGAGGTCAGAGTGGTTAATGACCTCACGGCACTAGACTCATCTGGTTCTTTTGCATCAGGCAGCAGCTTGTGCATCTTCCTGGCTCCCATAGGACTGCAGCAGGGGAGAGACTGCCATCTCTGGTAGAAAGGAGAAGGCTGGACCCAAGCCAGGGCAGCAGGACTCAGGCCAAATGGGTTATATGTTTCTTCCCCTCAAAAAAGCAAACTCTTTGTTATTATGAAGAACCCAGGCCATGGAAAACATGCCTGACGTTCAGCTGAATTTCTTAAAGAAATAGGCCCATCCTCATGAGCTGAATCAGTCTAAACAATAATGGCTTTCTAGCTCCTATCCCTGAGATTTTCTCAGGTGCTTTCCATTTGCTTTGCTTGGAGTTAATGTTTATTCTTTGAAGAGACTCACAAAGTGTATGAAGTTATTCTTCAACTGGAAAGTTTTCTCGAACTTCTCTTTAGAAACTCACTGATTTGACATCCTTTCTTCTTTGCCCTCTAAGATCAACTGTATGTGGTACTTGGGGCTGGGCAGTCCTTCCCTTCCAGGAGGGGGTTGTAGTTAGCACCACTTCCTGTTCTCAGAACCCCGTCCCAAGCCCCCTTGGAGGCTTCCCTCCCTCTTTTCCTGGGCTTGGCCACCCCTGGGCCTGCTGCTGTATGTCCTAAGAAAGAGGTGGTGGCATCTCTTCTTGCTTCTGTCGCAGGGTTGGGGGCAGTGGAGGGAAGTCTACAGGCATTGGAGGGCTGATACTATGCATTCTTTCCCCCAGGAGCTTGGGCTGCACTGTGGTAGAGATGCTGACAGAGAAGCCTCCGTGGGCAGAGTATGAAGCAATGGCAGCCATTTTCAAAATTGCCACACAGCCCACCAACCCCCAGCTCCCCTCACATATCTCTGAGCATGGCCGGGACTTTCTGCGGCGAATCTTTGTGGAGGCCCGCCAGAGACCTTCAGCTGAGGAACTGCTTACACACCACTTTGCACAGCTCGTGTACTGAACTCATGCATCCACACTGATGTTGGACCTTGGCTCCCTGGGGGTGGGGTCACAAGAGGGACTTGGTGAGGTTGCTGCTTCTCCCTTCCAAGTCTCCCTTCTTCCTGGGTAGCTGCAGAGCCAGAAGAGGGTGTCTGTGACCCCAGCAGTGGGGAATTCCCCCATGCCTGTCAGACTGGAGGGACCCAGGTGTCCCCATGCTCAGAGAGTGGTGTGAATATCTGTATTGCTCTGGCCTTAAGAGCTCTTTGGGTCTCTTCTTCCTCCCCTCCACCTTCCCTCTGAGCTGCATTCACTTGCTCTGTGTTTGGCACCAGAGTTCACATTGGTGCTGAGGACACACTGGCTTGGAAGGATGTGAATAGTGTTATTTTTATTCAGAGTGTTATTTTGTTTCCTCTCCCAATGTCTGGAGACACTAGAGGATGTTCCCCCACCTGGCCCACTTGGGCTCCAGCAAAGAGACGGGCCGGGACCCTGGGGCGAAGTCCACTGTTTCTCCAGCCAATGGGGGGTGGAGGCTGGTGCTGCCTCTGTCCCCAGGAGGGCTCTGTACCAGGTTTGCCAATCCCACCTCTTTACCAAAGATGGACAAAATGCTCTGCTGCCTTATTCAGGGAGAGGGGATGCCTGCCCTGCCCTGCCCTGTGATGTGCACCTTTCCACCTCCTCCCCATGGGATTCACGAGGAGCTGCTGGAGGTGGGAGGAGAGGGGTGGCACAATTTTTGTCAATGCAATTGTTTCTTTTACAAACTGGGGTAGGGTGGGGTGAGGTGGGGTTCTCTGTCAAGGGTTACACCATATTTCTAAATTGGTGCCCACTCCTGCCTCTTCCCACCTTCACCCGGGGCTGCTGTGGAGCAAGAAGCCAGAGTCTAGGGCAGAAACAGGCAGGAATTCGAAGTTCTGTGCTGCCGGGCTCCGCCCCTTCTCAGAGAGAAGGGGTGACTAGATGCATTTCCTTTTCTGCTCAGGGGCCCGGGTAGCTGAGTAGGGTCACAATAACTTGCTTTCTAAAGCCCCTGAGGGGAGCTCTTCAATAAACCTAGGAAGAATTCAGTTCCATGATAAAAATGGATAGTGGCCCTGCTGGGATAGAGCCAGCTAAGCTTGGTGCCCAGGAGGGCCCAAGTGCTGCTGCCATCTGTGCTCAGAACCATTGGCACCAATGACATGCCCTGCCCATTTCTGTGAAGTGACCCTTGGCCCTCAAGAGTGGCAATGGGATGGGAGAAGTAACATCTCTGAGCAGCTTCAAGCGGCTGTAAATACCTCAGCCTGGGCCTTGTCCCTTCTTCCCCACAACATGTGCCTAATGCGAAAGCCCCTCCCTTGACACCCATGTTCCTTAGAATTTGTCATTGAATGGAAAGGGAAAAAAATGCCAGGTGACAGGGGCTTATCTCCAGAGACAGACGGGGTGTTAGCAGTCGGCGGCTCAGTGCCCAGCCATGCCTGTCTCCCCACAGGCACCATAACAATCCAAAGCCTTCGTTGTATGTTGACAATGCACTTTTATGAATGTAGTTTCTATCGCTCTTTTTAGCCTTTTCACATCATGTAATGTGAGGCCTTGTACTTGTTAATTTATATCTCAGATCATATTTGATGGTTTTTATATATAGCGATTCTAGACTGTTACAGGTGACTGTTGCCTCAAGGGAGAGAAGAGAAAATGAAAGCAGCCGGTTTTGCAGAGAAATTTGCTGGTGGTTTGTGCCAAATGGTGCCTATGGGGCCTGGGCCTCTCTCTGTTTCCTTCCCTTTCTGCCCACTGGGACTCCTGTCCTCACCTCTGGGGCTAGTAAGATATATTATGCCTCCCTCATTTACCAGCGTCCCCACCACTACCACCACCATTTCCACCCCTGCCTCTGTCCTCTCCCAAGACTTAGACTGGGGACCTTTATCCTGACCAAAGCTACTTTGCGGTAGCTTGGCTTTTCCCTCTCAGCCTTCGTTCCATAAAGAACTTCTCACTTGAGGTGAATTCCCTGCAGTGAATCCTTCCTCTCCCCACTCTACCCCCCCCAAAAAAAATCCTTTCCAGCACATCTCTAGCCCTTTATCCAAACACTCCTTGGGAGGAAACAGAATTTAGGCACTGGCGTTGGTGAGACGATTCTGCATATTCCAGGTTCAGACTCTCTCTGGGGTTCCATACCAACCCCACAGTAACTACCTGACAGAAAACTTTTAAAAAATTTTTAAACAAACCCTGAAACTCCCCACCCCACAAAAAAAAAAACAACCCACCAATACAACACTTGATTTTTGTGCCAAAAACTGTGGATATGCTAGCCCAACAGCCTCAGGATTGAGCGATTGCTTAATTTATTATTTTTTTATTAAATTATCCAGATGGAAAAACTGTGGGGGCATAGGATTGTCCTGAGCCCTAGGAGTATCAGGTGCCCCCTGCCCTTTAGCCCTGGCCACTGTGGGCTCTGCCAAAGGGCTGGGCAGCTCCAGTGCAGGGTGCCACCATCCTCTCATCATTCAATAGAGCCTTCCTGCTCTGGGCTGCCAGCAGAGGCCCAGGACTGAGGCTGGTTCTTGGTCACCCTCTTGTGCACACATCAGAGGAGCAGCCAAGTGTCTGAATGTGGATCGTGCAGAAGAACTTGCAGCCATAGTTTATTTTGACTATATCCCGACTGAGGGCTTGCAGTGCAAAGCCAGGCCAGTGTAGCGTGTTACTTACAATAAAAGGACCATTTATACAGGCTGCCTCCTGCTCCTTAATGTGGCCCCCGACCAATGGGAATGGGAATGGGGATGGTTCTCGGGATGGGGGATGGGGCTTGTGGATGATGATGGAAGGTATTTGTAACAACTGGCTATTGTGGTGGGTTTCCATGCTTTCGCTCCTCCCCCCACGCCCCCCCCACCAGAATTGTGGGAAAGCACAAAGGTCACACAGAATATGGGCAGGAACCGGGGGCTTCTGGAAGATGTAGCATAAGCTGGGGGAAGGGTTTCTTTTACCCTCCCTCTAATCACATTTGTCAGTTATTATGAGGTTTTCTCTATATAAAGTATTTATTATATATTATTAAGTCACTTCCCACTCTAAGCATTAGCTTCTACTTACCAGGGTATCCTTTGTCAAGTGAGGAGAGGCTCTATTATCAAGGGGAGTACCAACCTGATCTTCGGGGCCATTTCTTTCCTAGGCTCGTTTTGACTAATTCTCACCATTTTCTTTCTGAGCACAGAGCAACTCTGGCCAGCTTGTCTATCCTGACTCCCTGCTGAAGATGGCACTAAGGTGTAGCCAGGGATTGTGTGGGCATGGGGTATCTGAGAGTTACTTCACTTCAAAGATGACCTTTCATTACCCAGGGACCTTGGGAGCTCCCTGGGTCACCATTTATTATGGTTCAGTAACAGGGGCTTTGAATCTTGACTTCAATGTGAGTTCCTTCTCGGTCTCCCTTACACTTAGGCATCTCCCAAACTGCCTGGTGGTGCTCTGCTTTCAGGGTGGGTTCGGGGTCTTGTCTGTTCCATGGCTAGGAAACCAATCATATAAAGTGATGGTAACATCCTTCTCCAGCCTCCCCGCCCCCCAGGCCTCCCCCTATGAATCCCCACCCTGTGGTGACCAAGAGTTCTTCAAGCTTAGTTGTTCTACAATCAAGAGCTTGAGCAACAGGGTCCAAGACAGGAAAACCCCCAGACTTCCTGCCTATATTCCCCCTGGGAGTCCAGCTTCCCTCCCCCCACTCCACCCCCTTCCTTATTTATTTTTGCTGCAACCCAAGCAGTCCCTCTGCACTTCCTGCCTTGGACCCTTGTTAGAGGAACCGTGCAGCCTTAAACTGCTGGGGTAGCTCCTCCAGCCATTCCTCTGGTGGACAGAGGTGGCCTTTCATTTTCACCCTCTACAATCAACTGGGGGAGGGGAGGCTCAGAACAGACCAGACTCACTGTTCTGGAAAGAAAAGCACCACTTGGCTTTTCCTTTGGGGGGCTGAAGCTGGGAGCCCGAAGACAGTAAGTAAAAGTGGTAAAAGCTTTGGGGCCTGACTTTCAGTACCCTAACTCTAATTTTGGAGAAGAGAGTAAGAGGGGGAGGAGCCAAAGGAAGCAGCAGAGACCCGGTATTGAGGTATTGTGTCCAGAATATGGAGATGAAAGTCTTCCCACCAGACTCTTCCCTCATCAGGTCACATCGGGAGTAGTATCTTCTATTCTGGGCACATTTTCAGGAGGACGCTGACAAATGAACCCATCCAGAGAATTGTAGCCAGGATGCTCAAAGCCCTGGAGATGGTGACCGACCAGAAAAGGCATGAGGGACATGATCACTTCCTTTGACGAGTCACCATACAGAAATCTTTCTACTCACCCCCAAAGAGCAGAATGAGGAGCAATAGGTAAAAGAGAAATCTAGATTTCTGTATGAGGAAAAACCAAAATCTACTTGAGGACAACGGATAATTTTGGCTTTTGTCTTTGTATCTCCGATGCCTAGAATGGTGTCCCACAGGGTGAGCTACAGTTGAATTCTGTTAAATTCAAGCTGTCCAAAAGTAGGTTGGGGGGCCTGGAAGGGGAAGGGGAGTGTGAATCCATCACTGGTCATAAAGCTAAAGGTGGATGGCCATTTGTTAGAGATGCTATGGAGACAGATGGGATTCCTACTTAGGTACAAGTTCCACTAGTGGACCTCTGAGGGCACACAGTATCTTATGTTTAACATATCTTCTTATTTTTCCCTTCTGAGGACAAAGTTGAGTCAATAGAACTTGGACCAACAACACATACTGTTTTGGTCTCTGGTCATATGCTTGATTGGAAGTGTGGCAGGATGGGGTGGGAGCATTGGGGGGGGGGGAGGGCGGGAAGGGGAATGAGACAGAATCAGTTTTCATGTTGGTCTCAGGCCCTTCTATCCAGTGTGGCCACAGGCAGGTTCGCGCGAACACACGTACATGCATGCACTCGAGGGCACACACACAGCTACACAGCTGGTGTGAGGCATGGGGTAGAGGTGGGAAAAGAGGGAGAAGCAATAGGCAGTATTCCTTGAGGAGGGCAAGGGGAGAAGGAATTGCAAGAGTAGCTTCAACTACTGAGCCCATGGGATTTTTTTTTTTTTTGCTGGGGGTGGGGGCATCCACACAACCCCCAAGGGGAGCCAAACATAGATTTCAGGGGAAATGTGAACTTGGGATGGGGGGAAAGTTGCATCTTTATTTTCACTAATCTCTAACTGAAATTTAGAGATTATTTCCTTCCATTATTTAAAATACATTATTTTAAGGGATCCACAGTGACCCCTGGGCAAGTCACTTAACCCTCATTGCCCAACAAAAACAAAAATAAAAACAAGAAAGGGATCCACAGACTTCACCAGTCTGCCAAAGGGTCCATGACACACACAAAAAGGTTAGGAACCTCTGATTTAAAAAACCATTTGGGGTTTGATTGTCCTTGGGAGGAAAAGGCAGGGCCTGGAGTGGGGGTAGAGGTGGGGTAAAGTCCCTATTTTGCCCAGACTGGGTAGTGTTTACCCTTACCTTCCTGGTAATTTTTTTTTTTTTGGTGGGGCAATGAGGGCTAAGTGACTTGCCCAGGGTAACTCAGGTCTTCCTGAATCCAGGTCCAGTGCTTTATCCACTGTGCCATCTAGCTGCCCCTGTGGTCATACTTTAAAAGGAGTTTGGAGGGTGTGCTGAGCCAGAAGCCCGCACCCTGGATCTAGCAGAGACCTCTCCCAGCCTTCCTCAGCCCAATCCCAACCCTTTGATCAATTTCTTATCTCCCACACCTCAGGGCCAATCACACAGACACAAAGATAAACTCTTGAGTACATGTTTAAAATAGGATCACAACAGTCAAGATGGGTTCAATGGGGGTAGGGCAGAGGGGGCAAAGGGGGACTGGCTACTTTGGTCCCACAACCAGTCTTTATAGTTCACAACCTGGCAGTGGTTGTTTTAGTTCCTCTTCCCTGATTCCAGGGGGTAAGTATGTTTCCAAGCTCTCCCTGGGTTTACTGCAAGGGTCTGTACCTTTAGAGGCCTCAGCCTTCCCCCCACCCCACCCCACCCCACCCAGGCATCATCACTGTGCTTTACTAGCCAACAGGTGGCACCCTAGCCTCTCCTTTCTCCCAGATGTCTTAGATGTAACTCAGAACCAGGGTGTGGACAGAGGTAGATGGGAGGGGAGAGGGGGCACAGGGCCCTCATTGGCAGTGGGGAGCCCAGGACCCTGGAAGAGGTGGTGGGGCAGGCTGACTCCCAGCTGGAGAGAAGGCACCAAGATAGGGGGAAATCCTTCCCTGGGGCCTGCATCTCTGAGGCCTGCTGAGGGAAGGGGGTATGAAATCAAACTGGAGGGTCCCAGGGGGAGTGAAGTGCCCCCTGGGACAAAGAGGGCTAGCACTGAAGCCCCACCTCCCTCAGCAGGCAAAAGACAGCAAGTTAGCCCCTGTCATCGCTGGGCCAGGCTGAGCAGCCCCAAGTGTGTCCTTCCCCCCTCCCCCCAATTCAATCTTTCCCAAGCTCCTCCCCACCCCAAAGGCCCCTGGGATCACGGGTAAGAAGAGAGCATCTGTAGGGCCTCAGGCGGTTTTGGTACCATTGGCCACCTCCTTGTGGGCCCAGAGCTCCTTGTGCTGCTTTCGTCCAAAGCCCTCATCATAGTTGCCTTTACTCTTAAACAACTGCTGGAAGTGGGGTTTGCAGTAAAATTCTCCATGAAGTGCTGCATAGCTGCCCAGACTGCAAAAGAGAAATGGGCCAGGGAATGAGCGGGGCAACCGCAGGTACCTGTCCCTCCCTCCAGCTGTCCCCGATGGCCTCATTCAGGGGCCAGGCTAAGGAAGGGAGCACGTGTCCGGGGTGGGTGGGCCTGGACTGTGCCCTCACCTGAGCTTGGTGTGACAGTGCTTGCAGCAGAAGCATGAATTATGGAAGATGACCTTGTCGGCCACCAGACGCTCCATGGGGTAGACGGTTTTTTGACATGCTGCACAAGTCTCCTTCACCTGTGCCCGAAGGCTGAATGACTGGTAGGGGAAGGAAGTGAGCATAGTATTAACCACAGGGAAAGGACCACTTACTTCCCACACACACACACACACACAATATAACACATATTTCCCATCCTCACCCCCCTCCCCATCTTGAGCCCATTCTGAGAACACAACACCCAGTCCTTACCTTGGAGCGCTGCACCGTACTGCCGCTAGGGCTGCCCTTGGCTTCCTGGGGACACAAGGGAAATTAGAACACGGTTGGGCCCACTGGTCCTGGCATCCAAGCCTATGGCCAGTCTAAGGTCTCTAGCAGCATCCCTACAGCCTTCCCCATCTCCATCCACCCAGGTGAGAATATCTACGTTTCAAGGGGCAATCCAACTCCTCAATCCCATTATCCCTGGGGCTGGACAGGATAGTCCCTCCAAACTGCCCCAATCCCCTTCCCCGCCTCTACCCTGAAGGGAAAAGGGTGGTAGTGGTGGTGGTGGTGGTGGTGATGATGCTGTTACCTACATGAGAGCTGGTGTCCTGGGCTGCTCCAGCATCCTGGAACATGATGATGGCAGGGATGGGGAGTGCGGCCCTCAGCACTCTGCAAGGGGAAGTTAGTCAAGAGGGTGTCTAGGCCCGCAAGCCTAGCACCCTTCCCCAACTCCGCCTCCCCTTCTACCCCAGCTTGCACTTAAGGGGTGGTTCGGGAGAGGGGAGGGTGTTGTTTACAAGAGAAGCATAATCAAGGAGGTGGGGGGCTGTGGTTGGGACTTTCCCTAAGTCATTTCCTGTTGCTTTAGGTCCTACCACTTCCGCCTCCCACCCTCTTCACTCAGCCCACCCATCGGTGAAACCTATTTTTTGGGGGGGAGGGTGGCTGGGAGAGGAGAAGCAGAGAAGGGGCAGGATGGAGTGAGAGGAGACTGAGGCACACCAGTGCTGGGGGAAGGGGGAAGAACCCCTGAAGCGCCACAGAAAAGAGTGACCCTAGACGAGGGACGTGGAGTGGTTTGAAGCAGGCGTGGGCCTGGGGCTGGGGTGGACACGGCGCTGGGACTGGAGAAGGGATGCTCAACCACAGTGTCCTGGGGTTGACCCCGCGGCGCTGTCAATCTAACAGGGCTGTGAGTCAGACACGGGGACTACTGTCCTTCCCCTCTCAGGCTTCCTTCCTCAGGGCCCCAGCTCCTGGACAGCTCAGTCCCCCTCGTCCCCCACCCCCGTCACCACGCGCACCCCGTAGGGGAAGCGCTACCAGAGTACATTCTCGTGCCTCCACGCCCGGCCAGGACCCTAGCCTTGCATCCCGGCTGCATTCCCAGCCCTGGGAAGTGTCCAGCAAACTAGCCCACCCAGGGGCTCCCCAGCCCGAGTGCTCGCTCTCCCGAGGCTCCGCGGCCTCTCCTGTACTTCCAGCCCCCTATCTCGGGCCAGGGATAGTCAGACCTATCCATACGCCCAGTCTAGCCCGGCGGGAATCAGCTGACCCCCCGGAGCGCCCTCCTCCTGTCCCCGAAGAGGGGCCGCTACCCCTGAAGAGGATCCCGACGTCCCCCGCTCCGGGGTACCAGATTGAGCCCTCTAACCCATCCCTGCGACCTCCCTAGGGGTCCCCGACCTGATTGCCCCACTCTAAACCCCGCGGGACCCCAAAGGGTCCCGGACTCAGCCTTCTCTTCTGCCATCGGGCTGCCCCCCCCCACCCCCAGACTCCTAAAATGAGCCCCTCCCCCTCAGCCCCCCGGTCCCCGAGAGGTGGCAGACTTATACCCTCCCCCCCCATCTCGCCGCTCCCAGGGGTCCCAAGATGAGCCCCCCCCTTTACCCCGCGGGCCCTGAGAGGTCCTGGACTCAGCCTCCCCCACCCCATCCTGTCGCCCCTTTGGGGTCCCAGACTCACTCAGACCCCTCCCACCCCCATCCCGCCGCTCCCGCGGGTCTCACCCAGGCCCAGGCTGGGCCGCCACCGGGGCCAGGTGGAACGGGTCTGCTTCTCGGGGGCGGGAGGTGGCCGCAGCCGCCGACGCCTCTGGAGCCCGAGCCTCCTCCGCCTCCGCCGCGGCTGCCTTATCCTGGCGCTGCCCCCAGCCCGGCCCCCGCCCCCCGCCCGCCCATTGGCTCCGCGCGGCCCCGGAGCCGCCTCTGGGTCCCCCAACCCGGCTCCCCGCCCCGCTTTGTCTCCTCGCCCGCTTTCCCTCCCTCAGACCCCCGCCTTTGTCTGCCCCCAAACCCGGGAGGTTGGCGCCAAAGCCTCGGACCGATGCCGGCCGCCCCCCACCCTAGCCCCGAGCCCAGTGCCTGCCCTTCTGGTTTCCTTTCCTCCGACTAAGCCTGAGTTCCCCCCGTTCCACCCCTAACCTCCTTCCGCTCTGCGCCCCAGACTCTAACGGCCCATCGAGGTCCCCCCAGACCTCGCGCTCGCCTTTAGAACCGCCCCCCGCCCTCTCTTTTCCTATCTTAGCCGGCCTCGGGGTGCTTCACCGCTAGCCCAGAATCTCCCCCTCCTTCCCGAGTCTTGCCGGGCTTCACCTCCACCCGTAGCCTAGTTCAGGAGGCGCGGGGGTTGGGGGGAGGTGCGGAGGAATAAGAACCAAGGGTGCGAGGGGAGGGGGAGGGTCCTGCTCCCTCCGAGCTTTGGGGGGGGGGCATGCGCGTGTTGAGACACCCCTCCTGGCAGGGTGGACAGCACTCAAGACACGTCCCTCTTCCTCCCCCGTCAGACTTCCTGGGTCCTTTCTAGACTTCAGATTCCCCTGGACCCCCCAGGGGCCCCAGGGTCCGTTGCACTATTCCCACTCTAATCTCGGGCGCAGGACTGGGACACTCGAACCCTCCCAGGCTGCTCAGCCGAAGTCCTCGCCTTCACCTAACTCAAAGCAAAATGCCGAGAGTGAATAGTTGCCTTCCTCCAGATGTTCGGGCTGAATTTCCTTACCAAGATCTTGGGCAACCTCGACACCTCCTTCTACCACCCGAAACTGACCCGGCCAATCAATTTCCTCCACTAGCCTCGGGTTTCCGCCCTTACTCTATATTCTTGAGGGAGAAGAGCAGGCTAATTCAATTAGGTAAGATTAGCCAGGACACGTTTATTTGTTTTTAATTATTGACAACTTTTCACATCACCCCAACTCTATCTAATCCCTCCCCCCTCTCAGAAAAACCATCCCTTACTATAACACATAGTAAAACCAAAAAGGAAAAAAAAAAGAAAAATAAACAAAATACTAACCAAAGTGACAATTACCTGCAGTGTTCCATACCCATAAACCCCCACCTCTGCAGAAAAGGAAGGGAGTTGCATTATCTTTTTTTTTTTTTTTGGAGCCAAGCTAGGTCATGTATAATTGACACAGGGCCCCAGATGCCCCTGAAGCCAGGATAAGACCTGTATGGATGATGAAGGATAATTCTCCATGCACTTTGTGAACAAGACAGTCACCAGGAAAGAAGGGATATTTATGCAGTCAACCATTCTGGAGAACAATTTGGAACTGGGCCCAAAGGGCTATAAAATTGTGCATAGCCTTTGATCCAGTAACACACCTATTAGGCCTGTATCCCAAAGAGATCCCTGCCCCCCAAAGAAAAAGAAGAAAGGACCTGTATGTCCAAAAATAAAAATATTTCTAGCAGCTGCTTTTGTGGTAGCAAAGAGTTGGATATGGAGAAGATACCCATCAATTGGGGAATGGCTGAACAAATTGCCGTATATGATGGTAATGGAATACTATTGTACTTTAAGAAAAGGGGGATGGTTTCAGAAAAACCTGGGAAGACCTGTATGAATTGATGCAAAGTGAAGTGAGCAGAACAAGGGGAACATTGTACACAGTAACAGCAACATTGTAATTGATTTAGCTACCATGATCAATATGATGATGATGATCCAAGACAATTCCAAAAATGCTATCCACCTCCAGAGAAAGAACTGATGAAAATCAAAGTAAAATTTTTTTCACTTTACTTTTCTTGGGTTTTTTTGCTGTTTTGTTTTGTTTTTGCAACATGGCTAATATGGAAATATGTTTTGTATTATTTCACATATATAATTGATATCATATTGCTTATCTTTTCAATGGGTGGGGGAGGGGCTGGAGGAAGGGAGAGAATTTGGAACTCAAGTTTTTTTTTTCTTTTAAATAATGTTAATCCCAAAAAGAGAAAAAGACCTATTTGTACATAAATATTTCTAGCAGCTCTTTTTGTGGTGGCTAAGAATTGGAAATCAAAGGAATGGCCATCAATTGGGGAATGGCTAAACTATGGTATATGATGGTGATGCAAATGGCAAGGGGCAGCTAGATGGCTTAGTGGATAGAGTACTGGCCCTGGATTCAGGAGGACCTGAGTTCAAATCCGGACATAGACACTTAACACTTATAAGCTGTGTGACCCTGGGCAAGTCACTTAACCCCAATTGCCTCACCAAAAAAGAAAGAAAGAAAGAAAGAAAGAAAGAAAGAAAGAAAGAAAGAAAGAAAGAAAGAAAGAAAGAAAGAAAGAAAGAAAGAAAGAAAGAAATGGCAAGCAGAATGATTTCAGAAAGACCTGGAAAAACATGTATGAAATGAAGCAAGAGAATCAAAAGAACATTGTACACAGAGACAGCAATATTGTTTGATGAAGAACTGTGAAGACTTGACTATTCTCAACAATACAATGATCCAAGACAATCCCAAAGGACTATTGAAACATACTTATCTACCTCCAAAGAAAGAACTGATATTGATGGAACACAGACTGAAGCATGCTATTTTTCACTTTCATTTTTTTCTTTTATTCAAGTTTTCTTGTACAAATTGACTAATATGGTCATGTTTTACATAATCATACATGTATAACCCATATCTGATTGCTTCCTGCCTCAGGGAGGGGAAAGGAAGGGGAGGGAGGGAAGGAGGGATAAAAATTGGAAGCCCAAACTATAAGTAAAAAGGTTTATTACTTTAAAAAAGTGATAATGTTAAAAATAAATAATAAATTGGTGGGGCGGCATTCACCAAAAAATGGATTTGTGCCACCAGCTCTGCTAGTCTCCATCTTGGCCCTACAGTATCTCACTATCAGCATAATCAGTGTTAGTCCTATGAAAGTCTTTGACATTCAGCTGAATACTTCAGAACGTGGCAAGCTCTCTGCCCTGCTGTTCATTTCATAAGCCAGCAAGGCTTTCTGGAAACATTTATATCCTTGATGGAAATCAATTGATTTTATTCCGTTTCTAGCAACCAGTTGCTACTCCAAACCTCTTCTCCATCCTCCTGCATCACTGCTGCTCAACAGAGCTGGAGAAAATCAGACAATGGAATCAATTGGGTACACTGAAAATTTATGTTATCTAACCTAAACTGGGCCCTCACTGCAGCAAGGTAACCCTATTACTCCTTCCTAATCCATTATCTATCCCACATACCACAATGGTTATTTCAGCCTCCTCCCTTTCTGTTTCACTTGAGAAAATGGAGGCCACAGCAGTGAGCACCCACTTCTCTCCTTCTATAGATCCTGAAACCCCTTGACAAAATGCCCCAACTCTCTTCTCGTTCCCTCCAGTATCTGATAATGAAATGGTACTAATGTACTGTATCTTTCATCCCTTTCATATAAAATTCCTAGGGAGGAAAAATCTATATTTGTTGCCTCCACTTCTTTCCTCTCATTCTCTTTTCTTTGTTTTATTTTTTTTTGGGGGGGGGGCAGGGCAATGAGGGTAAGTGCCTTGCCCGGGGTCACAAAGCTAGTAAGTTTCAAGTATCTAAGGCCAAATTTGAACTCAGGTCCTCCTGAATCCTGGGTCGGTGCTTTATCCACTGTGCCACCTAGCCGCCCCCTCTCATTCTCTTTTCAATTTGGCAATCTGGCTTCCAAACCTCATCATTTAACTGAAATTAAGTTACTAAAGACTTTCAAAACCTGGCATTTTCTTGGCCTGTTTTGACACTGTTGACCACTCTTTCTTCCTGTCCATTCCTCTCTGGGTTTTTGATGACCTGTCTCCTTTTCAGATTCATCACCTATAACATGCCCTCTAATTGTGGATGTACTCCAAGACTTTGTCATAGGCCTTCTCTCTCTCTCTCCCCCCTCTTTCACTTGTGGCTTCATCAGCATCTAGAGATTTAATTAATTTCTATATGTAAATGATTCCCAGACTTATATATGCAGTCCAGGTCTCTCTCCTGATAGCCTAGCTGCCCATCCCCAATTTCTTGTTGAATATTTTAAATCGAATATCCCATTGGCATCTTAAGGGTTGCATAATCAAAACAGAACTTATTTTGTCTCCAAAACCCATCTGCTTCTGGACTCCCCTTTTTCTGTTGAGGGCACCACCATTCTTTAAATCTCCTAGGTTTGCATTATCTTGGCTCCTCACCTCTCCCTCATCCCAAGTATTCAATTTTGCCAACAGCTTTCAATTCCTCTCTACTCACACAGTCACCACATCATCTGGCCTTCATTACCTCTCACTTGGATTATTACAATACCTTGTCTCATCTTCCCTCTCCAACCCATCCTCCACAGTGACTTAAATGACATTACTGGAACACAAGTATGACCATATAATTCCCCTGATCAATAAACTCCAATCACTTTTTTTTTTTAGTGAGGCAATTAGGGTTAAGTGACTTGCCCAGGGTCACACAGCTAGTGTTAAGTGTCTGAGGCCGGATTTGAACTCAGGTACTCCTGACTCCAGGGTCGGTGCTCTATCCACAGCACCACCTAGCTGCCCCCCAATCACTTTTTATTATCTTTAGGATCAGATATCAAATCTTCTGTTTGGCTTTTAAAGTCTTTCCCAACTTCACCCCCAACCCTATTACAGCCTATAACAGCCTTGTTATAAGATGCAAATGTCTAGAAACTTAATTCTACTAGATTATACCATGGACCTGCTTATAGGGAATTTGATATACTCCTTAAAGGAAACTCTGGGAGGGCCCTTTCTACCAACTAGCCTGAACACTAGTTTCCACAGCAATATTGGTTCAGAAGTTAGAAAAAGAATATCTGATTGGGGTGTATTCTGACCTGAGGAAGTAAGTCACTACCAAGATGATAATGAGTTTACCCTCTGTCTGAGGCTGTAAAAGAAGAGGCATTGCAGTGTGGGAGAGTATTCACTCTTCTTCCTGCATTCTATAGTGCAGCTAGATTGGCCTTTTTTTTTGCTTAAGGTCATAGGGCTAATAAGTAGAAGCAGCAAAGCTCGAAAGCATGTAACACCAAGTCCAGCATGGCTATGGAATTAAGTTTCTACACCTGCACCTTTAGAAGTGATGTAACTAATCTTAGAACCCATGCCTGCTTTTTTTCTTGCAGTAGAATTCAGGTGGTATTTTCCTTGGGCAGCTAGGTGATACAGTGGATAGAATGCCAGGCCTGGAGTCAGAAGGACTCATCTTTTTTTTCCCCAATTATGTAAAACATGACCATATTAGTCATTTTGTACAAGAAAGCTTGAATAAAAGAAAAAAGTGAAAGAAAGTAAAAAATAGCATGCCTCAGTCTTTGTTCAATCAATATCAATTTTTTTCTTTGGTGGTGGATAGAATGCCTTATCATTAGTCCTTTGGGATTGTCTTGGATCATTGTATTGCTGAGAAAAGTTAAGTCATTCACAGTTCTTCATCAAACAATATTTCTGTCACTGTGCACAACGTACTCCCGGTTCTGCTCACTTTACTACACATCAGTTTATACAAGTCTTTCCAGGCCTTTCTGAAATCATCTATTTCTTATAGCACAATCATACACCACAGTTTATTTAGCCCTTTGCTAATTGATGGACATACCTTTGAGTTCCAATTCTTTTTTTTTTTTTTAATGAGGCAATTGGGGTTAAGTGACTTGCTCAGGGTCACACAGCTAGTAAGTGTTAAGTGTCTGAGGCCAGATTTGAACTCAGGTCCTCTCGACTCCAGGGTGGGTGCTCTATCCACTGCGCCACCTAGCTGCCCCCAGTTCTAGACTCTGAACACTTGTTACCATCACTCAACAACCTCTTGCGCTTTTGCCGAGATTATTGTCTCCCAATAAAGATCTTTCTATTTGATTTTGGTAGAATCCACATTCATGGCCCTTTTAATGTTTATTTTGAACTTTTTGTCAGATGACATAAATCTGTGTGGGATGGCTAACACGTTTAATAACAGAATTGCAATCCAAAAGACTCAACTGGCTAGAATGCTCTAAAAATGAGGAAATTTAAGAAAGGTAAACATACTGAACTTCAAAATGTAAATGACTTAGATATTGGAAACAGGAGGTGTGCCTAGGCAAGAACACAAGTGAAAAAGACTTTGGGGTTTTAATGCCCTGAAAAATCAATGAGTCATAGGTGTGACTTGGAAGACAATCTTAAGCTACATTAATAGAAAAACCGTGCAAGTGATAGTCCCAGTGTAGTGTGGCCTGGGTCTGGAGAGATGTGAGCAGTTCTAGTCATTGGATTTTATTTGGACATTGACAAGATGCAGCATATCCAGAGCAGACCAAGTAGGGGACTGGAAATTTTGTCAAAAAGCATTTTTGTAAACCTTAAAGTGATAGAAAAAAGACACTAAGAATACTTAGCCTGGAGAAAAGGAAATTCAGTGGTAGGGTGGTGCATGGGACGACAACATAATAAAAGCCCAAGTATTTGAAAGGCTGCCTTTGGGAAGAAAGATTAGATTTGTTTTTGTTGAACTCAGATGGGAGAAATTAAAAACAACTAGCAGAAGTTACAGAGACAAATTTCAGCTTCAGCATAAGGAAAATAGAATAGTTTAGAGCTATCCAAGAAAGGAAATATAGTGTCTGGGGAAGAAGCAGGTTCCTTGTCTTTAGTTGTTGTTGTTGTTGCTGTTGTTTGCTTTTTTGTAGGGCAATGAGGGTTAAGTGACTTGCCCAGGGTCACACAGCTAGTAAGTGTCAAGTGTCTGAGGCCGGATTTGAACTCAGGTACTCCTGAATTCAGGGCCAGTGCTTTAATCCACTGAGCCACCTAGCTGCCCCCCATTATTTACTTTTTCTAGTAAAGAGATTCTTGATTTGGGATCCATGGATACATTTTAGAGGATCCATGGAATCAGAGTAGAAAAACAAATGTTTTCACTAATCTATAACTAAAATTTAGTTTTTCTTTTTTAAAAATGATATTTTATTTTCCCCCAATTACACAGAAAAACAATTTTTAACATTCATTTTTTAAAATTTTGAGTTCCAAATTCTCTCCTACCCTCCTTCCCCTCCCTGAGATAGCAAGCAATCTGAAAGAGATTATACTTGTACAATCATATAAAACATTACAAATTTAGCTTTTCTTTCAATGATATAAAAACATTATTCTAAAAAGGGATCCATAGGTTTCATCAGACTATCAAAGGGTTTCCAGAAATAGAAAAGGTTAAGAACCACTGCTTTAGTATGTGAGTGAGATTTTCCCCAACCCTTAGAGATAAGTGATTTAACTATGGTAATAATCAGTATTTAGACTACAGATTGTGATTTAATATGTTTAGGTATTCTTTAGTGGTATTCTTTAGTAGCTTAAGCAAATGATAATAGAATAAGTAAAACAGATATTAGTAGAGTTTATGTACATGCTATGTGGTAGTTTGATGCAGAAACCACGTAATTGAAACCATTAACGATCCATTGTAGTTAGATATCCACCAATCAGCTGAAAGGTCAAATACTAAAAATAGTTACTCTGGACCAATCAGAGCTTAAGGAAAGCCATCATCAAATGGAAGTTAGTAAGTAGCTTGCAACGGCTGCGATCAACAGAAATGATAGTGGATTTAAGCAGTTAATAGTTTTGCACTATGGTGGATCCACTAGTTGGATTACATAATTTTGCATAAGACTGAGGTTTCTACTATTCAATGAAGATCTGTTGTATATACATCACTCGAATTGTGTAGTGTAAATGGTGTTTCTGGGAGGAGCTGTCTAAAAATAGTATGTATATAAGTGTGTCGATCAACTGTGATAGATTCGACTCTTCTCAGCAATATAATGGTCCAAGATAGTTCCAAAGGACTCATGATGGAAAATGCTCTCCACATCCAGAAAAAAAGAACTGTGGAATCTAGATGAAGATTGAACCATACTATTTCTCTTTTTTCCTTTTTTCCTTTTGTGAGGTTTTTCCTTTTTGCTCTGATTCTTCTTTCACAGCATGACTAATGCAGAAATATGTTTAATGTGATTGTACATATATAACCTCTATCAGATTGCTTGGGGAGGGGGGAGGAAGGGGAAGGAGGGAGAAAAATTTGAAACTAGAAATCTTATAAAAACAAACATTGAAAACTAAAAATAGTATGTATAAATACTTTTGAGCCCTGATTTGAGTATAAATACCAGCTTCTGGCTCTGTTCGGAGTCTCTGGGTCCTAGACCTGAGACCAGCTTTATTGTAAGACAGGTACCCTCTTTCTACAGTTTGGAGACTTCGCTTTTTCATCGGACTTAGAAATTTTCACAAGTAGAAATATGCTTAAGTTTCCTCCATCTTAAAACAGACATGGAGGCAAACTTTTACTTAATCCTATCATCTCCTTGGGAAATTTTCTTCCTCTTCAGGGCCAAACTTCTGAAATGAATCTTTTAAACTTTGTCTCTTTCCCCCCATCATTCCACTCAATCAATTATAAAGAATTTATTAAGACTTTGGTCAAGTCACAACTTCTGTTCGCCTCAGTTTCTCCATCTGTAAAGCCAGGGGGGTTATGAAACTTAACATCCCTTCAAGCTCTAAAGCTATGAAAACAAAGAAACAAACTAAAAAAATAATAATTTATTAAGCACCTGGAGTACAACAGATTCTGTGCTAGACTCTGTGAATATAAATATAAAAAGTAAGATAATCCCTACCCTCAAAGAGATTACATTTAAATAGGGGCATAAATGTTCTCTCCTTAACCTAATACAATTTAGTTTCCTTCCCTTCCATCTATTGGGGTGAAATAATTCTCTTCTTTGACGAAAATGAAAGGGCCTCATTAGATAAACCCAGTGGTCTTTTCTCAGCCCTTCTCCTCCTCCTCCTCCTCCTTCTGCTCCTGCTCCTCCTCCTGGCTTACTGTGTAGCATGTGACATTGGTGACCACCCCATCTTTTTTTTTGGGGGGCAGGGCAATGAGTGTTAAGTGACTTGCCCAGGGTCACACAGCTAGTAAGTGTCAAGTGTTTGAGGTCAGATTTGAATTCAGGTCTTCCTGAATCTAGGCCTAGTGCTTTATCCACTGTGTTACCTATCTGCCCCACCCCATCTTTTTTTTCTCCTACCCTATCTTTCTTGAAACCATCCTCTCTGGACTCCTATAGCCTTGTTCTCCTCTTGCCTCTGATTCCTGCTCTCCCTCTTTAAAAATTCGTTTCCCACAAGGTTCTGTCCTCAGACTTTTCTCCTTTTCTTGTGTCTCTATTCCCACTCCCTTGATCGAATGACTCCAGGCTCTATTTCTACACCTCTAATATCACTCCAGAGCTCCAGTCTTCTATTTCTAATTGCTTATTGGACATTTCTAACTGGATATCATGACTCCAAATTCCTCTTGTCCAAAACGAAATTCATCATCTTACTGAACTCTTCTCTAATATCTCTATTTCTGTTGATAATGAATAGAGTTTGCAAAGCACTCTACATATATTTTCTCATTTGATCCTCCTAACAGCTACATAAGATAGATGCTATTGTTAGCCCCATTTTACAGATGAGGAAACTAAGACAATCAGCTGTTAAGTGACTTGCCCAGGGTCACATAGTGTCTGAGGCAGAATTTGAACTTGGGTCTTCTTGGCTCCAAATCCATTATGTCACCTTCTTCTTCCCAGATATTCAGACTCATAACCTTTGAGTTAACTTTGACTATGCTTCATTCCTTACCTTTCATCAGTGACAAAAGTCCTTGAGTCTACCATCTCTCTTGAATCTGTTTCTCTCAACTCCCCCACCAACCACCTAAGTTCAGACTTTCATTTCTTCCCACTTAGACTATTAATAGCTTCCTAACTGGTTTCATGTCTTTTGTTTATTCTCTCCTACAGCTTTAATCTATTCTTCTCAATATTTCCTGAGTCATTTTGCTATCATGTCACTTTTCTCTGAAAACAATCTTCAGTGGCTCTCCATTGGTCACCTAGTAAAGTACAAATTCCTTATACTGGCATTTAAGACCTACAAAATTCTGCTCCGAACTACTCTTCTGGTCTTACTGAATTATTTCCATTCACATTTGGCATTCCAGTGCACCTGGACCCCTCTCCATCTCCTTCTCATTCTGCTGTGCTGCCTTCCATTTGTAGAATCGGTTCTCCCCCAATCTCTATCACTTGGGTTTCCTTCTCCATGAAGCTTAACCTTACCCTGCAAGTCCCACTGAATGTGATCCTTTCCTACTCAAATTTCTCATAGAGTTTAACGTGGGTATCTCCTTTGCTCTCATTTCAGTCTTCCTTTTTTACTGGGCTCATATCTTGATCTCTCTCCTACCCTTCCTAATCCCCTTATATCATGGGATCATAGTTTTCAAGTTGCAAGGGACCTCAGCGACCATCTAAAATAACCACCTCATTTTACAGAGGAGGAAACTTGGGCCAAGAGAAGGGAAATGATTTGCCCAAGATCACACATTACTAAGTGTGTATAGCTGGATGTTGCAAGTTCCTGGGTTGTTTTTTTTTGGGGGGGGGGTCCTGTGTCATATCCATTTTTGTACTTCTAACTTTCCCCAATGAAAATCTATTTTCTTTGCTACCCCTTCCTGACATGTCATATCCAGCTCAGGCCAATCTCTCTCTAGGTCCTATCCCTACTGTGCTCTCTAGAACCCTTGCTCTATCTTTAACAAATTCTTCTTTCCTATCTTCCTCTCCCACTTTTAGCGTTCATGGATTTCTTTTGTTGTTGTTGTTTTTTTGTTTTATTTGGGTGAGGTAATTGGGGTTAAGTGACTTGCCCAGGGTCACACAGCTAAGTGTCAAGTGTCTGAGGCTGGATTTGAACTCAGGTCCTCTTGACTCCAGGGCTGGTGCTCTGTGCAATCTGTTCATGGATTTCTTGGGAAGATATGTTAACCCTTGTCCTGCTCTACAGTAATGGCAGCTCCTTCCTTCATGCTTCTCCAACATACTGAGTCAGAGTCCTTGTCCTCTGCTGTCCCTTCCAGATGCTTTTTTGTTACCACCATTCAGAAACTCCTCCTTTGAAGTTCACGCCATTCATCTGTCTCACCTTGTCCAGACCCTATTGCTCTAGTCTCAAGTTCAACAGCTGGCTCAGCTCTCTTCTTCATACCGATCCCTGCCCTTAATAACCTTGGGAATTTCTATTTTCACCATTATGTCTCTTGGAAAATACCAGTCTACACATCAGCCTCAATTCGTAGGACCTCTATACCCACACTCAACTGCCATTCATGAATGCTCTCAACATCATTCCAAAGTGGGTCTTCCTTTGCTATTATTATTATTATTTTTTTGCTGGGCAATTGGGGTTAAGTGACTTGCCCGGGGTCACACAGCTAGTAAGTGTTAAGTGTCTGAGGCTGGATTTGAACTCAGGTCCTCCTGAATCCAGGGCCAGTGCTCTATCCACTGCGCCACCTAGCTGCCCCTTCCTTTGCTATCTTAATCACAAAACCATCTTTCAAGATCTCCCTCCACCTCCCTTCTATTTTTTCCCCATCATCACAACTTCTAATTCTTCCAGCCTTCCCAGGTGTCCAAGTCCATCTGCTGTTCCGGCCATACTCTCCTCCCTTTATGTTTTTTGACTTCATAATTAAACAGTCTGACAATATACTTTCCCCCTCCTTTAAATCTTTCCGGTGTTCACACCCTACCGATATTCAACCTTGGGTCACATACCCTTCCTCTGATTGACTCTAAAACTAAATATTGTTAGAGGAAAACATGACATGATGTAGCTTGCGTCCAGGACAAAACCATGTTTTCTATTGTATGACAAGCCTTTTGCTCTCCCAATGGACTATAATACTTCCTGTAGCAATTCTTTCAACCCCCATCCACAAATCCTGCAAGCCACCTCTAATCTCCTCTCTCTCAGCAACTGACCCTCTTACTTTACTAGGAAAATTAGGTTGTTGGGAACCTCCCTCAGTTCCCCTACAATAACCTTAAAACATCTTCATTCAGTTCTCTCCTTTTTGCAGTCTCAAGATGAAGTAGATGTTCTCATTAGCCAAGGCTAATGTAACATGAGTGAACTGGCACTAATGACTCATGCTCTTAATTTCATTCCCTCTGGGAGTTTACCCCATTGGTCATCCCTCTCTTCCCCCAACTCCTAACTTTCAATCTCTACGGTCTTCTTCCCTGCTGCCTATAAACAAACTCAGGGGCCCACTTCCTCCCCACTAAAGAAGCTTCACTTAATCTTGCCATTCCCTCCAGCTATTAACCCTAAATCGCTCATCCTTTTCATTGCCAAATCGCTGGAATCATTTGAATGTGCTGCTTCCATTTCCTTCCCACCAACCTTCACTTCTCAACCGTTATCTGGTCCTGACCCTACTACTACTCTTTAAACTTTTTTCTTAAAGGTTACCACATGCTTTCAAATTGCTCCAGTGGATAACTTCCCTCCCACCCCGTTTTCTTGGTAACCTTTCTTCACCTTTTCATGCTTCTGGATACTCTCTTCCCTTGGCTTTTAGAATATCATCACTGATGATGAGTGAGATGAGCAGAACCAGAAGAACATTGTACACAGTATCATCAACATTGAGTGTTGACCTACTGTGATGGACTATATTCTTCTCACCAACGCAATGGTACAGAAGAGTTCCAGGGAACTCATGATAGAAGAGGATCTCCAAATCCAAGAAAGAAAAAGAAAGAACTGTGGAGTATAGATGCTGATTGAACCATATTATTTCTTTTGTTTTGGGTGCTGTTGTTTTTTTTTTCTATTTTGAGGTTTTGCATCACTGCTCTGATTCTCTTGTAACAGGATTAATGCAGAAATAGGATTAATGTTATTATGTGTATATATATGTGTGTGTATATATATTATCTATATGTATATGTATAGAGATATATAGATATAACCTATATCAGATTACCTGCTGTCTAGGGGAGGGGGGAGGGAGGGAGAAAAATCTGAAATTGTAAAGCATGTATAAACAAAAGTTGAGAACTATCTTTACATGTAACGGAAAAAATAAAATACCTCATACATTAAAAAAAAAAAGAATATCATCACTGTCCACTAATTCTAAGTGTCTGATCGCTTCTCAGTTTCTTTTGGCAGATCATCCATCTCCTGTCCCCCAAGACCCTCTTATCTTTTCCTTTCAGTGACTTCATCAGTTCCCAGAACTGTTGATAACCATAAATGAAGCCTAAATCTCTTTCCAAAATTCCAGTCCCACACTTTGTTTATTCCTGGATGTCCTGTAAATATTTCAAATTCAACAAGTCCACAAGTCCCTTTCAACTTTAGAACCACGAATCTGTGGTCAACTAGTCCTGTCCTCCACCCATATTTCTCTATTCCTGCTAAGGCCAACCCCATATTTGTTGAATTGAATTCACATTTGGGAATTTACTTAAAAGGTAAAAATGACTTGCCCAAGTTTATCTAGCTGGTTAGTGGCAGTTCTGAGACAGGAACTCAAGTCTCCTGACCTCTGGGTACAGTATTCTTTCTTTGCACTATGTCCATTTTAATTGTGGTTCCTGTCCTTGTTTAATCAGCTCTGATGTTACCTGTTTTTACACATTGACACCTGCCAATCTCTTTACCTGTTTAATTATATATAAGCAGGACATTTAAAATAGACAAGATATGGGCTTCCATTCTCATGGAAGCATCTCCATGGTAGTTTCATTTCATAGTTCAGATTTACAGAAACCAGACAACCACCTTGGTTGGTGGTGCAAATATTATTCCCTTTTATAGATAAGAATCCGACTTGCCTAATGTCACATAGCAAATAAGCTTTAGACCTGTGATTTAAAACCAGGTCTTCTGTATCTCCAGTCCAATGCTCCTTCCACTACACCAATGGGAGGCTGACCTCTTAAGCTGCAAATCTCTATCCTTTGGGGAAGGCGATATCCATGGGAGCCAAAGAATCTTGCTTTACTTGAATTGGGCTTGATGCTGTCTCATGAAACATAGGCTTAAACATAGCTTGTTCCCACAGAATGCAACAAGAATAGAACTAGGAGCTACAAAGCTCAGCCCATGCACTCCCAAGAAACAATGTGGGTCAGCCCCTCCCCTTGGCTGGGCAGGAGAGCGTCTGGGGGACAGCAGTTCTTCACCCCCAACCCTACATATATTCTTCTGACTCTTATGAATCCTGCCATTCAGTTTTTCTCCCTCAAACGTTCCCTTCTATACAAAGTGAGCAGTGAAGAAGGCTCTGTCCCAGAATGTCTTTCAGAGGCAGAATGCTCTAAGACATAGTGCAGAATGGAAGGTCGATTATGATGGTAGAAGATTGTGCCCCATTTGCTGTCAATTCTAGACACTTAAGTCTATTGTGTGTAGGTGCCTTATGAAAGCATAATGTGTGTTAGCACAGCAATATGGTCTAAACAAGTGGTGGAAGTAAATACAATGCCTAGGATAATGCCTTGCACATGAGGTGCTTAATGTTGAATTCAACAGAATTTAAGGTACCAGTGCTAAGAAAAAAAGATGGATATTAGTGGTGAGAAGGGCAGAGGGGAAGAAAGAAAGGGAACTAGGGCTGAGATGGGGTTGATAAAAAGGAACTTGCCCCAAAAGGAGGAACTGGACTGGGGGATGGGCCTTGGGAAGAGAGAATACTTGTTAATTTCAGTGCAAATTTAAATTTTGAAATATACCAAGATGAAAAAAAAAAGCTCCCTTAATCATTGCCACCTTTTCTTTATCACTTCAAAAATATTCCTTACATCCAGAGTTTTAGGTCCTCAACTTAAAACTTTCACTCCATGTTGCATTTTGGGGGAAAAAAAATTACTGGGACATGGGAAAATGCATGTTGATGGTAGCTAGGATCTTTACACAAGATCAAATATTTACTAAATGCATAATGGAAGGAGAAATTGTATATATGTGGGGCATATGAACACAGAGGACTAAAGGTGACCATATAGTCCCCTTTCTCCAAAAGAATATGTTTTAGGGGGCACTACCTCATGGGAAAAAAGGAGATGGGAAAAGTCTATTTTCAGGACTTTCAGCCTTCCCTTTTTACCTCCACTACTGGTGGCATTTGCTTCTTTTTTCAGGTGCCCAATGCCCTAACATTCCCTCTGTATGTCCTGCTAGCAGACGCAGCTCTTGTAGCCAGGGTCTTTGATGCCTCTTAAGAAGTCTCCAAAATGGGAATGGTCATAAGCTATGATACTTTAGGTAACTAATGAAAGGAGGGTCAAGAACAGAGCTACTTCATCACTGTACAACTTGTGACAGGCCTGACATAGGTATAGCCAGATGAAGAACTGTCCATTACAGAGAAAGGGAAGAGAAATGCAAGGTGGGAAGCTTTTTCTTGTCCTGAAGAACAAATGAATGCAGTCTCCTAGGCTTGGCAAGGGCTGGGGGGGGGGGAGGCAAAGGATGTTGCCCCAAAATCTCTTCTTCAAAAGGAACCAAAAGCTTTTAGACTTGGAGTCGGGGAGACTTGGGTTCAAAATTCCTATTCTGATACAGAAGCAAGTCATTTAACTTTTTCGAGCAGTATTCGTCTCATGAGTGGTGTGAGTAAAGGGTTTAAATCACTTGTTCAGTCATTTTTCAGTGTCTGACTCTTCATGACCCCATTTGGGGATTTCTTGCCAAGGGTACTAGAGTGGTTTGCTATTTCCTTCTCCAGCTCATTTTACAGATGAGGAAACTGAGGCAAACAGGGTTAAGTGACTTGCCCAGGATCACCCAGCGAGGAAGTGTCTGAGGCCAGGTTTAAACTCAGGAATGTAAGTCTTCTTGACTCCAGGCCTGGCACTCTATCCATTGTGCCACGTAGCTGCCCTATTAAACCATTAGAGGAATATAAATGGGACATTTTTTACAGACCTAGTCTTTGGCACCTAAATCTTCCCAGCTTGGGGGTAGGAGTGGTGGATCCTGCATGCTTCAAGTACAGCTTCCAAAATGGTTCAGTTAAATTAATAGATGACAAGTCTATAATGGATTAGTAGGCAAGGCTATATCCCTAATCTCCGGGGTTTTATCAAAGAGGACAATGCCCTTCCACAACATATTTCTGAATGTCACTCAGAAAAAACTAGGCTAGATCAGAAATAACCAATACGTCAAATGTAAGCACAGAACACAAAGCATCACTGCAATCCCTGAGTTGGTAGGGTTAAAAAAAAGGAAAGAATGCTACACCTCACGGACTCATTGAAAATTTTAATTTATGTTGGCAACAAAACTAACAAATAGCTGGAGAGGTTGATCCCTAGGTTAAACCCAGAAACCATGCATGGCCTTTTGGGGAAAGCACCAAGGCCGGCGGCCAGTGGCTCTGAGAAGCCTTACTATTGGCAGGGAAAGGTTAGGAACCCAAATGACCTGTAGGAAGACAACACAGGCTCTAAGGTTGAAGTGCCAGGACCCTGAGCCTTAGGAGGGGTTTGTGTCAGGCCTAGCTGTCCCTGCTGTGGCAGGATGACAGAAAGGGGAGGGGTTATAAAATAAGATTAAAAAACAAACAAACCCTCTCTTTGGTTCTAAAAGAGGGTTTGAGAGAGAGAGAGAGCGAGAGCGAGAGCGAGAGGAAGAGAAAGAGCGAGAGAGAGAGAGAGAGAGAGAGAGAGAGAGAGAGAGAGAGAGAGAGAGAGAGAGAGAGGGAGAGAGAGAGAGAGAGAGAGGGAGAGAGAGAGAGAGAGAGAGACACAGACTGGGTTCTGCAATGTTTCTCTCTCCATGGAAGATGCCACCCTGTCCAGGGGAAAGGAAGGTAGGGGAAGGTGTTGGAAAAGGAGAGAGCCTTCAAGGCTCCAAACAGCTTTCCCCTCCGTCCCCTTCCCATTCCCTCTTAGATTCAGGCGGAGGTGAACTGAGCCTCAGAGACAGTCAGATGCTTGGCTGCTTTTGACCCCTAGATACTGGCATCCACTTGTACCCTCTGGCCCTGGAGCAAGAAAGGGCCATAACTCATGGCCAGTCATAACCACCTCCCCCAACCAGAAAGCAGTCAGCTCTCTCATCAGAACTGTCCTTCCATTCCACACAATCTGTATTCAGGAGGGCATGAAAGCCCTACCCCTTAGCAATGGCCCCACACCCCATCAAGTCTTCAGGGATCTGGGGAACAAACACAGCCCCCTCCAAGAGATCAGAATTCCCAGTCGTCCATCTCCAGTTCATCCAGGCTTGATACTAGGCCAAAGATGCCACTGGGGTCCTGGGGTTGGCTGCCTTCAAAGTTGGTGATGGGGGTGACAGGGCGGAGCAATTCAGGCAGGGCCTCTGAGGCACGTCGCTTGATCTGGAGAAAGAAAAACATTTGGGAACTGTCTTCCATTCCTGTATTTCCAATGCCTGGAAGCTATGAGAGAAACTGAGGGGTCCTTAAACCAAGAAACTCTCCAAGAAAACTGTAGTTCTTATGTGGAAGCTATGGAAAATGGGCACTGTTATAAATTTGAAGGTTTAAATGCTTGTTGTTAAATTAATTAGGTAACCTCTCTTGCCCTTAAGGAAGATGGAGATGATACCTTAGGATGCTTCAGCTAAAAGGGTGGTACATAATGTTAGAACTCTGGTCAAAGAAAATAAGGAACTAAGAAAAGAGGCTATATTACCTGCTTGAAAAAAGAATGGTTCAGTAGGGTGCTGGCACTTGGCCTATAGAGAGAAGAAAAATGCTAGTTACCTCTGCTGTCTGGACTCTGTATCACCCAGAACTTTATCCAGACATCTTTAGGAGTGGTCATCCTGAGACTGGGGGAAAACAGGCTGCTTACGCAGCCCTGCCTCTCATGCCCCCCTCCCCCAACCCCCATACCTCAAGCACAATATATATAAATCACTAGCTTTTTCAGGTCCACAGTGGCAAGGAGCGATAGCAACTAAACCTTTCTATTCTTGCTTTTTAGCATGCCCACTGTCCTCTCAATTCCCACTGACTCCCGATCTCTTTAACAGAGAAGGTATAAAATTCCAAGCTACCACAACTCCCAAAGTGGGAGCTGAAGTCCAGGGTCTCTTATTCTTCCAAGAGCACTCACTCCTCCCAAACTCCCTATCTAGTTCCAAGCTTAACAGGCACTACCTGAGGTCAGGACTTCGTTGTAGACACTGCTCCACAAAGTGGTGGAAGTGTGGTGAGAAAGTGCGATGGTAAGGGTGTGGCGGGGAGTCCCCATTGGAGTTCCGTGTTGTGCTGGCGGCAAGACTCTCATTCAGGCCAGAGTTGGCACCTGAACGTGAGGTATTCATGGTCAGCTCCTCAGCAGGGATGGTGGTGGTGTCCAGCAGGCAGGGTACGGTTCCATTTAGCTTTTCCAGAAGCATCTGTGAAAGGCCTGTTTGATTAGTTAATTGACAATATGTTACATGATTTCTGCCCCACCAACATTAAAACCAGGACTCTTCAGCAGCCCCTGGGAATTGTGCTTAAGGGTCTCTCCCCCACCCCCTACCCAAATGCGTTAATGGACAAATAGGAACCCTTAGGAGTAAGGAAAGGGATGGGGCTGGTGGTCCAAGTGTGACTTGTTTAGAGCAATGCTGCCCACTGGGGCTAGGTAAATGGGTTACCTCAAGGAACAGCTGTAGAGGAGGATCGTATCTTCTGTTTTCCATAGCAAGAAAGTGCTAGACCTTTATCCCATACATAAAGGATAAAGAACCTCTAGCAAAAGGACTCCCCCTGCATAGCTGGGGCAGCAGTGGTTTCACTTTTCCCCACCAGACTTTATTTCTCCCCAGTTCCCAAAATGCTCCAGGCAAAGGCTCAGTTCAGTTCAGACAGGTCCTGTTCACAGGTTTTTGTGATGCTCCTTCCTGAGCCAATGCAGAGGCAGGGGCAGGGGCAGGGGAGGAAGCAAGGAAGTGGGTCAGGAAGGGAGTAGCCAGGCAATCTAGGCTTACCTGGGTAGCAGGCATGTCCTTAAAGGGGACGTGGCCATTGGCCAGCTCACAGGCTGTAATTCCCACACTGTAGATGTCAGATTTGGCATCATAACCCTGAAGATTCTAAGTCAGGAGAGAACAGCCACAGGTCACTCCATCTGGAGCCTTGGTCTCTGCTCTTAGGGATGGGGATAAGGACCAGGGAAAGGAAAAGAACGCTAATCTCAAAAACAGCACCAGCTATGAAGCACTGCTTGCCCACATTATTGGAGAGACAGTTAAGGGTTGATGAGTTGTTGCATTATTTTAAAAGGCTAAACGTAGAAAGTACTGGGAAGATAGGGATCCAAATGGCAGCATACAATTCCCATTTCATGAGAATGGCCAAATGCTAACTCTTCCCCTAAAGCAGACCACACATTTCTGCTATCCTCCTCTAGCAGACCTCTGGGACCATAGGAAAATGGAGACAAAGGCCAGTAAGGAAAGGATTCATTACATCTAACTTTGGGACTACCGGAAAGGAAAAGCCTAAGTCTACTTTTATAACATGTGGAAAAGAGACAATTAGTCACTGAGATTTCTTCCTAAAATGAAGGTTCATCTGCCCAAAGACATTCTTTCCTTCTATCCAATCCCAATCCAATCTGAAAGCTTTATTGACTCCCTTGGGAATCTAAAGGTGGACTCCCCAGAGCCCAGTGTCCATACCTGCTGGAGAACCTCAGGACTGAGCCAAGGCAGGACCTTGATGCTGTACTTGGGGAAGTCATGGACAACACGCTGCCGCTGACCATGGCTGATCATGCTGAGGCTGCTGCGAAGGCCTGAGAGGTAGACCTTCCCATCGGCTGAGATCAGGATGTGGCTGGCTTTAACACTCCTACAGGAGGTGTCATGTGGTCACATGGACAGTGGAATTCCAAAGACACTTTCCATACAAACCCATTAGCCTGGATGTTTAAGCAAATTAACACCCTCCCACAAGCAAGAAGGAAGGCAGACAACCCCACACATTAGGCCTCAGAGATAGCAACAGCAGCAGTGCACACACAAATCCTAGGATCCATTTACCAGGAAATGTAACAGACAGTAGGGAGCCCAGCCAAATGATCACCATAAATAATGCACAGAACTAAGCTGTCTGAAAAATGGAAAGTCTATTTCTTTTGTCAACTTAAAGTCACAATCCCTTAGACCTGAAGGTTAGCATTCCTTTACAGATGGGAAAACTAGATTATATAAAGGGACAGTAATTTGCCTCCTTACACCTACTGACTTTTATATATAAATTTTCAGATGATATGAAGCTGGGAGGCATGATCAGATGGAAGAAATGAGATTCAAAAATATGCTGACAGTCCAGAACACCAGGCTCAGGTAATAATATGAAACTTAACAGGAATAAAGTATATTTGAACTCAACAAATATACTTCACCAGATCCCATCTCTCATAACTACCTGTGACTTTGCTTAAGTCATTTAACCATCAGGAGCCTCTCCATTTATAAAATGAAATCAAGCAAAAAGTCCTCTAAGGTTCCTTTTATTTATTTATTTATTTATTTATTTATTTATTTATTTATTTATTTTAGTGAGGCGATTGGGGTTAAATGACTTGCCCAAGGTCACACAGCTAGTAAGTGTTAAGTGTCTGAAGCTGGATTTGAACTCAGGTACTCCTGACTCCAGGGCTGGTGCTCTATCCACTGCGCCACCTAGCTGCCCCCTCTAAGGTTCCTTTTATTTATTTATTTATTTTAGTGAGGCGATTGGGGTTAAGTGACTTGCCCAAGGTCACACAGCTAGTAAGTGTTAAGTGTCTGAAGCTGGATTTGAACTCAGGTACTCCTGACTCCAGGGCTGGTGCTCTATCCACTGTGCCACCTAGCTGCCCCCTCTAAGGTTCCTTTTAGCTCATCATTTCAAGTACAAGACCAGGGACTGACCAGGGCTGGCCAGACAGTAATTTTTCTGAGAAAGAACTGGGTATTTGAGTGGCCTGCATGTTCAATACAATAGCCAAGAAAGTGAATGCGACCTTGGGCTACATTAAGAAAAGCATCATGAGGGGCAGCTAGGTGGCGCAGTGGATAGAGCACCAGCCTTGGAGTCAGGAGGACCTGAGTTCAAATCCAGATTCAGGCACTTGACACGTACTAGCTGTGTGACCCTGGGCAAGTCACTTAACCCCAATTTCCTCACCAAAAAAAACCCAACAAAAAAAAACCCCAAAAAACCAAGCATCGTGCCCAGAATGAAGGTGTTTGGTTCTACTGTATTCCATCTAGTCATACCACATTCGAAATACTGTGTTTGGTTCTGAAGGCCGCATTTTAGCAAAGACACGAATGCGCTGGAGAGTGTCCAGAGGGAAAATGGGTGGGGGAAGGGTCTTAAGTTCTTGCCATGTAAGGACTGGCTGAAGAAACCATATCTCAGAAAAAAAAAAAAAAAAGACTTAGAGGACCATAGCAGTTGTCATTAAGTGCATGGAGGTGGTCATATGGAAGGAGGATTATATTTTTTCTGCTTGGCCCAAGAGAGCAGAACTTACTGGATGTTATCGAAAGGCAAATGTAGGCTTGATCTAAGGGGTTTCCTATCAGAGGCGAGGTCAGAAGCTAGGTATTCAGGAGTTCTGATTCCTAGTCCCACTGACTCTAGTTTCCAGCTAATCCCCAGACCTCATGGTCTTTATCCTAGGAGGAGAGATGTTCTTATTGAAGTGGAAAGCTCCCTGGGCCTAGCTCTCTCTGTACCTGTGTACATAGCCCATATGATGGATGTAGTCTAGTGCCTTCAGCACCCCTTGCAAGATGTATGCAATTGCCAGCTCATTCATGCCATCCATGAACTGTGTACAGATGAGATCCTTTGCAGAACCTGAAGAAAGAAACATATGTAGGAAATGAGTAACAGGTAAATGAGTGAATGCTGATTTACAAAAAAAGGGATTCTTTTTTTTTTTTTTTTTGGTGAGGCAATTGGGGTTAAGTGACTTTCCCAGGGTCACACAGCCTAGTAAGTGTCAAGTGTTTGAGGCTGGATTTGAACTCAGGTCCTCCTGAATCCAGGGCCAGTCCTCTATCCACTGTGCCACCCAACTGCCCCAAACAAAAGGATTTTTAAGCATTACCAGCAACCATAGTGCCATATAAGAGATTTCTTCTCACTGACCATATGCCATGAAGGAAGTGACAACCCACAGCTCATTGTCAGCAATGAAGGTGGCTCGATATGGCACGATGTTGGGGTGGTTGAAGAGCTTAGAGACATGAAGTTCTCCCTGAAAAGAATGGTAGAGTTAGAATCAGGGCCAAGAAAAACCAAGAAAGTAGTTGTCAACATAAGAGAAGGTCTTGCTGGGCACTGGTTCTAAAAGGAGCTTGGAAAGTGCCCCATAAAACATAAGGGGATCCCTGCTCCAGTGCTACAGGTGACTCCCTCCACATTTTAGAAATCCAACACAACCTTATTTTAGTCCTAGATAGATAGATAAAAGTATCAAGTGATTCAAAAGTCTGTCCAAGTGTGACTCAGCGGGTAAAAATGGAGGGGCCCCAGAATACTATCCTCCAGTCTACTAACAAAAAAGGAAATTGTTTCAACAGAGGAAAGAGTTTCTGCAAATGAACCACCTTTTTAGTTTGGAAGCTTAAAGTCTGGAGCAGCCTCACAATTATTTTACCCAAGGTCCAATGCAGCCATGATGGCAAGCTCCAATTTGTAACTCCAAATAGTGGGGCACAGAAACCTGCTTAGAGCAGGGGTTCTTAACCTGGGGTTCACAAACCCCCTAAAATGTCTGCTGATAGATTTCAGGGGTCCCAAGAACTTGGATGAGAAAAAAAATTGAACCATTATTTGAACCAAAAAAAATTGAACCATTATTTTTACTAACCTTTGGTTTCCTTTGTAATATGCATTTTATTTTTTACATTTAAAAGCATTATTCTAAGGAGTCCGTGGTACAAGAAATGTGAAGAGCCCCTGCACTAAAGTAAGAAAATATATGCACTTTCCTGTTAAAATAGGTTAAGGAGATGGAAGCATGGTAAGGAGGAATTAAAGGAGGAGAAACTGAGATTGGACATCAGAAAAAAAATTTCCTCAGCAAACTGTGAGGTCCCCTCCTAAAAGGCATGTGAGTCTTATCACTGTGAAATTCAAAATCAGACCAAAATAAGCGCTAGGAAGACTCCAGGGATCAGACTGTCCTGGTCGATGAAACAAGGGCCAGCAGAAACCAGAGTCTGTGCCTGCTGTGCTAGACAAAAACCACTAGTCATCTAGAACACATGAAGTTTAGCTCCAAAGAACCTGCTTCTGCTTCCTCTTCTAAGATCCAATTGGCGATAAGTTAGTCATGGAGAGAGCTACCAAAGGCCCCCTCTGGTGGATGCTAACTTAGACAGAATACAGGAAGGGATGAATTGAATTTTCAATTCCAAAATCAATTTATTTAATCCAGATTGTTTCCACTACTATCCACTACAACAGTGGGGGTCAAACAGAAACTGGGGCCATTAAGCCATACATTAATATCCCTACAGAATGCATAAGGATTTAATTTTTTGTTTTTTTTTTAGTGAGGCAATTGGGGTTAAATGACTTGCCCAGGGTCACACAGCTAGTAAGTGTTAAGTGTCTGAGGCTGGATTTGAACTCAGGTACTCCTGACTCCAGGGCCGGTGCTCTATCCACTGCGCCACCGAGCTGCCCCAGGATTTAGTTTTGAGATGAAATATTATCTGTGTTTTATTTTATTTTTTCTTATTTTGTTAAATATTTTCCCATTACATTTTATTCTGGTTTGGGCCACACTTCAGAGTGTTGTGGGTCACATTTTTGAAGCCTCTGCATCACAACAAAGCAACTGAACAGAAGGGAAGCTCATTCAGCTGGTTTCATGCTAATTTGCTATATACCACTTTCCCTCTCAGGGTCTTTATCAGGTTAATGAGACGGTAAACACTTGCTTAAATCATTTGGCTAACTTGTTATAACTAGGAAAGAACATGTCCACCACCAAAATAAAACAGACCTATATTTAGGACAAAAGGAACTCCCTCCCCTCTTGACTTTCCGTAGTCTTCAGACCTGGTAGAGTGCAGACATCATAGAAGATGCCTAGGGAATCTTAGCTGCACAAAGTCAACAGCAGTCGGGAAGCTTTCCCAGGACACAAAATGTCTCAGACTGACCAATGATGGCTACTGTAGCCACCTAACAGTCTAGAGCTTTTCCAAGCTGCATTAATTTCTTGTCACTCCTTCTTAGAGGACTGGGACTAAGAGTATTTTCTTAAAATATTCTGACCTTAAGGAACATCTCCTTAAGCAGGATTCTATTACCTAATTTCCCCCTCTTAGAATCTCTGGTTACTTTTAAGATTCAGCTCTAGAATCACCTGCATGACACCTGTCTCTGATTGTCAAAGCTGGCTAACCTTCTTACCCTCCCTCACCTCATATTATGCATTTTGGGAGTACGTAGCTATATTTCTATATTTTCACTAATAGAAAGTAAGTTCCTTGAAAGCAAGAACTGTTTTACTTCTGTCTTCCTATGCCTAGTGTCTAATCAAGTGCCTGACACATAATAGGTATCTAATAAATGCTTGCTTGATTACCTGTAGGAATGTCACCATCTCATTGGTACAGGCCTCTAGGTTAATCCTCCGTATTGTGACATGCTCTCCTGTTGGTTTGTACCTGGCTAAGTTCACTGTCATCAACTCCTCAAACCCTTTGCCTACAGGAAAAGCATAAATCCCATGAATAGAATAAAGAGTAACAAAAGTTTTCATCATTTTAATGGAAAGACAAAAGCATCCAAGACACCAGAAAATATGCTCCATGTAGGGTTAGAGGACAAGATAGAAACTTCATTTTCCTAAAGGTCTCATGAAACATATAAAATAGTTCGAAGGGGGAGGCCATAGGAATATCTGGATATATATTGGTATATAATTTCTTTTTTGGGGGGGGGTCAATGGGGGTTAAGTGACTTGCCCAGGGTCACACAGCTACTAAGTGTCAAGTGTCTGAGGCCGGATTTGTACTCCTGAATCCTGAGCTGGTGCTTTATCCACTGCACTACCTAGCTGCCCCCTATATTGGTATATAATTTCAATGCACACTCATTAAACATTAGATTAGCTTTAAATAACCAACTCTGTACCATGGACTTTGATAGCGGGCCAACTGTCCCTGGAGCATACTCCAACTGCAGATGCTAAAACAGGTATGGCAGTTGCTTGAAACATGACACCAGAAAAAGGGAGATGCCTCTGGACTCTAAGCCCCATTACCTATGATTGTGAGCAGTTCATAACACCTGCCCTCAGGCAGAAAACTGCTCATGGTGTCCTGTTTAGGGGAAGATGCTATCGACTCCGAGCTCGATTCATTGGTCTAGAGAGGAAAGAGAAAAAAAAGTCAGAACAGAGAATAGGGAAAGATTTCTAGTGGGGATGTGGTAATTAAAACCAATTATGAGAAAGTGGTACAAAAGCCAATGTGGTAAACCTGACATGAAGATGAAGGAAGAATGCTCTGCTGCTGGGGTCATATGAAGGGAAAGAGCAACTTCTGACTTGATAATATATAAAGACCAGCTTAACATATTAACTGGCACTGATCTCAGAGCAAATGACTCAGAGATAGTTATTCCTCACTCTGACCCAAAGAGTGACTGATGAGTGACAAGGACTGG
Organism: Dromiciops gliroides; assembly: GCF_019393635.1. NCBI lineage: Eukaryota > Metazoa > Chordata > Mammalia > Microbiotheria > Microbiotheriidae > Dromiciops > Dromiciops gliroides. The sequence continues at coordinate 195,867,819 of NC_057864.1, forward strand.
TTCCATTTGATATTTAATTTGGTTTATTTGACCTTTGAAAGAGATCATCAGCCCTTCATGACTGAAAATCCTCTCTCTAGGAGGGGTCTCCCAAGAAGGGCACATTTATATGGGAAGCTGAGACATCTATAGGGAATCCCTCTTCCATTTGGACTTATTTATAGTATGCATAATGGCAAGCCTATGTCTTTCTTTTTTAAGCCATAATTGATATGAATAATCAGGTAGTCAAATAAAGTTACCTCAGCTGTTGTATCTTTCAAGGAATCATATAAGATTTTAACATATGCATGGAAGACACTTTGTTGAAGAGAGTCGTTTAGATAATATTCTGTTCTACCAAATTAAATGCTTTTTTAAATAAAAAAAAACCCATAAGCACAGTGGAATCCTGTATTCTCTGAACTTTTCAATTGTTTGATAAAAATGTAGTCTGCTATTGAATATTACCTGAGAAAAACTGTCAGTCTGATAATGAAACATACTTTCTTCCTCATGGCAGAGATGTAGGCAACTACTGAGGCAAAATATTGTATACAATGTAAAAAATAAATGACATTTTGCTTAATTTGACACAAGAGAGGGTTTGATCTAGAAGAGAATATGTAGAATGATTATGATGTAAAGACAAAAGGCATCAATAAAAAGTATTACCTTAACTAAAGATGCCCTTGATATGTGTGTAGCTTCTTCTCATAAAGGTCTTGAAAATTTGCATATGGGTTAGTAATTATTGATATTTTTCTTAATTATCTTTTTTAGGTAGTGTAACAGTGAGTTAAAAAAATTTAGTATCCTTCCCTCTTTCATATATCTTGGCAATCAGTCTCTCAACATCCTCAAAATGTTGCTGCCTCCAAGATGGACCTTCTCTGTGTATACCATCAGGTCTAGTAGAGCAACTCTTCCTGTTTTTGTTTTCCTTAGTGTCATATGCAGTAAGGAAGACTGTCACGTAACACACTGGGGATTGTGATGTCAGAATTCAAATGTGGTAGCTTCACTGCCATTAATGGAGAAAATAGGATGGTATAGAAATCTTGACAGATCTTTTCCACCTTTTTTTCTATGTAGTACTCCTTCCAATGCTCTTGGGATGATCTGGCTTAATTGGGTCTCTCATTAAGTTACACTTAACAACAGTACTATTACCACTTCATCACCAAAAGGTATTGAAGGTAATGAAGCTCTTAGCCACAACAACTCACAAAATAATTTACTAGGGTGTGGAGGGGTTGTGCTATAGGTTGGCAGAAATAATAATCCATATCGATAAAACAACATCTTTTGAAGTATTATTACTTTACATTTATATAGAACCTTACACTCTAGAACCATTTTTATATTTCATTTAATCCTCAGGACAACAAAGTAGAAAAGGGTAACTAGGGTAACTATTATTACCCCTATTTAACAACCCAGACATTGAAACTCAAGAAGGTTAAATGTCTTCCCTAAATTCACACAGCTAATGACAAAGCCAAGACTAAAACTTGAGTCTTCTAATTCCTAGCCCAGTACCACATCATACTGCATGGGGTCCATGATATCTAGAGAGTATTATTTTTTTTCTCTTTGGTAGTATTTTATTTTCCAATTACATGTGGGTTGTTTTCAACATTCACTTTTTTTTTTTTAAGGCAATGGGGGTTAAGTGACTTGCCCAGGGTCACACAGCTAGTAAGTGTCAAGTGTCTGAGGCCGGATTTGAACTCAGGTACTCCTGAATCCAGGGCCGGTGCTTTAACCACTGCGCCATCTAGCTGCCCCAACATTCACTTTTGTAATGTTTTGAGTTCCAAATTTTTCTCCCTCCCAGGAATATTATTTTCTAAACACTTATGAGCATTATTAAAGGGAAAAGAAACCAAGTCTAAACCACATATATTCATCCCTCATAATATGCAACCAGAGGAAATCTGGCAATGAAGATAGAAGAAGAGAGGTTCAACTATTAGCTCAATTGTTTCTTCATTATCCAGGTGCTGATTAGGCATCCTGAAGCTCCATTTCTTCCTGTGTTGCCTGCTATGTGACCGTTTCCTTGCACAACATTCAAGCAATGGTTATGTAGCATAAGGCAGATAGTATTGTCTGAAGCAGGAAGCTGAAACCAATAGTTAATGTCAGGTTTGACTTGATACTTATCTGTGCTCTGCCTCTATAGTAAGAATAAACATTTAGAATACTTAGTGGTGACTGTAACTTTCACAAGGGTTTCTTGTGAAATACTGCAGATGCTAGATACTAGTTACACTAAAAGTTCCATGAGGATGGGAAAGGAGAAGGGTGGAGACATAAAATCGAGGAATAAGAATCGGTCTGGGATTGCCAAGCTCAGACCCAGTTCTATGAAAGGCTAAATCTCTGCTTTGTTTAGTTTTTACATACCACCTCTGTAACAAGTTCAGATTTCTTTTAAAAGGGAAGCAGAGGGGCGGCTAGGTGGTGCAGTGGATAAAGCACTGGCCCTGGATTCAGAAGTACCTGAGTTCAAATCCGGCCTCAGACACTTGACACTTACCAGCTGTGTGACCCTGGGCAAGTCACTTAATCCCCATTGCCCTACAAAACAAACAAACAAAAAAGGGAAGCAGAAATAAGGCTTCTCTAATAAGCCAATTTGATTTTAAAGGATCCCATCATTTCAACCGCAAATCATGCTTCCTCTCCTGGTCAGTCAAGGATCTTCATTCCTTCTCAGGCAAGATAAAGTAGGTTTGGCTGAGATCACTAAGTGCTCCCATGATTTTGTCAACATCTGGAAACTCACTTAAGCAAGCTTTGACCTATGGTACTTAAATATATTTTGCCCTACTAAGTGTCTGAGGCAAGATTGAAAATTCAGGTCTTTCTGACTCTATGTCCAATGTACCCTCTCCTAGATACTGATCCATACGTCAGAATATGACCTGAAGTATAAGACCATCCAATTCCAGTGAGTTACAATACAGTAACAGCCCCTAACATAAGGCTTTTGGAGGTCTTCTCTCACTTCTTACTTCCAAACTTCACACCATTTCTCTAACCAGGCAAGACAGGGGTAGGGCACAGCTGACTGATCCTGCCTGGAATTTCATATATATTTTAAATATCCTATCATCTTCAAGAAAATGAAGCATGCTGTCTTTGAGTATCTAAATCCTCTACCTTCAGTGGCCTTTCACTGCAAAAAGCATCACATGTAAACTCTTTTCATTCTTCTAGCTTCTGTCCCTATGTATCTGAATACCTGTACTTCCTATAAATGAGAAGGGCTTTCCAAATGTTTTTTTGAAATTCTGCTCTATCTTAAAAGTCCATCTCAGGGTGCCATCTCCTCTAGAAAACCTTCTTAGCTCCCCCACAAGCTAGAAATGTATCCTGTTGTCTTCAGTTTCTCATTGCTACTTTGTTCTAACTTTACTATGCATATGATTATATTCTAACTTGTGTTATAGTAATTTTATGTTGTATCTGGGCCCCAACATATCTTTGCTAGATTGGAGAGTTCCAGAGGGTAGGGAGTATCTTTTTTTCCATCTTTGTGCCTCTAATGCCTTGCATAGTGTCTTGTTAAACTGAATTAAAAAAAAAAATTAAAGGTTTAATTTAATGAGGTAATTTATATTCTGAGATAGGAAAATGAGGTAAGAGGACAGCTCTAATTATATGCCATAGTCATCTCCTCTCCCACTGCACCTCAATCTCACTGGGTGCGGGATGACTAATATTTCACACAATAAAAGAAGAGCCTAAAATAAAGATGGCAACCTTGTGGAACTCCTCAAGATCAGAATGTCCCTTTCCATTTAATACAAGTCTTTGCTGGTTATCAGAAAAAAAAAAATGTCTTGGATGACCCCAAAGCAAAAAGAGTGTGTGTGTGTGTGTGTGGGGGGGGTTAACCACACTTAAAGGTTCCAGGGTCTATGATTCTAAGTGGTTTGGCTACATTGGGTACTAGGATTCCGCCAGGCACTTGTGGCCTAAGCACTGCCCCCTTAACTCTGCAACAATTAATGAGCCACCAACCATACTGATCTACTCATCAGTAGGTTTTTATTAATTAAAATTAAAGGTCTGTCCTCTGAAGACAAATATCTTAGTCTATCACTTAAAGAAAAACAAAAAGTATAACAAGGAGACAGAAACTTTTAGCAAGGGGAAAACACTGGCAATGAAGCAAAATTCAACAATAATCTGAAAAGACTAAAGTGTTTCAGATTTAGCTAAGAACAATAACTCAAATGGAAAAAGTTAAACCACTTTTGTTAAACATAGCACAGCTTTTCCAGTGCTACTTTTCCAGCACAATGTATAACCACAACCTACTCTCGATATCTTAAAGATTTTTGTTTGTCTTTCCCACTAGAAAAGCATTTTAACTCTTCTGTGGCAGAAAAAAATGCTACAGCTATATAGAAGAAACACACAAAAGGTAGAGCTTTGTTTTAAAGATTTTAAAATAAAATAGACCCCACCAGACCACAAAAATGAACATGTTACATACTAACAACATAGCCTTCCATAGGGTTTCACACAGGATAAAATTTGGTGTAAAAGCAACTTTTAAAACTAGAAAAAAAACTTCATGGAATTAGCATTATGTTCTGGAATAAATATCTCATTAATCAAAGAGGAAACAAGTCAGATCTTTGGATTAAGAAATATTCAGGTCTTGAAGAGAAGTGCTTCTGTACTAAATGACTTAAGTATAGGGCAATACATGCTTGTTGAACTAAAATGAAACCTTTTCTCAAAGAAAAAACTTTTAAGGATGTTTCCTTTGCCCACTTATGATGTCTGGCAAAAGGCACAAAATTTTCCATCACTTTGAGGTTAAGCTACTAATTCTCTCTAAGAAGTTGTTCTTATCCTTTCTTTAGGCACCAAGACAGCTCTGTACAAATTTGTGCACATTAAGTGTTATTTACTCAGAATGAACCAGAGGAAGGAATAAGCAGAGCTTTGTGGCATAGTGTACAGATCTTTAGTATCTTGCAAATTTTTCAAATAATAAAACTAATTTCCCACTGCAGGGTCTTTTTTAATATGGGTGACTTGTGCCAAGTCTTACTTTTTGTAATCTCTAGAAAAGTCTCTTTATTGCCTCAAAACTTCACAGAAACAGAATGAGGGCAACAGTATCAATACTTTAAGAACCTAAAGGGCAGATATGTAACCAAATTTTAGGGTGCCAAATGTCACTTTCCTTTCCTTCTCTGCAGTGGGATGAGACCTTACTCACCACAAGGAAAAATGCAAAGTTTTACTAAATATCTAAGAATCTATTAATTTTAAATCATAGGTCATAGTTTCAAAATTACACACCAAAAGTCTCCTTTCCAGGGTGAAACCTGAATCCACACAAATAAGGCTAAGTACATGTAAAGACAGATGATAGATAAACAGTAAGAAAAAAAAAAGAGTAAACAAATGAAACACGCAAACTTCCACAGAGAATCATTTCCATGCAATGCAATAGCACTACACCCTACAGAAAAAAAATCACTTACTTTTCTCCGAGAGTCACCCGGAGGCTGCTCTGGAGTAGAGAAATTAATTGTTGGCTTTTTTGTTTTTTGGCAAGAGATATGCACATTCAGAAGAATAATTACTGAACTTAAGATTGCATTTATTAATAGAAACTACTTAAATGTCATTACAACAAAATGCTACATGTACATATACACACAGAGAAAACAGAAATGGGTTTATCTGTGAATCTATTGCTTTTGAAAACTTGGACCATCCACTTTATGTTTTCTTATTTGCTGCAGTCTTGTTTATCCCTGGCACAAAACAGTTCCTTCCAGTGGCTGGCCCATGGTGAACAAGCACACGGTGAACAACAATTCATTTTCACATACACAGAGAAGTTTAGTCAATCCCTCTTAATCCCAGGAACCAACTCCCTGGGTTAATAAAAATATAAGCATGCTTCAACATAGTACTGGGCACCGACTGGAATATTGATTCCCCAAAATGAGAGACCATTAAGAAAGAACTCCATGGCTAAATTGTTCCTTTTTCTGCAAGAGTAGCAAAATAATTTTGCTTTGTATTCACCTGCATTTTCCAGATAACCAACTTTCTTATGAGCTGGGGATAATAATACTGTTATTAGTAATCTTTATTTTTTGTTCAGACCTGTGATTTCAATTAATGTGTGAAGAACTCCTAGTATGTAATCTCCCTCCACTGAAGGAAATCAGCAACTTGTCAATTGCTCCAGTTTTTAGAGAGGTGTCTAAGACACTGAGAAATTAAGTGATTTCCTATGGTCACACAGACAGTATTTGCCAGAGGCAAGACCTGAATCCACATTTTTTTTTTTTTTTTTGCAGGGCAATGAGGGTTAAGTGACTTGTCCAGGGTCACACAGCTAGTAAGTATCAAGTGTCTGAGGCCAGATTTGAACTCGGGTCCTCCTGACTCCAGGGCCAGTGCTCTATTCACTGCACCACCTAGCTGCCCCTTCACATCTTTTTTAATTCTAAGGCTGGTCCTCTATCCACAACATTCTTGTTATTAGCAGAATGGCAATATTAATATAATTATAATTCTAGCTAAAACCTAAAACAAAGGTCAAGTTTATGAAAATAAACAAACCAAGGACTTTTCTTCATTCAGTAGCCACAGGGTGAAACCAACAGACTAAGGAGTAAAGAAAGTAGATTTGTTGTTGTAACGTCCTTCATAATTTCCCTAAGGTGCTATGCAGATGATGCTCAAAGTCTGGCAACCATCATTGACCGCTCTAACTAAAGTTATTGAGCAGGTTAACAAATTGTGAGAGAAATCTATTCAGAATCTGCTACAGCAATTTTCAGGGTGGAAGAAATCCAAACAATTTATTAATGAAATAACTAGGGTGTAACTAAAAACCAAAACCCCTACAAATGACTTAAGCCAGAGTTTATCCCCCCTCCCAATATAGGCTGATCTGAATCTCCATGAATATGAATTCTTATGGAGCTTGACATATTTTTAATAGATTTGTTACAAAATAATTTCCTTCAGGAATCTCCAAGAACATGCCATTATCACAGGATCAATGTTATAAGTTATTTTAGCTTTATTACTGATTTGACTGAAATATCAAGGTATAGTTGGGCACAGAGAGTGAGGTCCAGAACCTAAAAATGGCCTTCTTAATTATAGCCACTTTAGTTTTCATCTTGTTGTACCCAAAAAAGAACATAATCTAGATTAAGGGTCCTTAATGTTTTTCGGGTCATGGACCACTTTTGACAGTCTGATAAAGCCTATGGAACCCTTCTCAGAATAACATTTTTATGTAATTGAAAGAAATGCTAAATTTCTGTTAGAGGTTTATGAAAATAAAGATGTAATGTTCCCCCCTGAGTTTATGGAGCCCCTGAAATCTATCCATAGATACCTAGGGAATCTGTAGGTCCCAGCTGAAGAACCTTTATTCTAGATAATGGTTATCACATATTAGTAAACTTTATTCACAACACTATTGCAATAAAAGTACTAATAATTATAATATAATTAATAATATAATATAATTATTATAATAATTATTATTATTTTCAAAAACTTAAGGACATCTTAATTAATTGACCAATTAAGTTAATATGGTAACCTGGTCCTCTAAATTTATGATCTGTAAGTACCAGGTGCTTCTTGGTGCTAAAAGACACCAAGAACAGGGCAACTCTTAAGGATTTAGAAAAAGAACAAAATCTTTTGAGATATGAATAAACTATAGGGAAACAAAAGTATGTAAAACAACTTTGCCCCCTTAATTCAAGATTAAGTTGGAAAAGAGACTTGGTAAATAGTTCTCACTTTGTGTAAGTGAATCACTTAGCATACTTCTATGTAAAGTGATTTTTATATGCTATGTATTTGCCCTGAATGGGGGAGGGAGGAAGACAGACAGGGAAGGGGTTGCTTGCACATGGTTCAAAGACACATGGGAGTCAGGGACAGAGAAGCAAGAGTAGGAGGAGAGACATTCAGGGGTTGGGGCCAGCCAGGTGAGGGCCTGGCTGGAATGAGAGGAAGAACATGTGGGAAGTGGGGAGAGAGGAGACTGTTGGGGACCAGACACAGACAGGAGAGTTGGGGGCAAGGCACAGTCACATGGTACCTAGTGGGCAGGTGGGTGGACTGGGACAAAGGTTTCCCCTCTCAGGAGGTCTCAATCCAAGCCCCCAATCCCAAAGCACTGGCAGCTGTTTCCCTGTGATTCCATTCTTTTGCTTTCACTTGGAAGGTTTAAAATTCTTTTTAGGTTTTTTTTGTTTTTTGTTTTTGTTTTTTCTGGAGGAGGTGGGGGTGATATGGGAGGGAGCCAAGGGGCAAGAGTGGAGAGAGAGAGAGAGAGAGAGAGAGAGAGAGAGAGAGAGAGAGAAGGAGAACCTGGGGTTTTTTAGGAAAATGGATACCTTTTAGAATTTTTTATGTAGGGGCAACTAGGTGGCACAGTGGATAGAGCTCTGGCCCTGGAGTCAGGAGGACCTGAGTTCAAATCCGGTCTCAGACACTTAACACTTACTTACTAGCTGTGTAACCCTGGGCAAGTCACAACCCCAATTGCCTCACCACCACCCCCTCCGCCCCCCCCCCCCCTCCAGCCAAAAAGAATTCTTTATGTAGAGTTGAATTTATGTAATGTGAATAAATGTAAAATGAGAACTGTCTGTATAGCTGTCAGATGGAATACCTAAGGCGGTCAATCCTCACCAAACTCAGTGAGGAGACCCTAACTTTGTCCCCCTAAAATCAACATCAAAAGAGATTTTACAAGTGAAGTTTATTGGATGATTCTACTGAGATATTTTTGTAGTCTTAGCAGTTTGTATTATAAATCTAAAGACAAACTGGGGGTACGGGGTGATTGGGAGTGTTAACTGGCTTGGTTAGTGAGTTTGGGAGTTTCAAATGATTGTTATCCTTTTTGGATAATAACAGTATTTTCAAGGAATAGGGAGTTAAACATTTCATTTTTGTTTCCTTGATAATATTTCAGCTACACAAATATCAATAGAATCACGCTTTAATTTTTAAAAGATAATCAAGTGGGTCCAGTATATATTCTAGGCTCTTTATGGAATTTCCTTAAGTTTTTTCATGTCTGTAAACATCACAAACTTGAGAATCGAAGGCTTCTGAGAAAAGCCAAATAAAATATTATAATCAATGATTGTGGTTTTCTCCATGGAATTGTCAATTACTGCAAATTTATTCAAGACAGAAGTAATGAGAATTTCCCTGAAAAAATGACCAAATGCTATGTAGTACTTACCTCCAAATAGTTCCAAATCTCTTAAGCCCTCAACAATGAACTTTTCCGAGACCCACCGCTAAAGAAGAAAACCCCAAAGAGAATTAGTATTTCTTTAATCCACAATCCACAGTATAGCCAGCAGAAAGACAAATAAAATGACAATACCAGAAATGACCTAGTTCAGCTAAGACTCCTTTCTTTTAAAAAGTTCTCAAAAAGGTGCTTTAGCTCTTGAAGGTCACTAAGAGCAGCAGTCTGCTCAATTACTTTAATTTCATCTTTAGAGTGGGCCAATTTGATGAAGAGTTCTAAACTGAAACATATGGTACTAGTCTATAGTATCAAGGTTTTTTAGTCTTTTCTAGATTCAAAACTAACCCTCAGGCTCTCTATTATCCATTCTATTACAGATGCTCAGTGCCAACTCAAAGGATGTTTTTGGAATATGCATGAGCTGTTACCTTCTTCACAAGCCTATAGCAATATTGTAACATGAAGCAAGTCAAGTGACACAGTCTTATCTCTGCTAGAGTTCTAAAAACATTGTAAGCAGATCTTTCATACTGAGTTTCAGCATATGGAGTAAACGTGATGAATAAAAGTGTAGTCTACTTTATCAGCCTACTTAAAAATGGGACCAAATTCTTAGCCTACTCACCACCTGCTTAATTTTACTTGAATTTGGCTGGGTTGAAATAGGAAAAGCACTCAGATTTAAATGGAATGGAGTCAAGATAAAATGTCACCCATGAACTAATATCAAAAGTTTGGCTAAGGGACATACTTTCCATCAAGCTCTGTATTGAGAAGAAAGAGAAACCTAGATTTAACTAAACATTTTCAGAAAAATAAAGAAAAAATCAGATTATGTAAGGTTCAGAAATAAATGATATACAGTATGATAATATATACTATTGGCCAAAAGATATACAGATTAAAATATTTTATATGTCATTGTACCTAAAAATTTATCTTAAAAATTATATTCATTACATCTTAAAATATTATTTATTTAGTAATTTCTGGACAGCAAGATTTACTTCTAATTTCTTATAATGACTGCATAGTTACAGAATTATAAAAATAAAGGCTCTATAATGTGCAACCTCCCTCTATTACTTGGCAATTAGGTAATTCTCAGTTTGTAAATGGGTGATAATTTTACAAAACTGCAGTGTTTTCTCAAGAAGTCATGGTAAACATCTGTTCTGGTAGCTAAAACCTAATAAGTTTCAAATCTTTAAGAAATTTTCAACTTGTGTTATGACATAGGTATTCTTGGGGTGTTTTTTTTGCGGGGCAGTGGGGGTTAAGTGACTTGCCCAGGGTCACATAGCTAGCAAGTGTCAAGTGTCTGAGGCCGGATTTGAACTCAGGTACTCCTGAATCCAGGGCCGGCACTTTATCCACTGCGCCACCTAGCTGCCCCCGACATAGGTATTCTTAACATTAATACAATGATCTAGAAAAAAGTTCTAGTAATTTAGTTTTGTTTTGATTTTTAAAAACATAGAAATTTAGTGGGAGGAAAAAACCATGAAGGAGATGAGGATGTTATTAGCAAGTACACACACATAAAAGGACAAATATTCATTTCACTGAATATAGCTGACATCAGTGAGATAGAACTGCTTCCTTGCTTTGCTTAAGATGGGTCCAAAAGCTATTATCTCATGAAGTAAACATTGTACCTACTGGACTCGCCACTCTTCACTTAAAGATTCTAAAAATGGGGGGCAGCTAGATGGCGCAGTGGATAGAGCACCGGCCCTGGAGTCAGGAGTACCTGAGTTCAAATCCGGCCTTAGACACTTAACACTTACTAGCTGTGTGGCCCTGGGCAAGTCACTTAACCCCAATTGCCTCACTAAAAAAAAAAAAAAGATTCTAAAAATGCAATTCTAAGTATTATATGCATAACTAGCTACAACTTCATGTATTTTGTTTTTCTTAAAACAAAAATATTGCTTTTCGGAAAAAGAAAAAATGTTGAGTAAAGTCAAAAGGCTAGAAACACTCACCCTAATTCGCTCTGGTTTACTTACAAGAAAAGACATGGAATCCTAGTGTGTAGGCAGGCCTACTTCAATTTCAAGAATATTAAAAAAAAACCAAATAGACCTAAAAACAAAAAAGGAAACAGGTTGCGTTAGTTAAATGTCTTTTAAAAAAAATACACGTTAACAAGCATTTGTAAAGGATCTTGTTCTTTGGACCACTGTACTAGGCCATGGGAGAGAGATAAATTGCTAGAATCTAAAATTATAGCTGCTAACTACCATCCATGCAGAGGAACTGCTGGTGACAGTAAAACAAGATGTATTGTGGTCAAGAAAATGAGTTCTGTGTGAAGTACTGGAAAAGCTGTATATAAAGAGAAGTTTGCAACTGTATAATTTCCTCAAGTGCATGAGAATCTCTAACATATTACTCAGTCATCTAAAAATATCCCCAATTGAATCAAGCAACTGACCAACCATTCAATCAACAAGCATGTATTAAAATTATGTGCTGGCCACTGGGAACAGTCAGAAATGAAACAATTTCTAGATCACTGTTTCTTTTGTTGTTGTTGTTTTCTTTTTGTGCGGGGCAATGGGGGTTAAGTGACTTGCCCAGGGTCACACAGCTACTAAGTGTCAAGTGTCTGAGGCAAGATTTGAACTCAGGTCCTCCTGAATCCAGGGCCGGTGCTTTATCCACTGCACCACCTAGCTGCCCCCTATAGATCCCTGTTTCTTGAAGAGTATCTTGAAGATATGGTGTATGCAAACAGCTTGTTAATGTAATTTTTCTTCTATGGAGTTGTCTCTAGGTGAGTCTCATTCCTCTATTATCATTCTGATTGTTGTTCACCTCTCTTTTTACCTAGTTTTTGCTTTGAATAAGCTACACAGCCCGTGTATGAATCTATTTCAAAAATGGCTAAATTAAAATTTCTTCTAAAAAAAAATCACAACTTTTACTATTATTGTCTTGGTGGAAGAAAGTAGAAATAAACTCTAACATGATGCCCCTCCCTTTTTAGCTAGAGAAGATATTTTCTACTGAGAAAAAACTCATAGGAATTGTCGTCTGCACTTTGTAAAGAAGTGGGCATTCCATATAAAGGCCAAGATAAAGTTTCTGTAAGAAGAAGAAGAAGAAAAAAAAAAGGTGGGGGGCAGCTAGGTGGCACAGTGGATAGAGCACTGGCCCTAGATTCAGGAGAACCTGAGTTCAAATTTGGCCTCAGACACTTGATACTTACTAGCTGTGTGACCCTGGGCAAGTCACTTAACCTTCATTGCCCCCCCCCCCAAAAGATGGGGAAGAGGAAAGTAGAAAGGCAGGATGACCTGGGACACATACAATGCCATATAAATTATTAATCCAAGAAAAGAAATAATCCATCTAGATTCTACAATATAAAGAAAAGAGATTTTTGATGCAAAGAAAGGTAGGTGTTTTATCTAAGTATAGCTAGAAAAAAGAATGGGAAAAGCTTAACATTTATGCCCTGGAAAAATAATGCTAATAACTTGTCAAAAAAAAAAAAGGAAAAAATTAATCTGAAAAGAGTGCACTTGGAAATAATCATTATAGTTTTGCAAACTTTTACCAGAACTACCAAATCTATCTATCTATATATCTAATCTAATCTATCTATTTATAGATAATCAAGGGTTCCGGAGAGAAAAGTAAAGCACTTCCATAAGCTTTCTACTTCTATAATGATTCCTCACATGACAAACCTATTAACAAACTTCTAACAACTTATTTTTAAAAATTTAAAATAAAAAGATGACTCTCAGAAGAATACAGCAAAAAAATCCTTTCATGCTTTGCCCTGCTCTTTTCTGGGAAAAGAAGCAGGACGCAATTTGCAATTGCTCTGTATATAAATGGATGAAAAGTGGTACTTAAAGAATGTTGTCATCAACTTAGAGAGATATAAAAAGGAGTACTTTAAAATGAACCCCATATCAACATAACCATTTTGACCAGGGTGAGGGAATAGAGAATATATTCACTTGAAATGACAGTCAATCAAAGGGTGAGATTACAAGAAACAGGGAGAGAAGACTCTATACATACTGAACTGCACAAAATATTCCTTTTGATACACCTAAGTACCAATATGCAGTATAGTACTGTATGCAATTTGGAGTTAAATGATGCAGAAGACATGAAGAACTTTACAATTATTTCAGAAAATAGTTAAAGTGAGTTATTAACCTGTAAAAGGAGCTTCATGAGGAAATGTTAAAGAATTTGTAAATGTATAAGATTGCATGCAGAATCTCCTGTTTCATTGACAATAGCTAAAAATAACAAAGTAGATTGACATTGTTTAGGGAATGCCTAAACAAAAAGAATTATGTGAATGTAATGGAACATTATTGCCCTCTAAGAAATAATGAATATGAATACATGGAAGATATAGATGAACTTATCCAAAATGAAGGAGAACCAGGAAAAGAACATACACAATGATTACAACACTGTAAATGGAAAGAATAAAAACAAAAATTTAAATTGAATGTTGTAGAATTATGGCCCTGAACAAAAGTAAATGAGAATGTCACTCCCTCTTTTTTGCAGAGGCAAGTAACAATGTTGAAAATACATAACATGTACTACTGGATTTTGCTAATCTTTTTTCTTTTCTTTCTCTTTTATTCTTTGTTATAAGGGATGGTTCTCTGGATGGGAAGTGGAAACAGATGTATTGAGGAGTTAAGATAATGGAAAGAACCCCGAGAGATATCATAAAAAAAATATGAGAATATATATATGAAGAAAAACTACAGCCACTTGAATTCAAGTCTGATTTAAGGAAATAATTCTTGACAGTGAAGTTTGTTAAATACTAGATTATTTTCCCCCAAAAAAGTTATGTTGGCATCTGCATAGATTTATTTTAAAGGGGGAAAAAGATGATATTCACCTGTTTGAGTTGGTTTAAAGTAGTTCTCACTAAAGATTGGTAATTCCGGTACTAGATAACCTCTAAAATTCCTCATAGGTACAGATAGACTCTCATTCAATCAAATTTCATGGGACATTATCTACATCATCCTCAATCTACAAACTCCTCAATTTGGAAGCTACAAAATGGGTATTTAATACACTCTGTGGTTTGCTGGGCTGGTAGAGAAAACAAATACCTAGTTAATGAGTGTTTACAAATTATAGTAAATTTTCAGGGAAGCTATAAGTGTAAGAAATATAAGATTGTTATTAAGATTATTTTACATGCATTGACCCTGTTTATTCTAAATGGGGAGAACTGGGATATGAGGTACTAGTGATATGTTTTCTTTTCTTATTTTTGAGTGCACATCTTTATAGAATTAGATTTCTGAATTAAAGGTTAGTGAATCTCATGGTAGCCATGCACAATTTAGTCTTGGGAGACAGGTTACAGGGTCAAAATAACTATAGAAGGGATTCTTAACCTAGATCCATGGATAGTGGATAGATTTCAGGGACCCATGAACTTAGATGGGAAAAAAATCACATCTTTATTTTTACTAATCTTAGGTTTCCTCTGCAACACGATGCTATTTTATGTTCATAAAAATATTATCCTGAGAAAGGGCTCATAGGTTTCACCAGACTGTCAAAAGGGTCCATCAAACAAAAAGAGGTTAAGAATCCCTGAACTACAGTAAGGCTAGATGATTAAATTGCTCACAAGCGAGGCTGTCAGTGTTTGGATACAGGTTTTCAATTTGCCAACCTGGGTTTCTGATAAATAAGATTTTTCTTCCCTACAATTCCTTTAGTCTTTGCTGCAGGGCTAACTCAAAACCCAGTCTCTAAGGATTTTCCTTGTTCCCCACATTGGCTCCTCCATTTTGTATCTCTGATAAATCTTTAAACTCTCACATCCTCTCCCTAAACAACTTAATCATGTTGCATATTCCTCTACTCTATTGCTTTACAACTAACACTTTATTAGGGAAACAAGATTAAATTTGAGGTTCCCAGTATGTCACAGGGGTTTTCTTCTCTACTTTCTTTAGTTTTTGTCCCTGCTCCAGGGCTAGAGTGGTCACATTTATGACCAGCCAACTGAGAGGCCAGGGTGATGGAAGGGGAGAGGTGTGGTGGGAGAAGAAAAGAGGAGTTAGCCCTTATTTGGTCTCTGCAGCTTCCTGAGCTCAGTCTTGGGCCTTCCAGGAGTCTCAGGGATGGGTAAGTAACTACCCGTACAACTCTTCTTGGTCCAGGATGTTCAACCAGCTTTACCTTGGCTGGAAGACAACGTTTCTCAGGCTCATGTTTTGTTTTGTTTTTTAGTGAGGCAATTGGGGTTAAGTGACTTGCCCAGGGTCACACAGCTAGTAAGTGTTAAATGTCCAAGGCCGGATTTGAACTCAGGTACTCCTGACTTCAGGGCCGGTGCTCTATCCACTGTGCCACCTAGCTGCCCCCAGGCTCATGTTTTGGGCTTCAAACTGCAGACATACTTCTAAGCATAAGATTGATTTTGTTTTTGTTTTTTTTTGGTGAGGCAATTGGGGTTAAGTGATTTGCCCAGGGTCACACAGCTAGTAAGTGTCAAGAGT
This sequence comes from Dromiciops gliroides, assembly GCF_019393635.1. Lineage (NCBI taxonomy): Eukaryota > Metazoa > Chordata > Mammalia > Microbiotheria > Microbiotheriidae > Dromiciops > Dromiciops gliroides. Next base: position 195,883,620 of record NC_057864.1, read on the forward strand.
CTGAGGTTTTAATTTGAACTCAGGTCCTTCTGACTCCAGGGCCAGTGCTCTATTCATTGCACCACCTAGCTGCCCCCATACAATCGATTTTGTAACACATAATTTAGAAAGCAATTCACTGCACTTTACAGTTCAAAATAATGTGTTAGGAGTCTGTCTCAAACTATTAGTCAGTGGCCTGTGCATGTAGACCTTCAGTTCCAGAAGTATTCTACAAAATAATAAATTCCAATAGTTTAAAAAACATGTCAAAATTAACTGAGAATAACACCATATTCAAGCATAACTGCTATACAAAAATGCTTAACTAAAAAGAAAACATACTTCTTAGAGCAAATATGACCGAACTATGAAAAGATCCATTCACACAGGATTTTTAATGTAATGGTTTGTCTGCATACGTATTAGCAAAGCACTATTATTTGAGGCATAGAAATTGGTCTCTCAAATATCTGAACTTCTTAATCCAATAGTCTTTTTTCAAGCTTGACCTTTTGGAAGTTTTTTCCTAGATATTCCTATCTTTTGGCTTCTCTGATAATGCTCTCTCCTGGTGGTACTTCTGATGTCTAATCACCCCTAAATCTCCTCTACTAGATCTTTATCAATCTCCTACTCTCTAAATATGGGTGTTGCCCAAAGGCACTTCTTGGACCCTCTTCTCTCCAGCTTTACACTCTTTCCCTTGGTAATCACTTCAACCCTCATGGGGTTCAATCATCATCTTTACTTAGATAACTTCCGAAAAGCTATTATCAAACCATAACCTTTCCCCTGCATTCTACCCGCATGCTTAGACATCTAGGACATATCACAGTGGAACACCCATGATTAGAGAGAGTTACCTGGATGAAGATCCAGCCAAAAAAAAAAAAAAAGACAAAGAAGCAGCTGTCAGATAGGTGGGAGAACCAGGAAAGAACAGCGTCCTGAAAACCTAGAGAGAAGAGAAGAGGGTGATAACAGTATCCAAGACTGCAGAGAAGGTCAAAAAGCTTGATGATTGAGAAAGGGCCATTGGATTTGGCAAGAGGTCATTGTTAACTTTGGAGAGAAGAGTTTTGGTTGAATGAAGAAGTCAGAAGTCAGATTGTAGAGAGTTAAGAAGAGAGTTAGAGGAGTGGAAGTAGAAGCACCTATTGTAGACAGCCTTTTCAAGGTGTTTAGCCACAAAAAATAAGAGAGATATGGGTCAGGAATGGATGGTAAATATCATTACAATCAGATCCAAACAATTGGTCTCTCTGGAAGAACACTTACATTTTCTAGCTTGGATTTCAATTCTTCCACTGACTGCTTGCCATGACTCTCAAATCTTTTTTTTTTTTTTAGTGAGGCAATTGGGGTTAAGCGACTTACCCAGGGTCACACAGCTAGTAAGTGTTAAGTGTCTGAGGCCGGATTTGAACTCAGGTATTCCTGACTCCAAGGCCAGTGCTCTATCCACTGCGCCACCTAGCTGCCCCTCAAATCTTTTTTAAGGTATCCTGATTTACTGATAATCTTCTCATTCCCAATGAATGATATGCTGGATATCACTGATCTCTACCAGCATAGTCTTAAGTTTACTTTCTAGAAGTTCAACACTAGTAATCAGACAGGCTGTTTCAGATTTGCTCAGTCCATGGATTGAGTTGTTTTAGTCATGTCCAACTCTTTGTGACCCTTTTTGGGTTTTTCTTGGCAAGAGCAGTGGTGGTTTGCCATTTCCTTCTTCAGTCTGTTTTACAGATGAGGAACTGAGGCAAGCAGGGTCAAGTGACTTGCCGGGGTCACACAGGTAGTAAGTGCTTAACACCAGATTTGAATTTGGGAATATGATATGCTCTATCTACTGTACCACCTAACTGCCCCCATGGATTACCACCCTTTTGCCAATAGTTGCATATAAAATTATGAGAAGTTACTTAAAGATGGTCTCTAAATTCTCTTCTAGCACCAAAACTCTATGATTCTGTGATACAAGACAATAACAGAATATACAATAACATAAATGAAGATTTCAGAGCAGTATGGGAAGGCTTAAATTGATACAAAGTGAAATAGAACTTGAAAAACAATATATACAGCTATAACAATGTAAAGAAAAATAAAATAAAAAAGGAAACAACACAGTCTAATGAAAATGAGAGTTTGGCATCAGCAAAGAGCTAAGAAATTATACCTCTCTCCCTTCACTGCAGAGATGGGAGGCTATCTGGGTGTGGAACATATACTGTCAGACATCAATGTGCTGGTTAGATTTATTGAATTATTTTTTCTTTTCCTTTTAAAATCTTTGTTACAAAGGATGCCTCACTAGGTTGGGGATGGCAAGGGAGGAGGAAGGTACATATCTGGGCATGGATCTGGTGTAAAAGCAAAAGATATCAATAAAAAGTCTTCAAAGTTTTTCAAAAGTTCTATCGTTCTATGGGAATTTGCTGAGTGGGACTATTAAAATGGACACAAAGGGCAGCTAGGTGGCGCAGTGGATAGAGCACCGGCCCTGGAGTCAGGAGGACCTGAGTTCAAATCCGACCTCAGACACAACACTTGCTAAGCTGTGTGACCCTGGGCAAGTCACTTAACCCCAATTGCCTCACAAAAAAATAAACAAATAACAAGCTAAAACAAAAAACAAAAAACCTGACACAAGCAGGTTCTAAAACATGAATAGTACTCTTTATGAATGCTGTTCCTCCAAATTTTGGGACTAGGACGGTTTCATATATTTATTCATTTCTAGCAAAAAGCAAAGATATTAAGTATAAACAGAAGGTTTTTTTAAACTACAGTTGTAAGAGGGTGTGGCATTACTTACTAGCTAATCAAGAGCCAGCATCTGTGCTAGTGCTAAGACTCAAGAGATAAAGCTGCATGCCTCCCATCATTATTAAACATTACTGAATATCTATTAATGTACTATTGAGGCTACAAAAATGAGACACAAACAATTCCAGTTCTCATGGAGTTTACAATCTGGGAAAGGATGCAAGCAAAAATTATATATAACTATATGAGGTAGCAAAAATTGCCACATGAGATTTCTAGACAATAAATGTTACATAGAGGGTTCAGAGAAGGTAAAAGACCACCGTGCGTTGTCCAGGAAGGCTTCAGGAAGGAAGCGGGACTTAAAAAATTAAGAAAGCAGACAGTAAAGGGAAGGTCATTCCAGGCAGAATAGTAATGAGAAAAGTTGTGGAGGTACATGGCACATTTATGGACTGGAGTAGTTTTGGTAGAGGGGTAAAACAGGAGATACAGTTGGAAAGACAAAGTCGAGCAAAACTGTAGAGGATCTAAATAGCAGGCTAAGAAATTTGGATTTTCTTTAAAAGAGGAGTCACCCAAGGATTTTTAAGAAAAACAGACACACACAAGTACAAAGTGAAATTTAAAGGATATATATCTGGCATAGTAGAAAAGATGGATTTAAAAGGGAAGAATCAAAAGAATATTTTAAAAGTTCAAGTGTTAAATGATGGGGGATGTGGACTAGAAAAGCGACAGTGGGAATATAAAATGTGAGTAGCACTTTGAATTAACAGGACATTGTGAATAATTGGATGTAAGATCATGGGAGAAGTCAAGATCACGAAATATTGGAAATGGAATGTATTCTAGATGTTACCTAATCCAACCTCCCACCCAACACAGAAATCCTTTATATAACGTCCTTGATAAATGACTATCTAGCTTGTTTGAACATATTCACTGACAAGGAGCTCACCACCTTGACTATCCCATTACTAAGTAACTATGATGAGTATATAAGGTTTCAGGTCTGAGTAATTTGGAGAATCGTGGTATCATTGGCATAAACAAGATAGTTCAGAAGGGTACTTGACAGCAGTATAACCAAGAAGAAATTCAGCAGATTGTGAGAGATAGGGGTGGATTTCTTGAGTTGAAAAGAGATACAGATTAGGATTCATCTGAACAGAAAGCTGAAGTCATTAGAGTGAATGAGATCGGGGCAGCTAGGTGGCGCAGTGGATAGAGCACCGGCCCTGGAGTCAGGAGGACCTGAGTTCAAATCCGACCTCAGACACTTAACACTTTACTAGCTGTGTGACCCTGGGCAAGTCACTTAACCCCAATTGCCTCACTAAAAAATAAAAACAAAAAACAAAAACAAAACAGAGTGAATGAGATCTCTAAGACAAATAATTTAGACCCACAAGGGCAGAAGGTTGACTGAGCCCTGTGATACACACGTGTTTTGGGAGAAAGTGAATACTGCAAAGGGAAGAGAAGAACCAGCCAGAGAAGTAGGAAGTAAGCCAGGTAGTAGAAAGCAAAAATGTAAAATGAGAAAAGCAAATGGGATCTAGGAAGACTGACATGCTATAGAACACTAGAGAAAGGAGAATTCTTTTATAATAAGCTTTTAGGCTTTTTTTTGGGGTCTTTCTATGTGTTAGCTTCATATAGAGAAATTCGCTTTCTAATCCTCTTCATTGTATATGGGCTACTAATGAAAGCTCGGGCACTAAGACATAACCTGCAATTACTTTGGTTAAGGGGTGTAAATAGCTCTGACTGGTTCAGCGTTGCAGCTTACTGATGATGAACTAACAGGATCCGGATTTGAGGCAGGCAAAGGGTCTAACTAAAGTGAATTACCTCTTTTTGGTTTCCTCACCACTCTCATCATTAAAAACATGAAATAGTTTATCAGATGAAAGTTCGAATCAGACAATAAGGAACTATCTTAATACCCAAAGGAGGAGGATGGATGGCTATATAAGTGTTTCTACTGCCCTGTTGGGATAGTTATATAAACTCCCATATTCTCTACCCCTTGGATGTAGTCGCAAGAATAGGAGGTTAAGTCAGGATGCTGGGTTCAATTTCTAAAGAAGCGGGAGGAAACGCCTTTGTTTTCTGTACGAGGTAAGCACTTTTATTACATCCAACGGTAACACTATGCTGGGGAGGGAAGGGGGCAGAACTGTGATGTCATCGGGGAGGGAGGGATTTCCTTTACCCACACAAGAGAGAGGCTGAGGCACAAGAGGGTAAAGTGACTCGCCCAGGATCACACAAGCAGTCTGGGTCAGAGGCAGCACGGGAACCCGGGTCTTCCGGATGCCGAGGCCGCCTCTTCACCGTGTTTGGGGGGTACACAATAGGACATTCGTCGGAGAGAAGGGGGTCGCCTTGTTTGGGTCCCCCCGGCTTCGGGCGCGCCCCCTTCGCGAGTCCCGCAGCGGCAGCCGCGTCCCGTCCTATCCCCGGAGGCTCCGGGGGTCCTGTGTCCCCCGGGTGCCTCTTCTCGTCCCCCGGGACCTGGCTACGCGGGCGGCGGCCTAGTTGCTTCCTCCCCGCAGGCCGCGGCCCTCGGAGATGGGAGCCCCGGGGGCAAAGGGGAGGCACCGGCCGAGGTCGGGCAGACACGGCTGCTGAGGAGGCCCGGGCGGAGGCGGCGTCGGAGGCAACACGAGGCTGAGCTCCGGGGCCCCCCTCGGCCCCCGGGCAGCCCCGTCCGGCCGGTACCTGGTCCTGAAGTCCGCAGTCAGTCAGTCCCGCTCGGGTCTTCGCTTCAGCCGTAGCAGCTTGGCCGGTTGCTGGGAGGAGGAGGGTGGGGGTTGGGCGGGAGACGTAACGTGATATGCGCAGTAGAGGCGACGCGGCTTGGGGGCGGGGCAGGAACGCGGCGCGACGCGCAGCCGCCTGACCTGAGCGGGGACCGTTCTTGGCTTGTTCACTCTCTCCCGCACCTGAACTAGAGCGAGGCTGGCGACCTAGATTGCGCATGCGTGTCTTATCCACCTCCTAAATCAGAGAAAACGCTTAATTTCTATACTTTGAACTCTAAGATCCCATTGAGGGTTTATAGTCGTTGGGGTCGGGTGGGGGGCGGGGTAATGAAGGTTAAGTGACTTGCCCAGGGTCACGCAGTGTCGTGTCTGAGGTCGGATTTGAATTCAGGTCCTCCTAAATCCAGGGTGGGTGCTTTATCCACTGCACCACCGAGCTGCCCCAATGTAGGATTTAAATATTCCGAAGACCCAAATCTGAATACTCCCTCCCTTGCTTACCAGCTGAACAAATCACTTAACCTCTCCTGCCTCAGGTTCCTATTTGGGGTTTTCTTGGCAAGGCTACTGGAGTGGTTTTGCCATTTCCTTTTCTGGCTCATTTTACAGAGGAGGAAACCAAGGCAAATAGGGTTAAATGACTTGCTAGTAAGTGTATGAGGCCAGATTTGAACTCAAGATGATTCTTGCTCTTTCCAAGGCCAGGCACTCTAACCCCCTGTGCCACCTAAGTTGCCCCAATAAAATAGATGTTGTAAAGATCAAATGAGACTAATGCAGAAATAGGATTAATGTTATTATGTGTACATATATATATATAACCTATATCAGATTACCTGCTGTCTAGGGGAGGGGTGAGGGAGGGGAGGGAGGGGAGGGAGGGAGAAAAATCTGAAACTGGAAAGCCTGTATAAACAAAAGTTGAGAACTATCTTTACATGTAACCGGAAAAAATAAAATATTAATTAAAAAAAAAAGATCAAATGAGAAGGCAGTATGGCTTTGCAAGCCACAAAGGGCTATGTCAATTTTACTATAATAGTTTTAGGAGTACCCCATTTTTAAGCCTGGGTATTTGCATAAGACTCTTCAGGAACAAGTGGAACTTGGTAGAGGAGTGGTTTTTTTTTTTTAATCCCCTAGGCTCTAGAATTCGTTTGCATTTTTGGCTTCTTCTCCAAGTCTGGAGGGGTGGGGTGGGGTGGGGTGGGTGTGGTGGGGACAGGTGGCCTCTCCAGAAGAGAGCCTGGGACCTAAGAAGCCCTCTCCTCTCTCAACTCCACACTTCACACACTCTCCCCCAGGGAGGAGAGTCTGTTGCAAATGCAAAGATTACCTTTATTTAGAGCATTTCACCTAAAGGTCAGCTTCACAGTCAATCAGTTCCACAACAGCAGAAAGTCTGTTGTCCATAAACTTTCTGCTAATGCTTTCTTTCACTAAACCACTGGGGTCACCCATCCCTCTCAAGCAAGAGGCCTTCTGTATGAGAGAAAAGACTATATCTGGACTCTTCTCAGATCCCTAAAGGCAGAGAGTGAGTCTGGTTTCAGGCCCTACAGCTTTGTGGCCCAGACCTCGGAGGCTCTGAGGAGCTGAGGCTCCTGGGTCTTAGGCCCAAGCAGGGCCTGAAGAAGGGCCTGGGTTTTGTGGGGGTCGAGCTGGGCTGGGAGTTCACCTTGAGGCAGCCATGTGACTCGGATCTCAAACCCTGACTTGAGTTTTGTTTTGACAGGTTATGTTTACACGAACTGTTTAGTGGGGAATGGGGACATTCTTACTCCAGCATAGGGTTGGGGCCTAAGGCCGCAATCGGAGCAATCTGATTGGTCAAACCCCAAGACAGGTTTTCTTTCTTTAAGAGTTATGAATGTTAACACAGTATTGTTCTGAGGGGAGCCAACACTCTTGCCCAGAACAGGTTAAGGCCTGGTAATGTAGTTTGTAAAATCTGATTGGTCAACTGGTACCACCTGACTAGTTTCTAGCACTGTGATCAGTCCATTTGGTACAACCTAATTGGTTATTGTTATGCCTTATGTTGATGGTGGGAGTATGTAAATGAGGGGTATTGAAATGCCTTAATGTGATTGGTTGGAGGGGACCCCTTGAAGTGTATAAATAGAGGTGAGGGACCCTCACTTCAGTGCACTCTCCAGCACATTCAGAAGAGTGCCCATCTGTGGGAAGATGAATAAAGCCTTCACTCAACAACTACTGCCTGCTTGGAATTTTTGAACAGCCACCTGCTAGCAACACTAGAGCTGCTAACACCAGAGCTGTGCAACAAATGGTTAGCTGTGTTTCTAACATGTTTCAGTTTTGGCCATCTTTCACCACCTGGAAAAACATACCATTTAGAGAGCAGCCTTCACAGGATGTCCTGTGGAGAACACTTTTCTCACTTGGGAAAAGCCTATTTTCCTGCTTCCCAGAAAGCTTGACTCACTACTGGACCTGGGTCTGCTGTTTCCAGGGAGTGCTCTGAGAACCACAGAGCAGTGTGTCTGTCATATTTGTTTGCTAGAAAGGTAGTAGGGGGGGGGGCGGAGAGTGCTAGCTTTCCCACTTACTAGCTATAGGACCAGGAAGAAGTAACAATTTCTTTAAGTACAGTTTCCTCAACTGCAAAGTGGGAATAATGCTTGCATGACCCACCATGAATCGATGTCATGAAGCAACTATTTTGTATAAATTGTAAAGCACTACATAAGATGAACCATCTTAAAATGAATGCCTCTCTCACTGGAAAATTCTTTAAAAATCAAGTAATATATGATTTCCTTAGTCCCTAATCCTGAGAACCAGATTTGTGTGGCTTATCAACTTTTGTTGTAGGGTATGGGGACAATCTGATAGCATAATTATTTCAGCATGAAATTATGAGTACAAGAAGAAAGCAAACCATCAAACCAGTACTTTGTTGCTATTTTCTTCAATCTGTCTTTTACCTGGAGAAGTCATTCCTTTTTTTTTTTTTTTAAAGTGAGGCAATTGGGGTTAAGTGACTTGCCCAGGGTCACACAGCTAGTAAGTGTTAAGCGTTTGAGGCTGGATTTGAACTCAGGTACTCCTGACTCCAGGGCCAGTGCTCTATCCACTGCGCCATCTAGCTGCCTCGAGAAGTCATTCCTTTTTACATATAGTACTACCTTGCACTTGGTGTCATGCTTTCACTTTTCAATTTTTACCTTTTATTTAGTAACAGCTCTGATATATTATGATTAGCACTATTTCCCATTTTAAGATATGATCCTGAAATTTTAAGATGGAGAAATTAAAGCACAGGAGTTGTGACTTGCCTAAAGTGAGTTGAAACTAGAAAATAGGTTTCCTGCCAAGTGTAATAAAAGGTTAAAGACACTTGGATTTTAGTCCCATCCTTGTTACATAATGCCTGTGGTGCCATAAATAAGTGAAAAAACCCCAAAACAACACCTCCACTGGGCCTCAGTTTCGTTATTTGTAAAAAGGGATATAGCTAGATGATCCTTAAGGAATATTAAATATTTCTGCTGACAATCTGTACCTTAAGGTACATAGGTAAACTGGCCCATTTCTTTGGAAGAAGTGTTTTTACTGGAAAATGAGATGCAGGCTGGGGATATCTACATCTAGTAGGCTAAGGAAATTCAAGAAGTGACCAAGAAGGAAAACTGTCATGGGGACCAGTCATCTGAAGTGATGCCTGGCCCTTGAGTCAAAACTTTATTTTATAGTTTTCCTCCTTTCATGCCTTCAGAGGCATCTCCCCTTTGTATGATAGCATGAGATGTTGTCTCTTTGCTTTACAAAAATGAGGGTCTGGAGAAGTAGTAGCTGAATCCCTACACTTGCAATGCACAGGAGATAAAATTGCAGCACTGGCATTCTTCAATATGAAAAAATTAGTCAAAACATCCTTTGCTAGTTATCAATTCTATAATATCGCTTGATTTTTGCAAATGTTTATAGTCAGTGCTCATTCTAAAAGACTTATTTGGCTAGTTTCGAGGAGGATATTGCATCAGGAAAACTCGCGCTTTGAACCCAACAAATACTAGCTATGTGACGATGGGTAGTAATAATAATAACAGATATCATCACCATTTATATGGGTTGCTTTTAAGGTCTACAGAAATGTTTACAAATATTCTTATTTAAACCTCATCACAACTTTGGAAGGTAGATGCAATTATTATTCCCATTTTTCAGATGAGGAAACTGAGGCAAACAGGGTTAAGTGATTTGCCCAAGGTCACACAGCCAATAAGTGTCTGAAGCTGGTTTAGATTCCAGGTCCTTTTTACTCCAGCTTTTGAAAATGTTCCTAATCCACTGAGCCAACTAGCTGCCTCATCACATGGCATCTCTGTCTCCATCTGTAAAATGAGACTAGTACCTACCTTATAGGGTTACTGCAAGCATCAAATGATATGAGTATTTAAAGTACTTTGCAAATTTTAAAATATATTATTAAAATATGAGATGCTCTGCACTTAAATTCATATGTATGCATGTGTATATATGTGTAATATATCCATATCCATGTATATATTTTCACAAAATCATTAAGGGTGGGGGTAAATTATGTATTCCTCCAATAGCCATTTTTATATATGTAAGAAATTGGGGAAAAAACCCAAAAGGTTCTGCTCTTGTTGAGATTTCAAAGATTGCCACAGATGGTATAATAGCACCTCAGTGCCAAAACGGACTCCTTGGTCACTACTTTGTAGTCACCACTACAAAGAGATTTGGAAAAAAAAATATATTTTAGTGCTTAGAGATCATGTTGCTCATTTTCCTCATTCAACAGATGAGGAAATTGAAACCTAAAGGTTAAGAATAACAACTTGCTCAAGGTGATGCAGCTAGTTGGAGGCAGAGTTATGACTAGAATCCAGGCCTCCAGGTTCCTAGTTAAACATTCTTTCCACTCTTCTATACTGCCCCTCCTTACATCCTACCATAAAGTCTCCCAAGAAAGTTCTTCTCCTACAAGGTCAGACCTCGAGATTCAGCAAATCCTTACCTCTGGTGACATAGATTGTTACCCTACCATTTTCATCTTGGCCAACTGAAGCACAAATATAGAGATTCACCCAAGGTCCCATGAAATTGTCAGCATTGATTTTCCAACTAGGTGGTTCAAAGTATCATTGCTTCCTGCCCCCACTGATCCTCTTTAACACCCCCCCAGCAAATAAAAATATCACCAAACCTATGAGACCAATGGAAAAAAGGGAGGATCTTTGCCAAGTTAGGCCTGGCTAACCTAGCCAAAAATAGTCTAGCAGTAAAAACAGGTGACATTTACTTAGTGCTTTAAGATTAATGAGACATGGGGGCAGCTAGGTGGCGCAGTGGATAGAGCACCGGCCCTGGAGTCAGGAGTACCTGAGTTCAAATCCGGCCTCAGACACCTGATACTTACTAGCTGTGTGACCCTGGGCATGTCACAACCCCAACTGCCTCACACACACACAAAAAAAAGATTAATGAGACATTTTATATACTTTTCATTTGATCTGTGAGAAAAGATCATATTTCTATTTCCATTTTACAGATGAGGGAATTGAGTCCCAAAGAAGTTAAGTAACTTGTCCATGGTCACAAAGATAGCAAGTGTCCAGAGGCATGTCATACCCTATTCCCTCTGGACTGCAGTTTCAACATTCTACTTTACCATACTAACTCCCTGATCAAATTTTTGACTGATTTTATCCAAAAATAGAACAACTAAAAAATAATTAACTCAAAAATGTATTGTCTAGGGTGTTCAATGTACTGTGTTTGGCACTGGCAGAGATACAAAGTATAGGTAAAACATGATCATTGCCCTCATAAAATTTACATGATACTTGGGGTGGTGGAGGAAATGGAGGGGTAAGAAAGACATTGCAAGGGACAGCTAGGTGGCTCAGTGGATAGAGCACTGGCCCTGGAGTCAGGAGGACCTGAGTTCAAATCCAGCCTCATACTTACTAGCTGTGTGACCCTGGGCAAGTCACTTAACCCCAATTGCCTCACCCCCCCCCAAAATAAGACATTGCTAAGGGGCAGCTAGGTGGCGCAGTGGATAAAGCACCGGCCTTGGATTCAGGAGTACCTGAGTTCAAATTCAGCCTCAGACACTTGACATTTACTAGCTGTGTGATCCTGGGCAAGTCACTTAACCCTTATTGCCCTAAAAAAAAAAAAAAGACAGACAGACAGACATTGCTATAACAGATGATATGCTCTATTGTGTAGCAGAGGTGAGCCTGAATGTTTGAAGGCTATACCAGTGGTACACAGGCTCTGGTAGGTATCAACAAACTGGAAAGGCTTTAAATGACTATAAGCTCAGTGAGGTCTGTTATCTGATGATCAATGGAGCTACTTCAGAGAGGCTCATCATTGGGGATTGGCTGCAGAGTGATAAATTTTGCAGTCTCAGCAACTCTTAAAGAGCATCTACTATCAGTTGGGTCACGAGAGACCTGTGTCAGTGGAAAGAGTACCCACAACGATGAAATTACAGATCCCTGACATACTCAACTGGAAGTGCATTATCGATAGGAAATAGAGTGCTATGTGAAATATGAGAGAGGTTTGATCTTTCCTGGGGGAGGAAGCGAGGCTTGGTGAAGGAGGTGGTTTCTGAATTGGGATAAAGAGCAGAAAGAGGTAGAAATTTAACAGATGAAGAAGGGAAGCTATGTAATATATGCATGTGGAATTTGGCAAAAAGGCAAATCTCTTGCTTCTGAAGCAAAAAGCAGAAGACTATTTTTGCCCATCAATGGAAGAGTATTACTACATAGAACATCTTTATGTGCCAAAGCTTATATATCCTGGATACCTCACCTTATTTCCTTAGGTTTGGCACATAAAACCAAAATCAAATTTTACATAACACAAGGCATACAATCATTTTCTGGGGGGAAAGTAAGCAATAATTCAGAAAAAAATATGGAAGTTAGTTTATAATGTCAAGCCATTTTAAAGACTATAACAAAGACTAAGGACAAAATGTCAAAGAAAATTAAAATCAGTAAAAGGCCACTTAAATGAGTATTTATTCTCTTGTTTTGATTTTGACTTGCCATGGGAACTGGGACAAGTCTCTTAATCTCATACCTCTAGGATTTCTGGAGAGCTCTAAAAATGGATGTAATGCCCATTTGTTTGCAATGGTTTGGACTGAATTCATCAGAAGGTAGGAAGATGGATGAGATGCTTTACCAGGGCTCTTTCCAACTTTGGCAGAATGTTCTGAGTTAAGGAGAAAATGTAAAGTATTTTGACTACCTCAAGAGATGCCAGATAAATTAAACTGTGAGAAAAGTATCCCGAAATGCTTATAAAAACACTTGATGGAAAAAAAAAAAAACAAGAAAAAAAACACCACACAAAACACTTGATGAGTCAGTGCAGTGTGGAGGGCTGAATTTGGAATTAAAGAGCCTGAAATTCTTGCTTTGCCATTTATAACCTGTATGACCATAGGCAAGTCATTCAATCTCCTCCGTCTCAGTTTCCTCATCTATAAAATAAGAAAATTGAGTGACATGACCTCTAAGGTCCCTTTCAGCTCTAAATCTACAGTCCTATAAAATGACGAACTATGTTTAGCAAATGGAGCATGTGTAGAAAACTTTTTACTATTCAAAATATTTCTCCATCCTTTATCTCATATGATCCTTCCCACCTGTGAGATAGGTAGGTATTGACTGTGCCCATTTTATAAAGGAGGAAGGTAAAGCAAAATGAAGTGAGTCGTTCATGATGGGACTCGAATTCCAAATGCAGTGCTTGTTCTGGAAGCTAAAACCCCAATTTCAGTCTAGGCTCTGCTACAGTCTTGTTGAGTGCTTACTTTATCCCTGTTCCACCCCTCCTGACCCCCCACCCCAAATGATACTATGAGATATGAAAATGTATGTACCTTTAGCCGGGCTGACATATTTTGTATAAACACTGTTCACTAAATTCTGGAATTTCATAGAGGTCCAAAAAAACTGAGAGGCTATTCTCCACTGCAGATCTACTTTGGAATCCATAAAGTATTAGCAGGTACTTCCTGAAATTCTGACCCAGGGACAGAACTCAGTAGGAGTCAGAATGAAGATTCCACAGCTTCTGCAACATTCAAGTAACTTGCTTCTCGGTAGTTCCTCACAATCGAGGAAGGTATTCTGTTTTGAAAGTTAGCTACCTAAATAAGTATAGCCTCTCCCATGGCATAGCTGCCCTTTCCTTGAATCTTCAGATCCATTAATGTGGTTCCCTGTGTCTGAGGAAGAACAAAGCATGGTCCCTAAACCTAACAACAGCTTCCACCTTAGAAAACCAGCAGCAGGGAGGGCAAAGTCTCTAACAAAGTCTCCTTATTCCCTAAGACCAAGATACACATTAAACTCCAGTGGTTCAATTCTTAAGATGTACAATGTCACAAGTGTCAGTCATTAAGACACCTTCTGAGAGATGGAAAGTCTGTTCTTCCTTGGCTAGTAACATGGTAACTAACACCATTGGGTCCTCTCTGGCCCTAGTTCTAACCATTATAATTATTTGTGTAGGTGTCCTATCCCTGTGCCATACCCTGTTCCACAATGCCAGGACTATGCCTTTGTATTTACTCAAGCAAGGAACAAAGTGCTCTATAAAGCTGGCACATAATTTAAAGAGACACCTCCCCCACTCCAGCTATTTTAAAATCTGTCAGGCTTCCTAATGAGAAGGAAGAAGACTATGGCAATTTTCACAGAGTCAGAACTCTCCCTCAATCAGCTGGGCAGAAGGGAAGGCAGGGGTATAAGCCAAGTGCAAGTCACCTTTTAAAACAGGACGAGTTCTACCAGATGTAGGTAGTGCTGCTCAGGGGCAAAAGCAATGGACAGAAAGATGTGTTGAGAGGTTCAATCCATCTGCTCCTCTGGGATGGTAGGCAACCAACGCTCTCCTCTCTGTGGTTAAAGATGGCAATAATGGTAGCACAATTCGGAGAACTTGCCCAGAAAGTCCACACAGGACTTTGAGAATCAAACACACCTTAGGACTTGTCACTGACACTTCAGTGGATCCAGGACCTCCTCAGAATTAGGGTACTCTATCCATTGATACAAATGAGAATCCATTCGTTCCATGTAATTCTTGAACATACTCATTGATGACAGGGAACATGGTCTGATAAGGCAAGGATGAATAGGAAAAGATACTAATTTTAAAGAGCTGCCTCAAATGCTGATCTGAATTTCACACTCTTGAAAAAGGGTAACACTAGTAAAATAAGGAAGGCACTGAATGTTTGGTCAATTATTTTAATATGTTTGTAGGTAGTTCATATGAATGCTCATATTATAAAAATTAGCTGCCATAGCCCAAATGTATAAGTCTTTAAGAAAGCTTTCATTTAATCAAAAGACATTATTATATAGCACATAATTTTCCTTACTATGGTATCTTTAAAAGTTGTGGAACAATGCTCGTTCTAAAATTAAAGCATTAAAATGGTTAAATTCCATGTAAGTACGTTACTTTAATCATTTAATTTTATGAATTGTTAAAAATTACATTCACATCTCCAAATTACAGGATTTGGCATTCTCCAAGGTAAAAATTCAGGTGAAAAGTTTACATGCAGTAACAAAGGCTTCTTCAGCACATGCTGTTTCCACAGCAATTCATTATTATTGCCTCCGAACAGATCTGCACAGAAAGCATCAACAAAATCCCTCCCCAACCCCGGAGAAAAAACCCGACCCTTCCCCATCCCAACACAAAACACCCACCCAGTACAAGTAGTTACTAAAAAATGCTTTCTTAGAAGGAAGCATTTATAAAATGCAGAGATCTGACCAAGCAAAGTGCTCGTGCAGAGAGGCCTCGCCCTTAAAGCTGCTTCCTTGGGAAGCAGCCACAGCTCTCCATTGTTTAGATGCCTATCTCCACTCAAAGAATCTGCCTAACTTCAAGTCAGAGAAGGGCAGAGAGCAGAATGAAAATCAAGGGTGCATAGCCGCCTTCTAGAAGAGAGTCTCAGTAAACATTTGACAGGCAGCAGCAACCAAGAAAGAGAACATTTTAAGAATTCATTTCTTCACAGAATTTGAGAGTCTGGTGAACTACCCGAGGTGAAGCTGTTCATTTATCATATCTTGTTCAAGAAAAAAAAAAGTACACACAATCATTTCAAATACAGCGTTCACTTTGTGATGAGCTCGGGGCACCAGGTGTACTACCTATCCCTGATATTTCATCTACTAAGAATTTTTTATCATACAAGTATCCTAAAAATGTATCATATATAATAGCATGATATTCCATAATACTGTCATCAGCACCTCCCAACTACAAATCAGAAATTAAAGTACATTAATTCTGAGTTCCTGAAAATTCAAGATCATATTTGTAGTGCTCTAAATTGTACTCCTTAACAAGCTTAATGGAGACACAGAAAGTGACACCAAGCAATGTTTATTGTGCAATTTCAATAGTCATTTGGGAAATCCTGGTTTTAGAGTTCTTCTTTAGCCATTTCAATTGCCCACAAGCAACAAAGATTTTGCTTATAGACATCAAATATCTTCAAAACAAGAAGCACTAAAATGTGACTGGCACTGATGATTCATTTTACAATTTCAAATTAAAAAAATAAATCAGAGATTTGAGCTATCATTTCTTTTAAAAATAGTCAAAATAATTTGATTACCTGGAAAAACAAATTATTGAAACAGAGCCCTTCAAATTCATACACATACGTTGTGAAACTCTAAACAAATAAATAGTGCTGATGATACAGTGAAGATTTCCCAGGTGGTGAGTGTTTGAAGTTAAAGATGAAAAATGGACTTTTTTTTGTACCCTGTGAATTCAGAGCCCACAAGTGGAGTCAGCCAGTTCTTTTCACTTTACATGGATTTCACTTTGATTTGCTTCATTTTTAGTTGTTTCTTCTCTAGCTTCTTTTGCTCACGTCTCAAGGCAGCTTCCTATTAAGAGAGAATCCAAAATTAAGCAAAAGGTAAGCACTAACTTCCAAACCTGACCAATAAAAGTGCCTTACATTACTGTTCAAAATTTCCCCCATGTACCAGGAGCCTTAACATTTCCGTTGGAGCTATCAAATTTCAGACATAGCTATCTATTACTACTGTTGGTGAGTTGACACTAATTTGGATTAATGAAGCAAAAAGATATGCAAACTCATTTAGTATTTTTTTGGGTGGGGGGGAGGGTGGGGTTGAAAGAGAGGCAGTAGGGGCAGCTAGGTGGCAAAGTGGATAGAGCACCAGCCCTGGATTCAGGAGTACCTGAGTTCAAATCCAGCCTCAGACCCTTGACACTTATTAGCTGTGTGACCCTAGGTAAGTCACTTAACCCCAATTGCCTCACCAAAAAAACAAACAAACAGAAAGAGAGGCAGTGTGCCTTAGCATAACAGTGGTAGCAAACTCAAAGAGAAAGAAATATTCCTGCTGCTGGGCTATTTACTGAGGAAATGACAAATTAACATTATCTACACTGTATTGCATTTTTATTTATTTTGTTAAACATTTCTCAATTACATTTTAATCTGGTTCAAACTGTACTCTGGAGTTTTGTGGGCCTTGAGTTTGACGTTTTTGCCTCAGTGGAGACACAGCTGGCTTTGGAGCCAGGTAAACTTGGTGCCGTGTAAATCTAACCTCAGTGCTCCAGGCAACTCTCTGAGGACCATAAATTACAGAGAAGGCACAGGCCTGTATTACAGAAGGAAGTTCCTCATAACAATGAAATCAAGGATCTAGTCTCTATTGTTCCCCTACTTTTATTATGAACTTAACAAACATAAATATTTCTTCATACAAAGAAGAGAAAAGGAGGATTGTATTTGAGACAATGAATCTGTATTATATATTCTTGGGATTTTAAAAGTAAACATTAAACATGGTAATACTGAGGCAAACCCAGAGGTTGGAAACCCAGATGATAAGAAGAATGATGGTGCCTTTGACAGTAAAAGGTAAATTCAGAAGAGTGGTAGGTTTTGAGGGAAAGATAATGAATTATTTTGAAATGTCTAGAGGATATCCAATTTGGAATGGGCAGTAGGCATTTTGTGAGGAAGAGGGAGGGAGAGGGGGAGGGAGATGGGGAGAGAGAAGAGGAAGGAGGGAGAGAGGGAAAGAGACAGACAGAGATGAAGGAATACAGCTACAAATCATCTGCAAAGAGATGATAATTAAAATCACGGAAGCTGATGAGATCACCAAGTGAGAGAGTAAACTGAGAGAAATTGGCCCAGGACAGATCCTTTGAATACACAGTGAAAGAGTATGATGATATGGTAAAACTTCAGCAAAGAAGACTGTGAATAAGGTAGGAGAAAGAATACTATCATGACCTAGAGAAGAGGAATATACAGGAGAAAAGAGTGGTTAACAATGTCAAATGCTGCAGAGAAGTCAAGAAAGAGGAGGATCAATAAAACATTTCTAGATTTGGCAATTTTAAGAAACCACTGTTGGCCGGAGCCAAGATGGCAGAGGAAAGACATTAAGCTCACAGGGCTCCTGATACAATTGCCCCCAAAATAGCAATAAAAGAACCCTTGGGGCAGAAAAACACAAAAATACAGGCTGAGAGTTTTCTCCAGCTATAGATAGATTTCATGGGGCCGTGCTGGGCCACGAATAAAACCTAACACCGCAGTTGGCCGACACACTAGACACCTGCCAGAGGAATTTGCCCCAGTGTCTCTGAATCGGCTGCAGCACCGGCGTCTTCTGGAACCGAGCATGCAGTTGGACTGAATGGCTGGCCTGGGGGGGGGGTGGTAAGTGCAGGGGTACCAGTGGATTGGGGGGGAAGGATTCGACTGTCCCACCCCAGTGGAGAACCAGGAAGAAATCCTGAGCAGCAGGAGACCCATGTGGGGGAGGAGAGCAGGGAAGCAGTCTCATCAGAAGCTGAGAACCACACCACAGAAAGCTTTGCTGGTTGGTTTCTTAGTAAATAGGCCTGAGGTTATCTCCGGACCTGAGAACAGGCCAGGTGAGATTAAAGCCTGCCCCCCCCCCAACCCAAAACACCTGGGACCCTCTGAAGCTGAGAACGGGAAGTGAGGCCAGGCAGACCGAGAAGAAGCCCAATCATCCCCCAGGCCACGCTGTAGCTTGAACAGTGTGTCCTGGAAGCAGCGCCACACTTAAAGAAGGAGTTAAAAGCCAAGAAACAGTAAGCCAGGATGAGCAGGCAGAGAAAGCAGAAGACCATCGAAAACTTCTCTGGGGGTAAGGTAGACCACAATACAACCTCAGAAGAAGATAATAACAGGGTCAAAGCTTCAACATCCAAAGCTTCCAAGAAAAATATGAACTGGTCTCAGGCCATGGAAGCTCTCAAAAGGGACTTTGAAGAGAAAGTAGGAGAAATAGAAAGAAGATGTAGAGAAAAGGAGGAAAGAATGGAAAGGGAAATGAGAGCGATGAAGGAGAGTCATGAGAAAAAAGTCAACAGTTTGAAAAGCCAAATGGAAAAGGAGATTAAAAAACTGTCTGATGAAAATAACTGCCTAAGAATTAGGATTGAACAAATGGAAGCTAGTGACTATGAGAAACCAAGACACAGTAAAGCAAACCCAATTGAATGAAAAAATAGAGGGCAGTGTGAAATACCTTCTTGGAAAAACAGCTGACCTAGAAAATAAATCTAGGAGAGAGAATTTGAAAATCATTGGACTACCCGAAAACCATGACCAAAACAAAAGTTTAGACACCATCCTCCAAGAGATTGTGAGGAAAATTGCCCTGATATTCTAGAAGCAGAAAGAAGCTAAAATAGAAATTGAAAGAATCCACCGATCACCTCCTGAAAGAGATCCCAAAAGGAAAACTTCCAGGAATATTATAGCCAAATTCCAGAACTCCCAGGTCAAGGAGAAAATACTGCAAGCAGCTAGAAAAAAGGAATTCAAATACTGTGGAGCTCCAATAAGGATAAAGCAAGATCTAGCAGCTTCTACATTTTATTTTAAAGGACCGAAGGGCATGGAATATGATATTCCAGAGGGCAAAGGAACTGGGACTTCAGTCAAAAATCACATACCCAGCAAAACTGCGTATAATTTTTCAGAGGCAAAAATGGGATTTCAATGAGAAAGAGGTCTTTCAAGCATTTGTGATGAAAAGACCTGAACTGAATAGAAAATTTGACTTTCAAATACAAGATCCTGGAGAAGCATAAAAAGGTAAACAGGAAAAAGACTTCATGAGGGATATCAACTGTTTACATTTCTACATGGGAAGATAATACTTTGAAATCATAAGAACTATCTCAATAAGAAATTCAGGGGCAGCTGGGTGGTATAGTAGATGGAGCACCGGCCCTGGACTCAGGAGAACCTGAGTTCAGGTGTGACCTCAGACACTTGACAATAGCTGTGTGACCCTGGGCAAGTTGCTTGGCTCCGGCTGCCTCACCAAAAAACAAAACAAAACAAAATAAAACAAAATAAAAATTCTTCACAAGAAATTCACAGAAGACGCAGGTCTGAACTGAATATGAAGGGATGATATCTGTAAAGCATTTATGTTTTGTTCTTTGTAGGGCAGACGGGGAGGGGTGTCTTATGTCTGGGGCTGGATTTGAGCTTGGGGGGCCTCCTGGGTCCAGGGCTGGTGCTTTGTCCACTGTGCCACCTAGCTAATCCATGATGACATCATTAAAATAGGGTTGAGGTGTAGGAGGAATAAACTGGGGGAGGGAGAAGGGGAGAGATGGTCTGGGGAGAGGTATTTCACATGAAGGAAACAAGAAGAAAGCTTATGGAGGAGAGTAGAAGAGGGGGAAGGAGTTGGGGAGTGAGTGAACCTTAATATCATCAGAATTGGCTCAAAGAAGGACTACAATACATACTCAAGTAGGTATAGTGATATACTTTTGCCCTGGACAGGGAGGAAGAAAAGGGGGAAGAGGGGGGAGAAGGAAAGGAGGAAAGGGCAGATTGGGGGAAAGAGCAGTAAAAAGCAAAACACTTTCAAGGAAGATGAAGATGTTCTTCATTACTGTACCAGTATGACATATTGAATTGCTTGATCTCATAGGGAGGGTTGAGGAGGGAGGGAGGAAGAAAAATTTAGAACACAGAATTAGCTCAGGGACCCTGATCTCATTGGAGTGGGCTCATGGAGGGAATAGATTTCATACCCAATTGGGAGGAGCAATCTTATTAACTCTGCAGGAAAATAGGAGGGGAAGAGGACAAGGAAGGAAGGGTGAAAGAAGGGAGTGCAGAGTGAGGGAGAGGATAGTCAGAAGTAAGGCACCTCCGAGGAGGAATAGGTAAAAAGAAGATAGAGTAAATGTCATGGGAAGGGAGTGGGATGGAGGGAAATAGTTATGATGATTGATTATAATGGCAAAATGTATGGTACCTACTTTGCTGGGCTTTTGTGAAGAAGAATCTCTGTCAAGCTAAAGGTACTATATAGAGGTTGTGATGAATAGGATGCTATTGGAAAACCTGGAGAGACCTACATGAGCTGAAGGAGAGTGAAATATACTGTATACAAAATAACAGCTATAGTGGGGGATGATCTGCTGGGAAGCATGTGGTTGTTTTCAGCAAGGCAATCATCCAATGTAACCCTGAGGGACTTATGAAGATTGCAGCCCATCTGCGGAGAAAGAACTGATAGTATCTGAAAACAGATGGAAACACATTAAAAAAAATTTTTTTTCATTTCCTCTTTGACAATTCCTTAATCTGAAATTTTGGTATTTTTGACTGTTTTATCTTACAACTAGCTAATATGGGAATTTTTCCATGACTATTCACATATAACTTATTTTGAACTGATTGAGTTCTTGTGGGTGGGGGGTAGGAACGGAGGGGGAAGAGAAGCTGGAACACAAAGTTTTTTAAAAATTGATGTTAAATTTTGTTTTTACATATATTTTGGAAAATAAAATTCTATTCAGAATAAAAAAAAGATTAAAAAAAAAGAAATCATTTTAAATTTTGAAGATATACATTTCAGAAGAGTGATATGTATGGTCACAAGCCAGATAACAAAGAGTTAGAAAGGAAGACACATAGCGTTTTTTAGGAATTTGGCTGAGAAAAGGAGGAGCAATAAGAACAACATCTTGAGAGCATAATAGTATTAAGTGCAAGGATTTTTTAAAGATAGGGGAGACTTAGGTATGTTGCAGTAGAGAAGAAACCAGTAGACAGGGAAAGACTGATAAGAGACAGAGAGGTGACAACTTAGGAGGTAAATCCTCTGAAGAATCTGTCTTCCCTTTCCAAGACAAAGAAAAGCGTGACAATCAGTCAACATGATGACCAGAAGGAGAAACTCATTTAGTTTTTTCATAAAAAAAAAACAACTGAAAACTCAGGCAAAATTGTGGCATAGGAAAATAATGTAATGTTACTATATTAGAAGGAATGATGACTATGAAGAATTCAAAGAGAACTGTGAAGAACTGTATGAGCTGATGAAATGAGCACAATGATGTAAAGGAAAGCAACTCTGAAAATACCTGAAACCCTGATCACGGCAATGGCTAATTATGAGGTCTGAATAGATTGATGAGTCTTGCCAGAGTTGATGGACTCAATATGTGGAATGAGACATACCTTTTCAGATGTGGCCAGTGTGTTGATTTGTTTGACAATACTAATATATGTCCAAAACAAAACTCATTGCCTTTTTCTCTATGCCTCTCTCACTTTCCAAACATCACTATTAGGGTACCATCTTTTTAGTCACCCAAGTTTGAAATTTCAGTGTCATCCTCATCTTCTCAAGTTACATATCCTACATATCAAATCAGTTGCCAGATCTTTTTGATTCTATCTCCATAATAACTCTCGATTATGTTCCCTCTTCTCCACTCACACAGCTACTGCCACAGTTCAAGCCTCTGTCACCCTTTGCCTGGACTACTTCAAAAAATTCCTAGTTAGTGTCTTTGCACTTCTCCTTACTCCAAATCCACCCTTCACTTAGCTGCCAAATAATGTTCCTACTTCATAGGTCTGACTGTGTCATACCTTCTCCCCAAAAAGTCATTTAACACTGATGTCTCTCTATTAGCCTCAGGATCAAATATAAACAGCTCGTAAAGCTTTTCATAGCCTGGTCTCTTTCTGCCTTTTCAATCTTCTCACACATTATTCCCCCTGCACATAGCTTACTATCCAGCATACTGGCCCGCTTAATGTTCCACCACACATGATGTTCCATCTCCTGTCCTTATGCCTTTGCACTGGTTGGCCCTCCATGCACGAAATTTAGCTCCTCTTTACCTCTACCTCTTGGAATCTGGTTTCTTTCAATATTCTATTCAAGCACCACTTTCTGAATGAAGCCTTTCTGATGCCTCTAATAATAATAAGGGCCCTTCCAAAACTACCCTGTATGAACAGAATGTTGTATACATTCTGCACATATAGAGGTACATGTTATCTCTCCCATTATAATATAAGCCTCTTGAGTGCAGGCATTAGTTTTGTTTTTTCCTCTGCATTTCACAGTAGGGCTTGCTGATTGATCTGTTACAAGGGAGAGTCTTCTATTAGAAAGATATAAAACTTAGAGCGATAGAAAAACAAAGGGGTCAATTAAACAAAAAACGAAAACTAAAAAGTTAAAAAGGAAGAGGACATAAATAGCGAAGTTTTGTTATTATCTAATTAAATTAATGTACACTTAGAAACAAATTGTAACAGACATTCATCATTCATAGTTTCATACCCCCTTTTTGTTCTTTGTGTGTGTGTGTGTATATATATACATATATATATACATATATATATATATATACACACATATATATATATATAGAGAGAGAGAGAGAGAGAGAGAGAGAGAGAGGAATATTTAAATTTGTGGATGATTTTAAAATTCATTTAAAAATTTTATTTTATTTTTCTTCTATTTTTAGTGGCTATTTCTGTCTATGAGTTAGCTCAGACATGATCTCAGACCTAGAACTGTTTTGTTTTTTTCCAGGGGGAATGGGAATAGAGACAATGTCCCTAGGAGACATTTTCTGTACCTCTCAAGTGGTACAGAATAAAAGGTAGGATTGAGAGGGGAGGGGATGCACAAAGTATCCCCATTCCCAAGGCATGATCCCAGTGATTTGTCACCTCAGTGACAGAAAAAGTCACTGTCACCTCTAGTCTGCGTTGTTTCTCAGGATCTTCCTCATTCATAATCCGCTCCTTTTCAGCTCTCTTTTTCTCCTCCCGGCGGGTCTGTGCAGCTTCCTGCCTCTGCACATGTGTCAGCTTCAGGAAATTCTCTTCTACTCGGGCTCGGTTCTTATCAGCTTTTTGTCTGCCCTTTCCCCAAAACAAAGAAGAATTTTGATCAATAGTCCATTGCTCAGAAGCAAAATTCCCATTTAATTTGATTGAAAAAGGGTTCCCATGTCATTTGCATCCTTAAACCCCCTGTTCTCTATTCCTTTATCTATCTACTGATCTACTGAATCAGACATAAATGCTGGCATAACATGTACCCATTTGAAAGCAAGATTGTAAAGTGGCACTTACTTCTCGGTTAAGGCGGAACTTTTTGGCTTTATCAATAGAGTAAATCACCATGTTCATCAGGGGCAGCAAAGCCTCCATATCCTTTGGGGAAGTATTACCTAAGCCAGGTACTGGAAAACAAACCCATTTCCTATTAATCAATGACCCTAAATTTCCTTTCTTTTTATATCATTAAAGGAAATGCTTTCCACATTTTTCTTAGTTTACATCCATCCACCCCTTTAGCAGGTTAGCTATAAAATGGGAATGACAAAAGAAACTAAGATACAGCAAAGAACTACGATTCTTTTCTTGATTAAAGATCACATTGGGTTAGACAATGTTGCTTGAACTCTCATCTAAAAGAAGCACAAGGGGCAGCTAGGTGGTGCAGTGGATAAAGCACCGGCCCTGAGTTCAGATCCAGCCTCAAACGCTTGACACCTACTAGCTGTGTGACCCTGGGCAAGTCACTTAACCCTCATTGCCCCACAAAAATATATAAAATAAAATAAGCACAACACTCCCCCTTTAAGGAGGCAATTTTACAGACCAGCAGCTAAAGACATGAAGAGGGGGCAGCTAGGTGGCACGGTGGATAGAACACCAGCCCTGGAGTCAGGAAGACCTGAGTTCAAATCTGGACTCAGACACTTGACACTTACTAGCTGTGTGACCCTGGGCAAATGACAACCCCGATTGCCTCACCAAAAAAAAGACACGAAGAGGTGCCATCATTCTTACCATTAAATGTAAACAATAGTGTCCTTCTGGTGTCAGGCAGCTTTAAAGGCTGACCTTCCCTGTTACAAGAAAAACGAAAAGGCCGTTTGGACAGAGAATAAGAGACATTCTTCTCCATTCATGGAAAACATGCTCATGCTCTGTGCTGGTCACCACAAACAGATGAACATACACTTGAAAACAGATGGGGTGTGATGTCAGTCACCATAGTGCTTTGTTTAAAATATCCATTTCAAGAGTCTAAACTAATTAAACAATTAGGGAGGTTCCTGAATTGATTGCTGCTTATATAATTTCCCTACATAAGTTTACAAGTGGTCAGCTTATCCCCCAATTACCCAATGAGGAGAGTATTTTTGTATGTGTTACTAGGATACTCAATAAATATAAGCCATATTTTAGTAGGTTTTTTGTCTTTTTAAAAAATTATTTTTCACCTCCTACTATCTGTGGTAATCTTCTGGGTAAAAGCGGCTTAGTCCTGGATCAGGCTCAGGCTCAAAAGCAAAGCAACATACAACAAATTGTAGGGCTGAAGACCTTAATCCTGGAACTGCCACAATTTGCTTTATCTATTCTAAGACAATTCCTTTCTCTCTCTTTGCCTTTAGTTATCAAGAAAGAGAGCTAATGAGGCCCAGATAATACCTGCTAGGAATTATAACCAAGAAATTAAGTGATAACTTTATAGTCCCAATGCTGCCGTTAACCTGATGGGTTATTTCTGGTTGCCTTGTTTATAGCAATAACATAGAGGCTAAGTAATCATAAGATTCTCCTCAAATGGAAACAGAAAACAAAACAGATGGATAATTATCTAATGTGACAGTAAACTAAAACTCAGGGGCGGCTAGGTGGCGCAGTGAATAAAGCACCGGCCCTGGATTTAGGAGGACCTGAGTTCAAATCCGGACTCAGACACTTGACACTTACTAGCTGTGTGACTCTGGGCAAGTCACTTAACCCCCATTGCCCC
This sequence comes from Dromiciops gliroides, assembly GCF_019393635.1. Taxonomy (NCBI): domain Eukaryota; kingdom Metazoa; phylum Chordata; class Mammalia; order Microbiotheria; family Microbiotheriidae; genus Dromiciops; species Dromiciops gliroides. The sequence continues at coordinate 195,909,367 of NC_057864.1, forward strand.
GCAAAAAAACCCAAACCAAACCAAAACAAAAAAACCAAAAATACCCCCTAAAACTCAGATAGATTCCTGACTTTAGCAAATCCACAGTCCACAGTCCACAGGAGAAAAACCTACTTCTAGAAACTATAAGTCAGAAGAGAATATGGTAATGCTGCCCCAAGAAATACTTTCATGTAAAAATTTTTTTTTTCTGAGAACTGGGAATTTAAAAGACAAATCCAAGCCCCAAAGGCAACTCTGTATTTTGTGCTGGTTACATCAGAACAATTTCCAATTAAAGTCCTATGGACTGTTGTTGCTTTTAGAAAACATTTTATATTAGAAAGCATATAATTACATGCTATGTAGGAAGCCAGAAGAGGTTATAAATCACAAAGCATGCAGGCTTGTAATCAAAAAGTGTAGCACTGGGGCAACTAGGTGGCACAGTGGATAGAGCCCCCCGCCCTGGATTCAGGAGGACCTGAGTTCAAATCCGACTTCAGACACTTAACACTTACTAGCTGTGTGACCCTGGGCAAGTCACTTAACCCCAATTGCCTCACCAAAAAAAAAAAAAAAAAGTGTAGCACTTAGCACAGTGCTTGGCACATAGTAGGTGCCTAATAAATGCTTCTTGACTCAAAGTATACAGGTTGAAATCAAGATGTGAAATTAGGAGTACAAAAGAAAAAATAAGTTTAATAACTCATTTTCTTAGCAGCTGACAGTCATTCTGTCAGACTTTCATTTGCCACACCCCATGAGATAAATGAATGACAATGAGATACAGGCAAAACCAGGGTAGGTTCATTTGTTTGATTCACACAGGTAGCCAAACACCTCTCAGCATGTACTTAAGTTCTGTAGCCTGCCACCAGTTTCCCTTACCCATTTTGCAAGGGAAATTTGCAGGTGGCACCTTGTTGACTTTCAAAAAACATCAAGTTAGTCAAGTAGATTTGTTTGGGAATTTCATCTCTTATACATACTCTTGCATGACTTTTGGACCGGAGAACTGGTCTGAAAAATGGACTGATTCAATCTTGTCAGCGTAGTGTGTGAGAAAGTGTACCATCTGAAAAAAAGAAGGTATGCTTAATTCTAACGTGTTTGAAATTGGGGGGCTTGCACCTCAATTTTTCCTAAACACATAATTATGTCATCTAAAGCAGGTAAATTCCTATAAATGGAATCCTTTTGGGAATTTTGGAAATTGAAAAGGCAAAGGTTTTCCTTTCAGATGTTACGTTTTATAGACAGGATCCCTGATTATAAGTCTATGAGAAAAGGTTGCCTCTTTTGTAGCTATAACACAGAGGCTAAATCACTCCTAAGTTTCTTCTCAAATGGAAGGAGAAAATAGAATAGATTGACCTTAGTCACCTCTTGCTCTTCTATGTTGCTCTCTCTCATCTTTATCCATTGCCAAGGCCACCTGAACCTACCTCTGGAATGTTTCTCTCATGTCCCTCTTTTCCAGTCCCAATGTCACCATGACCTCTCACCTGAACTGCAATAACCTAGTAACTAATCTCTTTAGCCCATCCTCCATCCTACACAACAGTGTAACACAAGCAAGCTTCCTAGTGTACTGCTCTGAGCTCATCTGTCATCTTCTTGACAACTTTCAGTGGTTCTTGACTTCCCAGTGAATAAAGTAAAGCTTATCTGGGCATTCAAAGATCACCACAATGACTTCAATCTACCTTTGCAGTTTTATCTTAAAACCCTCTCCTTTCCATATTAAATGTTCCAAACAAATTGGATTACCTACCCATCATTCCTAATTCTCCTTCTGCCTTTTTGCCTTTGTTTATTTCAGTGCCCTGAATGGATACTCCCAAATCAAATGCCCGATCTTTGCCTTGTTGAAATTCCTTCCTTGATGAACCAAACTTCTGGGATTATCTCTTTCATTAAGCCTTCCCTGATTTTTCTGGTTGAAAGTCACCTCTTGCTCCTCAAATATCTCAAAACATTTTGTCTGGGTCCTTCCTCTGAATGTAACACATTATGCTTTGCACCAAGGTTATTTGAATACATATTTCTTAAACTTTAAGCTACTGGAAAGGCCAAGATAATGCCTTACTTCATCTTTGTATCCCAGTGCCTGACAAAGTGTCTTACATATAATAAATGTTTAATAAATCTTTGCTGAACTGATGTGGATTTCCTAGTGGTTCTAAGACACAGAGCCTGAGATAATGGGATTTGTTCTTATTCCTATATAACCAGTATCTAGGTATTTATTTCTATACCCTTTTCTCCACACCCTAACAAAAACTTAAAGAGACACAGACTAATCACTAAGGTGATTCCTGATAGGAGTAATAATGGTAGTACTGTATTTTTTCTCCTTAAAAAAAAAAATGCTTGGGGCAGGTAGGTGGTGCCGTGGATAGAGCACCAGCCCTGGAGTCAGGAGGACCTGAGTTCAAATCCAGCCTCACTTACTAGCTATGTGACCCTGGGCAAGTCGCTTAACCCCAATTACCTCACTTTAAAAAAAAAAAGGTTTAAATATCCTTTAAAATGGCCTGGAAAACAGCACCCCCCTCACCCCCAACCCCTGCCAAAGGCTGTTAGCTATCCTATGCAAACTTTGTGCTTAATTGGAGAAGAAGCTTATTAACAAAACAGAATGTTATTCAATCAATTTCCTAGAAATAATTCCTTCTTGTGTTTTCATTTTAGTATCTGTGTGTGGACAAGGTACAAATTAGTTGCAAAAGTTTAGAAAATTTATAGCTTTAATGGTAAGTACCCTGTAAATGCCAAGTCCTGCAGGGACCTTTCTTCTCCTGCATTTACCTTTGTATCCATCATTCCCTCTGTGACTTCTCCCATTTCTGACAAGATGGCCAGGGAGTCTGGAAGTCCATACTTTGTTCCAGACTTGGGCTTGTCACTACAAAATTCACACTGTTGAAAATAGGAAGAGAAATGTAGGATTTTAATATCCATGGGGAAAAAAAAACACCAATTACCTAATGGAATAATTCTAATATTAATTTAGAAATCTTATTACCTACCCCTTTTCCATCATCCCCCCTAAAAGTTCTAGAATTGACCTATATGTATTTTTCCTTTATCTATTAGAAAGTAACCACATTATATACCTAAGTATGCATATGACAGTGAAGATGTTTCATTCACTAACTTATTTCTAAGTGATTTTAAACATAGTTTAAGTAATTGCCAATTATCAAGGAAATGTAAAATTTTAAATGGAGAAAATAAAAAGGATTTTTTAAAAATCAAAATATACATACCAGGTCTTGCATCTCCTTCTGTAAACGTACCAAGGCTCTTCGTGTGCCAACAGCAAAAACATACGTATCCATATCTTCATCATTCATTGTTACTTTTATTTGCTGAAAATAGGTGTCATACTGGGTTTAAGAACAAGCAGTAAAATCCACTTATAGGTTTAAGATTTCCTAAGTGGGTTGTTAAACATAGCATCAATATTGTATTTTTGAGGGGAAAATAAAGCTAAATATGCAATTTTAGCATTTCTATTGAGAATTATAAATAACTTGATTCTTTATATAAAGTAATTTCAAAATGCATTTGTATTAGGTTATTTTGAAGGGGGGGAAGGAAAAGTAATGGATTGGAGTGGGAATGGTGGAATGGGGAGGAGGTAATGTTCAAATATCCAAATTTTATCATCATATGGAATTCCTGGGTGTGAAACTCCCTCCACTCATGCAGATTGGCAAACTATCTGTAATAAGGATTAACTCACAAGGAATTGCTTGTGGCACTGAGAGGTTAATCCATTTCCTTATGTTCTAAGTCAAATACAAGAATTGAATCCCAGAGCTTTGTAAACTCTAGGCCTGGCCCTTATAGCCATTACATCTCGTTACTTTTCATGCAGAGAAGTAGATAGAGACTTTAATATTGTGAAAAAGAGTTTCAATCTAACAACTAGTTCAAAATACTTAATTTGTATCATTCTTTGTTTTTGTTTTTTTGCAGGGCAATGAGTGTTAAGTGACTTGCCCAGGGTCGCACAGATAGTAAGTGTCAAGTGTCTGAAGCTGGATTTGAACAGAGGTACTCCTGATTTCAGGGCCAGTGCTTTATCTACTGCTCCACCTAGCCGCCCCAATTTGTATCATTCTTTTTTTTTTTTTTTGCAGGGCAATGAGGGTTAAGTGATTTGCCCAGGGTCACACAGTTAGTAAGTGTCAAGTATCTGAAGCCACATTTGAACTCAGGTACTCCTGAGTCCAGGGCTGGTGCTTTACAATTTGTATCATTCTTAAGGCACTTATCACATGCTGCACTGAGTTTTAGACATTTGTTTAAGTGTTATTTTTCTTAGTAAATTGTAAGCTCCTGGATACTTAGAAGTATATTTTTTACAATTTGCATGGAACATGGCTCCAGAAGAGTGCCTTGAACATAGTAATCATCCTAAGTGAACAATAAATATTTATTTAATGAATGATTATTCAGCAGTCTGCCTATGGAAATGCCATACTCTTAATCAAGAGAAAATCATAATTTGATAGCAGAATAACTATAATTGAGAGAAAACCACTTGCTATTAAGGTCTCTAAGTACACAGACTACAACATAAAACCATACGAATAAAAATATAATATTCCCAGATCTATTTGACTTACTTTGATAAATAGTTTCGAGAAACAAAAATAGTTCAGGAAAAATTCAGGTTTTCTGTCCACAAATAATAATCAATTTAGGAAGGTAGTGATATTTCAGACTGAGAACTCAAATTGTACATAGAAAAACTAACTGGAAGGTATACATACCACTTGATCACAGGTTGGCCTCATCATTCGAGCCAGGACATTCAAGAGATCTTGTCTTTTGAGAAACTGAGAAAACAAGTAGAATACATCAGGCTGGGAACCCTTAAAATAGTTGGTACTTCTCTGTAGTCCAAAGTTTCATTAAACACTCTCTACAAAATTATTTCTTTCAGGTAGCAAGTAGATAATGTCTTGACCATCTAGGTTACATATGAGTAGCAAGCACCATACTTTAGGGAATTAACAGCTCTCAGGGAAGAATGAAGGCAAGATCAAGAACTTCTATAGTTCCAAAGTTCTCCTACTGACCTTCAGCTGTATAAGCATGCCCTCACAGCATACTCGGCCTGAACACCAGAGGTTATAGATGTGCTCATTCTCCTGGTTTAATTTCCCTGTGCTTGTAGCTTCCTTGCTGGTTCCATCATCCCCTAAGAAAAAGAAAACTTGCTTAATGATATTCATTAAACGAAATGTTTAGGGTTGACTACCCTACCACTAAGGATACACTACATTAAGATTAAAATAATTGGCTTTTCTTTTCATAATTCTAACTTCCCTGGCTAAGGTTTACCATCTGCATACAAAAGAAGCAGACTATACTGAAAAATACCTGTTAATTATATTGTGCTTTATAGTTTTAAAAGCATTTTACATACATTATCTCACTGATCTTTACAATCCCAATGTTCTTGCTACTTCAATGGAATTATTTCTTCTTTCCCTTAGGAGCTTAGTGCCCATCAGTAAGAACAAAATAATCAAAAATAGATATTGACATTGAAAGCTTTTACCAAATAGCCTAAAATTTACCGAGGGAAGGATTTCACACTTCCGATCCATTCAGCTATCACAGTATTTCTCTAGCAAAAGGCAACATCAATGAAACTGTAATACAAACTTGGTTTTCTGAAATTTTATTTTAATTTAATAAACAAGTTTATTTTTTAAAAAGAATGAGAGACTTGCAGCATGTTAGTTTTTTTCATTCTTAAAGAATGTTATACTTAATAGAAAACCAAAAAAAAAGCAAAAACTGTTTCATTCTGCATTTTTGTTTTCTACTGTACACTTGAAAAAATAATTTTAGTGTTTTTATTAATATTTTGTTTTTACATCACCTACAATTCCCAATGTATACCCTGTCCCAGAGTACCATCCTTTATAAAAAAGGGAAAAAGTTCAGCAAAACCAACACAGCAAATATGATGTGTGGTTTTTTTTTTTTGGGTGAGGCAATCGGGGTTAAGTGACTTGCCCAGGGTCACACAGCTACTAAGTATCAAGTGTCTGAGGCTGGTTTTGAACTCAGGTCCTTCTGACTCCAGGGCTGGTGCTCTATTCACTGCACCACCTAGCTGTCCCTAAGATTTTTCTTCATATATATTTTTAGCTTCTTTTGAAAACATTTGATATTTTTTTTTTACATCACCTCACGTTTCTAATATACCTCTCCTTAATTCCAGAGAGCTATTCCCATTCCTTATAATACAGATTAAGAGGGAAAACAGTTCAGTAAAACTAGCCAACACACCAGTTAAGTATCACAGCATCTCTTGTGTTCCACTGCCACAGTCTCTGCAAAGAAGGAGAGAAATTCCTTCTCATTTCTCTTCTTTGAGGCCAAGCTTGGTCAATAAAATTTCACAGTATTCAGTTTCAATTGATGTTATTTTCATTTAAATTGCTGTAATCTTCATCTCTTATTAGTTTTTCTAGTTCTGCTTCTCTTTGCTTTAGCTCATATGAATCATTCCATGCCTCTCTATATTCAATGTTTCTTACAGCACAATAATATTCTATTCTATTCACGTACCAGAATTTGTTTACTCTTCCCTAAGTGATAGGCATTACTTTGTTTCCCAGCTCTTAGCTACTACAAATATTTTAGTGTATATAGGGCCTTTTCATTACTGATCTTGGAGTATGTGCCAAGCAGAGGAATCTCTGGGTCTAAGGGTATGGAAATTTTAGTCCCTTTATTCACATTATTCCAAAATGCTTTTTAGAACAGTTGGGACCAATTCACAGCTCTACCTATAGAGTGCTTTACTATATTCTAATCTCTCTGACATTAACAATTCTCCCTTTTGTCATTGCCAATTTGCTGTATATAATGTGAAACCTCAGAGTACTTTTGATTTGCATTTCTCTTATGATTGTTGATTTGGACCTTTTTTTATATGGTTATTGTGTAATTTATAATGACCACGTTTGGCCCCATTCCTTAGAATCACTTCCTTCTCTTCACTGTGTGAAGAACACTGCATGTACTATCGGACCAGGTTGATGTGCTGGCTAGTTTTGCTGAACTAGTCTTTAAGGTTTTTAAAAAATTATTTGTTGTAAGCAATGGCTCTCTGGGAAGGAATTGGAAATGAAGGTAGTGATGTAAAAACAAGGTATTTATAAAAATTTCCCCCTAAAGCTTACATAGTTGGTGGATATTGGATATCTGATATTACTCTAAACACAAAGGTCAAAAGACTTGTTTTGAGAAAGTATGTTTAAAATGGAAACATTTATATTTTGGCTATAGGAGAATAAAGGATTCTTTTGTTTATCAAATAAAAATGATACAAAATTTGCTACCATTTATAGCATTTTGTTTGTCTGAAACAGGGTTTTCTGGTATAGCTGTTATAAAAACAAAATTTTAATCCCAATTAGTGATTAAAAAAGAATATGAGTGGCGGTATTATCAATGGCACCAGGTTTTCAGAAACAAAGTTCAACCATCATATCAATCTTATGGTTATGTAACATGTTGTAAATATAAAAGCTCTAAAGAAGCTCCTTAAAAAATTAGTATCTTCATGTTTAAGGTTTGTGTGCTATAAAATCTTAAGGAATTAATTATTCTGTGACCAAGATGTAAGTTATGAAAATAATTTTCACCAATTGGAATACCACTATATAAAGTTTAGCTCTCCATTTCATCAATGGTATGCAGGCCTGGATTTGAGAGACAGCTTCACCTTTTATAAACTTTAACGAAGTATATAACATGAAAAATTACTATCATTATGGCCTGAGTAAAAACAGAAATTCAATTTTTATCATCCCTTTGATGATGATTTAGCATAGAAAATAGTTTTCTATTTATAAAGTTTAATATTCCAAATGTTTGAGGGAGGAGGGGCTGCTTTTATTTATTTAACCTTTAAATACATTAAAGAATAGAAAAACAACCAACATTTGTTAAGTACCTGTTATGTGCTATCCTAGGCATGAGAGATAGAAAAAGTGAAAATTAAAGAGTTCCTGCACTCTTACATTCTAATTTATATAACATGTATGTATGTCAATATATATACAAAAACATACAAGTTATCCCAAAAGTCTTGGTGTTGGTTTTAAGCTTAAATACACACACAAAGAATTTCCTCCAATAGAATGTAAACTCCGATCAGGGATTTTTTTCTTTTTTTCTTTTGTATTTGTCTTCCCAGTGCCTAGCATAATCCCTGGCATCACATAAGTACTTAATAAATGTTTGTTCACTAATTGAAATTTAGAAAAGGGGTAAGGTTTGGGGGAAACAAAATGAGTCCTATTTTGGGTATGTTGAGCATGAAGTGCCTTTGGGGCTTCCAGTTCTAAAGACAGCTGCTGATATGTGACTGGAGCTCAGCAAAGAACAGTGGGTTGGATGGATATATCAGTCTGGGATTCATCTGTATAGGTATGATCATTAAATTCATGAGAGTAGAGAGAAAGATGGGACAGGTCAGAGTCCAATGTTGGGGACACTCACAGTTAGAGAGGGTGATCTGGATGAAACTCCAGCAAATGAAAGCGGGGCTCAGGGAGGTAGGAGGATAACCAGGAGAAGAGAGAATCACAAAAACCCAGAGAGCAAAGAGTATCCAGAAGGAGGAAGCCAAAAATGCCCAAGGCTGCAAAGAGATCAAGAAGGATGAGCAGTAAAAAAAAAAAAAGCCATCTGATCTGGCAACTATCATTTGTAACTTGGAAAGAGCACCTTCAGTTGCTCAGTGAGACTGGAAGTCAGAGTGCAACGGATTAAAAATTGAGAGGTGATGGAATAGACTTAGGATAGACAGCTTTTTAAGGAGATCTACAGGGGAGAAGATACATAGGATGACAGCTTGAGGGGACAGTAAGATCAAATGTTTTTTTAAGGATGGGGGAAATATGGGTTGTGTTTGTGGACAGTAAAGAAGGGACTACTAGATAGGGAGAAATTGATGAGCATAATTCTAAGGACCTAAAGGACATAGGACATATGTATGTTTATTATAAAATACAAATAAAGAGAAATGATTCCTTTCCACAAAGAGCTCACAGTCCTGAAGATGAACCAAGTTAAACCTACAACACTGTCTCATGATTCCCTACTCCACAAATGTAGCAAGCCTTAGGCACTACTTTAGCCTCTTCCCTACTATTATTAGTAGAATTACTAATATTGTTATTTAGGGCAGGAAACCATTCTCAGAAGATCATTTACGGGTCAGTAAATCAAACTGAACAGGCCTAACTTACCAACAAGGGTGAAGTTGCTTTCCAGAAGCTCTCTGTGGGTGTTAAACCAGGCCTGAGCCAGACGATTGTTTTTATTCTTTCCAATAATATAATTCATGATGTAGGCGAGCAGGCCTGTTACCATTAAAATCTCCATATAATAACTTTCCCAGCTATTTTGAAGGTGTGCAGGGACCTGGCAAAACCAGAGTTATTATAGTTAATAATGAAGAATGTGGCTTCTTATGGCATAGAAGAAAACTCCAGAAGACATAAATCATAGCTAAGTAGTAATGACAATTTTATTGAAACAAAATTATTTTCAGTGAAGATGGTCAATGAATGTTAAGAAAATATAATAAGCATTATAATGTCTTATATTAACCCTGTTAGAGAAACATCAAGAGAACATAATATAATGACAAAAAAGGGTTGAAAATATATTTGACAAGCTAATTTTTGTGTACCTCTTGCCCCTCTCTCACTCTTCTGTGTCTTGGTAATAGGGTATAGAAATGGGATAGGAAGGAAAAGGAATCTCTTCAGTACTTTGTTATATAAACACCAGTTAAATGTAAGTTATTGGGGCAGCTAGGGGGCACAGTGGATAGAGCACTGGCCCTGGATTCAGGGGGTCCTGAGTTTAAATCCAGCCTCAGACACTTGACATGTACTAGTTGTGTGACCCTGGGCAAGTCACTTAACCCCAATTGCCCCACCAAAAAAAAAAGGGGGGGGGGGAGAAAGTAAGTTATTATAACTTGAAGTCAATGGTAACAAAACATCCCACCGTGGGTTAATCTGGCATTCAGTGCCCTGTATACTTACATCAACAATTGTTATGGGGTCTTTGCTTTTGCTGGAAGACATATCTGGTTTCTCTTCAAAGCCTTCAAACTCCTCATCATCATATGGTTCATTCTCAGTATCCCCCTCCTAAAAAAAGGAAAAACATTTGTGATATTTCTAGAGAAAAACAGAGTATATAAACAACAAGCAGAGAACAAAAGGAACAGTAATCTCCTATGCTTTTGCATTAAGAATTTAAATTGACCAGACCCTTTCCCCCAAACAAATCATGAACCTTTCTCTTTCTATGGTTTTAATTTGGGTGTAGGGAGGAGGCAATTTCCATTTCATTACAAGATGGACTTTTAAGATGGAAATATTGCTACAGTAACAAATTTTACTTCATGTGGGAGAAGGGCTCCATCTACTGATCAAAAAGGGGAAGCTCCAGGGAATAAAAAGTCTCAGAAAAGGGTTTTTTGTTTATATGCTCAGCAAATTATTACTTTTTCCCAGACATCATTGATCTGATTGCTGTAGGAGACCTTAGAACAGAAGTTCACCTGGGGATCGGCATCTTCAAAGTCCTCTGGGTTGTCATCTGGCCCTTCCAGCTCCACAGTGGCTTCTTCTTCATCTTCCTCCGTGGTGATCACTCGCTGAGGGGGTTCTGTGACAACATCTTCCATCACATCCTCAAACTCAGCAAAGTCATTATCATCATACTCTACCATGTCATCTCCATCATCAAAATCATCAAACTTGGCTTCTAAGAAATCCCCCAGCATCAAAAGACACACACAGAGTAAGCAGATAATTCTCATTGTGACTGTAAAACGAGAACAAACAAAAACCATCATGCTATAAATTTACTTACTTCCACAATTAATCAGACTTTGTAAATACTTCAGTTTTTAAAAAATGTGCAAGGTCATAAGATTTCACCAATATTTTGTATAATGCAATGATTAGATGTAGTATAGTAGAAAGAGGATTTAAACCAGAAACTAAGTAACTGAGGGCCTGATCTTGGTTCTGATATAACTAGGTACATAACTTTGGGAAGTTTATTTCACTTCTAGGGGCCTTGGTTTTCTAATAGGCCATCTCTGGCCCTTCCTTTGTCCTAGCTGACCCTCATGCTTGGAATGTTCTTCACCTCCATCTCTTGGGATCCCTGGTTTTCTTTCAGACCTAGATCAGGAGCTACCTTCTAGTAGCTTTTCCTGGGTCTGCTACCCTGAACACTGCATTTGATTTATGTGTTTTATATATACCTATATAAGTGCATATTGTTTCTACCCTTCTAGAATATGAACTCCTCGAGGTCAGCAACTATTTCACTTTGATTTTGTATCTACAAAATGCTTAGCACAATGCCTGGCCCACTGTAGGTGTTTAATGTTTGTTGATTGACAAGCATGAATAACTAAAATACAAAATAGAGTATGCTAAGTTTATAGAAAAGGTACAAAGTACCTTGAAAATCAAAGGAAAAGACACTCTTGGTTAGAAGTCTTATTAAGTGACTAATATGGCAATGTTTTACATAATTGCACATGTATAACCTATACTGATTGCTTGCAACCTTGGGGAGGAGGTAAGGTAGGTAGGAATGAGAGAAAGATAGAAGGAATGAGAGAGGGATAGAATTTAGAACTCAAAACTTTAAATAAATAAAATAAAAGAAGTCTTATTAAGGGAAGTGGTGATTGAGTAGAATTACCCAATGGTACTATGATGAGAGCAGAAGCTAGAGTGTAAAAAGGACTTAGGAGTCATGGACAAGTGATGAGGAAATAGGAGCAGCAAACACAGGCTGCTTTTGAGAAAAGTGGACTTGAAGAGATGGGGAAGAAGCCAGATTAAGGGAGCAAGCAGCAGGGTCTGGGGAAGTTTAGAAGTCAAATATTTAAGTAAAATCTATTTGTAGCTTGGTGTGTGATAAGCCATCTTGTGGCATATACTATATATATATAGACTAACATTCAGTATAGCTATAGCATTCCTTGTTACTCCAAGGAATTATAACCCAAACCACCATAATAAAAGAATGACAGAACCATGTTAAAGTATATTCAGCCATTCTACTGCTGAAATATTTGCTTTAAGTGCCTCTATTTAGTAACAGGGCTATCCCAACCAGGTAGCTTTATGGGTTAAAAAAAAAAAAAACTAGGGTAAAGGTAATATGAATTCTATGTGCCAAGCTGTTGTTGCACTTAGATATTTCATTTTGTTGCCTAATGCTTCTGAAGGTAATTAATAGTCAATCAGATTTGATCTTATACTTCGAGCAGTATGATTCTCTTTTTTCTTTGTTTTTGTGGGGCATTGAGGGTTAAGTGATTTGCCCAGGGTCACACAGCTAGTAAGTGGCGAGTGTCTGAGGCCAGATTTGAACTCAGGTCCTTCCGAATCCAGGGCAGGTGCTTTATCTACTGTACTACCTAGCTGCCTCCTAGCAGTATGATTCTTAAAAGATCTTTGCTTTTGCTGGAAGACTTACTAATGTATCTTCATGGCCTTTAAGTTTTTTGTTTTCATCTACTTTAATCTCAAGATTCCCTTTCTAACAACATTCAAGGTGCCAAAACAATTTTAGTCTTTTCTTGGGGAGAGTAACTTTTAGCCAGATGCACTGGTCAGGAACACTTGGCTTTGTCTCCAACAACCACTAATGCCCAATGCAAGCCAATGCCCCTCCCCAATATACATACACACACATATACATATATGAAAAATCCCTTCATATCCCCCAACACCCATAGTCCAGCTCATCCTCTGGGGTGGGCATGAGGTCTCCCCATCTCAGCATTCTTTTTAGTAATGCAGCATTTAGGCTTTAGCTAGAAAAGAGAGAATATTAGCCTTTTCTTTAGAATGAGTCTTCAGAATCCATTTTGTTTTATAAAGAACAATTGTTTTCACAGTCTAAACAAACTTTTCTTGTTATTTATTAAAGTTCTAATCTGATTCGTTACTAGGCAGGCAGAGACCACTGCCAAATTGCTCTTCAAACACTAATGGCACATTCCAATAGGTTCAAAGTGGGTACTTTTAGTTCTATTGTTTATATTGTCTTTTTTAAAAAAAATTTTTTTTACTTATTTGTTCATGATCTTTGTGTAGAGAGTTCACTTCATAAGGTAGCTACTGTGGGTCATAACTCAAGAAGGGGTAGAATTATTGGCAATTTCTATATTAATGTCATGCTTGATAAATACAAATAGATTCTCATTAGTGGTAGTAGGTACTTTAACTGGAACACGTTATTTCAATAATTCACTACGCCCATATAAAAGGAACACCAAAGAACATAAATGACCAATGTTCAGGAACAGACTAGTTCTTACCAAGTTCCAGGAATAGAACTAGTTGACAACTTCTGCTTTTCTGAAACTCCCAATTCTTTCCCAAACCACCTAAAAACTTTGGATTTGTTTATGTAAAACTTGCTTTATACTTAGCAGATCAAAGGTAATGTTCATTATAAGTTTTCAAAGACAGGGAACATAAAAGGAAGGTTAACAGACAAAGGTAGATCTACTCAAACTATATTACAACAATGGACACAGAAAATTATTTGTAGCCAATGATAAATTCTATGAAGATGAATAAAAACAGGAAGTAAGGGAAATACATCTATTTAAGATTAACCTTAAATAGTGGTTGACCTACATTATATTATTAGCTAACTATTCCTCTGACCAACTTCAAACACTCCTCAAAAGTCTTTAAGTGAGGCAGTTTTGAGTTAAATTTTTGAATACTTAATTTGTATGCATAATTTGTAATCTATGCTATCCAACAGAAGGCATTAATATCTTGTTCCAAAATTTCACCTATGTGAAAAATCAAACTTTAAAACATCATCCAAATTAACAGGACATGTGTTAATTTAACAGACAAAATATAGTGAGGCAACTATAGAAACAGAATTGACCTTGCAGCCAGGAAAACAAGTTCACGTCTTGTCTTTGACACATACCAGCTTTGTGACCCTGAAGCACTCCCTCTAAGACTAAGTTGCATTTGAGGTGCTGATCTGAATTGATGAGAATTTTTTATACTGATGAAATCACAGGTCAGAATCCTCCCCTCCTCCAAAATTCCAATAGGGTTAGAGAATTTCTATTGGCTGATAAATTCTTCTCCCTCCTGGACCAAATAACTCAATTTTACATATTCAAAATCTGAATAAATCTTAAAATGGTTTTCTAATATTAACATAGATTCGCTTTCAAAATTTAGTAATTGTAACCAATTTTTTACAAGAGATGAATAGACATCTATAAGGGTAATTTCAACTTCTATACTTGGTTCGATGCTGATAGATCTGTTTAATAATCTCAGAAAGAATCTGTAAACCTTAACCACAAAGAGTTTTTCTAGTTGTGATCCAAAGTGTCTTAATGGGTACGGCACAGGCCTTTCATTTTCAATTTCTTTTCTTTGGTTTTTTAAATTAAGTCAGTATATGATTTGTGAGATTTGTGAGATTGATTCTCATCTGCTGAATGGTCAAGTCAGATTCCAAAGATGTCTTGCTGGTGGCTCTGAATGCCCTGGGTGCAGTTCAGCTTGACTGATAGGATTCCTTGAAGAGAGAACAGCTGTGAGTCAGGAGGAACAGCAACAGGCACTGACATCTGCACCTTACTTACAGAGTATTGGTACCTCCTCTATAAGGTTACATTTAGTTTTCAAAAGACTGCAGAAAGCAGGCAGCATCAGAAGCAATTTGGTAGCTGTCTTATGTCAGTGGTCTCCAAAGTGGGGGAAAAAGACAATCCACTGATTTGTGGGAATAAATCATATTATAACTTCTATTATTTTTATCTAAAAACCATAAGAAAGCAGTTAAGCTTTGCTATGTTTAATATACAGATCAGCACTAGCACTGTCGAGTGTTTATTACACGTCCCATGAGGTATGTGAGATAATATGACGATGGTGTGGGAGTTTCACAAAGCAGAGGGATTGATGGTGCCAAAGCTTCTTGTTCACTTTTAGCATACTGCAATATACTGCAGTTTATATGTGCCTAATTAAGTGGATTTAAAGATATTTTATTAAGAAGATTCCTGCAAAAAAACCACAGATTGAAAGTAATACTAAAGATTTTAACATAAACAAAGTCAGAATCAACATTTTTACCCTTATGACAAGGTTTCAGTCAGTCTCATGGGGGTTGACATTGACGATCCAATTACAGCTAACAAAAAGTCAACTAAAAAAGACTCAGAATTAGCAAGATTCCTTGAAATACAGATTTAAATCCTGTGATGAGGAACAATGTTTACTGCTAATCTAGTTAGGACCAATGACAATAAAGTCCTTTTGCAAAGCTAAAAATTCACTATAGGTCTAAGAAGACTGTGAAGACTATGTGAAGACCACATAGTCTCTTATTTTCCCCTTTTTTAAAAGCAAAGAAACTGGGGCAGCTAGGTGGCCAGTGGATAAAGCATAGGCCCTGGATTCTGGAGGACCTGAATTCAAATCCAGCCTCAGACACTTGACACTTACTAGCTGTGTGACCCTGGGTAAATCACTTAATCCCAACTGCCTCACCAAAACAAAAAACAAACACCCCCCCCAAAATGAACCCCAATCCAGCCTGACACTTACCCCTCATTGCCTTGCCAAAAAAAAAAAAAAGAAAGAAAGAAAAAAAGGAAAGAAACCATCCTCAAGATTTAATTGGTTTAGAGAACTTAGACTCAAATAATTTACAAAGCTTCGCAATATCAAGGGATTAAAAACTCAGCAAACAAGTAGTTGGTGATTCTCAGGCTTATTGGACTTTCTAATGCCATACAAGTCAATATACCTTTATTTTAGTTTAAAAACATTTTAAATGGTATTTTTTTCCAATTACATGTAAAAACAATTTTTAACATTCACTTTTTAAATTAAAATTTGAGTTCCAAATTTTCTCTTTCCTTCCCCCCAAAGATGGTAAGCAATCTGATATAGGTTGTGTATGAATGCATCTTTATTACTGGATCATCATTGTGGCAAATGTGGAGGCAAGGGAAGAGGTGCCTAACTCAACCAATATTATATCTTTGCTGAATAGCTTTTGTGCTATTGAGTAAACTTCCTTTTGTTAAATGGTGTATGGTCTATTAGTCTCATTTGATTCCAGGCCTGAGCCAGAACCACTGGACTGACTTAAGTAAGGCCTGGCCCAGAACATTTGGCATAGCTCATGGTTTGATTTGGAATGACCTTATAGCCAAGCTAGTGGACAAAGAAGAGAGGAAAATGTGGAGAGAAATGAGCTCCAGGTGACTGGATGGCTTTGTATGGGGCCACGGTACCCAGTGTACACTGTACTTCTGGATAAATAATGTGAGTCCTCTCAATGAGACAGGGAGGGGACCTTCACTGATCTGGTGAGAATCTATCTTTGGGTATTTAAAGAAGGTGACAGAATAAAGGTACTGCAGGGGAAGCACTTCCTGGCTGTTGCTGATGGCCCTAGAGAAGCTAGATTAACATAAGGAGAAGAAAGTAAACCGCATATCCAGCAACTGGAGAAAGAGGTGAATGTATGCTGTCAGTCTTAAAGGACCATGCGACAAAGGCAGACTAATAACTCATGGCCCAATAACATCATGAGTAAATGGAGCAATACTGATGCATGCTAGGACTGAATAGCTCCAGAGGGAAAGTATGCTCTCCAATTCAGAGGTATAACTTAAAAAAAAAAAAGTTTCACTGTAAGGGGGAGAAAAAAAATGGAAGTGCAAGTAAGGATGAGGACTGGGAACCTGCCCCTAGCAATAAGAGAGCTAAAACTTACTCTGTTACTGTATCATTGGAGTGACTTTCTCCAGGGGAGACTTTCTCTAACCAAGCAACTTGGGGGAGGGAGGAGTGCAAGACCAGTTTAGATAATGATAAGGACAATGATCTGTGCAATATGGGTCAATGGAGCCAATGCACAGCTCCTCTTGGCTAGAGTTCCACTAGCTTGGGGAACTCAAAAAACAACTTACTGAGTGTTTTATGGCAAAGTCAGTCAGGTTCTGGATGGGAACTGTTCTTTGTCCATTTTTAGATAGGAAGTTGTGAATACACAGCCTGAAAAATGAGTTCCTTTTGCAGTCAGTTCCTTGATGGGGTAAAGGAATGGAATTCCTAAAAGATGGGTTTCATATATACCTCTTCTTCTATCAGTTAATACAAGTCTTTCCAGTTTCTCTGAAACTGTCCCTTTTGTTGCTGTTTACTGCATAGTATTATTGCATTACATCCATATATCATAATTTGTTCATCTGTTCCCCAGTTAATGGGCATCCACTAGTTCTTTGCTGCCACAAAAAGTTGCTATAAATACTTTTGTAAGCATAAAGCAGTTTACAGTTTCTTTGATCTCTTTGGGGTTGAGGCCTAGTAGTGGAGTACAATGATTTAAAAATTCTCCTTGTCTTGTTTTCCAGGTCACCTGCTAACATCATAAATCTTCCATTTAAAAAAAAAGTCTTTTGGGTTTGTTCTAATATTTCTTGCTGTCTCAGGGAATAATTTCCTTCTTTCTTTCTTTCTTTTTTTTGGGGGGCAATGGGGGTTAAGTGACTTGCCCAGGGTCACACAGCTAGTGTCAAGTGTCTGAGGCCGGATTTGAACTCAGGTACTCCTGAATCCAGGGCCAGTGCTTTATCCACTGCTCCACCTAGCTGCCCCTGAATAATTTATTTCTATTTGGTCTATTCTAGTTTTTAGAGAGTCTATTTCTTGGGCAAGGTATACAACTTTCTCCTCTAAGTTACTTATCTTTGTTTAATTCTTTCTTCAAAAACTTTTATTTCATTTTTAGCTCTTAATGTCTCCTAGGTATTCATGCAGTTCAGCAAGTGGAACAGTAGATAATGTACTGGACCTAGAGTCAGAAATAACCGAGTTCAAATCTGGCTTAGATATTTATTAGCTGTATAACCCTGGATAAATCATTTAATTTTTATTTGCCTCAATCTCCTCACCTGTAAAATGGCGATAACAATACCTACTGTTCAGGATTGTCATAAAGACAAAATATGTGTAAACTGTTTTTGTAAACCTTAAAGTCCCACATAAATGGTAATTATTATTAGTATAATGTTACTTTGAATCTGTGCTTGAAATTGTTATAATTAGGGGCAGCTAAGTGGCACAGTGGATAAAGCACCAGCCCTGGATTCAGGAGGACCTGAGTTCAAATCCGATCTCAAACACTTGACACTTACTAGCTGTGTGACCCTGGCAAGTCACTTAACCCTCATTGCCCCCCCTCTCCCAAAGAAAAAGAAATGAGCCTTTGTACATGTATAACCTATATTTGATTGCTTACCACCTCAGGGAGGGGGGGGAAGGTAGGCAGGGAGGGAATGAGAGAGGGATAGAGTAAGGAACTCAAAACCTTAATGAATAAATAAATAGAAGTTATTATAATTACTTGCTCCTTTGGGGCAGCTTTCTAGCTTTGCACTATTTTTTGATACATGAGGGTGTTTTGATTTACTCATCTTTCCAGTTTTAGTCTCTGAAATGGGGCTTTCTGTAAGGTCCAAGTTTTGCCTCAAGATGTACATTTTGGCCCTATTTTTTCTCATCCTAGGTTCCTGCACTAATTTCCACCTCCAGGAATTAGGCCCTGTCTCAACCTTAGAGGTTCAAAGATGTTCAGGGCTTTCTCTAGCACCTCAAGATGGAGGGTTAGGGACTTTACATCCCCTGGGCCTCTCATTATTACACTGGTTGCTGCCTGCTGCTGTGCCCATTCTAGGGCTTTCTGACAATGATGGGGCTTTCTTGGATGTCTTTTCTTGCTGCCTCTAGAGACAGGGCCTAGCAGGCTACATATGTCCTAGGCCCGACTCTGGCTGCTGGGAAGCCACCCTGAACTAATACTTGCTTTACTCTAGAGGTCTACTTTTCTATTGCCTATGAGCTCTTCTGGCTAACTTCTGTGCAGTGCCAGCGTAGAATAAGTTACTTACCCCTTTTAGCAAAGTGTGATCAATTATGATCACATAATCCTGTAATTACAATGACTTCTTTCTCTACTCTAACACCAGGATGGCCATACCTTAGATATCATCATCTCTAAGAAGTGCATCTATTCCAGGATTTGGAGTGTTAAAAATTTCACTTTCTAAACAAAACCTCCTTTCAATTACCATTGTAGGAATCAAGTGAACCACATCGACTCCATCTTGAGAGTCAATTCTAGCTCTAGCTCAATCCCCTTTCTATTCAATTGCGGGTCTAGTCCAATTTCTGTCTTCTGAGAAAACTTTAACTATGGGAATTGTGAGATTGTCTTGAATTTGTATTGAAAATTGTTTGAATTTTACCCTGTGTGGCTGGGAAGCAGGAGCATCTCTACTTATTGCTTAGAGACCCTCAACTAAGGACCTAGGTTATACTCACCAGAAACCCAGTCAGATTCAAAGATCGATGCAAGGAGTTTTGTCATAACTATACATTGTTTGATTTAATACAGACATTTGGTGGGGAGTGGGACATTTCTGATTTCAGGGAACTGCACCTGTTCACTTCCCTTTCCCAATTTGGGAAGTCCCCAATCTTTCTTCCAATCAAAAATCAGATTACCTAATATTGTATCCTGGTTTATATCCTGCTGTTTCCTCTTAATGCATAAAAATCTATCTCACCTGTATTCAGGTGCCAAGCTGAGGAGGCCTGGCCCCAATTTGTTATGCAATTGGCATGCAATGCTTAATAAACTGATACACTTGGAAGCTTGAGCCTGTTTCCTCAGCTATTTCAGATTTTATCAAACCCTCTCACAATAAGCATCATTTTGACCTCTAGTCTCTTGACCCGTCCCTACTCTCTCAGTCTACTTTCCTCAGGCCAGCTTCATTTACTTCCAGACCTATCCTGAATTGCATGATAGAGCACCCTAATGTTTAATAAGCTACCTTAAAGTCCTTTCTCTCTTCTACCCTAACTTTCATTATTTCTGTTCTGTGACACCTTATTCTTTTGGAACCTCCAGAATGGTTGGATCAGTTCACAACTATACCAACAATGCATTAGTGTTCTAATTTTCCCACATTTTCTCCAACATTTATCATTTTCCTTTTTTGTCATATGAGCCAAACTGATACGTGTGGCATAGTACCTCAGAGTTGTTTTAATTTGCATTTCTTGAATCAATAGTGATTTAGAACATTTTTTCATATGGCTATAGATAGCTTTAATTTCTTCATCTGAAAACTGTTTGTTCATAGCCTCTGACCCCTTATTCTCTTTCTAACAATGCACAAGTTCCTTAAGGGACTCTTTTGGACCCTCTTCTTTTTCTCTATACCTACTCCCTTAGAAATCCCATTCAATACCATTTGCTTCAGCTACTACCTCTGTGAAGATGACTCCAGAATCTGCCTTAACCCCTCCCTTCTGGCACTAGTCAGAGACCTGGATTTAAATTCTGGCTCTGTCACTAGACCATTTTTATCTGTGTAACCTTAGGACTGGTTTCTGCATTTCTAAAATAATGGGGTTGGATTAAATGACCTCTAAGATCCCTTCCAGATCTAAATCTATGATCCTGTAATTCTGTGATTCTGAGTTCTAGATTCCACATGTCCAAATGTCTACAGGACATCTCCAAATTTGGATATTACATCATGAAGCTAACAAGACAAATTTTTCCACGATATTCTTATTGATAAGATTGAGTCCACTTGGATCGACAGTAGTTAGAAGGATGTTGGTGTCAACTTATAGGGAAGTCTTTAGTGGAACGCCTTAAAAATCTGTCCTTGGCCTTGTGACATGCATTTTTATCAATGACTTGGATAAAGGAATAACTATTATGTTTTATTAAGCATGCAGATGACACAAAGGGATATCAAATCTGTTGGATGAGAGAGTCAGGATCTAAAATGATCCTGAAATGTTAGAACACTGGGATAAATCTAATTAAATTACAATTTATTACATTTTAAGTGTCTTACAGTTGTATTAAAAATCAATTTAAACACAAAATAAGGAAGGCATGACTTGATAAACAGTTCTAAAAAAAATCTAGGGTTTTTGGTATTGTATGTGCTAAACTAATCAGGTGGATAAAAGGAATTGTAAAAATACAATTTAAGCTTGGGTTGCAACAAGAGAGGAATAGTATATGTAACAAGGATGATAGTTCCACTATATTTTGCTCTCATCAGAGGGGCAGCAAGGTGGCACAGTGGATAGAGCATTGGCCCTGGAGTCAGGAGGGCCTGAATTCAAATTTCACCCTAGACATTTACTAGCTATGTGATCCTGGGCAAGTCACTTAACCCCAATTGCCTTAAAACATCTGGGGCCATCTCCAGTTGTCCTGATATATAATATCTTGCCACTGAATCCAGATGGCTCTGGAGGAGAAAGCGAGGTTGGTGACCTTGCACAGCCCTCCCTCACTTAAATCCAATTCAGTGCAAGTCATGATAGCACCCTGACGTCATGGAACTCTTCAAAAAAGAAGGACAAATAACAACAATAGCTCTCATCAAATCATATTTGAAATATTGTGTTCAATTCTGGATTTTGGTTTTATTTTATTTATTTTTCACCTTTTTTTTCCAGGGCAATGAGGGTTAAGTGACTTGCCCAGGGTCATACAGCTGGTAAGTGTCAAGTGTCTGAGGCCACATTTGCACTCAGGTCCTCCTGAGTCCAGGGCCAGTCCTCTATCCACTGTGCTACCTAGCTGCCCCCTATTTTATTTATTTTTAGTAAGTTATTGTCTTGTATAGTATTCAAAGACAGTGATAAAAATGGTGAACAGCTTTGAGAGCATGTCAAATAAGAAACAGAGACACTCAGCCTTAAGACTTAGAAAGGACATGATGGTTGTCTTCAGATATCTAAAGGGCTGCTATATGGAATGGGAATTATATTTGTTCACTCTGACTGAAGAGGATAAAATTATAAGTACTGGATGGAAAATTCTGTTCAATGTAAACAAAAACATCCTAATGACTAAGGTTGTTAAGAAGTGCAGTGGGTTGTTATAGGAAGTAGTGGATGCTCCCTCTTCTTAAAGATTTTCAAGTAAAGTCTTAATGACTACTTGTTAAGGAAACCGTAGAAGACATTTTTGTATTAGATGGCTTCTAAGACCCCTTCCAACTCTAAGTTTCTTTGATTCTGTGTCTAAAAAGATAATGAATTGTCTTTCTCCTTAATCTTGCTTTTCCTTATTTCCAGTATTCACTATTTCTATCTGTGGCAAAAAAAAATTCATTTGTTCTTTCCCATTCTCAGCCTCATTGTTATCTTTGGATATGAGAGAGGAAGGAGTTAGAAGAGTCATGAATTAGGAAGTCCTGTCAATGCTACCTCAGCAATATGCTTCATATTTGTCACCACTGTTCCCCCTTAGTAAGGCTCTTATTACAACTCACCTAGACTATCATGACTTCTGTTTAGGTCTTTTTAACTCTATTTTCTTTCCCTTTCAAACCATCCTCTACTTTTGCCAAAATATTTTTGGCCAACAACTAGACAAGTCACTCTTCAGCTCAAGTATTCAGTGGTTTTCTACCACCTAATGAGTAAAATTCTAATTTCTGCCTAGCATTCAAATCTTTCTACAATTGTGGCACTACCTTGCCTTTCCAAATTTAACCAATATTACTTTCTCTCATGTACTCTATGTTCGGGCCAAAATGGATCATTCTCTGCTCTGGAAATTTGTACTCTTTTCTTATGCTGTTTCATACACCTGGAATTCCCCTTCTTCCCATCATCTACTTAATTCCTACCTTTCTTTAAAGACCAACTCAAATGCCACCTCCTCCATGAAGCCTTTTCTGATATCCCCTGTAGAAAATAATCTTTGCCCCAAGAGTACACTTTATTTTATAACTAACATACATTAAATATTGCATATTATAGCTATCTATGTCGATGTTTTATTTACTAAGCTTCATGAGGGCAGAGGCTGTATCTTATCAAAATTTTGTATCTCCCTGGGAATAGCAAAGAGTAGGTGCTTAAAAAGGTTTCTTTGTATTATTTTCCCAAAATTTCCAAAGCTCAAAATCTTGGATTCCTCTTTCCTTCAGCATTCACATAAAGTCACTAAGTTCTGTTATTTGGTTTTGAAATATTTCTTGCATTGCTCTCTTCTATTCCAATCCAACAAATAATTATTATGTGCTGAATTTCATTCCTATAGCACACACACAGTACATGGGGTTCTAATTTTAGGGATTACTTATCTCTCAATCAACTCATTCAACATCATACCATGCTACTGTTTGCCAGACAAGGCAAACTATAGCTAGTAAGATTTGACTAGCAGCATATTAAACTAATACCAGTAGACAAGAAACTAGAAAACTACCTGGGAGTTTTGTCTGTGGCACAAAGCTAGGTATGAAGTCTCTCCAACTGTAAATACCATATCTTCAACTTCTTTTCTATCAAATAGTTGGCACTGAATAGGTGCTTTAAAAAATGCTCAACGAAAGTGCATGTGATGTCCTTCATAAGAAAATAAAAGTGCTTATTCATAATTAGTAGTGAGAGAAAAGACTACATTTGAACTCTTCTCAGAGCCCTAAAGGCAGTGAGTCTGGTTTCAGGCCCTACAGCTTTGTTGCCCAAACCTCCCAATAGGGGGCCGCCAGGCATATGAGGCTCTGAGGAGCCCAGGCTCCTGGGCCTTGGTCCTGAGTAGGTCCTGAGTAGGGCCCAAGCAGGGCCCCGAGCGGGGCCTAGGTTTTATGGGAGTCAGGCTGGGCTGGGAGTTCACCTTGAGGCGCCCAAGGTGATCCCCACATGACCCTGATGTTCAAACCCCGACTTAAGTTTTGTTTCTTGACAAGTTATGTGTATGGTTATGTGTGTTCACAAAGCACTGTTCTAGTCAGGAATAGGGACATTCTTGCCTAGAATAAGGATAAGGCCTAGTGCCGCAATCTGATTGGTCAACTGGTATCACCTGATGGGTTCTTAGGCTGTTACTGTTATTCTGTATAAATAGCAACTGTAATAACAAATAACTGAAATGTAAATAGGGAGATAGTAAAATACCTTAATGTGATTGGTTGGAAGGGACCCCTTGAGGGGTATAAATAGAGGTGAAGAACCTCACTTCAGTGCACTCTCTGGCACATTCAGAAGAGTGCCCGTCTTTGAAGATGAATAAAGATGCCTTCAACCACACTCTGCTGCCTACTTGGATTCTCTGAGCTGTGTTTCTAACAGTAGGATAGTTAATTCCTCACCCCAACCCCCACCCCCATCTTCTTGCTTTATGCTGTAAGACAGCAGTTGGGTTAAGGACACCAAGGAATATTTCATTTTCTACATTAATTACATAACCTGTCTAAATTTAAGACTATGATCTTAATTTAATGATGATGATGACATTTACATAGTGCTTTAACTACAGATGGATAAAATACACACATCAAGACATACATAGGAATTATAAGCCTATAACTACAAATCAATCTTTGCAAAAATAAAAGAAGACTTGAATAATTGGAGAGAAATTAGTTACAAGTTTTCAGAGATATATATAAATGAATGCTTCAGCGGTGTCTATAAATTTGGGTATATTGTTTCATTGTTATTACTATATTTAACATGATTATTGTTTCCAAGATTTGTTCTTTCTTTTGTTTTGTTTTGCAGGGCAATGGGGGCCAAGTGACTTGCCCAGGGTCACACAGCCAGTAAGCGTCAAGTGTCTGAGGCCAGATTTGAACTCAGGTACTCCTGAATTCAGGGCCGGTGCTTTATCCACTGTGCCACCTAGCCACCCCCTTTCTTTCTTTTTAAAGTGAGGCAGTTGGGGTTAAGTGACTTGCCCAAGGTCACACAGCTAAAGATTTGTTCTTTGATTCAATCTTTTTTTTTCTTTTTGGTGAGGCAATTGAGGCAAGTCACTTAACCCCCACTGCCCCCCCCACACAAAAAAAGTCATTTCTTAATCTTCATTTGGGTTTGTATCTCTTGCTCATATTTCCTTTATACTTTACTAATTTATTATTTGAGGTCTTTAAGGAATACCCCCCCCCCCCCGGGCAATGAGGGTTAAGTGACTTGCCCAGGGTCACACAGCTAATAAGTGTCAAGTGGTTGAGGCCAGATTTGAACTCAGGTCCTCCTGAATCCAGGGCCAATGCTTTATCCACTGCGCCACCTAGCTGCCTCTATTTAGGGATACTTTTTATTAAATCTTTCTTATATATTTTTTTAATTTTTTAAAAAAATCTTCCTTTTCAAACATTTATGATTCCTTCACGTCCCAGAACATTATCAACTAATATAAAGTTACCACTAGATGCTGAGAAATGTATCTTTTTAATATTCCCATTCAGAAATTGCCAGGTCAGTCAAAACCAACTTATCTATCAATTCATTCAGCTTTATATTTTCCTGAGTATAGTCTCTCAACAGCCACCTATAAATATTGTTATGAAACAAAACAACCCCCCCCAAAATGTTGTATTGCAATGGTGATACAAAACAAATCTGATGTCCTACCTATCAAATTGACAAAAGATGACAACAAAGGAAAATAGCAATTATTGAAGGTGCAATGTGAAGAGATGTGTATTAATGTACTCCTCAATATCCTTTCTTAAAAAAATTATTTTTTGGTTTTTGGGGTTTTTTTTTTTGTTTGTTTTCAGGGCAATGAGGGTTAAGTGACTTGCCCGGGATCACACAGCTAGTAAGTTTCAAGTGTCTGAGGCCACATTTGAACTCAGGTCCTCCTGAATCTAGGGCCGGGGCTTTATCCACTGTGCCACCTAGCTGCCCCCTCAATATCCTTTTTTGTTTTGTTTTGTTTTATTTTTTGTGGGGCAATGGGGGGTTAAGTAACTTGTCCAGGGTCACACAGCTAGTAAGTGTCAAGTGTCTGAGGCTGGATTTGAACTCAGGTACTCCTGAATCCAGGGTGGTGCTTTATCCACTGCACCACCTAGCCGCGCCCCCTCAATATCCTTTTGCAATCTGTCTAGTTTTTCTTTTAAAAACCAGAAACTATGCCATTTGGTATATATACATGTGATATTTTTTCATGGCTTTGGCATTTTTAAGCATAATGTGGTTTCCCTGTTTGTCTCTATTGATTTCATCATTTATTATTGCCAACTATTTTTTATAGTCACCTAAACCAAGATTTTGCTCCATCATCTTATTTTCACTCTGTATGTCTTCCCATGGTTTAAATAAATGTGGGTTGTTTTTTATTATGCAATAAATCACTGGATTTTGTTTTCTTGTCCAGTCTTCTATTTTTTTTTAATTGGGGAACTTAATCCACCCACATTTAGGGCAGTAATTGTGTTTTCTTCCAATAACCAGCTATACACATATACTGTATCAAGATAATGAAATGTGATAGATGAGATTTAGCAGATACTCAGGAGCCCACCTGGAGATTAATTTAAACTGATTGAATTGGATAAGGCACTGACTTGACTGGATTACTGGCTAACTTCTAGTTAACTAGATTCTAAGCACACCTGGCTGGTACTTAAGAGTACTTAGGAAAGTAATTGTTCTCAGAAGCTAGTAACTTTGAACTTTGACCACCTTTGGGCCCAGACAACCAATCAGCTTGAAGAACCTCCCATTTCTGGGAGGGGAACAGGAAGGAGGAAGCGGAGGCTGTGCAGAGAACTCACTTTTTTTTGGACTGACTTCACAGGGGAGTTAGGATTGCCAGATTATAGGAATTCTGTTCTCAATCTTTTTCTTCTACTATCTTTCAATAAACCCTTAAAAACCTAAACTTGTTTATCAGTGATTTTAGTCGGTTCCCCCCAAAACTGGGGGGACAGATTAGAACCTACATTTAGAAATTTAAATTACAGTTTGGCTGACCACGAAGAGGAAAACCGAATGTTTGTCTTCTGATCTTCCAGCTGGGTAAGATTTTCCCCTCCCCTGTCCCCTTAAATTAGAAAGTACTGCCAAGTATCAGCTGTTTTAACTTTAAATTTTCAAATGGATCTTTTAAACTTCCTAAGTACCCCCTTTCTAGCTTTACCTTCACTAATCAGAGATGTTGGCCAGTTTGAATTTAATGAATATTTTTTATTCCTATTTTTGGTTTTGTGTGGCTTTGTTATGTGGTATGGAAAATTTGGCATGTCCTGGATGATATTAGGATAAAGATGATTCCCCATTAGGAAAGCTACTTATGGATTGGAATAAGGGAATATTTAGACTAGATACAACTATAACCAGAGGAGTGCTTATCAGACTGTGTTTTATGTGGCATGAGGAATTACAGGAAGAATGGCCCAAATATGGGTCATTTGATCCCCAAACATCAAGGCATTTGCAAAGAACCCTAGGTGAATGGTCACCTGAACATTCACTTTATTGGAAAATCTGGGCCAGAGCAAGTGAAAATCATCATACTGAAAATATAAGATGAAGCCCAGGCATATTAATAATATTCTTCTATGGTATTGCCATGTTTTGTTTGGTGGCCTTAGTGAGAGCCTCAATAACTGATCCAGGAAGACTCCCTGAAAATCCAAAGATTCCACATGGAGATGAAGATTCTGAAGTCCCCCAAATGATGGTTTTCAGAGGACTCTTTCAGGGAAGCTTCTCAAAGTAGGGATCTTTTTGGATTATGAGGTAGGAGACATAGTGTTTTATGATGAGAATAGCTGCCAGATCTATACATTCACCAGCTCCTTTTCATAGGACAGCACGGGTCAACCTCAGGGACCTCATATTTTGTTTAGAAAAAAGTAGGAAAGAGTTGTGCTTGGGATGTTGGTTTTTGTAATAACTATGCATGCCAAGTCAGAAGGAACTAACAGAGCTAGCTCTACAAAAAGAACTTAGAGGCACTTAGCATGGTGGAATTGAAGAAGTTATTTTATCTTGCAGAGGCCCTCCCTCTGCAAGACCAGTGTCAAAGCCTCTCATTCACGAGGGACTGCCCCTCTGGACAAAACTTTTCTCTCTCCTTTTTCTATATTGTTATTTACATATTGTTTGTTAGCATAGGGTGTGTTTCATCAAGGAACACCCTGTTCCTAGAAGAAACAAAGGGGGGAATGTGTCAAGATCATGAAATGTGATAGATGAGATTTAGTAGATACTAAGGAGCCCACCTGGAGATTAATTTAAACTGATTGAATTGGATAAGGCAACTGACTTGACTGGATTACTGGCTGACTTCTAGTTAACTAGATTCTAAGCACACCTGGCTGGTACTTAAGAGTACTTAAGGAAGTAATTGTTCTCAGAAGCTAGCAATTTTGAACTTTGACCACCTCGGCCCAGACAACCAATCAGCTTGAAGAACTTCCCATTTCTGGGAGGGGAACAGGAAGGAGGGGCTGTGCAGAGAACTCACTTTTTTTTGGACTGTGAGACATGGAGGTGGCAGCAGAGGTCTTCACAGAGGAGTTAGGAAAGTTAGAATTGCCAGATTATAGGAATTCTGTTGTTCTCAATCTTTCTCTTTCTTTTACTATCTTTCAATAAACCCTTAAAAACCTAAACTTGTTTATCAGTGATTTTAGTCAGTTTCTCCCCAAAACTGGAGGGACAGATTAGAACCTACATTTAGAAATTTAAATTACTATCTATCAAAAATTTTTTTTTTCCTGTTCATCTCTACAACACACTACCAGCACTCTAGACATCATTTTCATCCTCCTCCCATTGGAACCCTGGGCCTGTAAACTTCTTGATCTTTCCAGCTACTCTTCATAAACAGAATGTGCCAAAAATCTTAGTGAACTTTATTGGCTCTTAAAACTTTACTAAGACTTTTTAAACTTCTTGCATTATCTTGCCCCATTAGAATATGAGCTCCTCGAGCTTAGAAATTGTCTTGTTTGCTTGTATTTCTATTCCCAACTTAAGGATGCCTGGTAAGTAAGTGTTGAATGAATGTGTTCTCTCTCTCCCCCTCCTTTCCTTCTCCTCTCTCTCTCTACATAGATTTACTCTCTCTTTTTACTTTACCTCTGTTATCTGTTTTGCTCATTTCTTTTTTTTTTTTTAGTGAGGCAATTGGGGTTAAGTGACTTGCCCAGGGTCATACAGCTAGTAAGTGTTAAGTGTCTGAGGCCAGATTTGAACTCAGGTCCTCCTGACTCCAGGGCTGGTGCTCTATCCACTGCACCACCTAGCTGCCCCTCTTTTGCTCATTTCTACTCTGAAATCACTCTTTCCCCTCTGGTGGCATAATAGGTCAAATACTGGACTTGTTATCAAGAGCTGGTTTAAAATCACCTCAGATATTTTTTGTGACACTAGACAAGCAGTCTTTTAACCTTTCTAAACCTCAGTTTCCCCATCTGAAAAATTAGGATAATAGCATCTACCTCAGAAAGTTGCTGTGATGATCAAATAAAATAATATCTATAAAGTGTTATGCAAACCTTAAAGCTCTATATAAACATGAACTATTAGCAGCAACCTCCTCTATACTCCCTCCCCTATCCCAAATTTCTTGGGTTTACTTTTTTTGGGGGGCAGGGCAACGAGGATTAAGTGACTTGCCCAGGATCACACAGCTAGTTAAGTGTCAAGTATCTGAGGCTGGATTTTAACTCAGGCACTCCTGAATCGAGGGCCAGTGCTTTATCCACTATGCCACCTAGCTGCCCCTGGGTTTACTTTTTTTTTTTTTTTAATTTTTGCAGGGCAATGGGGGTTAAGTGACTTGCCCAGGGTCACACAGCTAGTAAGTGTCTGAGGCCGGATTTGAACTCAGGTACTCCTGAATCCAGGGCCGGTACTTTATCCACTGCGCCACCTAGCTGCCCCCCTGGGTTTACTTTTAATGTTATCCTTTCTCACTTGTGGCTTACCCACTTCTTCTTCTTTTTTTGGTTGGGGCAATGAGGATTAAGGGACTTGCCCAGGGTCACACAGCTAGTAAGCGTTAAGTGTCTGAGGCTGAATTTGAACTCAGGTCCTTCTGAATCCAGGTCTGGTGCTCTATCCACTGTGCTACCTAGCTACCCATTACTCACTTCTTTTTTAGCTCAGGAAAAAGAAGTGGGGCAGTTAATCCTTCCATGGATTCTTCTAGGTCAGTAATAATTTATAATGCTCCCTTTCCAAGGAATGTCTTTCTTCTACCCCATTTTTTTTCCTATTTATCTTTTCTAGGATTCTTCTATAACCTATTTTCAGAGATGCTACTTCTCAATAGAGGCATCAATATCCACTTCCTTCCCCAGTGGCATTTAAGTCTCAAACCCATGACTCTCTATATTGGGAAAAAGATTCCTGAAAGGGTTCAGACCCTCTCAGCTGGCTTTCTATTTAGACTCCTTTCCTGCCTTGATGGGGTTACTTCATGCTTCTGCAGGATAGTTCTCTTTCTGTTAGCCACACCCAACTTTCTATTCAACATGTCCCACAATGTTCTACCTTTATTCTCCCTATTAGCCCAAAGGGAAAGGTAGAAATTGAAAGTCTTCAGTGTAGGGGCAGCTAGGTGGTGCAGTGGATAGAGCACCTGCCCTGGAGTCAGGAGGACGTGAGTTCAAATCCAGCCTCAGACACTTAACCAACTGTGTGACCCTAGGTAAGTCACTTAACCCCAATTGCCTCACCAAAAAAAAAAAAATTAAAAAAAAAAAGTTAAGTTTTCAGTGTATTTCTATTTCTTCTTCCCTCCCCTTCTGAGAATTCTTGTATATCATCTGATGACCTATTATATTGATTTGAGGATTTAAAATTCTAAAATACTAATTTTCTTCCACATACTCTTCTTCTGGTTTTTCCCCCATTATCTTTTTTTATTCTTTAGATTTTTAAGCTCACTGATGTTCTCTTTGCCTCCTCAATGTGAAGTTTTGTGGTTTTTGTTTTGTTTTTTAAAGAAAATCAAAACAACAGAAACATTCTTCCATCCCACATTCATGACCTTGTCAAGCCCATGCCATATGGCTGCCTTTTTCTTATGCTGTTTATTTTAATCAGTGACATGCCTCCTCAATTTTATTGCTTCTCTCAAATGCCATGCTTCTCAGTAGCGATCCTCACTTTTCCTTCTCCTCTGGCCTTAGAGCTTATCTTAGTCAAGGGCCTCAACTTACAGTAGTAGTGGAAATCTGCCCCACTTATGTATTTGTGGGGTCAACCTGTGCCAGGACAAAGGAAACTGAGAACTGGGGCAGGCCAGTCTGGAATGATAAGATTCCCAATTACCCTGGGAGCACAAATACCTCTGGGCAACTGGAAAAGCTTAACCCCCAATGGCCCGATGTCTAAAGATGCAGCAGAAATGAAAGTTGTAGCCAAGGAAAGCATGTGACCTCCGATCTCCCATCTCCAATTGCCTATCTGACTTCTTGAACTGGATGTCCCATAGACAAGGTTAACACATGTCCAAAAATGAATTATCTTTCCTAAGGCCTTCCCTGTTTGTAATTTTCCTATTATCGTTGATCCTCCCATCACCCTCCCAGTCCTAACTGTGCACAATCTTGATGTCATCCTGGACTCCTCACTTTCATTGCCCTCCCCCCCCCCCATCAGCTGCAAAATGCTATTGATTCCATCTCTGAAATATCTTTCTCTCTTCTGACATCATCACCACCCTGGTTTGGGGTCTCATCACTTCACCTCTCCATTATTGCAATAGCAGACTGATTGGTTTCCTTGCCTCAAGTCTTTCCCTACCATAGTCCATCCTCCACTCAGTTATCAAATTGATCTTCCAAAACAAAATATCTGTCTGTCACCCAGCCTTCCCCCCAATAACTCAATAATATAATAAACCCAAGTGACTCCCTGTCACCTCCAGTACCAAATATAAAACCCTGTTGGTATTCAAATCCCTTCATACCTTTGTAGTCTTATTACACTTTACTCCCTTCCACATACTTTGTGATCCAGTAACACTGGTCTCCTTACTATTCCATCTTCAGAATCCAGGCATTTTCACTGGCTGCCCCCGCATACTGGACTGCTTTCCTGCCTCACTGATGTCTCCTAGCCTCCCTAGTTTCCTTCAAGTCCCAACTAAAATTCCAGCTTCTACAAGAAGTCTCTTCCAATTTTCCCATTTAATGCTTCCCCTCTGTTTATTAACTACAATTTATAATTTCCATACCTTATTTATACAAAGCTATACAAACTCCACTACAATATCTCCCTCATTAGACTTAGTTCCTTGACAGTAGGGACTGTTTTTTGCCTTTCTTTTTATCCCCAGTATTTTATCCCTAGAAATTGATTTCTTGTTGATTGACTGACATGAGCTGTAAGGGCACTTGGACTGACAAGGTGGTAAACTGGTATTCAATTATGTGTTGTTGTTGGGGTTGTTTGAGAACTTATAGTGGATTCTTTCATCTATCTTCTTGTCCCTGTTGAGTTTTCTGCATTATGCAGCTTTTTATTTGTATTATTTTGCATGGCGGGGGAAAGCTACCCCTAGGAAACTTGCGACCACCAATTCCCAAGGATTCCTCTCCTTATACCTTCCTTACAGATGAAGAAACAAAGGCTCAATGAAGTTACATTGCCCAGAATTACAAAGATAATGTCAGAAAAGGAATTTAAACACAGATCTTCTTGATGGGTACTCTACTACAGCACACTGCCAATATATGCAAAGCACTTTCTACTCATGAGGCAAGGATCATTAATACCCCCAATTTATAGATCAGGAAACTAAGGTCCAGGAGACAGGATATGAACCCAGGTCTTTTGACACAAAATTCATTATTTTTTCTTCTACACATACTACCCTGCTTCCCTCAAAAGTCCAGTGACATGCTTACATAGATGAGTAGTATCACTTCCTTTGAACCGAACTAACCCAAATTTAGATCCAAAAAAGGATACATATGAATGTTTTACATAATCATACATGTATAATCCATATATGACTGCTTATTACCTCAGGGAGGAGGAAGGAGAGGGAGGGACAAAAATCAGAACCCAAAACTATAAATAAAAATATTTATTACTTAAAAAAAAAGATACATATGAACATGTTTTACAGTGACACCAAGGAATATTTTATTGGAAATTGTAACTGTATTTGACATCAACCTGTTACCAAAATATTCCTAATCCCCCAGTATGAATCCATAAATTTATCTAATTCCTTAAACTTTTAGCGATTAGATTTTTTAAAATGCTTCTCTTTATTTGTTCCAAAACTCCCTCCAAACTTGAAGAAGTATTTGCTTAGGTCTCATATTCTGGGATTTGTTGAAATGTTTGCATTCATTCTACTCAAAACACTTATGAATGTAAACAGCTCAGCCAGACCCAACTTTTATCATTCTAAGAGGGAAGTCAATCTTCTTTTTAGTTATGTATGGCCTCAAAAGAAACACTTTGGAAGTCAATGCTATCACATACCCTGGAACTGGCTTTGAATATTTCTTGTTAATTTTTTTTCTCCAGTACTGTTTATTTTTTTTTTATTATTGTAGTATAAGACACAGGATATCAGCAAAGTTCTCTCAAAATTTTTTAGGTTAAAATTAGCCATGACATTTGAACCTTGCACTGTTTGGGTATTTAGTCCCCACACAACATCTCAGCAGCACCTGTCAACTCAACTCTCAAGCAGTAACCACTACCACATCCCTGACAAGCAAGCCACACAACAGACTGTCAGGATAGGCAAAAGAGGATAAAAGATAGGGAGAGAAGTAGTAGGTCAAGTGCATCAACAAGTTTGGATTATCTCCCTAAGCTCAAACAGCCTCTTCTTCTGGGATACTAAATCAGTACTTAGAAGCAATGAGCAGAGGAAGAAAAGAGCATGAGCTTTCAAATCCCATTCCTTGGCTCAGAAACCTAAAGCTCGAAGTGACCTTGGGAGAGTTTCTAGGATATTCCTTCTAGTACTACCGAAGCTAGATTATCGCTGGCAGGTAAGATCTGCTTCTCCCTTAACCTCCTTTGGCCTCAGTTTCCTCGTATGTAAAACAGTGGTGTTGTTCTGTGAGCACAGGATCATAAATCTAGAGCTGGAAGGGACCTCAGAAGCCATCTAAGTCCAATATCCTCTTTTTACAGATGAGGAAACTGGGGGCCAGATAGGTGAAGGACGAAGCTAGCCCAAGGTCACACACAAGTGGTGTCAAGAGATGGGATTTGAACCCAGGTGTCCTCGCTACTATCTGAGCCAGTGCCCTTTTCTGATCGTACCTCTCCGCCTCTCCTCCACTCCCTTCCACTTCTAAAGCTATGAACTGTGGCTAAGTGCTTTCCCAACCTCTTATCACCCACCAGGGAGACTTGAATGCACTTTGTCTTACTTTGTTCTCACGGGGCTTTGGAGAGAATTGGCTCAGCACCCCCTCTACGGAAAAGGGGGCCCGAAGACCGCTGAAATCTCGGGGAAGGAGACGGGACGGGGATGGGGGGAATGCCTGTACTGAGATCAGGGGCCACCAAGAAAAAATGGATAGGAGGGAAGAAAAGGAGGAGGTGGAGGAAAGGACGGGGGGGAGCCAAGACCACCAGCTTAGGCCCCGAGGCTTCCCACCCATATCC
This sequence comes from Dromiciops gliroides, assembly GCF_019393635.1. Lineage (NCBI taxonomy): Eukaryota > Metazoa > Chordata > Mammalia > Microbiotheria > Microbiotheriidae > Dromiciops > Dromiciops gliroides. Next base: position 195,943,908 of record NC_057864.1, read on the forward strand.
CTCGGCCAGGTCCGTGCGCACCAACCGTCAGGCGCTGCCCGCCTCCTCCCTTTCCTACCTGTACTCAAAGTTAAAGAAGGACAGGTGCTGCTGCCGCTATCGCTACGACCTTGTCCCGGTGACCTTTCCTGAGGTCTCGTCCACCACCGCAGGAACTGCCGCTCCCTCCTTCCCCGAAGCCCCTCGAAGAGGTAGTGCACGGAGGAAGGGCCCGCCGCTCCGTCACTGCCGGCCGGCCGGGTCTTACTCACACGCACGCACGCACCCACCTCGGCGCTCTCCTTTTACGCACGCTGCGTAACTGTGCGCCTGCGCGCACAAAGCGTGAGGCTGTGGGGTTACGGCCCTCGCCCCGGGCTCCGGGAGGGAGGGGCGAAGGTTAAAAATGTTCTTCCCTCGCTCTCCCTTAAGACTTGTAAAGTGTAGCGGCACCGACTTCATACCTAATGGGACCACGTGGCTGTGCGCAAGCGCGAGAAGTCAGGGAATGGGACATTCGGCCATGTACTTATGTATTAAGATGGGCTAGAAGTTTTCTTTTTATCGACGGGACTAGTAGGAACTTCGTCTTGTCTCCCGACCCGGATCTACCTGCTTGCCCTTTTAGGGCTTATACGGAAATTCCTTTATCGAGACTGGCCCTCACTCCTCCTAGACCCTCATTCTCCTCCCCCACGTTCGCAGACGGGTAATATAGTGGCCAGAGATACATTCAAACAGCTCCAGTCCCCAGCAGGGCAACGAGCAGCGAAGTGGAAGGTCGAGAGAGCACAACTTCTTCATCTTTTCTTCTCTCCTTCCTCGTAGAGAAAGCGGGACTTCAGGCTCCGCCCCTCTCCCAGCGTCCCCTTCACTGCGCATGTCACATTACGTACTGTCCTCCCCTCCCCCTCCCAGCAACCGGCTAAGCGGCTGCGGTGACTGAGGCGGTGCCTGTGATTGAAGGCGGAGAACGACGAGAACCCACCAGGACGGGGAAACGGAGACCGAGCGCACGTAATCCGGAGCAGCGGGACTCGTCTGTGGCATCGGCGGCTCGGTAGGCTTCTTCGGGCTGGATGAACGGGGGAGGGTTGGGGTGCTGGGCCGGCAGCTCCTAGGGTACCAGGAGATCGCCGTGTGGCCTACTGTGGGCCCGGGACCTCGGCCTCCCTTAACAAAGAGTTGGGCCAAGCCTTCTCGACTGAGGCGGAGGCTGAGAGAACCCCGAAGGCCCCGTTGGCGGGGCGGCCCGAGGGAGCGGGCCGAGCCCGGGAGTCGGGGGGAGGGGGCGGTCCAAGCTAGGGTCCCGCCCCTGGCGCTCTCCCCGCGATCGCGGCTTCTGCGCCGTCCCGGTCGGCGGCTCTTGGGAGGTAGGACAACCCTGTTTAATCGAACCGCGGCGCAGGGAAGGGGAGAGGGGTGGGCTTGATATCTGCTGGAGGGCGGCGGGGACTCGCCTGTGTTGGCAGCCACCCGGCCCTGCGGGGTGTGGGGAAGCTGCTGGCCCCCGAGCCTCCCGTGAGAGATCGAGGTTTGATGGAGCCTGGACACTTTTCGATACCACTGTGGCGTTCGTGACGGTGAATATTTATTTTCAGCCCCATTAAAAAAACAACAACATAAAAATTCCTTCTGAGATGTAACACCACTCGATTTTATTCAGATGGGAGAGAGGATTGATGACCAGTAATTTATAGGAAAATTACGTTATAATACTGGTGTAGAAAGACGAATATAATATCACCATTTGATCCCGCGTGTATATAGATCGTGGGAGGAGTAAACCTCTTTGTAACTTGATTTTATTGCGTATGGAATTCATTCGTTCGTGGGGACAGCTTTTTCTTGTTTACATCAGAGGTGTCACACACACACTTGGTCCAAACCAGATTAAATGTAATTGAGAAATATTTACCGAAATAAATAAAAATACAATAAAACATACTCTGTTAATTTGTGATTTTCTAAGTTAAATAAACGACCTGCAGGGAGCCTTATGTACATATTATTGACTCCCATTTCTATTTCAGTTTTGATACTAATGGAGAGGAAAAAGGAATATGTTTGTACTAAAAACAATGTATAGTATTGAGGTTCCTGTTCACTTGTCATCTAGGTGGTGCAGTGGTTAGAGTGCTGGACCTGGAAACGGTTAGACCTAACTTCAGATTTGTCCTCAAACATCATCTATTTGCTGTGTGACTCTGGGCAAGTTACTCAACTTCTGTCTGCCCCACTTTCTTCATCTATCCAGTATCTACCTCTCAGTGTTATTGTGAGGATAAAATTGAGAGTATCTGTAAAGTGCCTTGAAACCATAATGCACTATGTAAACGCTAGCTGTTATTTTTTTGTAGAAATGTGATTTGATTTCAGAGGAATTCCTTTGCTAAGAACTGAAGAAAGTAAATTCAGTGCAAGATGTTTATAATGACATTTATTACATTAGGTGATATAGTTATAAAAAGAACTTAGCAAGTAAAGTAGGGGCTGCTAGATGGCACAGTGGATAGAGCACTGGCCCTAGAGTCAAGAGTACCTGAGTTCAAATCCGGCCTCAGACACTTGACACTTACTGTGTGACTCTGGGTAAGTCACTTAACCCCCATTGCCCGGCAAACAAAACAAAACAAACAAAAATTTACATAAACACACAGGTTGATTCACCAAATATTTTTAAATGCTTGCTGTGTACAAAACACTGCAATCCTAAAGGAGGTACAAAGATAAATGAGAGGTTATCCCTATCCCAAAACAGTTTTCAGTCTATACTCTATTCCCCCCTATATCCCAACGCAAGCTTTTTAGCTTTGATTATTCTAATCTTCCCATTATTTACATTCACACACACCATGCCTAGTTTTGCCTTCCCTCCTTTGATTTTTATTATAACTTCCTGTGTATAGTCCACTCCCTTCCATACTTTCATCCATTCTGACTTTTAGAGCCATTAAACTAATAATTTATTTGGAGTTTTACCATCCAATTAAACAGTTGATTTCTAATTGTTCCCTTGTTTTTCTTGCTTTGTCCTCTAATTGTTTCATATGCTTTAGTCTCTACAACTAAGCTCTTTTAGGACAGAACTGTGGTTTATCTTTGTCTTCCACAGAACCAGGCACAAAGAAGAGGATATTTGTTGCCTGAAAGGTAGTGTGCTCAAACCCAAACTAGCCTGCTCTTTAGCAGGGGAATGTAACACTCAGAGTCTTGTTTATACTTGTTTAAGTCAGTGCTAATTTTTTTAAAAAGATACATTCTTCTTTCATTCAAGTCATCAAATTTTTACAAATGTGTTCAAATTACACTCACAGTATTAAAACAGACTCATGATGTACCCCTAGACACAAGACATATTTTTTCTTGTGCTAACAATACCTTTCCATGATGAAAGTGTAAACAGAATCTTGATTATGAATTTCTGATTATTCTTTGTGGTAGGTAGGTATATTTTGGTGGTGTAGGAAGCCATTTGAGTTCCATGCTCATAATGAAGCTAAGGTGTCATTTTTACTTCTCTTCTCTCATCTGTCTGGGAAAGCTTTCAGGAGGAGGAAGTAAGATTTCTAGATCTATTTGATGTAAGATAACCAGCTAGGTAAGGAGAATGTTCCTGGCATTTGTTACAACCTTAGAGGTGGGACAGTATAAGAGAAGGTTTACCAGAAGAAAGGAACTTTGAACAATTCTATAAATAGTGGAAAGTTTTGAATATCCATGACAGCTGCCCTATAGCCTTTCTTCCATTTGTTTTTCCCTCATCAGCCAACCACTGTGATTAGCGAAGGCAAATTAATTTTAATGTTAGCCTAAACAAAACATTCTTTTTTTTCCTTTTTAAAATTTTATTTTAATAATAAACATTTTTATTTAAAGTTTTGAGTTCCAAGTTCTATCCCTCCTTTCCTCCCTCCCTGAGGCAGTAAGCAATCAGATATAGGTTATGCATGTGCAGTTATGTTATTAGGTTATACACGTGCAGTTATCATATTAATCATTTTGTGTAAGAAAACTTGAATAAAAGAAAAAATGAAAATAAGAAGGTAAATATGTTTTTTATTATTAATTTTTTTAAAGTGAGGCAATTGGGGTTAAGTGACTTGCCCAGGGTCACACAGCTAGTAAGTGGTAAGTGTCTGAGGCCAGATTTGAACCCAAGTACTCCTGACTCCAGGGCTGGTGCTCCATCCACTGCGCCATCTAGCTGCCCCTAAATATGGTTTTTAAGCCAAAAACTTTTCAGAGGTGGCAATTATTTTTAGATTATCCATTTTTATTATCTGTACCAAATATATCTCTGTTAGCCTGAATGGCTCAAAATACAAAAAGATAGATAAATATATCCTGATAGTAGAGACAAGCAGGACAGCTTTGAAAGTTACTTATTGGGGGGAGCTAGGTGGCACAGTAGATGAAGCACCAGCCCTAGATTCAGGAGGACCTGAGTTCAAATCCTGCCTCAAAACACTTGACACTTACTAGCTGTGTGACCCTGGGCTAGTTACTTAACCCTCATCGCCCCACCAAAAAAGGGGGCAGCTAGGTAGCGCAGTGGATAAAGCACCAATCCTGGATTCAGGAGGACCTGAGTTCAAATCTGGCCTCAGACACTTGACACTTACTAGCTGTGTGACCCTGGCCAAGTCACTTAACCCCCATTGCCCTGTTTAAAAAAAAAGAAAGTTACCTATTGAATTTATTTTTTACACACATACACAAAACAGCAGTCTATATGTAACAGATTCACAGCTTCATGTACAGTTCTCATTTTCTATTCTAGGTATATGGAAATTTTATTTAGTGTTCTTTAATTCAGAATAAAAGCATTTTAAAACATAGTGGGGCGGGAAAGCTAGGTGGCACAATGGATAGAGCACCAGCCCTGGAGTCAGGAGTACCTGAGTTCAAATCTGGCCTCAGACACTTAACACTTACTAGCTGTGTGACCCTGGGCAAGTCACTTAACCTCAATTGCCTTACTTTAAAAACAAAACAAAACCATAGTGGGGGAAGTAGTAATATAAGGGAAAAAGGATTATTGGTATATTTGAATTACACTTAATTTTATTCAGACAAGCTTCAAATAAATTTTTTTTTTCCGGGTTTTTGTGTGTTTTGGTTTTGCAGGGCTATGAGGGTTAAGTGACTTGCCCAGGGTCATACAGCTAGTGTCAAGTGTCTGAGGATTTGAACTCGGGTCCTCCTGAGGCCCCTCCAGGGCCAGTGCTCCATCTACTGCGCCACCTAGCTGCCCTCTTCAAATAAATTTTAATGCGATTTTGAAGAATAGTATGTAGGTGATCTATGAGTGTGATGATGATCTTTCGGTCTGGAAGCAGAAAATGAATAAGCAGAGTAATGATTTGATTAACCTGTCAGTGGCAGGCAAGGAAATATTAGCTGGTGAATGCTATTAAATAAACAAGTTTTGTGAAGGTCTTATTAGCTTTAAACTACTTTTTGTCTTTAGCTTTTTTGGAAGGGGGATGGGGTAAAGGAGATTCTCCTTTTGCAGATTAAGGAAGCATAAAGCAGCAGTTACTTGTTCAGTATACATTGACAACCAATGTAAGAATTAACTTTGAAAACTAAAAGACTATTCTAAACTGCTGTTCTATTTAGTTCTCTGTCCAACCCACTCATAATTTGCTACTGATATTGTCTAGAAATTTCAAAATGAACCCAAAACAAATGTATAAGTACTGCCTCTTTTCTGCACTGGTCTGTAATTCAACAATCATGTATTAAGTGCTTACTGTATACTAGGGACTATGCTAAATGCTGGTGATACAAGCAAAAAACTGGCTGTCCTTACCCCCTGGGAGGTTTACAGTCTCCTGACTGCCATCTCTTGACTTTTGGAAGTCTTTTCCTAGCTTTGTCACAACTAACTACTATGAATGACCTTGGAGCCATTCACTTTGGGTCTCAATTTTCTTATCTGTAATAGGAAGGGTTTGGAGGAGAAGGTTTTAAAAGCCCTCTCCAGCTCCAAAATTCTGTAATTCTGAGTAGGTTTCATCTAAGTTCCTGTTTTTGGGTTGTGATTGATTGCAAAAGTTTCTGAGAGTATTTTAAAGCAAACAAATCTTGGTGATCAAGCTGGGTAAATACTCTGATTTGGTAAGAACAAAACAAGAACAAGGTATGGCTTTTTGGTGCTGCTGGTGAACTAGCTCCTCAGGCAAATTCTATCACTTCTTTTTTTGTTGCTTTCTTATCAGGAAGGTAGTCAATAAATGTTTTATGTGCATATCTAAAAGTACATTTAGGATCAATCATGGGAGGTGTACTTGGGGAACTAAGTTTTTACATCTTCAAAAATGTGATAGACATAAATAGGAAGTAGGGGTGGGACTTTGAGGTGAATTTTAGGCAGAAAGAATGGGATTGGTAACAATATTAATGTGTTCCTTTTAGTCTAGTACTTTGAGGAACCTATAGGATGTTTTTGCTCTCTAATTTGGAGGTGAGCAACTCACCATTTTAGCTTCCATTGGTGAGAGTGGTTACAATTGATAGAAGGGAGGGTAGAGATGTTTTAATGATTAGTATTTTGGATTCTGAGTAAATTGGACCCTAGCTGAGAGATTAACAGGCGATTGGGGGGTAGCATTGGTAAATTAAAGCAGACCCTATTGATGAAACTTACAGACCAGTTAATAGTCAGTTTTTTATATGTACTTGACTAAGATAAATACTGTTTCAGTATTTCAAATCTATGATTTTGTTATTAGTACTCAGTTCATTGACAGATGGCAGCCTCTATAACTTATTTATGATAAAATGATAATAGCTAACATAGTGATTTAAGGTATGCAAAGCCCTTTACAAATAGGATCTTAAGGAAACTGCTGTTATTATTCCCATTTTGCAGATAAGGAAATTGAGGAAGACTAATTAACTTTTCCAATGTGTCTAATTTTCATACAGCTAGTAGATATCTTAGTCTAGATTTGAACACAGGCATAACTGACTCCAGGTTCAGTGCTTTTTCCACTGGGCCACCTACCTGGTTTTGGGTAATTGTTACTGATTGATGAACCCTGACAATGGGCTTCCTCTAGTCCTTTTTATCTAAGTAGAATCTGCAAGAACTTGTGTTTGCATGATTTGGATAAAAATCTTCTTCATCCTTTAAGGGTCCAGCTCAACTGCTGGACCTTTTGTTTATATTTCTCTTATGGTATTTAACATAAACCTGGCTTACACTTATTTTCATACTCCTACCCTGCTAGAATGTAAAAACCTTGAGAGATAGGCTTTTTCATAACTCTGTATTCTAAAGTAGAACATGCAAAAAACTATCCATTAGAGTACTGAAAATAAATGTTAGAACTTCTATTTATGTTCTTTATCAAAAAGAAAAAGAAACTAAGCCTTGCCCATTTAATAATATATGTATTGTCACTGGTGCCTTCTCAGTCCCTGTGTCAGTCACATCATGATAATACATGAGGTTTACTGAGGGAAGAGTGGGAGTTCAAAAAGGAAGAGGTTGAGAATGGTAACCTCTCTCATTCCTTCACTCTCAAAATACTGCACATTGTCACAAAATATTGCAGGTTATGTGTGCCCAGTGAAAATGAGGGCAGATTTTTATCAAATTTAGCTAGCATCATAGGTATAAAGCTGGAAAAGACCTTTAAGAAGGTCATCTAATCCAACTCCACTGGATAAGATGACAATGCAACAAGTTATATTCAAGAAATGACCACTGGAAAAAAAGATTAAAATTAATTAGAGACTAAACTAATCCTAAAGGGCTGATGAGTCGGAGTTGGAGATGCCCATCAATTCAGGAATGGCTGAGCAAGTTGGTAGTATATGATTGTGATAGAAGATGTGATGTACTGTAAGAAATGATGAAAGGGTTGGTTTTAGAAAAACCTGTAAAGACCTGTATGAACCGATGCAAAGTGAAGTGAGCAGAACCAGGAGAATAATGTGCAACAGCAGTGTTGTAAAAATAATTAACTTTAGGGGCAGCTAGGTGGCACAGTGGATCAAGGACCAGCCCTGGATTAAGGAGGAGCTGAGTTCAAATTCAGCCTCAGACACTTGACATGTACCAGCTGTGTGACCCTGGGCAAGTCACTTAACCTCAATTGCCTCAAACCGCCCCCTCCCCCCAAAATAATTAACTTTGAAAGACTTAGTAACTATGATCAACAGGATGACCCAATACAATTCCTTTTTCTTTTCTTTTCTTTTTTTTTTTTAGTGAGGCAATTGGGGTTAAGTGACTTGCCCAGGGTCACACAGCTACTTAAGTGTTAAGGTGTCTGAGGCTGGATTTGAACTCAGGTACTCCTGACTCTAGGGCCGGTGCTCTATCTACTGCGCCATCTAGCTGCCCGACCCAATACAATTCCAACATACTTAGGGTGAAACATGCTATCTACCTCCAGATAGAGAAATGATGAACTGAAAGTGGAGATTGAAGCATATTTTTTTCTTGTCCGTTTTTTTTTTTTTTTTTTTGGGTGGGAGAGAAGGGGATATTTGTTTTGCGTGACCATGCATATGTATCTACATATATACATTTTTATATACACATACATATTGGCTTATGTTTTGTTTTTCTTGCCTTCTCATAGGTGTGGAAGAGGTAATATGGAGGGACAGAATTTGGAACTGGAAAAAAAAAGAATTAAAAAAAATCTTTGTGCTTAAATTTTTTTTTTCATTAAAGATAATGACATTGAGACAGCATACTAAATTTTGAGATATACAACCAAAGTAGTCTGTAGGAGGAAATTTATCTCTCAAAACACTTTAATCAATAAAAGAAACAACTAATGAATGGGTCATGCAACTGCAAAAAAACCTACAAAACCAACACATTCTAAAAACCTCAACTAAGTAACTAAATAGAAATCTTGAAAGTGAAAGAGATTTAAAAAATTGAAACTAAACAAACCATTGAATTAATAATAAAAATATGAACGATTAAAAAACAATAAAATAGATCATTAGCTAATTTAACTGAAAAGGAAGAGTAAAACCAAAATACCCAGATTAAGAGGACAAAAAGTGAATTTATATAACCCAATCTCTGGGTGAAAAAATTGGACACAACGTATATGAACTTCCGAGGAGGGGACGGGGAATTCAGGGTTAGATGGATGAATAAGCCGATTTTTGTTTATAAAGTAATTTTTTAAATTAACATTTTTATTTAAAGCTTTGCGTTTTGAATTCTATCCTTCCGTACTCTCCCTGAGGTAGTAACAATCAGATATAGGTTATACATGGATGATTATGTAAAACATTTCCATATTTGTCTTTTTGTATAAGAAGACTTGAATTTAAAAAATGAAAGAAAATTATAAACAGCATGCTTCAGTCTGTGTTCAGTCAATATCAGTTCTTTCTCTAGAGGTGAATAGTGTGCTTCATCAATAATTCTTTGGGGATTGTTATGGATCATTGTTTTGCTGAGAATAACTAAATCATTCATAGTTCTTCATCAAACAATATTGTTGTTAATGTGTACAGCCGTCTCCTGGTTCTGTTTATTTCACATACATCAGTTTATTTAAGCCTTTCCAGGTTTTTCTGAAATCATCCTACTTGTCATTTCTTATAGCACAATAATATTCCATCACCATCATATACCACAGCTTGTTCAGCCATTCCTTGAATGATAGGTAACCCTTTGATTTCCAATTCTTAGCCACCACAAAAAGAGCTGCTATAAATATTTTTGTACAAATAGGTACTTTTCTCTTTTTTCCCTTTTTCTTTTTGATGTCTTTGGGATATAAACCTAGCAGTGGTATTGCTGGATTAAACGGTATGCACAGTTTTATTGTCCTCCAGTGGATCAGTTCACAACTCCACCAACAATATATTAGTGTCTGTTTTCTCACATCTCCTCCAGTGTCTTCCTTTTTTGTCGTATTAGCCGCTCTTAAGTGTTTTCATTTGCATTTGCAGTTTTAATGTGCATTTCTCTGATCAATAGTTATTTAGAGCATTTTTTTTCACGACTATAGATAGCTTTGATTTCTTTGTCTGAAAACTTCATATCCTTTGACCATTTCTCAATTGGGGAATGTATTTTTATAAATTTGACTCAGTTCTCTATATATTTGAGAAATGAGGCCTTTGAGATACTTGTTACAAAAATTCTTTCCCAGTTTTCTGTGACAAGCTAATTTTATTAAAAAAAAAAAAAGGTCGAAGAACAATTCTAACATCACACAAACTGAAGAAAAATAGCAAAAGAAGGGGTCCTTCCAAATTCCTTCTATGATGCAAATATTGTCTTGATAACCTTTAAACAAGGGAGCTTAAAACAGATAAAAGAAACTTATAGACCATTATGTTTAATAATATCGATGTACAATTTAAAAATAAAATTTAGCAAAGAAGTTACAGCAACACATCACAAAGATTATATATACACTATGACCAAGTTGGATTTAGACTTAATTTTTATACCATAATATACCATATTAATAGCAAGACAACAAATGTCATGTGAATGTAAATGTAAATGCAGAAAAGGCTTTTGATATAATACAGCACCCCATTTCTGTTAAGAAAGCATGAAAATTGGGACAGCTAGATGACACAGTGGATAGAGCACCCACTCTAGAGTCAGGAGGACCCTCAAAAAGTGACCGTAGATAGTTACCAGCTGTATGATTCTGGGCACCCCCTCTCCCCCCAAAAAAAGAATATGAAAATTTTTTTAGAAAATATGGAAATAAATGTCTTTTTAAAAATATAAATAGCATCTATCTAAAACCAAGATATGGTACTGTATGTAATTGACAATCAAGTAGTGGCCTTTCTGATATTTGGATAAAGCCAGAATGTCCACTGTCACCTCTACTACTTAGTAGTGCTTAAAACTGTTAGCAATAAGACAAGAAAAAGAAATTGAGGGAGATAGGCAAAGGAAAAGAAGAAACAATTACTGCTTTTTTGCAGATGATAGAATGGTTTCCTTAGACAATCCATAATCTAAGAGTTAACTAAAAATTATTTCAAACAATAACTAGCAAAGTTGCAGGGCATAAAACAGATGCACCAAATCATTATTGTTTCCCTTTTACCAACAAAATCCAATAGGAAGAGATAGCAAAATTCTGTTTAAAATTAAATACATAGGGCGGCTAGGTGGCGCAGTGAATAAAGCGCTGGTCCTGGATTCTGGAGGACCTGAGTTCAAATTCGGCCTCAGACACTTGACACTTACTAGCTGTGTGACTCTGGGCAAGTCACAACCCTCATTGCCCTGCAAAAATTAAAAAAAAAATTAAATTAAATACATAGTATATGAAATAATTGGGAGCCTGCCTAACACAACAGACATACATAGGGACTATATGAATATAACCTCAGAACACTTCGCTTCTGTTAGGTTTCAAAGCATATGTTAAAAATGAAACACTTTTATTGGTTTGCAGTAATAATTAATTAGTGATTTAATATAGTGATTTAAGGTTTACATATATCTCATTTTATCCTCACAGCCCTAAGAGGTAGGTGTTATTATTATCTCCATTTCACAGGTAAAGAAACACAAACATATAGAAGTTAAGTAGCTACTAAGTGCCTGAAGATAAATTTGAATTTAGGTCTTCCTAACTTCAGGTCCAGCATTCTATCTACCCTGCTACCTACTTGAAAGAACAATTGATTGATATCAGAGAATATGGGAACTTAGTATCAAAATTTCAACAAAAATCTTTGCATAATTGATAGATGGGGTTGAAAAAAATGAGTATCAAGTTATAAACTTCTATTTCAATCTATGTATCTTTTTTTGTTTTGTTTTGTTTTGGTTTTTTTGTGGGGCAATGGGGGTTAAGTGACTTGCCCAGGGTCACACAGCTAGTAAGTGTCAAGTGTCTGAGGCAGAATTTGAACTCAGGTACTCCTGAATCTAGAGCCAGTGCTCTATCCACTGCGCCACCTAGCTGCCCCTTCACTTGAATTCTAAGTGGACCCTGTTATAGTTTTGACCAACTTCAAAGAACTATTTCGTATAAGTATTCTACAGCTTTTGTGGGGTGCAAATATGTATGTAAATAGCTAAATTATGTATAATATTGTAAAGGAGGAGAGGTTAGGAAGAATGGATAACATTTCCTTAAGAAGTTATGTAGAGGGGCAGCTAGGTGACGCAGTGGATAAAGCACCGGCCCTGGATTCAGGAGTTCCTGAGTTCAAATCTGGCCTTGGACACTTGACACTTACTAGCTGTGTGACCCTGGGCAAGTCACTTAACCTCATTGCCCCGTTTTAAAAAAAAAATTAATTTAAGAAGTTATGTAGAGTGCAGCTAGGTGGCGCAGTGGATAGAGCACTGGCCCTAGATTCAGGAGGACGTCAGTTCAAATCCGGCTTCAGATATTTTACACACTTACTAGCTGTGTGACCCTGGGCAAATCACTTAACCCCAATTGCCTCACCAAAAAAAAAAAAAAAAGAAGTTACGTAGAGGGGCAGCTAGGTGGCTCAGTGGATAGAGCACTGGCCCTGCAGGAGGACCTGAGTTCAAATTCGGCCCCAGACACTTGACACTTATTAGCTGTGTGACCCTGAGCAAGTCACTTAACCCCATTGTCTCACCAAAAAAAAAAAGAAGAAGAAATTATGTAGATGTTGTGATGGCTAAGAATTGGAAATAAAAGGAATGCCTATCAGTTGGGGAAGGGCTAAACAAGCTGTGGTATATGATGGTGATGGAATATTATTGTGCTATAAGGAATGAGAAGTAGGATGACTTCAGAAAGGCCTGGAAAGACATGTATGAACCGATGTATAGTGAAGTGAGCAGAGCCAAGAGAACCTTGTGCACAGAGACAGCAATATTGTTTCATGAAGAATTGTAAATGACTTAACTATTTTCAACAATACAGTGATCCAAGACAATCCCAAAGGACTATTGATGAAACATACTAACTATCTTCAAAGAAAGAACTGATATCGATGGAACATAGACTGGAACATGTTATTTTTCACTTTAATTTTTTTCTTTTATTCAAGTTTTCTTGTACAGAATGACTAGTATACTAATGTTTTACTTAGTTGTATGTGTATAAGTCATATCTGATTGCTTACCAACTCAGGGAGCAGAAAAGGGAGGGAGAGAAGGAGGGATAAAAATTGGAACTCAAAAGTATAAATAAAAATGTTTGTTACTTAAAAAAAAAAGAAGAAGAAGATGGGGCAGCTAGGTGGCGCAGTGGATAGAGAACCAGCCCTGGATTCAGGAGGACTTGTTCAAATCCGACCTCAGACACATGACACTTACTAGCTGTGTGACCCTGGGCAAGTCACTTAACCCTCATTGCCCTGCCCCGCCCCTGCCCCCCCAAAAAGAAGAAGAAGATGAGTGATAGGAAATATTACAGTGGGACAGAGAGGCATTTGAATTGAAGGGGAAAGCCTTATAGCTTCTACTACTTGAACAAGCCACTTCCAGTTTCCTAGCTACAAAAAGAATTTGGAATTAGAGTTAATGTCCACAAAAGGAAGGAAACAAAAGAAACAGTTCACTTAAAACCCCAACAGAATAAGAACACTTAAACTGTAATTTGCTTTCATGTTAATAAATTTCATTTTTAAAAGTAGACTTTTCAGCCTCTCATAAGAGGAAAATGTTGAAGGATGCCTTTTAATTGAACAGAAAATTATAAACTATACACCCAAATTCCAAAGGAAAGGTCAACCAAAATACTTCTCTCATTTAAAGGTTGTATAGTAAACTATAGACAGCACTTTGTACCTTCTCACCCTTTTGGGGGATGATCTAACATGCCATGCAATTGCTCAGATTCAAATTCCATTTAAATATGTGTCATACTTTATTTTTAGGAAAATGGTATGATTGAGGCTGGCATAATATAAATCTGAAGAAGTCTGTAGTTTATTGAGACACATGTCACTTTCAAGAATTGAAAAGTGGGCATTGATTTCCTAAATAAAGGTAGGGAAGTTTATTGTGAATTTGTAAACCTCTCTAAGTAACTGAATGTTTCATGATCCTGACAGGTAAATCATCTGCACCATGAATTGGAACAAAGGTGGCCCTGGCACCAAGAGGGGATTTGGGTTTGGTGGATTTGCCATCGCTGCTGGAAAAAAGGAAGAACCGAAGCTCCCACAACAGTCCCACAGTGCCTTTGGGGCAACCAGCTCTTCAGCAGGGTTTGGAAAGTCAGCTCCACCACAGCTCCCTTCTTTCTATAAAATTGGATCTAAGCGAGCAAATTTTGATGAAGAAAACGCGTAAGTTTCTTGCTTTGTAGTAAGTCATCTTGCAGAAGTTGTATGTACTGCTGCATCTTTTTTTCTTAGCTTCAATAGTAGAAATAGAAGCAGAGAAACTTTTTGTTTACCAAAGGAAATTTTAGCCTTTTAAGTTGTGTTGCCTTGCTAAAAAAAGAAATTTTAGGCTTTTTGGTTTTGTCTTTCACAGGGTGTTATAGATTCTGAGAATATAAGATCTGATCATTTATTATTGTTTTCCATTCTTTACTAGGATGATATGTATTGATAGTGTATAAATTATATTACTCCCACAGACCAAAATAATATAATTTGCTTCTACACCTAACACAACTGTTTTTAGAAACCAGACTCATGATTTGAGAGGTGAAGAGAAAATTCTTGCCCATAATTGTCCAGCAGTGTGTATGACTAATTATTTTTGCCATGTCTAGAATTCTGTTTTCCATAGTTCATAACCCCTATTAATTTTATGCTAGAGAAATGAAGTATTCTCATGCAATAGTGATTCCCAATTTTGGTATTGTAATACTAATTGTCTTAAAAGGTATTGTTCTCAGAAAATTCTCTGTCAAAATACATTTTAATTCACTTCAATTTTTTTAAAAAGTGTACCTCATCATTATTAGAGAGGTGATATCTATTAGAAAATTAGCAACACTTAACACTTACTAGCTATGTGACCCTGGGCAAGTCACTTAACCCCAATTGCCTCACTGAAAAAAAAAAGAAAGAAAATTAGTGTTAGGTTGTGACTTCAAAAAGATTGGCAATGATTGTCCTTTACAATTGTTTTCTGTATTATGGTGTATTACATAGACAAGAAATAATGATTAGAAATATGTAGAAAAGTAAATTCTGTTGGCAAAATTAAGCCAAAAACATACAATAAAGTCACATGAATATTTATGTTACAGAATGCATAACAACTCTTATGGTTTTCTAAATTCTAATGAATATATTTAACATTAAATGTTTATTTGCTAATATTTTTTAAAGATATACGCTCTGAAACCAACTAAACTCAACTCTTAAATTCTAAAATAGTGTTGTTTGTATAAGGTTTATAGAAATCTTTTTGGGGTAGCATTTGTTGGGGAGAGAAGATATTCTTTGTATTTTATACTAAATGTGCATGTGTAGTGATGAATGATGATGGATTAGACTTTATGTTATTAGAGGTTTTTAGCAGATTCTCTCTAAGGATATTTATGGGGCTAAATCCCTTCTCATAAAAATACCCCCCTGAATTTGGTAATGTTTACTCCCAAAATTGACTGAGTTTTTAATGATTTACTCAAAAGTCCTATTTCTTGTACAGCTTGCTATTTGATTAATATATGCTATAATTTCTGTATAAGAATGGGCCATGTTCAAGATTGGTACTCATAGCTTCAGTAGTTCTGAGCATTAGTTTCGCAGTCTTTAGAAGAGTAACTTATTCCAAAGTGATTTGAAAATTGTAAAGCACTATATAAATATGAGAGATTTTTAATTAGAAAACACAGATTTGAGCAGGTAGGTCCAGATGTGAAGATCAGTCTGCTGTTCTCAAGTATACTTTTATAAATCAAATATGGTTGTAAGGAACTCAGAAGAGAATGACTAAGTACAGGAATTTTGCATTTTGAATATTGCTTGAAATATCTAGATCCTTAGATAGGCCTTGGAAATTCTAGTTATGGAACATTTCAATGAAAATTTCTAAATTATACATTTCTAAATCTAATGGGATGGAACATTTATTTTCAAAATTCAGTAAAACAAAATTCCACTGTAAGAGAATATATTGACAGTCCTTTGGAGTATGTGACTTTAGGTCGTTGGGGTGGGAAATAGGTAAAGAATTTTAAAAATTATTTATCTGCCTATTGTTATTTTACCAATTGCTTTTAATTTTAAGTTATTTTGAAGATGAGGAAGAAGACTCTAGCAATGTCGATTTGCCTTACATTCCTGCTGAAAATTCACCTACCCGCCAGCAATTCCATTCCAAGTCAGCAGACTCTGACAGTGATGATGATCCCCTGGAAGCATTCATGGCTGAAGTAGAGGCAAGGCTCTTTAAATATCTGTCATTAGAATATGCTGTTATTGGAAACAAAACAATAATTGTGTTTACTGGCCACTGAATAGGAGCATGTTGTTCTCAGACCTTATAGATTCTTGGGCATATTTTTTTAGGGCTGATGTATAACAAGGGAATTGGAACCCCTTCAATAAAGTAACTTGAATAGATAACTATAAAATAGAAATAAATTTCATCTCAACCAAGAAACTCTTAGGGAAAAATATACAAAATTTTGAAATTATTCTGTTTGGAAGATACTTGGAACTTCATTAATCTCTCTTGGGTTTTTGATGTCTTTGTCTTATAAGTTTATGGTTTGACTAGATGATTTCTAAGGTACTACCCCACATTTAAGAAGGTAATGTAAATATTCTTCTAGGCTTCTACTTTGTTCTTGCACTGCAAACAAAATTTCTAACTACCCGTTATATGTTCTCATTTGTTCTCAAATTGAGCATGTCTAAAACTAAACTTGTCATGTTGTCTCTTGCATCCTTCCTCTCAATACCAAACTAATTCTTTTTCATTTCCTCAGTTTTGGTTTTGGTATATTTTCCATGTCCCCTACATTTGGAGTCATGTTTGATTTTTTTTCCCCCTTTTTCTTTCCTTCCATCAGTCACTATTTCCTGTTAATTTTTCATCAATATCTTTCACGCCCATCTCTTTTTAAAAAAATTTTGTATTGCTACTTACGCAAGTTGAGACCCAGATTACTTCCTTTAAAAAATAATTTTAGTTTTTTGATACCTTTTACTTTCTATTTGACCTTCCTTGAATATCCTTCCTTTCTTGTACCCAGTGAGCCCAATCTTATAACACAGATATAAAAGGAAAGAAAAGCATTTCAGCAAAACCTATTGACCACATCTGAAAGTGAATGCAGTATTCCACACCTCTAATCTGCCTCCTTGTTAACTGTATCAGTTCATATAAATCTTCCTATATTTCTCTAAATTCTTCATATTCATTATTTCTTATGATAATAGATATTTAGCCATTCCCCCATGAATGGACAACCACTTTGTTTTCAGTTCTTTGCAACCATAAAAAAGGGCTGCTATGAATATTTTGGTTTGTATGGAGCCTTTCATTCTGGCTCTGACATACTTGGCTATATGCCAAGCAGTAAGCCAAAGATCACTGGTTTAAAGGATATGAACTTTTTGCATAATTCCAAAATGGCTAGACCAATTCCTAGTTAAACCAATAAAGCTCCTCTAACATTGACCATATATATCTTTTGTCATTTGTAACACATTTCTGAATATGAGAATTTCATTTTGCTTTACATTTCTTTTCACATTAGTGAGTTATAGCTTTATATGGAACATATTTATAGTTTTCAGTACTTGTGAGAATTGTGTATTCATATTCTTTGACCTCTTATTAAGGGATGGCTCTCAGCCATTTTTTTATGTGGTTTTCCAATAAAAGGATTTCAGAACCTTATTAGAGATATTAGATGTAAATATTTTCATTTTCCCAAGGGTGCTATTCCTTTTCCTAGCTGCATTAGTTTTTGTGTTATTATAATCAAAATTTGTCTATTTTATCCTTTTTTTTAAAGTGAGGCATTTGGGGTTAAGTGACTTGCCCAGGGTCACACAGCTAGTAAGTGTTAAGTGTCTAAGGTCAAATTTGAACTCAGGTCCTCCTGACTCCAGGGCCAGTGCTCTATCCACTGCGCCATCTAGCTGCCCCTATTTTATCTTTTGAAAAAGATATGGCGGGGGTATCTAGGTGGTGTTGTGGATAAATCACCGGTCTTGGATTCAGGAGGACCTGAGTTCAAATCTGGCTTCAGACACTTGACATTTACTAGCTGTGTGACACTGGACAAGTCACTTAACCCTCATTGCCCCCCCCCCCAAAAAAAACCCAAACAAAAGATATGCCTCTATACCTTTTTCTGTTTAAGAATTCTCTCACTAGGCATAGTTGTGAAAGATGCCTCCATCGATTTTCCTCCACTTTTTAAAATGGGTGGGACCTTTTATATTTAAATTGAAAATGTGTTTGGAACTAATTGTGGCTCATGGTCTAATATGCTATTTGAAACCTTTTTTGTTTATTTTGCCAAATATTTCCAATTTTTAAATAATTTCTTATTGCATATAGGGAGCTTTTTCCCAAGTATTTTATGTAACCAGGTTTATTGGATAGCCTTATTTCTTCCTATCTTTCCAGTCTTTTTGTACTTTATTCCTTTCCTTTACTTTATGGTCCAGCAACTGGCTTTCTCACATGATACTTTTACCTCCTGACTCCATGCCTTTTCTCCTCCTTTTTTTCTTTCTTTCTTTCTTTCTTTTTTTTTTTATGAGGCAGTGAGGATTAAATGACTTTCCCAGGGTCACACAGCTAGTAAGTGTCAAGTGTCTGAGGACAGATTTGAACTCAGGTCCTCCTGAATCCAGGGCTGGTGTTTTATCCACTCTGCCACCTAGCTGCCCCCACTCCATGCCTTTTCATTGGATAGCCCCCATACCTGGAATTCTCTCCCTTTCTACCTTAATTTACTAGTTTTCCTTTTTCTTCAAGACAAAGCTCAGATCTCACCTTTTGTAGGAGGTCTTTTTAGGTTTTTTCTTTTCTCCCACACTCAGCTGCTTGTACCTTTTCTCTGAGATTACCTTCCATCTACTCTGCATAGATCATGTTTTTATATGGTTGTTTGCATGTTGTTGTCTCCTCCATTAGAATGTGAGTTTCTTGAGATCAGACCAGGCTTTCTAAGTTTAGCTCTTAGCACCTGGTAAGTTCTATCTTGTTGATAAACTGTTTTAGTTCAGTTTTTAATTTTTTAATCTAATTTCTTCCATTTAACTGTTTTTCTATTTTTTAATCAGTAACAAATAGTTTTAGTGATTATTGCTTTGTGATATAATATGAGATCTAACTGTGCTATTACCTCATGCCTGTACCATTTATCCACTGAAATGCTAGACTAGTTTTCTTCCAAATGAACTTTGCCTGGCTCTATTAGTTAGTTTAGCACTAAATCAGAAACTGTCAACCTTTTTCATTATATTGGTGTGGTCCAATAATAAGCATTGACTATCTTTGCAGATACTTAAATCATTTCGTTAACGAGTATTGTGTAATTGTGTTCATGTAATGTTTGTTTTGTTAGATTGGTTCCTAGGTATTTTGTGCATTTTGTAGATTTTGAAAATTTTTATTGAAATATTTTGTTTTTATATTACCTCAGTTTCTCCTGTATTAACAAAAAAATATTTTTGAAGCTGGTTTTTTTTGGGGGGTGAGGCAGTTGGGGTTAAGTGACTTGCCCAGGGTCACACAGTTAGTAACTGTCAAGTGTCTAAGGCCGGATTTGAACTCAGGTCCTCCTGAATCCAGGTCCAGTGCTCTATCCACTGTGCCACTTAGCTAGCTGCCCCTGAAGCTATTTTTAATGATGGTTCCCTTTCTCTCATTTCCTTCTTTTGGGGGGGGGGCAGTGAGGGTTAAGTGACTTGCCCAAGGTCACACAGCTAGTAAGTGTCAAGTGTCTGAGGCTGGATTTGAACTCAGGTCCTCCTGAATCCAAGGCCAGTGCTTTATCCACTGTGCCACCTAGCTGCCCCTCTCATTTCCTTCTAAATTGTTTTAAATGTGAACAATTTTTGTGGATTTATTTTGTATCTGGCTACTTTTTTGAAGATAGTAATTATCTCAGTTTGTTGATCATCTGGGTTTTTTCTAAGTAAATCTTCGTGTTCAAATTGTGTACTCATTGCCAATATTTATGCCTTTAATATTTTTCTCTTGGCTTATTGCAATCACTAGTATTCCTAGAACTGTCAGATAATAGGAGAGAAGGGAGTATTCTTGCTTTACCCCTATATTTACTGGGAATTTACTAATACTATCTTAGGGGGATTTCAAGTTTAGTTTATGCCTGGAAGATTCCCATTTTTTCTGAGCTTTTTAGGTTAGAGAGACTTTTAGAAAATAGTTCCATCATCTTGCTGATGACATAATCATTCATGTTGCTTTCTTGGACTATTAAAGTAATCTCCTAATCAGATTTCCACTTCTATTTGCACTTTCATTCAAATTCAGATTCTTCATAACCTAGACTAGACTATTCTTCCTAAAGCAAAGTATTGATTGTTACTTCTCTCTTTAGGAGCAGTTAATTTACTACTACTACATAAAGTCCAGACTCCTTAGCCTGTCATTTAATGCCCTTATGATCTGACTCCAACCTACATTTCCAGCTTAGTCTCCCTATATTCTTTTATTATATCCCATCTTCCCAGTAAATTAGAACCTTTACTATTCCCTGAAAATACCTTTTGTTTTATGTCCTCTGTGATTTTTAGTTTTGTCTGCCTGTACTTCCCTCCCCATTTCTGCTTACCAGTCTTGTACTTTCTTCGAGGCCCAGTTCACATCACTGCCTATATAAAGCCGTCCTCAATCCCCAAGCCTTAAGGGATCTCCTCTTGCCATTTGTAGCACTTTGGCTTTCTTTTTGGCCTTTATTACATATTGCCTTTTATTAGTATATGCTTTTAGCTAACTTACTAAATAGTAAGGCCCTTGTGGGAAGGGACCATATTTTACTTATCCTTTTATGTAGCATATACCTAATATAGAATTTATGAATGAATCATCCTTTAGAAATAAAAGCGGTATTCTCAGTCTCCCTTCTACCCCCACCACTACTCCTCAGTCTGCTTTGATTGGGTATTAGAAATTTTCCAGCAAAACATGCTTTAATTCTAGCTAACCATCATGAAGATAGGTGATCATTTTTTTAAAGTGAGAAAGTTGCTATGTCAGCACAAACCTCCCATGCTCTTTTTCTAATATCCATTCATCATTAATAAGTTTGGTTCTGCTGCACTAAGATAGAGCAGGATGTGTGATTGAGCTTGTGATATTTCCTGCTCTACCATATCAATCTCCTACTTCATTCATTACGTTTGTCTCTGACAGTTGCTAAGCAGTGGAGAAGGGGAAGGTGAATCCATCAATAAATGTTTATTAATAAGCACCTGCTATAAGCCAGACACTGCCAAGTGCATAGTAAAGCTCATGTATTTTATTACCTTTCAGTTTGGATTGTTTCTTTTAGTAAACCTTTTATCACAGTCCTACCCTGTCCCCAAGAGAAAAAAAATGTGGTGGATATATCTGAACAGTTGCTATTGTGTATCCCTTAGGAAAAAGTACTAAACATAAATTATCTCCAACTGAAGCTATTTCTCTTTTCACCTTGAAGGCATTTGGTTTGTTTTGGTTTTGGTTTTGGTGAGGTAATTGGGGTTGTGACTTTCCCAGGGTCACACAGCTAGTAAGTGTCAAGTGCCTGAAGCTGGATTTGAATCCAGGGCCAGTGCTCTATCCACTGTACCACCTAGCTGCCCCTGGGATTTGGTTTGGGTTTTGGTGGACTTTGGGGAGCAGAACTGAAAAAGGCAATGTAAATATGAGAAAACTATCCTCACTTTACCCATTTTATAATTCATCTTTTATGTAACTTGAGATATCAGTGATTTAAAAACAAACATTCCCCATGACAATTTTTAAAAATTGATTATTAGACAAAAGGGGGGGAAGTAAATAGGTTAGTATAAATCTTGCAATATTATCACTACTCTCCATTGCTAAACAGGGTAAAAGACAGGATAGACTCTGGTGCAGAGATAGAGGATTGTCATTAGGGGTCCTACAGCAGTGGTGGGTGGGGTAATATTTTTCTTTTCCTTCCAGAAATTGGAAGTGATGGTAGAGAAAAAAGGCTAAAATAAGAGGGTATGTCTGTGAGGTGGGGAGGGGGGGGGTGTCAAAATATAGAAAACCAACTATAGGCCAAATTTTTCTCTCCTTTTACCAGCTTCACAGGCACCATCCTATACATCCACAGGGGAAAGGGAAGTACAATTGTTTTGTCAAAAATAAAAGGTAGTTTTGCACTCTTTGGGCTACTCTTTCTTGTATAAGAGGCGCGTATAAATTAGATGTGTATAAGTTGGGAATTATGTATTCTCAAAAACTTGTAGCTTTTTAATTCAGTAGCTTTTCAATTCAGTAGCTGATTTTTTTGGTTTCGCATTAAGAAAGTAGGCAGTTGGGGGCAGCTAGGTGGCTCAGTGGATAAAGCACCGGCCCTGGATTCAGGAGGACCTGAGTTCAAATCTTGCCTCAGACACTTGACACTTACTAGCTGTGTGACCCTGGACAAGTCACTTAACCCTCATTGTCCCGACTCCCCCCCCCCCCCCCCAAAAAAAAAAAGTAGGCAGTGAATCCTTATAGAATTTTGGGTCAGGAACATTAGTTAATCCCCTAAGAGAATTATTTTTCAAAATGCAGTGTCTTCTACACTGAAGCATTACTATTAATTAGCTTTTATAAGTAGTTAAACTGTATTGGGAAAATAACTGAGGTACTTGTTCTATGCCTGAGTTTCACAAAATCAAATCAACAACAACAAAAAAACCCTCTTATTTTCAAAAGTTAGATGGGTACAGTTTGTAACCAGTGCCGGGGCAATACTTCCAGTGCCAAGAGTCTCACTTTTTGGGGGAGGAAATTTTATATCTATTCTGGATCTGTTTCATACTTTTAATGATGAAATGATTGAATTAAATGGGCTTAACGCCCTTCCAACTCTTACATTCTCTGCTTATAAGGTCCCTTGTTGCTGTGTTTTATATGCTGTAGTCTTTGTTGTTGTTCTTCCAATAGGATCAAGCAGCTCGAGACATGAAGAGACTTGAAGAAAAGGACAAGGAAAGAAAAAATGTGAAGTAAGTTGCTTTCCTCATTTCACAAAAGGTACATGAAATAAATACTGCAATATTGCAAAGCTCTTTTCCAAGCTCATTAACTACAACATCAGCAAAAAGGTTCTGGCTTGGCTTTAGTATCCTAAAGAGTGTCTTTATGTAGTGGAGGAGAGGCATTATGGTATAATAGAAAGAACATGAGCTTTGAAGTTAGAAGACTGGGGTTCAAACCCTGCCTCTTTCACAATCTTACTTTCCTTATCTGTAAAATGAGAGGATTGAACTAACTAACCTTTAGCATCCTTTTCTGCTCTAAATCTGTGATCCTATATCCAGAGCTTGGGTATCTGCAGAGTTTTTCAATTTTTCAGGGGCTAAAAATATTCAGTGGCAAAATAAAATAAAAAACATCGGGTAAGAAACAGTGGTCTTTCCACAATTACATGCTAGGTGACACAGTTGATAGCTCACCAGCCCTCAAGTCAGGAGGACCTGAGTTCAAATCCGGTCTCAGATGCTTACTAGCTATATGACCCTGGGCAAGTCACTTAACCTTATTTCCCTCAGTTACTCATCTGTAAAATGAACTGAAGAAGGAAATGGCAAACCACTGCAGTATCTTTGCCAAGAAAACCCCAAATGGGGTCACAAATAGTTAGACACTACTGAAACAACAGCAAAATGCTAGAAAAGTGTCATGTCCCAGATTTGGACTCAGAGCTCTTTTGTTTTAGCCCAGAATCTTTTTAAAAAATCATTCTTGCACTTCAGTACCATGTCAGTAGTTTATTTGCAGAATAATTAATGAATGATTATATTCACAAAATGCTGTATATTCTTCAGAACAAATGGCAGTTTTATTTTGACAGTGATATGTCTTAGCAGTCTTAGAACTTTAAATGCTTTCTTTTCTGGGAATTCTTACCATGTTTCATTCTGTACTTACACCTCCAAAAAGAGAGGGGAGTGGAGGGAAAGCCCCACATATATAGTCTTGCAAAGATTTTGGCCAGCAGGCATAACTGATACCCACCTGTAGTATTTCCTATCTTTTTGCCTAGTTTAGTTCTCAGTGCATCGGACCTTCATCAAAGCCATATGGAGATTTAGCCTTCTCTTGGCTGCTCTATGCTATTTGGTGTTGCTCCTTGTTAATATAGGAATTTGCCGATGATAAAGACAGGCAGGAAGAATGCCTAGAGAGGAAGGTGAGGAGCTGAGTAGTCATACTGTTTGTAGCTCCTGAGTGTTGGACTGAGATCATTAATACTTACCACCAAAGTGGAATGCTCCTTAGCATAATATGAATTGCTTCTTAGTGGTATCAAGCACTGAAATAATAAGGGAACTAAGAGAGTTTTAAACTTCTCTGTTCCCCATATTGACTAGTTTTGGCTGAAGACCTTTACTCAGCTTGACTTTAGTGGCTATTTAGCTTTACCAGGTTCTTTTCGTTTTACGAGCCAGAAATCTGGTGTATTAAGAAAGTTGTATTGTCATCAGAATATGCAAGGAAGTGTAAAAGCTTGATACCCTTGGAATTTACTAATGTCAGTAGGCTTTTATTTACATAAATTCTAGTTATATCTGCATGGGAAATCCTGATGACATTGCTGGGATGTGTTGCATGGGGCTGATAAAGCTAGATGCTTCCTCATGTTTCTCCAGAAAGTTTCGACTCTCCTTAAAACCTTGTCAGTAATATATGTTTCCAGGAATTCCAAGCCATCCTGTTAGAAAGAAGCGCATACTTTCTCAGTGAATATGCACGTAATAGTTTACAGTATTTTAATTGTTGCTTGTTACTGTTAGTGTCGAGTCTTCCAATACTGAATGGAACTCAACACTAAATCTGCTATAAGTTTGGAGCTGGGTATGTGGAACATTTGCAGGGAAGTTTGTTTCTCCGCTTGTTTTTCCAGGGGTATTCGAGATGACATTGAAGAGGAAGATGACCAAGTGAGTTCCTATGCAGTATTTTTATCTTTTATTTTTACCCCCCCAAAAGTCTAGACTAGGGATAAACCAGAGCTTAACTTCATTGAAATAAAGACTCAGCCATTCCTG
Organism: Dromiciops gliroides; assembly: GCF_019393635.1. Classification (NCBI taxonomy): domain Eukaryota; kingdom Metazoa; phylum Chordata; class Mammalia; order Microbiotheria; family Microbiotheriidae; genus Dromiciops; species Dromiciops gliroides. The sequence goes on from NC_057864.1 coordinate 195,969,027, forward strand.
ACAGCAGAAAATAGTTTCACCTAACTTGCTACATTTCCTAATGTATAGCAAAGGAGTAATATAAAAATGTACATGACTTTCCACCATGTTGAATATGGAAACTGATGTAACATTTTTAAAGAAATAGTTTTTATGGTTTGAATATTTAAATCCAAAATTAGTCTCCATTTTGGTAAATCAAGATGTTAGATTTAACAGTGTAGTGTGGAATATATGTATGCTGCTACCAGTTTCTCACTAATGCCTTTTCTAGAGGGTCTGTTGTTTTCTTGTCTATCAAAATGGGTTGCTAACTATACATTGACTGTGCAGTGCTAGTTTTTCACTCCTCAGTTTTGGGATGGTGTGGAGGGAAGAGAAATGAGCAGTAACCTTTCCAGGTTTGTAGCATTTTTATTTTGGGACGGCTTCCAAACTTGGTATTGGTGGGATGGCAAAGCGTGTTTTACAACCTCAAGGACAATAGGTGTAGAACACATCTTAGGAAGCCATTTCTGAGTCATTATCTTCTTTCAGAAACCATGTTATTTTGTGGTACTAACTGAACATCATAGCTATTTTGCTCATTTCCCTTGATTGTCCTTCCTTTGGACTTTCAGACTATTGATATTAGAAGAATCATCACTAGTGAACATCTTGTCCTACATGATAAGTGTGTAAAGTGAGCGTCCATCTGATATACTTACTGTGTGCACAAATTACTGGAGCAAGAAAGTTTTCTTGTTCTCTCCTGTATTGGGGTGTGATTTTACTTTTGTGTTTTCCTGCAGGAAGCTTATTTTCGATACATGGCAGAAAACCCTACTGCTGGTATGGTTCAGGAAGAGGAAGAAGATAACCTGGAGTATGACAGTGATGGAAATCCCATTGCACCCTCCAAAAAAGTCATTGATCCCCTTCCTCCCATTGATCATTCAGAGGTATGACAGTGTTGCTTTTGAAGGTTTACTTTTCTTTAGGTAGATGCCTGGGCTTTTCTTATAATGGTGGCAGATCTGGGTCTCTCTCTATGTAGTCTGATAGCTGCAAAATTCCAGCGAGTATTTTTATTACACTTTCTCCATTAAGTTGCTGGGTCAGAAATTCCAGACTCTAGAATTTGTATTAATTAAGGTATTTGCTATTGATGATTTTTAGAGCAAATCTTTGTAAGCAAATTGTACTTGTCTGACAGAGTTAACAGTCGCTCTCAACTGAATAGGTGAAATATTGGTTCTCATATTGCTCCAGGTCCCTATATTAGTATTTCATAAAAGAGCTGGGGAAATAAGAAAATGTGCATTCACATCCACTTTGTAACTGTGAGCAAGTCATTTACCTTGGAGCTTAAGCATCTTCAGCTGTAAAATCTGGATCCTATACGAATGCCTTCTGCTAATGCTTCATTGTGACATGGGTGTGAACCCAGAGTTCTCAGAATCACATAATATACAATCTGGAAGCGATCTCGAGACCATCTAGTCCAGTGTGTACTTGATCAGTGACCCACCTTTAGGAGATCCTTACTAATTCTATCCTGGGGGTAGCTAGGTAGCGCAGTGGATAGAGCGCTGGCCCTGGAGTCAGGAGGACCTGAGTTCAAATCCGGCCTCAGACACTTAACACTTACTAGCTGTGTGACCCTAGGCAAGTCACTTAATCCCAATTGCCTCACACAAAAAAAAGAAAAAAGAAAAAAAAGAAAACAAACAAACAAAACTAATTCTATCCTGCTTGAAGATGTCTGATGAGGGGGAAATCCATTACTTCCCAAAGCAGCCCATTCCATTCTGGGATAGTTCTAATTGTTAAGAATATTTGCTTTATATTAAGCCTCAATCTGCTTCTTTTTGCTTCTACCAGTTGCCAAGTGGAACAACTTATGTACATGGCTATCATTCATCTGTTTAAGTCTATTCTTAAGACTAAACATTGCTTAGTTCCTTCACGTTTTATAGCATGTTCTCCATTCATTCCTCTTGCCTTTCTGGTTGCTTCCTTTGAGTTTAGCAGTGTATTTTGTTAAAAATATGGTATTCAAAATTGAACATAATATAATATTATTCTAAATGTGTCCTGTCAGGCAGAGTATATCAGAACCATTACCTCTCCCAAACTGGACATTTCTTCTTCTTCTTCTTCTTCTTCTCCTTCTCCTTCTCCTTCTCCTTCCTTCTCTTTCCTTCTTCTTCTTTCTTCTTCTTCCTTTCTTTTTTTTTTGACATATCTTTTAAAACTTTTTCTTAATTAAATTTTTTTCCCTCTCTTCTTCCATTGGAAAATAAAGAAAGACAAAAAATCATTGTAACAATATACAGTCAAAGGGGGTAGCTAGGTTGGTGCAGTGGATAGAGTACCAGCCCTGGAGTCAGGAATACCTGACTTCAGATCTGGCCTCAGACACTTAACACTTACTAGCTGTGTGACCCTGGGCAAGTCACTTAACCCCAATTGCCTCACTTTAAAAAAACAAAACAAAACAAAAAAACAATATACATGGGGGCAGCTAGGTGACGCAGTGGATAAAGCACCAGCCCTGGATTCAGGAGTTCCTGAGTTCAAATCCGGCCTCAGACACTTGACACTTACTGGCTGTGTGACCCTGGGCAAGTCACTTAACCCCCATTGCCCCGCAAAACAAAAAACAAAAAACAAAAAAACAATATACAGTCAAGTAAAACAAATTCCCACATTATCCCTGTCTAAAAATGTCTTGGGTTAGGAGGCAGTGAATTTTTAGCTACCAAAAGTCATGTAACCCAAGGGAAATAATATACTATCTGGAAGGTCTCACTAAACTGGAAAGGATTCAGATACAGGCTCAATAGGATGGTTCATTTTAGTAATAATTTTTTTGAGAAGACCATATCAGCTTATGAATATAAACTGGTCTCCTGAGATATATAGTTCTCTTAAGGTAAATGGCTTGCAGTTTATCGAAGAGATCCCCTACACTGATACAATCATAGATATGTTGAAGTAGCAAAGCATCAAGATTCTATTGTGACTTTTTCAGAAACCACACAGCTTTGTGTTGAAAATGTATTAAAAATTGCAAGATTATCTTGATTCTTGGATTCTAAGCTAACTTTGATAATTGGACCTGCAGATTGACTATCCACCATTTGAGAAAAATTTCTACAATGAGCATGAAGAGATAACCAGCCTCACTCCACAGCAGGTGATAGATCTCCGACATAAGCTCAATCTTCGGGTAAGAGAACCATTAAGTCTGCTGCTTGTGAATTGATGCTAATTAGGCAAAAATTTGACTAACCAAACAGAAAATAGTTGGAAATGAATTTTCTTATGCTTGCTCTTCTCATTTAGAATACTAATTTAATTCCTGAGGTGTCATGCATCTTGGTTTTACCGTCCATGAACATTAGTGCATAAGTAACTGAGTGAGAATGAACAAATTATTCAGCTTGTCTCCCTTATCCTATTTGACCAAACAAAGCACTGGCAATTTGAATCGGTCAAGTATAGAATTGCTTATTTCTGTACTGTGTGGTTTAGAAGCTATAATAGAAAAATAAGATGGGATCAATATTCTTGAAGAGTTTGCGCTCCATTTGGGGGGAATAAGCTTAATATTAGGATGACAGGTGTGTTAATTGATGCAAAAAAAAATTATGATTTTACTATAATTTCTTCTGTCTGCAAATGTACTGTTAATAATTATAAGCAGATATTACAATTTTACTTTAAAATAATTTTTAAAAAACCCAACAATTTTCATTCTACTTTTTTTTTCCTTATGGATTAAACAAATGTATACAGTGTATTAATTAGTGCAACTTAGTCCTTCAAGGTATTTTAGAATTAAGTTATATCATCACAGTGATAGTTTTTTAAAAGATGGGGAGAAAGGGGCTTAAAACCTTTGCAAAAATAATATATTGAATTATAAATGTGCATATATATATGATGTAACAATTTGAATAAATTTAAATTTTTCAGTTTTTCATACAAATAGAACAGATTTGGCTATGATTGAGACTGCATGATAACTACCGATGAAAGTCTATTGAATTGTAAATTAGTTGTCTTTAAGGTGTCAGTAAACTTGTCATTCTAATTTCTAGGTCTCTGGTGCTGCTCCACCCAGACCAGGAAGTAGTTTTGCTCACTTTGGATTTGATGAGCAACTTATGCATCAGATTCGGAAATCTGAGTACACACAGCCTACTCCCATTCAGTGTCAGGTGAGTAGTTAAAACATGAAAGAAAAGTAGATTGAGTGGAATGTCCATCTTAAAGCAAATATAAGCAATAAATAATGCTGTTTAGATCAGTTCAGAACAGTATAGTCCAGAATAGAAACTATATTAGCATGTCTTCGATGAGGTTCTATAGCTTTACCAACATAGAAACTAAAGCCAAAGAGTTGAGCCGTAATACCTTATATCTAGTGAACAACTTAGACAAAACTCCTACTAGTATAAAGGAAGCAGCATGGAGCGTACATACTATGTGGAATTTTTGGGAGATTGCTTAGATAATGCCACAGGTGCTGGATTTCACCATCTGTTTTACTTCATCACTGAAAAACAATTTCTTTTTCTCAGAGCTTTTTATATGTGAATCAGATAGTATTATCTATTAAAATTAAAAAGTTTCTCTATGACTTTATTTTCTGGTTATGGCAAGAAGAGAGATATGCTGGGAATAACCAGAGAGTTAATGAATCCTTATGACAAAGAATAAAAAAGGAGGCAGCTATGTGGCGCAGTGGATTCAGGAGTACCTGCGTTTAAATCCGGCCTCAGACACTTGACACTTGCTAGCTGTGTGACCCTGAGCAAGTCACTTAACCCTCATTTCCCCACCAAAAAAAAAAAAGAATAAAAAAGAAAGCTGGGGGGAAAGCAGTTAAGCAAGACTAACCAACATTCAGATCCATCAGTGTGTGTAAAGAAGGGAAGGAGGTGCACCCTTATGTCTCTTCTTTGGGGTCAAGCTTCAGCTTTACTAATACACAGTTTAGTTCCTATTTTTTGTTCTTTCCATTTAAATTCTTGTCATGATATACACTTTTTTCCTGGTTCTCTTTAGTTCACTTTTTTGTTTGTTTGTTTGTTTGTTTTTGCGGGGCAGTGGGGGTTAAGTGACTTGCCCAGGGTCACATAGCTAGTAAGTATCAAGTGTCTGAGGTCGGATTTGAACTCAGGTATACTCCTGAATCCAGGGCCGGTGCTTTATCTACTGCGCCACCTAGCTGCCCCTTTAGTTCATTTTAAATCAACTTGTTTAAAACTGCTTATGCTTCCTGTATTCCTCATAGTTACTGTTTCTTAAGGCAAAATATTATTCCATTCCATTGATTTACCATTATCTGTTCATCCATTTCTCCATCATTAGGCATCTACCATGTTGACAGGTTTTTGCCACTAGAAAAAGCGCCATTCTAAATGTGTCTTTTGGACTGTTGTCTTTGACCCTGGGGTAAATGTTGTCATTGGTATTTGTAGATTAAAGGGTTTGGATATTTCGGTCACTTGGGAGTCACATTAAGTATTTTTTTCATTCCTGCAAAATGAATCTGTTTATATTCTGGTAAGTATCTTAGTGACAAATAGGCATAAAGAAAATCTTCCTCTTTATTAATCTAAGGAGGAGGAGGATAAAGGAATTTTAGCCTATAGTTTGTCCCAGACTGTTCTCTTTTGATTCATCATGGAGGTATGACAACTGATCCATTACTAGGTCTCCTTAAACAGAGCTATGGAATTGATGTGTCTTTTCAGGGTGTTCCAGTGGCGCTCAGTGGGAGAGACATGATTGGCATTGCCAAAACAGGCAGTGGTAAAACTGCAGCCTTTATCTGGCCCATGCTGATTCACATCATGGATCAGAAGGAATTGGATCCAGGGGATGGGCCCATCGCAGTGATTGTGTGCCCTACCAGGGAGCTGTGTCAGCAGGTAAGGAAGGTGCATTGTAGAAGACTAGCCTCTGATATAGAGGGGCCTGAAAGATTTAGAAGAGTTAATTTCCACCGATGGCCTAAGATTATCGTCCGTTTTCGTTTTAATTTTATCAGACTCTTCCTAAGAAACATCATTGTGAGAATTGGTTGCAATTTTTTTCTTTCATTCATTTCTTCAAAATCAAATTTTATAATCAATAAAAATTTAGTGTCATGGTCAAGATAAATGAGAAAGCTTCACTTGTGTGTGTGTGTGTGCTGCACGCGCGTGCGTGCGAAAGCTTCACTTTTTTTTTTAAGGGAGGAAATTGGGGTTAAGTGACTTGCCCAGGGTCACACAGCTAGTAATTGCCAAGTGTTTGAGGCTGGATTTGAACTCAGGTCCTCCTGAATCCAAGGCCAGTGCTTTATCTACTGTGCCACCTAGCTGCCCCGAAAGCTTCACTTGTAACATGAAATTTTAGATAACCTGTCAAGTAATGTGCTTTTTTTTTTTTTAAGTGAGGCAATTGAGGTTAAGTGACTTGCCCAGGGTCACACAGCTAGTAAGTGTTACGTGTCTGAAGCCGGATTTGAACTCAGGTACTCCTGACTCTAGGGCTGGTGCTCTATCCACTGTACCACCTAGCTGCCCCAAGTAATATGCTTTTTTTTTTTTTTTTTTTGGGCGGGGCAATGGGGGTTAAGTGACTTGCCCAGGGTCACACAGCTAGTAAGTGTCAAGTGTCCGAGGCTGGATTTGAACTCAGGTACTCCTGAATCCAGGGCTGGTGCTTTATCCACTGTGCTATCTAGCCGCCCCCCAAGTAATATGCTTTTAATCCAAGGCTGGTTGTCAGTTTACATTTCAGGTAAATTCACATTAAGTTGCAAATTTTAAATAAATGCCATCACAAGTGGCAAGGAAAGAGTACTGAACTTGGAGTCAGTAGAGACCTGAGTTTCTGACAGTTGCTAATTATGTGACCACAGGCACATCTTTATCTTCCTGAGCTTCAGTCTCCTCATTTGTACAATGAGGATGATACGTGTTGTGCTACCTGATGAAGTTGTGTATCAAACAAGGAAATGTATATAAACTTTAAAATGCTGTGTAATTGTCAGCTCTTATTTTCACACTAAAAATTTATTTTAAAATACTTTTTTGTATTTTTCTGACTTTCTGAATAAGAGTTTTTTCTTTATGGTGAGAAGTACTAATTTCTGAGTTTTTACCAATATGTCATTAACAGATCCATGCAGAATGCAAGCGGTTTGGGAAAGCGTACAACCTTCGATCTGTGGCCGTGTATGGAGGTGGTAGCATGTGGGAGCAGGCCAAAGCCCTTCAAGAAGGGGCTGAGATTGTTGTCTGTACCCCAGTGAGTATGGCTCAACTTCTTGGTTGTTAGACATTGTTCCATCTCAGTCAATGTGCCAGTGTACTAAGTGCTAGGAATATAAAGAAAGGCAAAAACAGAGCCCCCAGGAGTGTATTCTAATGTGGAAGTAAACATGTAAATACCTCGATACACACAAAATAGAGACAGAGTATGTAATGGTTATCTGAATGGAGAAAGCATCCGTAACGTGGAGGACACTTCAAGGAAGCCAGGGGATAAAGGTGAGGAGGAAGAACATTCCAGGCATGAGGGACAGCCAAAGGCACAGAGACCAGAGATGGAATGTCATATGTTTAGGTAAAAGTAAGCTAGAATAACTGAATCCTAGAGTTGGTAAAGGAGAGGAAGGTGTAAGAAGGTAGGAAAGGGCTAGGTTTTGTAAGACTTTAAATCAAGACAGGAATTTGTATTTGGTCCTGGGGGTAATAGGGAGCTACTAGAGTTCCTTGAACAGGAGGGTGACATGATCAGATCTAAGCTTTAGAAAAAAAAAATAACCTTATTAGCTGATGGTTGGAATGGTGAGAGACCTAATGTGGGACAATCAGTTAGAAAGCTTTTGCAGTTATCCAGACATGAGATGATGAAGTTCTGTACCAGGAGTGGTGTGTGCCAGATGTGTCATGAGGATAAATGGTGAGTGAAAGTGAGGAAGCAGAGGACAGCACCAGGGTTTGTGAGTCTGGGTGACTTGGGGGGGGTGAGAATCAGAGCCACCACCCTGAGGAAAAAGCGTGTGATTAGCATCTGAACAGTTACATCTCTTCTTGGAAACACCCATAAGTCATGTCAATCACTGTTACCAGCCAGTTAGCTTGGAGCTGTGTATGAGAACAGCCCTATTTCCCATTTCACAGGGGGCTTCTGGGAGAAGCCGCTGAGGATCTTCCTTTTGGTTCGGGAACTAACTGGCTGGTGGTGGCAGACACTCTCTTAGATAGCTAGGTGAAGGTGGCTTTTCCTCTCTCTCTCTTTGCTAACCCCTAATATTCTTTAATAAATACTTAATGCCCAAAGACTGGTTGGTGCTAAAGCTTCTAATTTAAGGTAACCACACCTTAGATTTTAAGCTTGGGAAGGAACTGAGAGGTGGAGTGAGTGGAAGTCATGATGAAGACAGAACAAGCTGAGAGGTGGTAAGGCAGAAGGAGAGATGGAATTCATGAACGTGGAAGTGAGAATGATGGCAAGGTTAAGGATTTGACTATCTGTGAAACTTGAGGTGGAGTAGATTGTGAAGCTGGAATATTGGAGTGAACATAAGTGCACATCAAAGTCCCCTTAATATGAGAGCAGTAGAAGGGAAGGAGAAACTATAAACTGGGCCTGAACTCATTTAAGAAGGAAGGAAGGAATAAGAATGTCCTAGAGTTAAGATATATGATGACCACCAGCATATAGATTTGGTGGTAAATTGGATTAGTAAACTCAGAGGAAGGACAGGTTGTTTAGTTAAGGTGCTCACGGGTAGGTGTGGATTTGGAAATGTAAAGAATTAATTGTTATTTGAGGTTTTTATGCCTTGGGTGTGCACTGGCCTGGGGCTCAGCAAACCGCACCCACTGGTTGTAGCCATTGCCATGCTGCTGGCACCTCATATCATCACCACTCCCTACATGGGCCTGGCAAAATTATGATTGGAAGCCTGGTGAGGGCAGTCATGTGACTGTCAGAGTGGCCATCCAATTGGCTGGGAGCTGTGGGGTTTCTGGGATTGGGGGAGGAGATTTAGCCATTCTAGCTGGAAGCTGGAAGGCGACAGGAGCTCTGCTGTGTATTCTCAGCTAATTCCTGGGCAGTGGTATTTCTTCAGGTTGTATAATTTCCCTTTCCCCATTTTATTTTCTTTCCCTTGATCCTACTGATCCTGTGTGTGTGTGTGTATGTGTGTTTTAAGTTCTTTCTTGTTAAAATAAATCCTATTCTGCTTTGAGGGAGGCTGCCGGTCACCTTCCTTGCCCCAATATTGTGGCAAGCCGCTTAGCTAACACTCCTCAATTAAAAATTGGTCCCCACAGAAATGGGGAGCAAAGAGTATTCCAGTCTCTTCTCAGTGAGTTGTGGGGGTGGGATATGAGAGAAAAGTGTAGCCAGTCTTGGAAAGGATGGCAAAGAAATTGGTATTGTCGGGAAGATGAAAGGAGTGAGAGAGAGAGAGAGAAGGCTTCTTAGAGCATAGTCTGTTGCAAAATCAGGGTTGGAAATCTCTAAAATAAACTCTGCATTAAATAAAGCTATAGCAGAAGTCACTGTTCTTTCTAGCTATTTCCAGGAGGCTTTCCTTTGCTGTGTTAGGAAATTGGGCATTGGTAACTGAAAGAGTCATGACCTGAAAGATGAATCAGAACTGGCTGGGAGAATGGTCTCTAAAATTTGGAACCCCTAAAAAAAGGGGGGGGCCTTTGAATTGCAGCATTTCACACCTTTTGGTGAAAATAGGTTTGGTTATCTTTGCAGAGAAATTAAAGTTAATGGAAGGAAATGACCTAACTGAGTCTCCACAAGTTTTTAAATTGTTCTTTGTCTGGAACAAGAGTCATTGTTATGATTTGAGCATCATTGCCTTGGAACTATACTTTGTGAATGTTGATGCTATCACATTGCTAATTAGATAACATCCTAAAGCAGATCTTTGTAAGTCCACAACCTTTCTGTGTGTCTCAAAGGGTCGGCTAATTGATCACGTGAAGAAGAAAGCTACAAATCTCCAAAGAGTCTCTTACCTTGTGTTTGATGAAGCTGATCGAATGTTCGACATGGGTTTTGGTATGTGTTGAACACTAGTTCTTCCTCTCTCTACCCTTAAGAGATTCACCTTTTTCTGTCTCACCAGTGTTTCTTAATAAGTCTACTTGAAAATGGACAAATCCTTTGTTTGTGTGTGTGTGGGGGGGGGGGGGGTGTCTGTGCCTGTGTGTCATGCTCACTTGCTTTTTACATGAGCATGCACTGCATACATGGAAAGTGGTAGTTGGTCTCTGCAGACTTGTGTATGGCATTAGCTATTTGCAGTAGTTTACTATCAAGAAACATTTTTTTGGAGGAGTATGCCTTGTTGAAGTCATGGGAGATTGAAAATAGCCTATCATATGTAGAAGATTATTCTCTTTTCTCCCATTGGGCTTTATTTATACTGGGACATCTTTTTGGACTGTGATCAGAACATTACTGTGCAATATTTCACTCCAGCCATTTCAAGTCCTTTCTTTTGCTGTTCTCCTTGACATAGCCACTTGGCTGGGGACCCTTGTAGCTGACTTAAGCTAAAGCTATGTCCTTTCTAACTAGGTAGAGGGAGATTGCTGAATTTGGCACCCCCCGCTAAGTAGTGAAGCTACAGGACTACAAAATGTAATCTTTGAGGGCAGAAAATTTCTCTTTTGTGACTTCCGTGTCTAGTATTTTGCTTGACATTTAGTGGATACTTAATAAATCCTTGTTAATTATCTTCCTTGATTCATTCTCCATGAGCGAAGCTTTTATTAGACTGACTGTTTTACTCTCCAGATGTTAAACTTTTGTATCAGATAAATGTTCTGACTTGTTTTTTTTTCTTCCAGAGTATCAGGTGCGATCCATAGCCAGTCATGTCCGTCCTGATAGACAGAGTATGTATAAAACTGTTTTAAGCAACTTGTTTAGATGCCATCTTAATGTCCTATGATGAAGGCACATTTTATTTTTTGACACAAAGCACCTACTGTCCATAAGCTACGGTATTTGAGGAAAATGCATTTGCGAGGTAATATGAAATCTCTAGGAAAAATATGAAGAATATACAAATGGAAGAAGCAATTACTTTCTTGAAGCTGTTTCTAAATTTTGATACCCATGCCATTTCTAGGTCAAGTTAAGTTGATTTGAATGAATGCCTAAGACATGTCGATTTTGATTGGCTTAATCAAATTATTGGAAAGATACTATATAAGGACAGCCTCAGTGCCTTCTGTAGAATTTTATGACAATGTAAAGACAGAAGAAACACATGAACATTTTTCTTAGGATGTGTGCTGATTTTATTTGTAATAGATTGAAACCAGGGTGAGAGGAGCAGAGAACTGTATTTGAGAGGAGTTAGAAGCAAGTCTTTCCTCTTAACTTTTAATAGGCACTTGGTTGTAAACAGAAGAGATGCTCTCTCCAGTCTAATAGAATCCACTTCTCTTTTAGCTCTTTTATTTAGTGCAACTTTCCGGAAAAAGATTGAAAAACTGGCCCGAGACATCCTGATTGACCCTATCCGAGTGGTGCAGGGCGACATTGGAGAGGTAATTTTGGAACAGGGCTGGAGAAAGCAGAAATGTATTTTTTTTCTGGAAGTGAAGTTTAAAATCTGGACTTGCTCTGTCTGACTGCCTGGGACTGAAACAATAATGAGCCGATACTTAGAGGAGGAACTTTACATTTCTTGCCTACAGTTGTGCCATGTATTGGGAATATAGAACCATTTAATCTAAAGAGATGGTGGATAAGCTTTTTGAGGTTCCTGGGAATACTTAACTGTTTGTATTATCCAGAAATGGTTGTGTCTGGTCAGCCCATGAAATCATATGTACCAATGTTAGAAGGTATGAAGAGGGGCAGCTAGGTGGCGCAGTGGATAAAGCACTGGCCCTGGATTCAGGAGGACCTGAGTTCAAAGCCGGCCTCAGACACTTGACACTTACTAGCTGTGTGATCCTGGGCAAGTCACTTAACCCCTCATTGCCCCACCAAGAAAAATAAATAAAACTAAAAAAAAAAAAAAAGAGGTGGAGATGTGGAGGGGAAAAATTCTGGGCATCAGGAACAGGGCAAAGGGAACTAACAGCATCATCTGTGAGAAACTCTGCATATGTCAGCATCACTGGATCACATTGTGTTTTGGGTTTGGGGGTGTGTAAGAAGACTTGGAGAGATCGGAAGGGGCCAAGTCCTGAGTTAATTAAAATGTCATTTATATTTGATTCTAGAGGTAATAGGCATTGAACTTTATTGAGCAGATGGTGTGACATAGTCAGACCTGCTGTTTAGGAAAATCATTTCAGCAGCTATGTAGAGGAAGGATTGGATGGACAGAGGCGAGGGGTGGGGGACAGGGAATCAGAGTCTAAGTGACTTGCCCATAGTCACACTAGTAAATATCAGAGGCCAAATGTGAACCACAGGCTTAGTTTTAGGTCTGGTACTCTAACCACTATGCCTTTCAGATTTTCATGTAATCTAATTAGGTTACCAAAAAGAAAGAAGATAATCGTCCAACAAGTTTTTAGAATCTAATAAGGGATACCCTACATACATGTATGAAAAATATGTTTGTGCAAATCAAGTACATGTAAATTAGTGTAGTGTAGTCCTGGCACAGGAACTCTGCAGGGACAAAGAACAAAACCTTTTCTCAGGGGAGAGAACTTCCTGGAAAGGGTGAATTCCTGGAAAGAGTGAAAGCACCTTAAAAATTTGGGAAAGGGAGGGACAGCTAGGTGGTGCAGTGGATAAAGCACCGGCCCTGGATTCATGAGGACCTGAGTTCAAATCAGCCTCAGACTCTTGACACTTGCTAGCTGTGTGACCCTGGGCAAGTCACTTAACCCTCATTGCCCCACCAAAAAAAAAAAACCAAAAACCAAAACAAAAATTTGGGAAAGGTACACAGTGGGGGGAAAGACAGTTGAGATTGTCTGTAGCTTTGCAATTAATGAGAATGTTGAAACTCCCAGGCTTCATTTTGAAAATGTAATATTCAATCTACTTTTAATCCATTTTGACTTCAGTGTTACAGCTTTTTCTGTTTTGTTCCTTTCCTTAGGCAAATGAAGATGTAACCCAGATTGTAGAAATTCTTCACTCTGGACCCAGTAAATGGAACTGGCTCACTCGGCGTCTGGTAGAATTCACTTCTTCAGGAAGTGTCCTCTTGTTTGTAACTAAGAAAGCCAATGCTGATGAACTAGCTAACAACCTCAGGCAGGAAGGACACAATCTGGGGCTGCTCCATGGGGATATGGATCAGAGTGAAAGGAACAAGGTCATTTCTGATTTTAAGAAAAAGGGCATTCCAGTTCTTGTGGCTACAGATGTTGCAGGTATGGTAAAGTAATGATTTCCCCCATAAATTTGGAAACTTAGATGCCGTAAGGAAATTCTGTCCTATTTAGCTAAAACTAACACTTGAGGAGCATGACAGATGGATTATGGGTTGAGCCCTGTTAGCCCTTGTCCCCTGGAGTCTTGAGCTCCACATTATAATGTACTGTTTGCTTCTGACTTCTAAAATAGAGGCCCTAATGGCTGGAAGGTACTTTGAGAAACACTTAGTGAAACGCTGTGTCTGTACAAAGTGCCCTTGTTGAGTCTCTAGTGATACTATTAGATAGGTTTTTATCTTTGCCTTTTGAAGCCTGAAAGTTTTTTTTAACACATTTACTTTAAAATAGATCTATAAAAAACCTCTTTAATCTTGTATTTTCTCTCTTGAGAGGAGAAGAGCTTCACAAACCTCTGCATTTATCTGCACATATTAAGTCTCTCTTGCATACGGTGGACATAAATGTTTAGTGCACTCTATCCATGTGGTCCAGGCATCCTTTGTCAAGATAAAAGTTGAGCAAGAGTCCTTGTATCACAGACATTGAGTGGGGGTAGTGAGGAGGTGGAACCCTATGTCTCCAAAATAAAAATGTCTATATTAGTATGCCTGTCTCCTCCAAATTATATAGAAGTTGGCAAGAGAGGGTTTTTGTGAAATGAAATCATTGTAGCCAAATTTCTGGTCTTTGACTCCAAATTAAAACTAGGAGACTTGGGGGTTTGTGTATTTCAGCCCGTGGTTTGGACATTCCTTCAATTAAGACTGTTATCAACTATGACGTGGCTCGAGACATCGACACCCATACACACAGAATAGGTCGGACCGGTCGAGCAGGCGAAAAGGGTGTGGCTTATACACTCTTGACTCCCAAGGACAGCAATTTTGCTGGTGACCTTGTCAGGAACATGGAAGGGGCCAATCAACACGTTACTAAGGAGCTTCTGGATCTAGCAATGCAGGTGAAGAACTACACCCACTTCAGAGCTCTTCTGCTTCACTGATATTAATCTTAATGGAGTTTAATAGAGCAAAGTTCAGTCATGGTCTGTCTCCATTTAACCTGATGCAAATGCATTAGTTGAGCAGAAAACCTAACGAGAAAGAAATTGACTCCTGAGGAAAATGCTTATGAAATTAGAATGTTTTACAGGTTATGGTGGACCTTGGCTATAATCTGATCCAGCTTCTCTTAATTTACTATAAGAAATCGCCCTTTTGTTCTGAAGGCAGGAATAAATTCTAATACTAGGCTTGCCTATACCATTTTTTTTTAATACATGGAGTTGTTGGAAGATGCTTCCTGTCTGGGGACTCTGTCTTTAAGGTCAACTCTTTCAAGCTGTCCCTAAGCAGCTTTTCTTCTTCTACTGTAGAACCGACAGGTTCTCTAAAAATTCCCAGATTTTTCCACTGTGGTTCCCAGGGGAGAGGTGGAAAGAGATGGTGGATAGAATGGGCACTTGCTTGAATTAATATTTTATTTAAAACAAAATATCGAATAAATCCACGCGCCCTGGGAAGGGTGTGGTAGCCAGGCAGGCCATGCCTAGGTGCCTGCAGGCCTTCCTTTTCTCGGCCTTTTTTTCCCTCTAAGGCAGAATGGAATGTAAGAACATCAAAGAAGGCTCTGTAGAGGGACCCTGGCCCATCAGACTCCATTGACCTTAGAATAGTTTGAGCTAAAACAGATTTTAGAATCAAGAGATAGAATCTTATCATAGCTGTCTTTGGCTGAAGTTAGGCAGAGCAAAAAGCTTTACTGTGATCATGCATCTTTCTTCTTTACCTTTTCCTGTGTCATACACAGAATAAGCTTCAGCTGCCTTCCAACCATAACTGTATGAGTTGTTGTGTTTCATGTAGAATGCCTGGTTTCGGAAATCTCGATTCAAAGGCGGGAAAGGAAAAAAGCTGAACATTGGTGGTGGAGGCCTCGGCTACAGGGAACGACCTGGTCTGGGCTCCGAGAACACAGTAAGTCATAAAGGCAAGAGGTTCTTGAACTGAGTCTGTTTTGGATGAGGTTAAAGATTATTTCTGGTTCATTAAGTGCCTACTTTTTGCAGAGCACTTCACTAGGAAGCTTGATTAAACATTTAGGTAAATCATACTCTGTCCTCATAAAGCTTTCAGTCTAGCAGGGGAAGAAAACTAAGCAAAATAAAGTGCCATATGATGTTCACATGGGGAAGATGCTATCAGTAAAGGGAGTCTTGGGGACTAGAGGAAGTAGTAGGTGTGTTGAAAAGAGTTGGACTTGAAATTGGGAAATTAGTCTTTAAAAGATGGTTAAAGAATCAGTAGAAAATGAAGGAGGGACATTCTGGCAGAGGAATAGTACGAGGGAGGGGCCTGTTCTGAATACAGAAAGGACAGTTTGGCTAGAACTTAAAAATTAGATTGGAAATAATAACATCTTAACATTTACATGGTACTTTTAAGATTTACAAGGTGTGCAGCAGCTAGTTGGCACAGTTGGTAGAGCACCGGCTCTGGAGTCAGGGGGACCTGGATTCAAATCCAGCCTCAGACACTTGACACTTAGTAGCTGTGTGACCCTGGGCAATTCACTCAACCCTCGTTGCCCTGCCAAAAAAAAAAATTTTACACGGTGCTTGATAGATATTACCTCATTTAATCCACACAACAATCGTTAGGTTGAGGTAGGTGCTATTATGTCAGTTTTACAGTCGAAGAAACTAAGTCTGAGAAAGGGATTGTGGGTTTAGCTTGTGGAGGGTCTTAAATGCTAGGAGTTTCAACTTTGCTCAAGAGGCAGTAGAGAGCCATTCATTGCTAAGCAGAGAGCAACATGATAAGATCTATGCATAAAGATTTTGAGTATGGAAGTAGTTTCAAGACTGTATTGTTGGGCCAGCTAGGTGACGCAGTGGATAGAGCACCGACCCTGGAGTCGGGAAGACCCAAATTCAAATCCTGCCTCAGACACTTAACACTTACTAGCTGTGTGACCCTAGGCAAAGTCACTTAACCCAAAGACTATTGTCAGGAAGACCAAAGTAAAAATATGAAGACCTATTCAAGTAGGTTCTTTTAAGAATCCTAGTGGGTGGTAATGAGAGCCTGGACTAGTATACTAAGGTGATGGCAATGGGGTTTGAGACAGGAGCTATATGTAAAAGCTGTTTCACCAGTGAATCAGCAGGCCTTGATAGCTGAGGGCAAAAGAGGGTCATTAGGGCTGTGGATCTGGAGCTTCCAACAAAGGTCAGATCTGGGAATACTTTAGGGAGTCTTCTATATAAAGGCAGATTAAGCTCTGAGGGTGAATAAGATCGCAAAACAGTATAAAGAAGAAAACCAAAGGCAAAACTCAGTGAAGTAGGAGAACTAGGTTATAGTGTCTCTGAACTGAAGGAAGAAACAAGTATCCAGTAGTCAGAAATATTTGATGCTAAAAAAAGTCAAGGATGATGACTTGTTGATCAGCAGTGAGGGCACAACTCAGGTTAAATACTATGAATTTTTAATGAGTAAAATCAACTCAGTTTAACACCACACATTTACTAAGCCTGGCTATACTAGCTTTGGGGACACAAAGAAAGAAATGCCACAGTCCCCCCCCCCCAACCTAAAAGTTCTAAGGGAATGGAAAGTTGAAGCAGGGGGCACCTAGGTGGCGCAGTGGATAAAGCACCGGCCCTGGATTCAGGAGGACCTGGGTTCAAATGCGGCTTCAGACACTTGACATTTACTAGCTGTGTGACTTTGGCCAAGTCACTTAACCCTCATTGCCCCGCAAAAAAAGAAAAAAAGAAAGTGAAGTAAAGAAACTCTAGGGTATAAACTATAGAAATATTAAAATAGTAACTGGTGTATAAAACAGGTTGTGGAAGCGTCTGAAACAGGAAAGCTATCCAGAGTTGGAAAGCTGGGTTAAGAGAAAGGGAATGAGTCAGAGGGGCAAGAGTCATGGTAAGAATGAGAGGCAGGTTGATTTAATGTGAATGGAAACTGTCTAAAGGTGATGATTAGAGAGGATAATTTCAAATTCTGAATCCGTTCCATGAGAGGTTGAAGAAATGTGACCATTTTGCTAGGTTTGTAAGCATAGATATCTCGGTCCTCAAAGATGAACCAAGCCCAAAAGTCATTGAGAAAGTTGTATACATCTATCTTGCTTCCTAGGGAGCTGGTTAGGTTTGGCTCAGGAACTTGTTTTGGAGCTTGTTATTAAAAACATGTCTAAGTGGCTCTGGCTTCTATTTTTTTCTTAAGGCATGGGGTATGGGGAACAGTCACTGCCAAGTTCCAGCCTTACCGTGTAACGGAACCTGTATTCTGCATTTTCTAGTACCTTGAGGTATCAGAGAATGAATGGAAACTGTTTTGTTACTTAGCTTGAAGCCTAGAGATTATTACCTCCTACTGACAGTTCTATTGCTTAATTGTCACTCCTGTACCTCAGGCAGCAGTAAATGCTGCGTATATGTATAGTCATCTCTCCCAGTTATAGCCTCTGAAAAATGGTTCCCCTTTTAGCCTTAGGAAAGAAAGATGCCTGTTGTTGGTTTGCTGCCTCTTTTCTCTAAAGGGAGAAGGAAACTTCCCCAAAGCATTGCTTAGCAATCCCAATACTGATTCCCCATTGGGATGAGGTCTAGGTTTTTCAGCAGTTCTTCCATCATCTTAGGTGTCTTTACTCCCTAGGACCGAGGAAACAACAGCAACGTGATGAGTAACTATGAAGCCTACAAGCCCTCCACAGGGGCCATGGGAGACCGCCTGACTGCAATGAAAGCAGCGTTCCAGGTCTGACATTCAGCTTTGGCACTCAGGGGAGACCTCCCTATTATATCAATAAAAAGAACAAAAGGCATGGGATGGTGGAAGGTGAGGTTGACCCTAACTGGGTAGACTTCATAGTCTGGATTTAATGATGGCACAAGTAAGGTCATAGATGCATGGGGCGGCAGTTTCTAGGAACAGGGTTTCAGGATTAAAACTAGAAAGTGATTTCCTGTGTGTCTCAGTTGAGATAACACAGCTAGTCTTTATGAACATTATCAAAATTGTACTCCCACTGCAGTCTTAACTCTTGATCTTAACAGCCCCATGAGCTATTTCCAAAGCAGCAACTATTGTGTTTCTTTAGTTGAGAGGCCAGTTTGCTACACTGATGTGGTTTTGAATCCATTTTTTCCTAAATTAATTGGGCACTTAGGTACCTGTGTCCAGGCTGGGGGTTCTTAACTTTTTGTGTCAGAACCCATTAGCAATCTTGGTGAAGCCTATGGATCGTTTCTCAGAAAATGTTTTTAAAACTTAAAACATATAGGATCACAAAGGAAATTGATTATATTAAAAGAAAGTTAAAGGGCACCCAGGTTAGGAGCCCTTGCTCCAGACTATTCTAGTTTATTTCTTGGTTTTGCTAAATCCCAAGTATATTGTATAAGAATAGAAATATACTTTGATATATAACAGATTTTGTTCTGAAGATAATACCTGTAAAGTGAATTTGCACACATTAAGAATGGTTTCCTCAGGGGCAGCTAGGTGGTGCAGTGGATAGAGCACCGGCCCTGGATTCAGGAGTACCTGAGTTCAAATCCAGCCTCAGACACTTAACACTTACTAGCTGTGTGACCCTGGGCAAGTCACTTAACCCCAATTGCCTCACTAAAAAATAATAATAATAATTTTTTTTTAAAAATGGTTTCCTCAGTGATTCCCATTTAAAATGGCAATGAGAAGGGGGCAGCTAGGTGGTGCAGTGGATAAAGCACCAGCCCTGGATTCAGGAGGACCTGAGTCCAAATCCGGCCTCAGACACTTGACACATACTAGCTGTGTGACCCTGGGTCACTCTTTGCCCTGAAAAAAAAAAAAAGGGAATGAGAAAATAGAGATGAATATTGGGCTTAATATCTTTTCCCATCACTCAAATAATGGGAAGAGCAGAATAGAATATTTTTATGGATGACAGCCCTAGGGCGCTGCACATGTAGAATTGTTATACGGTATCCCTTTACTTGTTTTCTTTGAATTTTGCCTCACTCATACAGGCACTCTTTCTCTCTCTTCTAGTCGCAGTACAAGAGCCATTTTGTTGCCGCCAGTTTAAGCAACCAGAAGGCTGGGAGCTCTGCTGCTGGGGCAAGTGGCTGGACCAGTGCAGGGAGCTTGAATTCCGTCCCGAGTAATTCAGCCCAACAGGGCCATGCCAATTCTGACAGCTCTATTGCCACAGCCGCCAAGAGCATCCCGGGCTTTGCCAGCGCTGGGAACCTTAGCAGTGTTCCAGGAGGGTACTCACCTACTGGAACCCAGGGTCTCAACAACACAGCCTCTGGGAGCAACAGCCGAGAAGGAATTGGTGGTGGTGGTGGTAATGGGAATAGAGAGCGCTACCCAGAGAACCGAGGTAGTAGTCGCCATAGCCACGGAGACAGTGGCAATCGCCACGGTGATGGTCCACGTCATGGAGATAGTCGTCATGGTGATGGATACCGCCATCCAGAAAGCAGTGGCCGGCATGGAGATGGTCACCGGCATGGAGAGAACAGACATGGGAGTGGTGGTCGACATGGGGAAAGCCGGGTTGGGAGTGATGGTCGGAATGGAGAGAGCAGGAAAGAGGCTTGTGGCCGTGAGAGCAAGACAGATGGCAGGACAGACAACAGGATGGACAGCAGGATGGACAACAGGATGGACAGCAAGACAGACTTGAAGACAGACAAGACAGCAGATGGCTTTGCTGTGCCTGAGCCACCCAAACGCAAGAAAAGCCGATGGGACAGTTAGAGGGTGTGTGCAAAAGCATGAAACGGAATGGGTGGAGTGTATTTTTTTTTTTTAAGGATTTCTTCATAAATGGCTGTGTCCTGGGGGATAAGTTCGGGCCCATAAATCTGAGCTGTAAAGATCCTCGGCTCCTAAAGGACATCAGTAGCCAAGGCCTAGAAATAAGACTCCTTCTTTAGAATCATTTTTCTTAAGCTTCCTTTGAAGCTGCTTTGGTCCTCATTGTGTGTTGAACCCTCATGTTTCAGCAGGGCTCTAGCAGCAGGGAGAGCTAGAGCTCTGGCTAGGTTGGAGCTTCTGGTATGTTCTGAGAGATTTAAGAGCGGTTAGGCAGCCATAAATCTGTTCCTGAAATCCTGTTTAGGTGTTGAGGGGCCAGTTCAGGTTGTCCTGAAAGCTAACTGTGGAGTACAGGTCAGTGCTCTGTAGTTTTTTTTTTTCCCCATCTCTTTTCTGGTGGCCAGGTAAGGGTTAAGTGTTGAGGTGGGCAGGCTCTCTGCACTCTGAGTTTTGGATTCCACAAATGGCACCAGGCAGGTACAACCTTGTTAAGTTTCTGCTGTGTGGTGCAGGTGCACCAGGTCATTTGAGAAAACTTTCAGATATATATGGGAGAGAGCAGGAAGCTGCCCCTGACAAGCTGTGCCCAGAGCTACTGTGATTAGGAAGCATTCTGGAAATTGTTCCCTAGGCCTAAGATGTTTCTTAATTAAAAATAAACCTCAACAATTTAAAAAATCCGATTTCATTGTATATTACCTTTTTTTTTTTTTACTTTTGCCACAATAAGTTTTTGCTCAAATGATTTGTTTTCACCTTGTTTATAAAAGTATCCAGAACTACCAGATTTTGTGACACTTGTGAAGGTTTCTTTCAGATGTGCATTCCTTTTTGCTTGCTCTAGTAAATGTTTTATTACTGAGAGTATGCCTGGTTTGTGTGTCATTATCTCAGATTCAGACTTACTATTAGTGGGTTCCCAGAGTCCCTGACTGTTATGACTTTATCATTAAGTCCCCTTGACAGATCAGAGATGCAGTTAGACTTCTGAATGTTTCCCTTTAATTTTTTGCTCTACCTTTCCCAGAGTTTTTATTTCCCACAGTTCCTTTCATGAGGGAACAGACGTTGGTCAAACAATGACCATTACCAGAAAATCATTAGCCACAGAGGGCAATGGTCTAAACAATTTTCTCCTACAGAAAAATGAGCCTAAGGAGAGGAAATGGCTTAGTAGTTCTCAGTGGTCGTTCTGGGGCCTTTCACTTCCTCTTCCGGCCTTTGCGCCGCTGCTCCTTCCGTTGCTGTGCCCTCAGGTCCTTCTTCATACGTGTGTCCACCACTTTAAAGTGACCTTTGACTCCAGCTGGTCGACGAACCTTTCGGCCCACACCTTTTTTAGCCACAACATAGGTAACCTGGCGCTTCTCCTTGCCAAACCCAGCCTTCTTGTAGAGACTGCAAAGGGAAGATGCAAATTTGAAAACCTAACTTTAAATTTCTAATATGGAAAGAGCAATAGTCAATATACTTTTGTAAGTCTGAGGCCAGATTTGAACTCAGGTCCTCCTGAATCCAGTGGGGCCGGTGCTCTATCCACTCCACCACCTAGCTGCCCCCCCATTATACTTTTAGGAGTGTAAAGGGATCCCAAGACCAAATTGTGTTCTGGGACCAATAACCCAACTGTATCTTACTCCACACCCCACCCTTTAGTTCCACTTCACCTCCGCAGCTGGGCCATCTTCTCCCGTTCAGAGATATCCACTGTATTTACCACAGCCTCTGCCTTCTTCTTAGTCTGCTCCATTTTCTTTAACATCTGTGGATAGAATCCTTGGTTATGCGACTGCCTTCCAAGGAAGACCTTCAGGCTGCCTCAGGAAGCACTTCTGTTACTCACTCTGCGCTTCTTTCGGGCCTTGGCCTCAGCCACTTTTTTGATGGGCCGAGCATTGATCTCACGCCAGCGTTTCCGGTATTCCTCCACTGTCTTCTTATCCAGGGGCAGTGGCCGAATTCGGTGCTGCTTTTCCTCTTGCACAAACCACTCAGGGAGGTCGCCTTCGTCCTCATTATACGTGTATCTGATGGAAAAGAGTACCCGTTTACCCAATGCTTTCTGAAATACCTGTCCATTCACCTAGAGTCCATGCTTCTCCATAATTCCTACTCTTCCTACCTGCTGAAGGAGTCATCCACAAGGTCCCGCCGTGCCTTCCGGGAAGTGGCAATCATTGCACCCAGAGCCAGACCTTCTGGGTCCAATATCTGGCGTTTGACTAAGAACAGATTTTTTGAGCTCAGTACCCAACACAGCATCCTAGAATGCCCCTTACCCGCCCTACCAAGCAGAACCCTGGCCCTCTTACCTGGGTCCTCAATAGGCACTACCACAAACCCATCATCAGGCTCCACTGAACGTCCCCGCTTCTTACCTCGGGGTCCTTTACTTAATTTTCTATTAAAAAAGAAAGAAAGCATGAGCCTGGCTTCTCCCCACTAATCAAATCCCCTTCCCTGACAAAAGAACTGTTTGAGAAATGAGGCCTGTCACCTCTCATCTTCACTGCTACTGCTATCACTGTCTGAACTGCTGTCATCTTCATCTTCTTTGGCAGAAGTGGCTACCTTTGCCTCCACAGTGAGTTGGGCCTGAGGTTGGGAAGGTAGTTCCTCCTGCCTTGAACTTGTAGCCTTCCGCGGGGGTTTCTGTTTTTCTTTACAGCGACTCTCATACAAGAGTTGAGCCTGGCTTATCTCCAGGGCCTGATCTTCATCATCATCAATCCCAGCAAAACCACCCTGCAACAAGGAAGGGCTTCAGGGAGGTGGGAACAAGCAGTCCTGTCTGTCCTCTGCCTCACACCACCAGACTTTCAGATCCCCTTCTCACAGTTCCAATACCCCCACCTGGTATTATCCTTACTTTGGAAAACCACAGGTTGGTTTGCTCTTCCTGAAGGACAGCCTTCTCCTCTAGTGGTACCAAAAGAGGGTTATCTTGTTCTTCCTCCTCTTCTTGATGCTGCTGCTCTGCAAACTTCACACTGCGGGCACAGAAATGGATTACAGGGGAACTTAAGCCGGCAGGCTCTTGTGGATTCCCACACTAATTCTTAAAATTAGACA
Source organism: Dromiciops gliroides (assembly GCF_019393635.1). Classification (NCBI taxonomy): domain Eukaryota; kingdom Metazoa; phylum Chordata; class Mammalia; order Microbiotheria; family Microbiotheriidae; genus Dromiciops; species Dromiciops gliroides. The sequence continues at coordinate 195,992,290 of NC_057864.1, forward strand.
CTGCCATGGAACATATTTCCTCTTCCATGTCACAGGATCACGGGTTTTGGAGCTGAAAGAAACGTCAAACACCCTAAAACTGGGCTCACCGTTTTCGAGATGGAGGATCTCCATATCCCTTAACTCCAGCTAGATCTTCAGGGTCCAGGTCACTGGCCAGAGATTCATCATCAGCATCCTCATTCTCTTCATCAGATAAATAGATATCATTCTCTGGTTCCTCCAACAGGAATCTGTCTGCAGCCCCCATATTTCCTTGGGACACTTCCTGCAGTAGCTGTGGTTTTAATATAAAAAGGCCAGGGCTTATGCCTTCAATTTACGTCCATAATTCCACTTAAGAGTTCTTAGTCTTGCCCTCTGTGGCTGAGCAGAACACGTCTAACAACTCTTCAAATACTTGAAAACAGAGATGACGTATCCCCTAAATCCTCTCATCTATCCAATCCACGTCCCCCCACCGTCCTGGCTGCACTAGTGAGATACTCCAGATAGGGTCTGCACATCTCTGCATGCACCAGGAAGATTGATCACGCTTCTCTTCTTCTGGAAGCACAATAAAATGAAACCGAAAGTTCATCCAAATCACTGCTAAGAATGCAGAACTGCACAGGATCAAAGGCAGGATGGATCCCTGAGGGCACTCCAATGGAGGCCTTCCAAGTTGGGAGACTGTCTGTGTTCAGTACCCTAATGAAAGTCAGCTTTATATCCCCTTCCCAGCCCTCATCCTTCCAGACTTAAGTAGCATCATTCCTTCAGTCTAGCCTCACATAGAATATTATGCCAATTAGATGCATGGTAAACCCACCATGAGAGTCTATATTTCCTAACTCCTATCCTTGGGCTTTTCCACAATCTATAATCACAGATTACAAAGTTGCTTTAGTTAAATGGCACTAGGGGAATCTAGTCCGTGGTGCTCCATGGATATTGAATAGTCCTAACACACCCCTCCCCATGTCTCTCCTCCAGCCCACCTGGTGGCCACGGATTGTCCGTAGGGAAAACATCCCAGTTTCACCATCGTCAGCAATGGACACTCCAGGCAGATCCATCTTCAGCTCCACACGCTCCCGTTGCTTCCTCTGCTCCTGAAGTAGCTTTTTTTTCTTTCTGAATAGTCAATGTGGGATCAATTCTGGTGAACCCCAGGAAGATATATATTGAGAGTCCTTAGGCCTCCCCATATCAGCCAATCCTCCTAGGCAGCTTTTTCCAAACCCTACAACCCTCCCACATCTGCTGACTCAAAAGTCAAGAACTTGGAGACAGGATATTATAAACATGACACAAGCCACATGTGAAAAGTACTGAAGTACATTTGAAAATTGAACCTGTGTCTTACAATGAAGACTCAAAGCCTCCAGCAGATAACAACATGCAAATTGATGCCACAAAGCATATGCTGCTTAGCATTTACTTCATTGCAATTGTCTGGCTTTTCTATACCTTTGTACAAAGTGCTATTTTCTTTTTTTAAAAAAGGCATCTTGCAGTCTTCTCCCATCTACCCACTCCCATACTTTGTGCCCCACTTGAAAGGGCCTGGCCCTTGTCACTGGTCTCTTACCTCTTCAGCTCTGCTACCTCCTGGGCCTTCATTTCTGCAAGAGCTCTGTCCAAATCCTCCTCCTCATCCTCAGCAGCAACTGTTGTCTTTTTCCCTCCTCCTTCCTCTTGTTCCTCCTCCTCCTCCTCTCCAGAGCTAAGGCTGGGATGGAGGTAAAACAGATGGATGAAGCCACATTCAGTGTCATTAGCCCTCTCCCAGTCTTCCTCTGATCTCGTACCCTCCTCCCTCGATCCTCATCTTACCTGATGTCCAGTGCCTTGGCCTGCTCTTTTAGCTTCTTGGCCACAAATCGACGGAGCTTTGTCCTCCAATTCAGCAGGGACCTGTTCCAAAAAGCCCCGTTGCTGACCACCCTACCCTATCATCATCAAATGCTTCACCGAAGGCATCAGATGTACATTCAGATACCAAGATCACAAAAGGAAAAAACAATACAATACGTTGTACCTAACCCCAGTTTATTTCTTACGCACTCAGGCTTGCCCCCAGGTCCTTCCTAGTTTCATAATTTGAGGTGTCTGCCCTTGTACCTGAGTTCCTTTCGCCCTAGCACTTTGATGTCCTGGCAGTACACTTTCACATCTTCACTAGTGGCTGGATGCTGCTCCAATTCCTTATCGTCCAGTATGATCTGCTCAACAATGAAGAAGAGGAATCAGAAGACTGAACTTCCTAGTGGGGTCAGGGCAACTTTTCCACATGACTCTTTAACCCTCAACACTCACCTCACTAGCTTTGGAGAGGAAGTCAACGGGGTTGGCAGCTCGGAGAAAGTCAGTGATGGAGACCCGGTGATAGAGGGTGAGGTCACCCTCAGCATAACCCTCAGCCTAGGGGGACAGGAAAGAAACAGGACAGGGGAGTCCCCTTTCAGATAATCTCACAGATTCACATTCCTTTTCCTTCTCAGAAATGTCAGGATATGTCTACTTCTCTTCCACATACAAACCTTGGGCTTCTTCTTGGTTACCAATTCACTCACAGTCTTGGCCTGAACTTCAACCTCTTTAAAGGCAAATTTGGGGTCAAAGAATTTACTGTCAATCTTATCAGGAGCCAAGAAACCTGGAAGAGAAGTATACAGAGAGAAAGGAAAAAGATGAAAAGAACAGACTTTGAGGGGGGGAAAAAGAGGGCTCGGGAGAGTCGAACAACAAATAGAAATATAAGAGAACTCACCCTGGCAGACCACAAAGATCTCTGCAGACTCCTGGCGGGAAGCCTGGGGCTTAGTGGCCTGGACATGGCGAAACAGCTGCTGGAAAATCCAGAGAAGGGGCTGGTAGTCACGGGAACGAAAGACCTTAGTGATAAAACAGCCACCACGTGCCAGGAAGTCACAAGCCAGACGGAGTGCCATCAAGGTCAGGTGGGCTGAGGGGAAGCAAGACTTGTCAGCTAGGGGGCTCGGCAGCCATGAATCATCCCAGCCCCAATTTTTCTTTAGGTACCTTGTGAGTAGGCATCATGAACCCAGCTAGCCCCTACATTAGGGGCCCCATCATTGAGCACAACATCAACCTTCCAAGTCTTCAGCTCCTTCCTGAGAGCCTGCAAAAAGGAAACAGAAAGTCACATCTCCTTTCTAAAATTTGGGTCTTCCCTATGGCCTGGCCCATTTCAAGGGCTTACTACTAAATTGCTTTTACTTGAACCAAGTAAGTGGCACGAAGGACACAAGAATGGGGACTGACAGAAATCCAGAATAAGACATAACTAGTCTTGTGTAAATAGCACAAGGACACTGGGCATTATGTTATGGGTAACACAGGGTCCCAATCCTCTCCCACTTATGTATTTGCATTTCTCACAACCGAAGAAATTCATGATGACAAATCCAATCACATACACTGAAAACACAGACCTGGCTCCAGTCACTATTCACATTACCTCGCCCTACCCCAACTATCTCCACATACACCCCCCATTTCACCATACCCCTACCAGAAACCATTTCATCCTCAGAACATCCCCACACATGCAAACCTCCCCCCCTCACCCCCCATGGTTGCTTTCAGTCACCTATTATAACTAGACCTGGCTCCAGTCATGCTTCACATTTTACTCTCTCCACTATCCTCCCCAAGAACCCAAACCACAGAATGAGTCTCCTCTGTGCTACTACAGAGATCAGCTTCAATTTATATTTGTATCCCTGGTGCTTGGCACAAAGTAATTGCTTAACATATGCTTTTTCTTTCATTTGGTCAAAGTTCTCACTCCTATATGGGAAAGGTTCCCAAAAGTGGAATCAAGGAGTGGAAGTGAAGATAGTGGCTTAGTATCCCCAAATAAACCACTGAAAGAGAGTGATGACAAGGTATAAAGGCATGGGTAGGAGGGTGAGGAGCAAGGGCTTACTTGTCGACATTTTTCAGTTGTGATATCCTCTTGAAGGGTAACCACATTGGGGATGGGCTTGATTGGAACCAGATCCACTCCTAGAAAAAACACAGTGAGACCCCAGCTACTACAGGGGAGATACAGTCAGAATCCAACCCCACCCCCAAGAATTCAGGAACGACACCTTAACACTCACCCACAATAAGGCTAGACACTGGCATGAACTTGGAAGCCACCTGAAGCCTGGAAAATTAAAGAGAGTAATTAAGTAAGACTCGGAAGTTGTCTTTTCTCCTTCCCTTATAAATTAACAAACTTGTTGCTGTCACCTCTACGGAAAAATGAGATTTGGGGAGGGGGGTGGTAAAGAGGGAAAATGAAACAGTTTGCAATTTGTTAGGTGAAATCCCTTTATGTCGGTCCCATTTCCAGCCCTATGACGGATGCTGGGGGGTGGGGTGGGGGATGAGCGGGGGAGAAGAACCAAACGCCGGGAGACCATCCGAACCCCTAGGAAATGTGTCGCCTAAGCGCGGGCGTAGGGGGGTGGGCAGTCAAAGAGTAGGTAAGGAGGGGAAGGCTTCCCGGAGGCGGGGACGAGATGCCCAAGGAATCGGCCGAGGTCACCCACCATCCCCCGGGCGCCGCACACAGGTCCAGCAAGGCCCGGGCTTTCTGCAAGAACTGGAAGCGGCGGTTCAGCTGGATCAGCTTGAAGGCGGAGCGGGAACGAAAGCCTGGGGAAGGAGAGGGACCGAATAAGCGGGGACGGAGGCGGGGACGAGGGAGGTCCAGAAGACCCGCGGCTTCGGGCGCCTCCAAACTCACCGGTCTCCTTCGCTAGGTGGTAGAACTTGTCCCGCCGGCTCTTCCCGACTTTGCCCTTCTTCCCCATGGCGCTGGATGGGGGTGTCCACTCAGCCTGGACGGGGAGAAGTTCCGGTGTACTCCCTCCTAGAGCTCACCACTTTCCGAGATCCAACAAGCAAGCCCACCCAAACTTTTGGGGGCACGTGTAAGCTAGGGACGCACTTCCTCCCTTTTCCGTCGCCGTCGCTCTTACGTGATGACTCCGCCCCTTCAGCCATCTTGATTTTTTTTTTAATTGTGGCGGTTTTGGTTTGTTGTTGTTTTTGATAGGACTTTACAATAGGGCGGGACTTTCAAGGTCATCTAATCCAATCCCCTTATTGCTATGGAAGTCAGATACTGGAAGTGACGTCTCTAAGCTCTCTGGAGTCACATAACGCAGAGAATGGCCCACGGAGCCGTAAGAAACCAATTATCCAGGAAGTGTTTGGGAGGAGCATTTTCAGCTCACCTCATCCATTTACTCTCCGAAATGGCCAGACGGGGGTTTCCGACCTTCCCAACATGGCCTCTAGTCGCAGTCATTCTTGCAGGAAGAGCGACGCGTTTCTTGACCCGGAAGCTTTATTTTGCGGGCTGCGGTCGCTCCCGCCCTTTTGCGCTTGCGCCCGGAACCCTCTTGGATGCCGGCATCCGGCTCTGAGAAGGGAAGATGGCGCTGGACGGACCGGAGCAAGTAAGGATCCTGCGGCGGGGCCAGAGCAGGGAGTTGTGGGGACTGATGGGGTTTGGAATTAAAGTCTGGGCCAGGTACAAACGGAATCCAGGTTTGGGCCCGATGGAGACGGGGGCCGAGCCCAAACAGGGACCGGTGCTACCCCATAGGCCGACGTGCTTTGTCAGCGCAGCCCCGGCCGGATCAGGCCCGGGGACGGGGCTGGGGATGCGGCCCAGATCCCGGATCTCATGGGGCGCGGGCATCCTCGTCCCCCGCCGCCTGATTGGTATTCGTGTGTGTGTGCTTGTGTTGTGTTGTGTGTGTTTTGCTTCCCCGCCCAGATTGATGTTAAACTCTGACCCCGGACAGTGAGTGCCTGCCTCACAGGTCTCTGTGCCGTAGGCACCCCCACAAAATGTAATTTGATAACATTTCTTCAGCAGATGGAGTTGGAGGAGGGCAAGGCCGGCAGTGGGCTGCGACAGTATTACCTGTCCAAAATCGAGGAGCTGCAGGTGAGGCCGGACACTAGAGAAGAGGTGGGGCAGGGGATGAGGAGGGACTGAAGGGACCTGTCGTTCCAGGAGTGATCATCGTTCACGTCACTCTGGGAGGGAATGGAATGGATGGGGAGGGACATATACTAGGTATTATGGGAATCGGAGTCAAATTTGGGGGAGGGGGAAGAGACTAATTACAAGGACCTTCCCACTTAGGGAGCGATCCTCTGAAACGAGCAGGGTTGTTGAGCCCAGAAGGAAGTGAGGAAAGTATGGGAAGTTGGGCTTGCCCGATGTGGAGAGGGGGTTCAGTTTAAAAAAAAAAAGTGAGGTACTGAGAAGATACTACTGTGGACTTGAGCTCAAGGAAGACAGAAAACTCAGTATTCTAATTTTTAGGAGGGGCTCAGACTAGAAACTAGGTGGAATGAAGACATATTAAAGGGGTATATTCCTACATCAGTGGGGGCTTTGATGCTTTTATAGGGAAAATAAGGTATACAGTTAGTGGAGGAAGGGTTGGGGGCTACGTGGTCCTTATTAGAGACTTCTTTGTTTTAGTGAACAACTGACCTGGCTTAAAAAAAAAAAGTCCTGCTAAGACCAAGTACATTAGTCCTTAGTCTTCCTTATATATTTAGGGAATTTGGCTAGGATCCTTTTTTTTTTAAAAGCTACTCGCCTAGAGATTATACTGGTTGTCTTCTGTCCCCTACAGCTGATTGTTAATGACAAAAGCCAAAATCTCCGTCGTCTGCAAGCACAAAGAAATGAGCTTAATGCAAAAGGTAAGAGCCCAGTGTCTGGACTGGGATTCATAGATTCTGGGTTCTGTCTTGACTTTCTGGGTGATATCCTTGCTACACTTCAAATATTAACAATGTAGCCTATATTTGAACAGCTGTGTGGTGCAGTGGATAGAATGCCAGGCCTGGAGTCAAGAAAACTGATCTTCCTGACTTCAAATCTGGCCTTAGACACATACTAGCTGTGTGACCCTGGTCAAGTCACTTAATCCTGTTTGCCCCACTTTCCCCAGCTGTAGAAGAAAATGGCAAACAACTATGGTGCCTGCCAAGAAAACCCCAAATGGGGTCACCAGAAGTTGGACATGACCAAAACAACAGGACAAAAACATAATTAACATTAGGATTGTCATTACTTCCTATTCCAAATATATTGGAGACTTCTTAAGGACCAGTGAAGATACCTTATGCTCCACAACAGTGCTTGAATTAATTGAATTGCTGTGCTAGAATGGGAATCAGGTTATATGTTGAACTATTTAGCAAAACATTAGCAAGATTTAAAAAAATAAAACTGCTTATAATTTGCTTCCCATACAGTGCGCCTGCTTCGGGAGGAGCTGCAGCTGTTGCAGGAGCAGGGGTCCTATGTAGGGGAAGTGGTCCGAGCTATGGATAAAAAGAAAGTTTTGGTCAAGGTAAAGAGTTTGACCCCAGGGGCTTTAACAGGTGTGTTTGCTGTATTCTTTAACCCTTAGATGGACCCTTGTAGGGGGACAGCATCACATCTTACTGACTGATATTATATTCTTTTAATATTTCTTGGCTTATGACTTGGTACCTGAGATGGAGGCTGGTACTACTTGGAAAGCTAACAAGCTCCTCTCTCTAGGTACATCCTGAGGGGAAGTTTGTGGTGGATGTAGATAAGAACATTGACATCAATGACGTAAGTATGGCAACTCCAGAAATAAAGGGGGTGAGGGGCTGGGGCCTGTCAGCTTATACTATGGTGATATCAACTATCACAACCAGGTGACACCCAATTGCCGTGTGGCCCTTCGAAATGACAGCTACACTCTGCACAAAATTCTGCCCAACAAAGTAGATCCATTGGTATCTTTGATGATGGTGGAAAAAGTGCCTGATTCAACCTATGAGATGATTGGTGGCCTGGACAAGCAGATAAAGGAGATCAAAGAAGTGATTGAACTGCCTGTTAAGCATCCTGAGCTCTTTGAGGCACTAGGCATTGCACAGCCCAAGGTGAGGGGCAGGATTTACTTTGGGAGCCAAATTGGGTGTTTCAATCCATACCCTGTGCCAGATACCAGTATTGTCACAAAGAAGGCTGGGTTCAAGGCAGTTGTGCCTGAAAGACACTAATTGGGATTTGGGACAGATGGGATAGATTTTACTATGAGGACTAAGTTTCACCTACCCTACCCTAGGGTGTATTGCTGTACGGACCTCCAGGTACTGGCAAAACTCTCTTGGCTCGGGCTGTGGCTCATCACACTGACTGCACCTTTATTCGTGTCTCAGGCTCAGAATTGGTACAGAAATTCATTGGGGAAGGTAAGCATGGTAGGGGAAGATAAAGTCATGAGGTAACCTCAGTTTTTAAGGGAAAGCCAGAATCCTTCCCCCGCTTTGGCACTCAGTTTTTGACACACGTTTATGTTTATCAGGGGCACGAATGGTACGGGAGTTGTTTGTTATGGCCCGAGAACATGCCCCCTCCATCATCTTCATGGATGAGATCGACTCCATTGGTTCCTCACGGCTAGAAGGTGGCTCTGGTGGGGACAGTGAAGTACAGCGAACAATGCTCGAGCTGCTCAACCAACTGGACGGCTTTGAAGCCACTAAGAACATCAAGGTGGGAAGGATTCTGGTTGGAGCAAGTGGAGAACAAAGGGGTAAAACCTAGCCCTAGGAAAGAGAATAAAGACAGCTGATGACCTCTCTTCCCTTCTACAGGTTATCATGGCCACCAACAGAATTGATATCCTAGATTCTGCTCTACTTCGCCCTGGTAGAATTGACAGGAAGATTGAGTTCCCACCCCCTAATGAGGAGGTTGGTGGTAGAGAGCACCCAGGGGAAGGTGTAGCTGCCTAAGAGGGGGGGAGTGTAATGCTCAAGGCTTCCCTCTCCTCTCTACCACTACAGGCACGATTGGATATTTTGAAAATCCATTCTCGGAAAATGAACCTGACTCGGGGTATCAACCTACGGAAAATTGCTGAGCTCATGCCTGGGGCATCAGGGGCTGAAGTAAAGGTAAGCTAGAGTGCACATGAAGGAAAGGATGGCTTAAGAGCTCACAATCCTGTTAAAAGACTGGCACAGCATTTTCTTCATCTTTCTTTCTGTGTATAGGGTGTGTGCACAGAAGCTGGAATGTACGCCCTTCGAGAAAGGCGTGTCCATGTCACCCAGGAAGACTTTGAGATGGCAGTAGCCAAGGTAACAAAGCAGTGACTGGGGGAGGTGGGGAGCCACAATACCCTCTAACCTGTAACTTTGCAAAGAGGGATAGGACCCCTATTGCAATAGTTATAATTTCTTCCTTCAGGTCATGCAGAAAGATAGTGAGAAGAACATGTCCATCAAGAAACTGTGGAAATGAAGTGGTCAGCTTTACATCTCCCAAATAAAGCTCTCTGGGCCCGTTCTCCTATGATTCTAGTCTTTGCTGCTCTTCATTGCAACCTAGAGATGTTTAGTGATCAGACTCAGAAGGCACCAATAAACAAAAAGTATTTATTTGGAAATTTCCAAACTAACCCAAAATGGTACTTGCTGCCCTGTCCACTCCCCTTCCCCCAACCCGCCACCGTGCAGACATCCACACTTCCCTTACCCGTTTCCCTCTAGCCTTTCTGAGGCCACAGAAGTTAAGTCTTCCTACAGGAGACTTCACTTTATCCCACTGCCCGACACCCAAGGAGATGATGGCGGCTGGAGCCCTTGAGCCGCTTGCATAGATTAAGAAAATGAGGGGGGGGGCACCAAGTAGAGCTCCTAGGAAAACCCCCAACCCATCCCTGTACAAAAAGATGTTTCCCACTTAGAAAACCTGTTCCCCAAATAGTGCAAATACCTGAAGGAAAGGAAGAGACCAGCAGTGACACTGGGCTTGTGGGAATGGCAAAGAACTTTGGTATAGAAAGGCCAGGGAGAGCCTGGGATGTGCCCTCTTACCCCTGCTGGCTCCCTGGAGCCAGCTCTGACCTCCATGAGGTCAACACCTGTAAACATAAAAACCCAGGGGCATTTGGTTCTGAAATTTTGCAATTACAATGTCAAAGCCCAACCCCCTAGGGCTGCCACAGCCCCCAGAGGTCCTGTTCAGGTCTGCCCACAAGGACAGAGGAGGCATCTGCTGAACCCAATTAAAGCCAACGCAAAAGTGAATAATAAGGCTGTGGGGCCCAAGCGACTATGAATCCTATGACTACATTTATGCAACTAAAGCCGGGGAGATGGGGTGGCAGAGGCTTGTCCATCCCATCCTATCCCACCTCCCTCTAACCCCAGCTGGGGCACAGACGGTGGCACCATTCCAGTCGGAGGAGGAGGGAGTGGCTGCAGGAATAAAGAAGGCTCCCTGAGCTGCTAGGTCAGGCGGATTCCCAGCACCTGTTCCAGTTCCTGCCTGCGCTGCTGCACCTGAGGGATGGGAAACAGAAAGGACAGGTGAGCTGGAGACCTGCAAATTCATAAAAGGAAGGAAAAAGAAGACAGGCCTTTTTCATCTGGAGCTATTGGGACCAGGAAATCTTAACTAGGCCTCACCTTGGCAAAAATGTGCCTGCCTACAGCTTCCTGGGCCCAGGGCTGATGGTAGAAAGCAGCTCGCCTTTCTTCCTCCGGGTTACCTATCACATCTGTGATGATCTATTAGAAGAGAGCAGAACGCATGAAAGCACCTCTAACAATCCATCAAAGGAATAAGGGAGGAAGGATGGTTTGGTATCCCTGCCGGGTCTTAGCTCCCAAGTCAAACCCTCCCTCCCTAACCCATCCTCTCATACCTTGAGATCTCGTCGCTGAGAACGCAACCATTCCTGAATGAAGTCCTGTGGGTCAGTGCTGAAACTGAGCATGAAATCCCTCTGAGTCTTCAGCTGGTTGATGGACTCAATGGTTTCATGGATCTGAGGAGAGTTGTGTCAGGCAGACCCATTCTCCCTGGGGTTCTGCTCAAAGCATAAGAACAGAAACCCCATCCCAAGGGTCTAGGGCTTGGGGATAAGGAGGAACTATCAGAGCTTACCCCAAGAGGGCAAAAGCCTACCTTAATATCCAGGGATGCAATCTCCTGTTGGTTGGTTGTGGAAGCTAGAAAGTTGCTCATCTGTGCCTTGAGTGGATCATCTACCTCAACATCAATATCGTAACAAGCTGTCTTCTTCTGGTCATTGGGGTCCACACTAGGCCAGACCAGAAGGGGAAAGGATGGGGATGAAATACACACCACAGATCCTGGGGGACCATTTAATTTCTGTACAGCAAATGCAAAAGGGTTCACTATTTTCCTAAAGAACCAAAATAAGGGTGGTCCTTCTAAGCCTCCAAACACTTGCTTACCTGATTACATGATTGATGACGATAGGGTCCGGATGCTGCAGCAGCCCCGCCAGTTTCATGGGGATCTCAGAGAAACGAAGACGCCCACAGCTAAAGATCTAGGGAGGAAGCAAAGGGTAAGACAGGGCTAGGCTGTAAGCAGGGCTGAGGGGTAGCTGGCTAAAGACTAGGAAGTGTACACAGGGCATCCCAGGGGCTACAGGACCAGCAGGGCCCCCCCCCCCCCCCCGAGTAATGTGAAGCAGAAGCTATTTCAAAAAGGACTCAGAGGCTAGCATGGAAGAAGTGAGCAGAGAGCATGAGGGAGGGCACAGCAGGAAGGTAGTGGAGTGCTAACCTGACGAAAGTAGCGGTTACAGTTGATGTATTCATGCTCGTGCCCATCTTGCAGCTGGTTGTGTTTAATGTACAGCCACAGTGCCTGCATGATGGCAGCCCGGGTCTGGGTGTGCACACCGAGGAGCCGGGCCAACCGAGGGTCCAGTTTGTATTGGGGCGGCTGTGGAGAGAGCAGGGTGCAAAGTCAGAGCAGAAGCCCAGCTGCCGCACAGGCAACTATGTATTCACCACAGAGCAGCTCTCTGAAATCACCTGATGGTCCAGCATAAGCAGGAGGGTACACTTGACATTAAGGTCCCCGGGGCGTTTCACTTGGAAGCCATCTGTCTCTTGGGTTGTAGGCAAACGGTGCCACTGGTGGGGAGAAGGGTCCGTTGTATGGAACAGCACACACGTTTTCCCCACATGTGGGACTAGAGCCAATTCTGTGTCCCCCAAACACATCAAAGGGTGGTTCCCAAGGCTGTGGCCCAAAGTTCATTGTATCACCTTACTCTCCCCTTGGCTTAGGCTGGTCTCACCTCCACCAGATGGTTATCAGGTCCATAAAGCTCCTTATCCAGCTCAATGACCAGACTCTTAAAAAATGAAGAAAACTTCCTCTTCTGTTTGCTGGGCTAAGAAAGGGGAAGGAGAGGCTCATTAGCTACCTAACCCCCTCCCTCTCCCCATCCTACCCCCAACACAAAAGGGAGGCCTATTCCAGTCCTGGTACTGAGCAGGAGTTGGGCCTTTCATAAGACAACAGGACTCTGGGGAATGGTGGGGTAGGACTGGAGGAGTTCCCAATAGTAACATCTCTTATCTCCCTTCTGTGTTCTCCCCACAAACCCCTTTCATTTTCTTTTTTTTTTTCTTTTTGGGGTTAAGTGACTTGCCCGGGGTCACACAGCTAGTAAGCATTAAGTGTCTGAGGTCGGATTTGAACTCAGGTCCTCCTGAATCCAGGGCCAGTGCTCTATCTACTGTGCCACCTAGCTGCCCCAACCCCTTTCATTTTCAACTCACATCATCCAGTAGTTTCCCCTCCACTCGAAGTTCCCAGGAAGCCACTTTATCCCCTGCTGGAACGGACCCCGGGGCTCCTACTGCAGCCCCTGAAGCTCCTGCCCCTTCACCTTCAGCCTTGCTGGGACTGAACGTGTTAGAAATGTAGATTCGAAGCTTTCGTTTTTGCTACATAGAAAGAGACAGGGCATCTCTTGGGGTGAGGCTTGGTTCATGTTAAAAGACTACCACCCACCCATCTCAAAAGGACTGTCTTAGAGCAGACCCAGATCCCAATTCTAGATGGAATCCAAGAGAACAACCACACCTCTTAAGCTGGGAAAACCCCCAGAATCCTGCCCCAATGCCACCCCAGTGTCTGCTCAGGATCACTGATGCTAGAGGAAAGGCAAGAGCATTTGGGGAGGAAGGGAACAGGGAATATACACACCGTCAACGGTTTCTTGATGGCCTCCTGGATCTCCATTCGTTTACGGGCAATTGTTTGGTCCAGTTTCCGCTCGAAGGCCAAGAGGTCCATATATGCCTGAGACTCTGGGACTAGCTCCCGGATCTTGTAGATAAACATCAAACATCCGACACTTAGTTACCTCCCCAACCCTGTATCAGCTGAATATGCATTTATGGATCAAAGATCTGGGACTATAAGGGACCTTAGAGGTCATCTAGTCTACCCCCTTCATTTTACAGATAAGGAAACCCTGACCAAGAAAGGTTAAGTGACTTGTCCACAATCACACAGGTGGTAAGACTCAGGTCCCGTGACTCCAAGTTTCATTCTCTTTCCACTGCACCACGTACAGTGTAAGAGAATTCCCTGTCCCTGCCAGTTACCCACAGGGCTTTCCTCCCAAGCCTACTACTTACTCGCTGAGGTAGAACCTTATCTGCCATCTTTCTTCTCTTCAGCCTGGGAAGGAGAGAGATCAGACATTCACCCGGGGGCTTGATGAGACCACAGACCATCTCTCCCCATCACCTCTTTACCCCAGGTCCTAGATTCTCAACCTTCTAGGAGAGGCCTGTCAGAAGACAAGCCTCCATCATTTTGCTCTCAGGCCAGGAAGAAACCTTTCTGTCAGGAAGGGTAGTGGTAGGGAGGGCAGGGAATACACAGGACTTACCCTCGGCGCTGGGTGGGCATTGGAGGCTGGGGCTGCGGCACAAGTAGACGTTTCCGGAAGGGGTCCATCATGGTAGGTGGCATCCCAGGTCGAAGTGGAGAAGCTGCGCCAAAGGGAGTGCCAGCCGGGGGTCCCACCTGGAGGCCACCCATGGGCATCCTGCTTCCTGGAGACATGCCAGGACGCTGTAGGGAAAGTGGAACAGTTGAGACATAGGCTACTGGGTATGCTCGCCAAGGCCTTCCACCCACCCCCTCCATCCTGGTCCTCTTGGTCACTAACGGCACATTTCCCACCCTGGGCTACATAGAGCTCTAACTAGTCCACCGTGAGATGACTCAGTGGAAGACAAAGGGGAGCAGGCGTCTGGATGCAAAAATACAAGCCACACCTGCCCCACCCCCACCAACCGCCCAGGCAGTTGTGCCAGCGAATAGGATGGGAGCAGCCTTAGCAGCACAAAGAACAAGGGGAAAATCTTTCCTCTAGAGTGAACTGGTGGGAGGCACCCAACCTCTTTAGGTTCTATCTCCCAGCATGCTGTGCTACCTTTCCTGAAGGCTCAGAGGGACCTGTCAAGGGCCCTTCACCTGGTACCGCTGAGCCCCTCCCTTTTGCCCCAGCTTACAGCACAAGCAAGGGAAAGCATTCTGGTTGGGCCGTACAAACCGCCACCTGTTATGTTAGGCAGAAGCCAGGCTAATACTGATAATGTGGCTGTACTAAGGAAGACGGCTCAGAGACAGATGGTGGGTCAAAGCCACAAGCAGCCCCTCCTACCTACCCCCACCCCCTCCCAGTCCTACTATGATTCAGAAGACAATCCACCTGTGCCACCAACACCACCAAGCAGTGAGAGGGAAGACTCACAATTGGGGCTGTCTATGGAAGGGCTAAGAAGGGTTCCCACACACCACCCGCTCAGTGCAAAGAGATCTAGGAAGCAAAGCAGGGGCACTGGGCCTTTTAAATACCCCAAATACCTAACCCAAATTGGGCCTTTCCCTCAAAACATAGGTACCTAAGTAACCTGTGAGACAGAAGATGCCTCTGCTTCTGTCCTTGACCCTATCCCTTCCTCTAGTATATTTATTGTTCCCACAATCATCTCATGCACTTACCTTTAGTTTCTCTATCTAGTGGCCCATTCCCTAGTGCCTATAAACATGGCCAGGTCTCTACAATCTTAAAAAACCCTCACTTGACCTGGCAATCCCTCCAGCTGTTGTCCTCTATCTTCCTTCCCTTTTACAACCAAATTCCTAGAAAAAACATTTATTGCCTCTACTTCCTCTCCTCTCAATTTGACTTCCAATCTTATCCACTTCACTAAAGTTACAGATGATCTCTTTTAGTTTTTATTTATTTTTTTTTGGGGGGGGGGGTAGGGCAATGAGGGTTAAGTGACTTGCCCAGGGTCACACAACTAGTAAGTGTCAAGTGTCTGAGGCTGGATTTTAACTCAGGTCCTCCTGAATCCAGGGTGGGTGCTTTATCCACTGCACCACCTAGCTGGCCCCTACGGAGGATCTCTTAATTGCCACACCCCACAGATTCTTCTTAATCCTTATCCTTTTTTTTTTAAGTGAGGCAATTGGGGTTAAGTGACTTGCCCAGGGTCACACAGCTAGTAAGTGTTAAGTGTCTGAGGCCGGATTTGAACTCAGGTACTCCTGACTCCAGGGCCGGTGCTCTATCCACTGCGCCACCTAGCTTCCCCAATCCTTATCCTTTTTGACATCTCAAAAGCATTTGACAGTGACACTCCTATATACTCTCTCTACCCAGTCTTCATGACATGCTCTCTCTTGGCTGGCTTCCCGCCTATCTGACTGCTCCTTCTCAAAAGTCTCCTTTGCAGGAAATAGATCTTGTTCTGTTACCAAGGCTCTGTCCTAGGCCCTCTTCTCTTTCTTATATTTTCCTCCCTTGGTTATCCCATTCAAGTCCCAAGGGTTCAATTATTATCTCTATGCAGATGACTCCTAGATCTAAACAAAGCCTTACTTTCTCTCTCCTATGCTCCAGTCCTGCATCAGCAAATACCTAGTAGATGTTTCCAACTTATTATCTTAGAGGCATCTCAAATTCAACATGTCCCAACACAGAATTCATTATTTTCCCCTTAAAAATCTACCTTTCTACAGGCAGCTAGGTGGCACAGTGGATGAAGCACTGGCCCTAGAGTCAAGAGGACCTGAGTTTAAATCCGGCCTCAGACACTTAACACTTACTAGCTGTGTGACCCTGGGCAAGTCACTTAACCCCAATTGCCTCACACTCACACACAATATCAAAAATCTACCTTTCTTCCACACTACCCTATCAAACTTCTGTCAAGGGCACCAGCATCATTCTGATCACTTAGCTTTGCAACCTCAACATCACCCTCAACTCTTCCCTCATCCCACATAGCTAATCATTTCCCAAGTCTTGTTTTTGTCTCCACATCCCTCACATTCATGGCCTTCCTTCCACGCATATGGCCACAACTTTAGTTTACCGACTTTGTTGTCCCTAGACTAGACGAATGCAATAAACTCCTAACTGACTCCCTGCCTCAGGTCTGCCCAATCCAATCCCTTCTTCATATAGCTGCCCAAGTTATAATCCCAAAGCACAGTTCTGCATGTCTCCATTGCTCAATAAAGTTCCGTGGCTCACCATTACTTCCAGAATATAAACCTTTCTGTCTGGCATTTGAAGTCCTTCACCACATGTGGCCTTCTTACTGTTCCTGACTTATGAAAAACCTTCTATCCCCTATGTCTGTGCCTCTGTATCTCCTCCTCACCTCTGACTCGTAAAATCTGTAGCCTCCTTCAGTGCTCTGGCCCCTCCTAATTCCCCAGATGCTAGTTACCACCCCTCCCCCAATGATCTTGTATTTCTTTTGTATATGCACATACATGATGTTTCTCTCTGTGGAATCTAAGTTCTTTGAGGACAGGGCCTATCTCATTCTTGTCCTTGTTTCCCCAGCACTAGTACAGTACCTGGGACATAGATGCTTGTTGATGGCTTGACCCCAATTGTTTCCAATTACCTGGTCAAACCATTGTCACCTCAACTCTCCTCCCCAAGGTCTATATATCTGAGTCCTGCTAACCCAGTGTTTGGCACTCATGGGAGAGAAAAGTGCTCAGAGTCCTTGAAGCACCAACTACACCAACTACCATTCTTGGTAGGTGCTCTTAACATAGGAAATGCCTAGCTGAGAAGGCAAAAATTAGGTCTGGGTGTAGGTTCTAGGCCAAACACCTGCTCCAGACCTCGTCTCAAGGCCCCCATAGGCTAAGGCCTTTCCCATATGGCAGATGGGTTATAAGCACATACCTTCATGGAAGAGATCACCCTACAGTATTTTGTCCCAGCTTGCCTCAATCCCTCCCCCAAATTCTTCCTGGATTATGTCTTGGTTTAAGAAAGCTAGCTGGGCAACTAGGTGGCGCAGTGGATAGAGCACTGGCCCTGGAGTCAGGAGAACCTGAATTCAAATTCGGCCTCAGACACTTAACTAGCTGTGTGACCCTGGGCAAGTCACTTAACCCCAACTGCCTCACGAAAGAAAGAAAGAAAGAAAGAAAGAAAGAAAGAAAGAAAGAAAGAAAGAAAGAAAGAAAGAAAGAAAGAAAGAAAGAAAGAAAGAAAGAAAACTAGGGAATCAACCTAGTTTTCCCTGGTCTATCTGGGGCAGTTCTGGGGACACTCTTCCCTATATTTAACTCCCACCCCATCTCCTGACTCTCTGAACTACGAGAGGTGTATCATCTTCCTTGAACTAAATATGAGCCAGAATCAAGAACTGCTTTGGCCCTTATCACTGAGACAAGATTGGCTGGTCAGGGGTAGAGAATGAAGCCCAGTGACAGTGCACCCCTACAACGGTGCTCCAAACAGCAACTTTGCAAGAGCCAAAACACACCGCATTTTGACTAGAAGGGTCTCAGCAGAAAGGGGAACAGACTATTCCTACATACCTATAAAGGTTTCAAGGAAACAAAGCATGTCACTGTTTTTAGGACACTACTGCTGAGCTGTCCAAATATCAACAGCTGCTGAGTTGTTCCTCTTTCTTCAGCAAGCCCCTACTACCCCCTACTCTCTTCCTCATTTTTCCCTACAGCCTCTTAGAGTCCTTGTTCCCCAGCTCATCCTACATTCCTAGTAGTACTGATACCCCATCACGAAGTCCTCTACTTGTAGACATTCTACTAGCTGGTCTAGGAGAGAGCACAAAGAGGGCCCACTGGCTCCTCAGCTCAGCCAGTTGGCCAGAGCCCAGAAAGATCTTCCCACCCATCCCCGCCAAATTCCCCTAGATTCAGATCTGCCCTTCCCTACCAGAGCAAGGAAGCACTGATTCCCTAAAGTCTCATGATTTAAATAGCCTGGCCGATTTTAAATTTGCCATGTTCAAGGCTATTCCCATGAATTCCATGTTGGAATAAATTCTACCTAGGGCTCCTGTGAGAGAATGGGAGGGGGGGGGAGGGGAGGAGATAAAGTTGAGAGGGAATATAATTCAATCCCATTCAATCATCTCAAAGCTGGAAGGGTTTTTGTTAAAACTGTGAGTCAGTTCTAGGCTTGAAGTTGCCTAGGTATTGGCAATTCATGTCAAAGTTGACAGGCCCAGGGAAGTGATTTGTTTTGGGACCTCCCTGGTACCATCTTGGCTCTAAGAGTCCTCAAGGAACTTGGGGGAGGAGAGATGAACCACTGGGCTTTGGGACCAGGGTCAATATGGCTAGTCATATCCAATCAGCTGGAAAAGGTAAGAGGGAAAATGCTATCAACAGTTATCATCTGAAAGCCCTGGCAGAATGCACAGGTGTGCATCCCCTACCCTCTGTAAGCTGCTTTCCTTCTGCCTGGAGACTTAAACCCAGCAACCAAAGACTTTGCGTGGATCAGCAAAGAAAATCTAACACTAAGGTAGGTAGCTTAGTCTTCAGTCCAGCCAAAAGTGGACAGAAATGAAACAGGTGTGTAGGGAATGAGGGTAGGAGGGGATGCAACTCATAAGTATTCACAAACAATCTAAAACAGAGAGATTGGGGAACTGGGCTAACCGAGTGTGAGGTCCCAACTAACTAGACCCTAAAACAATCCCTGTGTGATATTGCCTTCTAGAGGCAGGGCTAACTAACCTTTGACCTCCAGGAATGTCCATCTAGTTAGCTTTATGAATAAACTCTAAGACATCTGGGATAGTAGAGAGTGGGGCAGAAAGAGTTACATGGCTAACTCCTATCCTTCAGAACTCCCTCCTTTTCCTGGACTCCTGTAGGCCCAGACCTGGACTCAGTGGAATCTCTCTGAACCCTCTGGCTCCAATTAGCTCCCAGACACAATGAAGCAAAGCGCTGAGAAGAATGTCTGCCTTTGCCTGGGCTGGAGCTGGGCTGTCGTGGGCTGGGCCTCTTTTCCCTCGAGGACTTAACCAGGTTACCTACCTGGCTTAATTAACTCAATTATATCCCATTTCTTGAAAACCCGATGGAGGAAACCAAATGGACCTCCTCGGTTCTTAGTGCACAAGGAAAAGCTCTATTCAACTTAATTCTAAGCTTCCTAGCAGTGGGGTAGCCATTTCTCCCTCCAAAAAAACCTGCCACTTAAAAGTTACATAAAACTAACAGGCCACAAGATAAAATACTACCAGCTCATGACTCTATGAAACGGAAAAGGCCTGAAGCAAAGACTTCCTAGGAAATCCAGTCCTGCAATAGCACTACCTTCATAAGCACCCTACCCCTAAGTAATCCTAATCTCCTATAGTTTGTTCATTTCCCTCTGGAAACCCAGGATTCCTCTCTTCCCGTGGAAAGCCTTAGACCCTTTCTGCCAACAATCCCTGAACTCCTGAGGTGCCTCCTTCTGTTCCTGAGCACCTCACACTTGTAGCCCTGATTTGCACCAACATCCCCACTGCCTCCCATTTCCATTTCCACCTCCTCACATACCCATTTATTACCCCTCTTCCTTCAACAGCCAGTGTGGCATTTACTCTCATGTTCCCAAGCTGGATGTCCCAGGTCTGGCCTTAGCGCACATATACCCCAACTCTCCCCCGACCCCCATCCCCACCTGCTCTTCAATCAGAGGGCTTGGGTTCAAAGTCGACACTTACTATCTATGTGACCTCGGCCAAGTGACTTAACCTCTCAGGCCTCAGTTTCCTCATCTGTAAAATGGGGGATAAGGGGAATGTAGGCCTGGGTGACCTCCGAGTTCCCTTCCAAAGTCTACGCTCCTATGATGGTGCCCTTATCTTGGGAAGCCACGGGCCTGGGGAAGTCCCGGACTTAGTGTTCTGTGTTCTAGGTCCGCCCCACAACCCTAACTGTAGTTGGCCTTGACCCCGGGCTGGAGGGTGACCCTTGAACTTGGCACCGAGAGCCCCGCTTCCTCTGCCGGCGGGTGTTCGGCCAGGCCCCTGCACCCGAGCCCCGGCTAACTCCATGCCGTTCCCCGCCCCTGCCTCCCGGCCCCCGACCCCGCACCTGATACTGCGCCGCGGGCCCCGCGGGCCCCATGGGGCGGAAGGCGGCGGCCCCGGGCCCCCCAGCGCCACCAGCAGGCCCTGGGCCCCTCAACGCCGCTCCGGGCAGCATCCCGGGCCCCGCGGGGGGCGGGGGGGCCCCCAGGGCCGCCGCCACCGCCCCCCCGCCGGGGCTCAGAGGGGGCAGCGGGAACCCGCCCGCGCCGCGGCCCGACATCGTTCCGTCCCGTCTGGCCTCAGCCGCGATCCAGGTTCCGGGCTCGGCGCCCAGGGAACCCGCTCCGGGATCCGAGCTCCGGGACTTCCGGGTCCAAGCTCCGGTCTTTACTGATCCAGGTTCCGGGACTTCCCGGTCTGGGACCCGAGATTTCCTGATCCGGGTTCCAAAATCTGCACTGATCCGGTATGGATCGGGTAGGTCCTAGCTCCGCTCCTGGGCTGAGGGGCGTGGGGGCAGGGAGGGGAAATCCAGATCTGGGCTCAGTACCGCGCCCGCTCGCTGTAAGTTCAGCCCTCTGTGGGGAGTTAGAGGGGCGGCCCTACTTCCCGCTGACAGCAACAAACTACTGACTCCGCCCAGCCCCAGGCTAGGCCCCGCCTATATCTCCTGCCTCACCCAATCCCAGGGCCATCTCCCTCAAATCCCGCCCCTCGCGAGAACCGCCTCTAACTGCCGGCTCCTCTCCCTCTTTTCGCCAGAACCCCGCCTCCTTCCTTCCAACCACCTCGCCCGCCAGCGGCCTCTTCCGCCTTCCTGCTCTGTTCCCGCCCCCTGCAGGAAAGGAGAGCAAGACGGGGAGGAGGTTAGGGATTCGTGGGTTGGACGGGAACCCCGGTCGGCCCGAAGCTGTCTGGCACTCTCACACGCTTCTAACTAACCCCTAGTAAATTTCACTGTGTTGAGTTTAAGACTCAAGGCCCGTGGGGGATTCCCGCAGTGGCTCAGTTGAGTGCCCGAGGGCAGGTTCCCTATTCATTCCCAAAGGAAGAGAAAGCAAGCAAAGGGACAGAGATGCAAGCAAAACCAGCCCCTCCAGTCTTTGCAGGGCTGCAGAGGTGGGTGGGGGGACCTGGGCGCCCCGCGATCCCGCCCCCATTCACCCACTTCCGCGTGGCTGGGCATGGGAATGTGCGCCCACTTGGAAGAAACTGATTCCTTGCCTAGCTCTGCATGATTGACTGATTGGTTATTCACATTAGATTAAACATTTAATAGTCCACGGGTTGTCAGTGGGCATTTATGAAGCCCTTATTGTGTGCCACACATTGTGCTAAGCCCTGGGGACACAAATACAAGCAAAAGTATGGTTCCTGCCCTCAATGAACTTACACTCTAATTAATAATAGTAGCTGGGGGCAGCTTGGTGGCACAGTGGATGGAGGACCTGAATTCAAAACCGGCCTCAGATACTTGACACTAACTGTGTGACCCTAGGCAAGTCACAACCCTAATTGCCTCACCAAAAAATAAATAAATAACTAAATAAATAACATTTAGTACTTGCCATGTGTCGGGCGTTGTACTACACTAGTTCATTTGATCCTTCCAAACACCTTGCCGGGCAGCTAAGTGGCACAGTGGATAAAGCACTGGTCCCAGATTCAGGAGGAACTGAGTTCAAATCTAGCCTCAGACACTTGACACTAGCTGTGTGACCCTGGGCAAGTCACTTAATCCTCATTGCCCCACAACCAGAAAAAGGAAAAAAAAGAATGAACACCTTGGGAGGTAAGTGCTATTAATATCATCCCCATTTTACAAATGAGGCAAACTGGTGAAGTGATTTGATTTGCCCAGGGTCACACAGCTAGTATGTGTCTGAGGTTGGATTTGAATTTAGGTCTCCATGACTCCAGGTCCAACACTCTATCACTAAGTCTCCTAGCTGCGCTGTTTTTATTTTTCTAATAGGGAAAAGTAACAGATAAAAAGGAGTTGAAGGGATTGGGAGTGTGCAGGGGCCTGGAGTGGGGTTGGAGAAAGTCAGAGAATAAAAGTTGGTTGATTTGAGCCTTTCTTCCAAATGGAGGTTCAAGAAGGAACTAATGGGATAAGGGGGCCACTGGGAGAAGAGGTGGAGGGAGAGGGCAGCTGAAACATGGTGGCAAAATCCAGAGGCGACTTTCTGGTCAGGGCCATTCCACAAAATAGAGATTCCAGGAGGAACTCACCAGTTATTATATTGTTTTGTTCTAATCCCGACTCTGACCTTGCTTGGCAAAGAGTATTATTTGTAGCATGAATTGCTTCACTGCAGGATTCCTTCATTCATTCCTTCATCTTCTGACATGCATTGCAAAGGGTGCTGATGGAGGGAGCATCTCATCAATCTCCTGTTATAGCATTTAAAGTAGCTTGATTTTCATGGGGTAGCAAAGAACTGGAAACAAAGTTTTGATTGGGGAATGGCTTAACAAATTGTAGTGCATGAACATAATGCAATCCTACTGTGCTGTAGGAAACCTATAACTCTGATGAATACATAGAATCATGGGAAGACTTCCATGAATTGATGCAAAGTGAAGTAAGCAGAGGTTGGAAAACAAAATACACGATGACTAAAACCATGCAAATAGAAAAAGCAACAAACAATGCAGCTTCCTTTTGTGGGGTCTTCCTCCATTAGACTGTATGTAAACTCTTAGAGAGCAGGGACTGACTTTCTTACTTGTATCCCCAGTGCTTAGAACATGTCTGCTGCAATAGATACCTAATGAATGCTTATTGATTGATTCTGGTTCAGTCTCTCCATATCTGCTCTATTTTGCTACTTAATCCTTGGCGCACATGCCAGCTCTGTCACTTACTATCTGTGTGACTTTGGCAAGTCATTTAACCTCTGTAAAACTCAGTTTTCCTCATCTGTATAATAAGGGGCTGGACTAGATAATTTTTTTTAGTCATATAAAACATTTCTGTGTTAGCCATGTGGGGCAGGGGAGTAGGAGAAGCAAGAAAAATAGAAAAAAATTATGCTTCCATCTGCACTCAGTCCATCAGTTCTCTATCTGAAGGTGGAAAGAATTTTTCACTAGATAACTTTAAAAGTCTAAATGGCTTGCAGCTCTAAATCGATGCTCTTCTGATCTCCCATTGGAGTGATTCTTGTTCCTCACTATTACCCTCGTCCTATTTCTTTGGCACTTTTCACAAACTGCTTGGCTGAACACTCATGGTTTCCCTTCTAAGAGGCAACTCATCTTAGTCCTTTTTTTCTTTTCTTTTTCTTAGATTCCCCTTGATAAATTGCTGATCAGTCTTGTGCATTCTGAGATGTCAAAGGCCTTCTTCACCCTCACTCTTTACCCCAAATGCATATTTCTACTTGAGAAAGGGGTTAATGTGACCACAAGATACAAGTAAAAATAATTTAACTTTTCGGTTTGTTCCTCATTTTACACTTGTAGAAAAAGGGAAATGGCAACTTTTACCCCAACATCCTACGGTTTAAGAATTTAAAAAATAAGGCCATAGATTAAATTTCTTATGTCAGATGCCATTTCTGTTCTTGAAGTATGACTTAAAGTATCCCCACCTCCATAAACTGCTGTTTCTGAGCTCTTTTTTGAATTCTGAATGAATTTATCAGAATGATTTGTGACCTCATGGATTCAAATGTTCCTTCAATAGTGCAGATTGCAACCCATCCATCCCACCTTGTGAGAATTTTGCTGTCCTCACATGTTTCCCAAAATGTATTTTTTTATTTACGATGTATATTTGTCCCAAGAACTTTGTTTTTCTTTTCTTTATTTTCCCCAGGACATGAGGGGAAGAAGGGAAGGCAAGAGAAGATAGAATGGCCAAAAAAGGAGGGGGGGGGGTGCCACTGAGACTTTTTTTTTTTTTTACAAAAATGGAGAGAAGGCTAGAAAGACCAGACAAGTAAGATAGCTTTGAAAGGTACAAGGTAAAGTTATACACTTTTTTTGGGGGGGGGGTGGGGGGGAGTTATATACTTTATGTTTTATGGGTTTTTTTGGGGGGCAGGGGAACAATGAGGGTTAAGTGACTTGCCCAGGGTCACACAGCTAGTTAAGTGTCAAGTGTTTGAAGCTGGATTTGAACTCAGGTCCTCCTGAATCCAGGGCTGGTACTTTATTGAAGTTATACACTTTAAAAAGAGAGAGAGAACAGTATATAAGAGAGAGTTGCAGTTTCAGGTACAGCCTGAGCTGAATTTGACCAGTTTTAACTTGGAATGTGGCCTTTGAGCATGCCAGATTTTAACAAACATGGAACTAGATGGCCCCTTAACATGTGGGTGGAATAATCTCCTTGATTGGCTGCCTGGCTCTTTAAAATGGTGCAAGGAGCTGAACAGGGTCTCTTTTACCATTTTTCTGCAGTTCCCTTTTCATAAAGTAAGCTCATGACCCAGCTCTGAGAAGTGGGCCTGGGGTGGGGGGGGGGGGGTGTCTGTTTCTGTTTTATACTGTTTGTCCTCAGTTTCAGGTGTCTGTCAGAGATGATCCCCATTGGGCTCCTGAATTCTAGCCATTGTGACTTGGGAGCCAAGATTGTGGTGGGATGATGCAGCCTGACATGGAAATCCTGAGAGCTGAGATGCCAGGGATTCAGAGCCCCAGAAGGGTTTTGGACTTGGAACTTCGACTGTCCTTTATGGGAAATGAGCTAAACTGTGAACCTAATCCACTTTACCTCCCTATGGGGTATTCCAGGGACTATGTTTTGGATGATATCTTCTGAAGTGAATATCCCTTTGTAGAAGTTCCACATGTATAATCCTCTCTTTTCTGCTATGTAAGTGGGAAATGCCCACTTTGTTTGATGTTTGTTCAGTTCAGAATAAAAATTTTAATTAAAAAAATGTTTCCCACAGGGGATTCACCCAATATTTAGGTGGCACAATGGATAGAGTATTGGGCCTGGAATCAGGAAGACCCGAGTTCAAAAGAGGCCTTAGATACTGTGTGACCCAGGGCAAGTCACTTATCTCTGCTTCAGTTTCCTAGGCTGCAAAATGGGAATAATAACAGTATAGACCCTAAGGGTTTTGTTTTGTTTTGTGGGGTTTTTTTAGCTTCTTTTTTGTTTGTTTGTTTGTTTAGTGAGGCAATTGGGGTTAAGTGACTTGCCCAGGGTCACACAGCTAGTAAGTGTTAAGTGTCTGAGGCTGGATTTGAACTCAGGTACTCCTGACTCCAGGGCTGGTACTTTATCCGCTGCGCCACCTAGCTGCCCCAACTCTAAGGTTTTTGTGAAGCTCAAAAGAGATATTTGCGTAGCACAGTGCCTGGCACATAGTAGGCACTTAATAAATGCTTATTTACCTTCTCTTTCCTTCCCTTCCTCAGGCCTTCTTTGCTTTCTCTTGACAATGGAAAGGTACCAGTAGAGAACTCTGGGTGTTCACCTGTCTGTCTTCTCTTGCCCTACTACACAGTGTAACCAGTTCCTTTTCTCTTCTTGTATAATTTTTTACTAATATCTTTACTCGTGTTCTTCTTTGGAGTTCCTCATTGGTTATATGTCATAGCCTACTCAACCCATCATGCAATACTCAATTATATTCCATGTGTCAGTGTCATATATTGTTGGTTCTTAACCAGGGGTCTGTGAGCTTGTTTTTAACAAGTTTTGATATCTGTATTTCAATATAACTGGTTTCCTATGTGATTCTATGTATTTTAATTTGTGCATTTAAAAAACATTATTCTGGGGGCAGCTAGGTGGTACAGTGGGTAAAGCACTGGCCTTGAATTCAAGAGGACCTGAGTTCAAATCCAGCCTCAGACACTTGACACTAGCTGTGTGACCCTGAGCAAGTCACTTAACCCTCATTGCCCTGCAAAAAACCAACCAACCAACCAACCAAAAAAAACCCCATTATTCTGACAAGGGGCCCATGAGCTTCACCAGACTGTGACTGGTCTATGACTTAAAAAGAAAGTCAAGAACCGTTGGTATTTAACAACACTTTTATGGTGTTAGCTCTGTGTGGGCACTGGCATGTGCATAGGGTTTATCAGAACACTCAGCTGATGAAACATTCCCAATTCTCTCCATCCCTCCCTCCCTCCAATTTCTCCCCACCCATTGAGAAGGCAAGCAATGTGATATTAATTATACATGTGAAGTCATGCAAAACATACTTCAGAAGGGAAATTCTTAACAGTTTTGAATCTTGGATTCACTGAATCTTTCTGCATTTCCACCAGCCAAATAACTCTTTGCTTAGCTCCAGAGTTGAAAGCCACGCCTCGATGAGATAGTGTGGACTGGATGTACTGAGCTGGAACTTTGTGAAGGGAATTTATAATGCCACATATCTAACATTTGTTGTTGTTCGGGCATGTCTGACTCTTCCTGAACCCTTTTTGGATTTTCTTGGCAGAGATACTGGAGTGGTTTGCCATATCCTTCTCTAGCTCATTTGACAGATAAGGAAACTGAAGCAAACAGGGTTAAGTGACTTGCCCAGGGTCATATAGCTAGTAAGTATCTGAGGCCAGATTTGAACTCATGAGGATGAGTCTTCCTGACTTCCGACCCCAGGGCTCTCTATATACTGTGCCACCTAGCTGCACATAGTCATTTGCTAATAAGTTTCTATGGGTTAATTGTGTTTTCCATTACTTAGCTGTAAGCCGCTTGAGGGCAGAAGCCATATTTTAAGTGTCTTGGGGTATCCCCATCACACCTAGAAGCAACCATTAGTGGATGCTCAAAAATTACTTGTTAATTGCCTACCTCTTCACCAAATAGATGTTATATGCAGACTTCTATACTGATAACATCCCTACTAATACCAAAGATATAAAAGATAGCCTTGTCCTTGCAGGGCTTATATGGAAACAAGGCATAAACAGATATGTTGCCTGGTGTCTTGAATCTCTTAAAGAATGAAAATGTATAGAGATCAAGGTGAATTATAAATATTAAAGGAATAAAATCAAAAGAAGGTAAATCAGTAGGAGAAAATGAATTATGGAATGTTTCTTGAGGGTTGGTTTTGAGCTTTAAGGGGGTAGAAATTGATGCCTCTTTCTAGAGACTTAGATTCTGGATCCATGTTCCTATTTTAATAGGAGACCAAACAATGGGTACAGCCCTTGAGAGCATATGAAGAAAGTGCTTGGCTAATAAAATCTCCATGAAGACTTTGGAACATCTACAGATAGGTCCTAGTCCTCTAACCATGTGGTAATAAGGAACTTTTTTGATTGGCTATGGAGCTGGAACGAGACATAGCTTTCTCCTTCTTCTCCTTCTCCTTCTCCTTCTCCTTCTCCTTCTCCTTCTCCTTCTCCTTCTCCTTCTCCTTCTCCTTCTCCTTCTCCTTCTCCTTCTCCTTCTCCTTCTCCTTCTCCTTCTCCTTCTCCTTCTCCTTCTCCTTCTCCTTCTCCTTTTCCTCCTCCTTCTCCTTCTCCTTCTCCTTCTCCTTCTCCTTCTCCTTCTCCTTCTCCTTCTCCTTCTCCTCCTCCTCCTCCTCCTTCTCCTCCTCCTCCTCCTCCTCTTCCTCCTCCTCCTCCTCCTCCTCAATGAGGGTTAAGTGACTTGCCCAGGGTCACACAGCTATTAAGTGTCAAGTATTTAAGGCCAGATTTGAATTCAGGTCCTCCTGAATCCAGGGCTGGTGCTTTATCCACTCTGCCACCTAGCTACCCCCTAGACATAGCTTTCTAGTCACTTAAGTACAAAATGTAGCAAATGAGGCATCTTGACTTAATGCTTCTTACTAGCACACCCCTATGGCAATGTAGAAGAGGAAACTGGGCCCAGTTGAATCAATGCTGAATATCCTTTCTGTGTTCTTGTTAAGTATAGCTCCTTTTGTTAACTGCTAGATCATTAGCAGGGCTTAAACTTTTTCCACTCACAACCCCTTTTTGCCTGAGAAATTTTTACACCACCCTGGGTATATAGATATATAAAATAGATATACAAGTCAAACATTTACAGCCAAATTTTTGGTTAACCCCACAGTCATTTTACATGACTCCATATGGTGTCACAACCCACAGCTGAAGAAGCTTTGATCTATATATAGGTATCTCATTTTCTTTCAATCCCAGACCTGAACCATTGGACCAACCTAAGTCAGGCCTTTTCCACAACAACTGCTATGAATATTTTGTTATATTGTAGGAACTGTTTTTGGAATATATCTTGAATATCAGATCCTTATTAAAAATATTTGATGCCAAGATTTTTTTTCTCCAATCAAGTATTTTTCTTCATATCCTGGCTACATTGATTTTGTTCATGTAAAAGGTTTTCAGTTTCATTTAATGGAAATGATACTTTATTTTTCAGGACCTCTAATTCTTATTTGGTTTTTAATTCTTCTCATAGCCAAAACTGTGAGAGATATCTCAGTGGAAATCAAATTAAAGCTACTCTCAGGTACCACATCACACCTATCCAATTGGCTAAAATGACAAAAAAGGAAAATGATAAATGTTGGAGAAACTGTGGGAAAACTGGAATACCAATGCATTGGTGGTGAAGTTATGAACTAATCCAACCATTCTGGAGAGCAATGTAAAACCATATCCAAAAGGCTATAAAACTGTGCATACCCTTTGACCCAGCAATACCACTACTAAGTTTATATCCCAATGAGATCATAAAAAAGGGAAATGGACCCACATGTATAAAAATGTTTATAGTTGCTCTTTTTTTGATGGCAAAGAATTGGAAATTTTGAGAGGATGACCATCAATTGGGGAATGGCTGAACAAGTTGTGGTATATGAATTGTGGTAAAAATTATTTGTGGTAAATATGAATACTCCCATTTTTAGCTAACTCATTTGGGAGGGGGCACACCTGGCCCACCCCGAGGTTATGAAGCCAGCTTTTTGAAGGACCTGCCCTTTTGGGAGAGGGGAAATTGAATGCTCCTGGGAGGGAGGCCGTGTGTGTTCCTTGCTCTGTCTCGGGCAACTGCTGTCTCTGCTCGAACAACCTTAGACTGGTGGACTGTTCAGTTGCTCTGTGAGTTTAATTATGGAAAACCCTAAATTCCTTTGAATTAGCTTAATTGGGAACAGTCTGGGATTGCATAGGCTAAATTTAGAGTTAAGAATATCTATCTGTATTTCTATTTTCCTATTTCCTTATCTTTGATTTTTATTAGTTTCACCTTTGTTGTTTAATTAATTCCCAAGTAATAAAATCTAATCCTTTTGTGAACTAAAGCTTAGAGGCTCCTTTCTTACTACATTATTTGTTTGTTTGTTTGTTTTGCAGGCAATGGGGGTTAAGTGACTTGCCCAGGGTCACACAGCTAGTAAGTGTCAAGTGTTCGAGGTCGGATTTGAACTCAGGTACTCCTGAATCCAGGGCCGGTACTTTAACCACTGCGCCATCTAGCTGCCCCCAGAGGCTCCTTTCTTATTGGCCTAGGAGAAATATTTTAAAAGGGCAGTTCAGAGGGGAGGGTTAAACCTATAAGGTCCCTCATATTTCCAGGACCCGAATATTAAGGCGAGTCACCCAAATAACGCTCTGTATATCAAATTTTGGCCCTCACAGAATGTAATGGAATACTATTATATTATAAGAAATGATAAGCAGGCAGATTTCAGAAAAACTTGGAAAGACTTACATGAATTGATGCTGAATGAAATGAGCAGAACCTAGAGAACATTGTACACAGTAAAAACAACATTGTGTGATAATCAACTGTGATGGAATTAGCTCTTCTCATCAAAACAATTTTATCCAAAACAATGCCAAAAGATTCACGATGGAAAACACACTCCACATCCAGAGAAAGAACCTTGGAATCTGAATGCCGACTGAAGCATACTATTTTCACTTTTGTTGTATTTTTTGTTTGTTTCGTCTCACTTGTGATTTTTCCCTTTTGTTCTCTATTTTTGCATATGAAACTGAAAGTCTCTATTATGTGTGTAGATAAATTCAACAGTAGTTCCAAAACTGATCTTATGAGTGTCTTGTTCTGAACTTCCCTCTGCTCTCCAATAAAGATATTATTTTTTTTGTTTTTATTTTTGTTTTTTTTTGTAGGGCAATGGGGGTTAAGTGACTTGCCCAGCGTCACACAGCTGGTAAGTGTCAAGTGTCTGAGGCCGGATTTGAACTCAGGTCCTCCTGAATCCAGGGCTGTTCTTTATCCACTGTGCCACCCAGCTGCCCCCCAAGATATTAATTTTTTAAAATGATATTCTTGGGGGCAGCTGGGTGGCGCAGTGGATAGAGCACTGGCCCTGGATTCAGGAGGACCTGAGTTCAAATCCAGCCTCAGACACTTAACAATTACCAGCTGTCCGACGGTGGGCAAGTCACTTAACCCCAATTACCTCACCAAAAAAATAAAAAAACAAAAACAAAACAAACAAAAAAAGGTATTCTTTTCTCCTTTTTGGAATTACTATCTTACACTCCAAAAGAAACAAAAGAAAAATGTAACATCATTAGTATAGCAAAACAATGGTCTGAATCTCTACCCCCCCAAAAAAAAAGACCCGCCCAAAACAAAACAAAGCAAAAATGCATTCTGGTTTCCCCAGCAGTTCTTGTCAAAGAACTTCCTTGGTGAGGCAAGCAGTGACTAAAGAGCTGGACTTGAATTTAGGAAGATCTGGGTTCAAATCACACTTTAGACACTTATTATTCTAAGCACATCATTTAATTTATTATTAAATTATTTAAATAATTTGAATGTAACTTTATGGTTGTGGTCCTGCTCTGATAATATTGACCCACCTTTATGAAAGTAGGTAAAAGTGAATTAGCCTATATATAGATATCTGTAAAGATATATGCATATGTGAACTGATCCAACCATTCTGCAGAGCAATTTGGAATTATGCCCAAAGGGCGATAAAGCTGTGCATACCCTTTGACCCAGCAATACCACTTTTAGGTCTTTTTCCCAAAGAAATCATGGAAAGGGGAAAGGGACCCACATGTACAAAAATATTTATAGCTGCTCTTTACGTGGTAGCAAGGAATTGGAAGTTGAGGGGGTGCCCATCAATTGGGGAATGGCTGGACAAGTTGTGGTATATGAATACAATGGAATACTATTGTGCTGTAAGAAATGATGAGCAGGAGGAGTTCAGAGAAACCTCGAGGGTCTTGCGTGGGCTGATGATGAGTGAGATGAGCAGAACCAGAAGAACATTGTACACAGTATCATCAACATTGAGTGTTGATCTACTGTGATGGACTATATTCTTCTCACCAATGCAATGGTACAGAAGAGTTCCAGGGAACTCATGATAGAAGAGGATCTCCAAATCCAAGAAAAAAAAAAAGAAACTGTGGAGTATAGATGCTGATTGAACCATACTATTTCTTTTGTTTTTGGTGCTGTTGTTTTTTTTTCTATTTTGAGGTTTTTCATCATTGCTCTGATTTTTTCTCTTATAACAGGACTAATGCAGAAATAGGATTAATGTTATTATGTGTGTATATATATATGTGTGTATAGATATATGTATATGTATATAGATATAGATATGTATATAGATATATAGATATAACCTATATCAGATTACCTGCTGTTTAGGGGAGGGGGGAGGGAGGGGAGGGACGGAGAAAAATCTGAAATTGTAAAGCTTGTATAAACAAAAGTTGAGAACTATCTTTACATGTAACGGAAAAAATAAAATACCTTATATGTAAAATAAAACATAAAAAATTAAAATAAAAAAATAAATTTAAAAATGAATTAAAAAAGATATATGCATAGGTATCTATATATGAATCATAACTATATATCTGTAGCTATAGATACATAGATATTTATGGACATTTCCTCCCTATTTTCTCCCTTTTATTTTTTCCTTTATTCCTTCATTCCTTTCTCTGTTCCTTTCTTTCTTTTTTTTTTAAAATGAGGCAATTGGGGTTAAGTGACTTGCCCAGGGTCACACAGCTAGTAAGTATTAAGTGTCTGAGGCTGGATTTGAACTCAGGTACTCCTGACTCCAGGGCTGGTGCACTATCCACTGTGCCACCTACCTGCCTCCTTTCTCTGTTCCTTTGTGCTTCCTTCCTTCCTTTCTCTCATAATCATCTGCATAGAGATGATAATTAAATTATTTAAAGCTGATACAATCAAGTGAAATAGTATATAGAGAGAAGATAAGAGGGCCAAGGATAGACCCTTTGGGGGACACACATGGTTAGTGGCATGACCTGGATAAAGTTGTAGCAAAGGAGACTTAGAAGGAGCAGTTCGGACAGGTAGGGGAAGAGCTAAGAGAGAACAATGTCACAAACACTTAGAGAGGAGAGAATATTCAGGAATGACAATGTCAAAGGCTGCAGAGAGGTCAAGGATGAGGATGGAGAAGAAATAATTAGATTTGGTAGCTAGGCATTGCAACAGACAGAACATTGGCATTGGAGTCAGGAAGAGGAGTCCAAATCCTGCTTTGGATTCTTGCTGGTTGTGTGAACTTGAGCAAGCCACCACCCCTCTCAGTCCCAGTTTGCTCATCTGTAAAATGGGGATAATAGTAGTACCTACCTCAAAGGGCTGTTGTTAGATTCAATTTACATATATATATATATATATATATATAAACACACACACACACACACGTATGTATTTGTATAAAGTGCTTTGCAAATCTAAAAGTGCTATGTTTGGGGCAGCTAGGTGGTGCAGTGGATAAATCCCCAGGCAAACCAGTCAAAGACCCAAGTTCAAATTCAGTCTCAGGCACTTACTAGATGTGACCCTGGACAAGTTATTTAACCGTATTTGTCTCAGTTTCCTCATCTGTAAAATGAGCTGGAGAAGGTAATGGCAAACCACACTAGTATCTCTGCCAAGAAAACTGCAAAAGGGGTCATGAAGAGTCAAGACACAACTGAAAACAATTCAACAACATTAAAAGTTGTAGAGGGGCAGCTAGGTGGTGCAGTGGATAGAGCACTGGCCTTGGAGTCAGGAGTACCTGAGTTCAAATCCGGCCTCAGACACTTAACACTTACTAGCTGTGTGACCCTGGGCAAGTCACTTAACCCCAATTGCCTCACTAAAAATTAAAAAAAAAAAAGTTGTAGAGACAGTGCTGACTTGCCTTGTTTTAGGTAGTTTGCTCACCTTAAAATTCTGTACACCAATTAAATCACAGGTTCAGTCCACATCCTGAAGTTTTGCCTAACAACATGTCACATAGAGTAGCTCAAATTTAATATTAATTTTTAATTTAGTACTTATATTGTTTCTGGCTTTTTAAAAGTACCTATTTTGTTATACATATTACTTAATACAACTTCAATTTAAAAGTGTGTAATGGAAACTGTTATGGGGAAAATAGGTGGGGGTTTGGGGTAGGGGTTCTTAGGAATTCCTCTTTAAAGAATTATACCCTCTTGCACACAAACCCAATTAGAATAAAATAATAGTTTATTTAGGCACTAGGGAAAGGAAACCAAGAGAGAAGTCCTTGGGCTTCTCATGGGCGTAGCTCTCTGATATCCCTTTCTCCTAGAGCAGGAGACCGGCAGATACTTTTATAGAGGACCAAGGGTGGGTCCCATGAGGTGATCATCTGACTGTGGAAAATTCATTTATGGGACAGGACCATCCCCCACTGGTGGTGGCTGTGGGGAGTTGGGTATGGGGCAGCTCTGGATCTCTCAAGTCATCTCTCTCCCCCTCAGCCACAAAGGCAGCAGCCACACCTAATCTTTTCTCCCAGAGGGGTTGGGGAGACTAGAATGAAGGGTGGTGGTCCTGGAGCTAACTCAGTCCCAATCTGGTGCTACTTATCTCTTTAGGTGTGTCTGCCCTTAGGTTTAGTTTCTCAAGGAGAAGGTTCCTTGATTTACTCCAGAAAACTTCTGAGGTTCCCATGGGCCCATAACAGAAACTTTTCACTAATGGTTAACATCTGACCTCCAAATGAGTATGTGTGAGGGAAAAATTCATCCTCTTCTCAATAATTCTCGGGAACTTAGCAGCGAAGTGACAAAGGCTCTTTATTTCCTTCTCATGAGAAGGAGGCACCCTAGTGTGCAGCTAGTGGGTGCCCAGAAAGGGGGCTCACAGGTCCTGTTTTATACCCTAGTCCCTAATGCGAATGGACCCTCCCCTTTTTCATCACTGGTCTGATTACTCAAGGGTTACAATCTATGCACAAAAACTGGCTAATTAGAACACAGTATTCCCACCCCTCTACCTTGTATGGGCATAACTCTGGAGTGGACCTTATTGAGACCAGGGCTCCTTGAACCATGTGATTTTGTTAACCTGAGGGGGAGGAGGGGATCTGAGACCTTTGTCCTACAAACAGGTCAGGAGGGGTATGACTGTTATATCCACATTGAGAGGAGACAAGCGCCCATTTTCTCACTGTATGGTTTTACAATGTTTACATTGTTTTTGTTGTTATTCAGTCATTCCAGTTATAGCTGACTTTTTATGACCCTTTTTGAGATTATTTTGGTAGAGATACTGGAGTGGTTTGCCATTTCCTTCTCCTGCTCATTTTACAGATGAGAAAATTGAGGAAAACAGGGCTAAGTCACTTGCCCTGGGCCACACAGCTAATAAGTGTCTAAGGCCATATTTGAACTCATGAAAAGGAGTCTTCCTGACTCCAGGTCCAGTGTTCTATCCACTGTTCAGTTCAATCAATCAAAAGCATAGAGTAAGCACTATGTGCCAGGCAGTGTGCTAGGCCCTTGGAATACAGACAAAAATGGAAACTCCTTGCTCTCAAGGAGCTTGTCATATATAGTTCTATTTCTACCAGGGAGACAACATGTATAAGTGTTACGGGAGGATTATGGGCCCCAGTTACCCCAGAAGTTGTCTGGGGAGGTCAAGGAACTTCTTCCTTGAAACCCCAGGAGTTTTCCCCAGTGATCAAGGAGGCCTCTCCTTGAGCTCAACCAAAAGACAGACACACCCAAAAGAGATAAGTAGCACCAGATCAAACTGAGCAAGTTCCAGGACCACCACCCTAAATTCCAGTCCTCTTTACCTCCTGGATTAGGTAATCCTGTTAGGTTTGGCTACACCAGTAGAGGACACAGAAACCG
The DNA here is from genome assembly GCF_019393635.1 of Dromiciops gliroides. Lineage (NCBI taxonomy): Eukaryota > Metazoa > Chordata > Mammalia > Microbiotheria > Microbiotheriidae > Dromiciops > Dromiciops gliroides. The sequence continues at coordinate 196,027,564 of NC_057864.1, forward strand.
CCCACCAGTAGACTGCTCAGACCGCCAGGATGGAGCTCTCTGTTAGAGAATATCTCCTAGATTTAGTCAAAGGATTAAAGGACTTTTGCCAAAAAAATTAGATATGTTTTCACTTTCCCAGGACTAGATGCCTTTTTGCATTGTTTATGGTCACCATTGTCTAATTGCCTGCAGGAAGACCTATTGAAAAAGAAAGCCCTCCTAACTGTAAAGGAGTCATATTTGTATGTGAATGGAGAAAGAACTGTTTGGTTTTCAATGGCTTTTAAATTGGGGGGGGGGGTGGAGCAATGAGGGTTAAGTGACTTGCCCAGGGTCACACAGCTAGTAAGTGTCAAGTGTCTGAGTCTGCATTTGAACTCAGGTCCTGAATCCAGGGCTGGTGCTTTATCCACTATACCACCTAGCTGCCCTTTCAATGGCTTTTAAAAAATGACAATATGGCCATACTTGTATCTCAGATCCCTGTTGAATATATAGAATCTCCTCTCCATTCCTTCAAAGTGACACGGCCTATGGAGAGTTAGGCAGAGGAGAAGGAAACCCTTTCCTTCCCTCCAAGAATGATTCCCCCTGAAGAACATGGTTCTTCCTACATTTCTGTCACCCGGCCTAGAATTCATGAACTTCTTCCATGGCTTAGTTTTCTTTTCTTTCTTTCTTTTTTTTTTGATGAGGCAATTGGGGTTAAGTGACTTGCCCAGGGTCACACAGCTAGTAAGTGTCAAGTGTCTGAGGCCGGATTTGAACTCAGGTCCTCCTGAATCCAGGGCCGGTGCTCTATCCACTGAGCTACCTACCTGCCCTGGCTTAGTTTTCTAAAGCCTTGCAAAAGCCATCCAAATTTTGTACCCTTTCAATTAGAAAAAGGGGTTCAGACTTCAAAGAAGGATCACCAGTTGTGGGGGGCAATTTTATAGTTCGTTTAACACCTTGTTATCATTTTACCACATTAAATCATCTGTGACTTAATTCTATGATTATCAGCTGAGATGGGAGAGAATCATATATTCCCTCCCTTACAGGGGCAAAATCCTCTTCCTTTCTCCCACTCTTTTCCAAGCTACCATCAGTAATCATTCCAGTTAGGATTTTGGTGGCCACCAGTTTTTTTTTTTAATATCAATAGAAATATATGTGTGAGAAAATGACATAATTAGTAATTAATAATAATAGTTAACATTAATATCATGCCTACTATGTGCTAGGCACAGGCTAAGAGCTTTATAATTATTATACAGTTTGATCCTCATGATAATTCTGGGAGGTAGGTGCTATTATTATCATCCTTATATTACAGATGAGGAAACTGAAGCAAATAGAGGTTACATGACTTGTCCAGAGTCACACAGCTAGTAAGCATCTAAGGCTAGATTTGAACACAGGTCCTCCTGACCAGGCTCAGGCCTCTCCACTGCTTGAGCTAGCTGTCTGGCAAGAGTAAACAGTTTTAGAATAGTATGTTTGGAATATTTGCTGCCTCTGCTACTGTAGTAAGGAGCGAAATGGGAATTTCTCCATCAACTCCTCCCTTAAGGGGGAGAGAAGGTTGGACAGGAGAAAAGGAAAAAGGAAAAGGGCTTGGAGTGTGTGGTGTGTGTGTGTGTGTGTGTGTGTGTGTGTGTGTGTGTGTGTGGTATGTGTGTTGGCAGCTTCCACTGGTGCCACTTGTAATTCCTGATCACTATTGTTGGCATCAGCAACCCACAGGAGTCCCAGAACCAGGGTGGATTCTCCGGACCTTGTTCTTCACAGGGGACTCTTCTTATGCCAAAGTCAAAGTCACCAGTCCTATGAACTCTGAGTAAAAGTCGAGGTGGTTGCTATGTTTATTTTTGGTACCTCCCATTTCTATGGCAATGCTCCCTAAAATAAAATGGCAGTCTGTGAGAGCCTACAGAAAAAACGATGAATTCTGCAAGAACATCACAAACAACAAATAGGCTCTACAGAAGTGATGATGACACCAAATTAAAGGCCAGTAATCATAGAGATAGTTGGAATTCCTGTTTTCTCTACTCTTTGGAATTTGCCAAGACTGTTTCCCTCTCTTCACCATAACTCATAAGAATAGGAATATTAGAACATAAGAGGGAAGTTGTTGTTGAGTTGTGTCTGACTCTCTGTGACCCCATTTGGGGTTTTATTGGCAAAGATACTGCAGTGGTTTGCCATTTCTTTTTCCAGTTCATTTAACAGATGAGGCAACCAAGGCAAATGGGGTTAAGGGACTTGCCTTAGGGTCACATAACTAGTAAGTGTTTTCTTTTTCTTTCTTTCTTTTTTTTTTTCAGGGCAATGAAGGTTAAGTGACTTGCCCAGGGTCACACAGCTAGTAAGTGTCAAGTGTCAAGTGTCTGAGGCCGGATTTGAACTCAGGTCCTGAATCCAGGACCAGTGCTTTATCCACTGAGCCACCTAGCTGCCCCCTACTAGTAAGTGTTTGAGGCTGGATTTAAACTCAGATCTTTTTCTTACTCCAGGCCCAGTGCTTTATCCACAGCACTACCTAGCTGCCCCAATAGAGAAGTAGTCAAGAATAAAAGAGATGATTTTCGAAATGAAGTGGCATCAAACTGTTATGGGAGATCAGTGAGTAAGATTTATTTGGTACCCATTATATGCCCACTATTTTACTATGTGTTAAAATGCTTTAAAAAAGAGTAATTAGGGGCAGCTAGGTGGCACAGTGGATAAAGCACTGGCCCTGGATTCAGGAGGACCTGAGTTCAAATTTGACCTCAGATTCTTGACACTTACTAGCTGTGTGACCCTGGGCAAGTCACTTAACCCTCATTGCCCTAACCCCCCCCCCCCCAATAAATAAGTAAAAATTTTAAAACAGAGTAATTGTCTCCTTTGTTCTCAAAGAACTTGCAATCTAGTTGGAAATCCATGAGGGGAGAGAGGGAATAAGAATTTTTGTTTGTTTGTTTTGGGAATAAGCATTTATTAAGCACCTGGTATGTGCCAAACACTTTACAAATATTATCTCATTTGATCTTTGCAACTCTGAAAGGTAAGTGAGATTATGATCCACATTTTACAGATAAGGAAACTGAGGCAAACAGAGGTTAAATTCCTGGCCCAGGCTCACATTGCCATAGCAAGTGTCTGAGGCTGAATTTGAACTTAGATTTTCCTGACTACTGGTCCTATGTTCTATCCATTGCACAACTTATGTACTTCTAGACACAAAAAATGTGAGAATAACTAGATCTAAGTAATTTAAAAAATAATGTAATGTTTCATACAACCAAATGAATATCATCTCCTTCAGAATTATCATCTTAGGAAACTTCAGTCATTACAATAATGCTACCAATACTTGAAAAATTTTACAATACTATGGCACATTCTTTTGACTATATTCAATGATACCAAATCTTCATTCTGTGAGGTTAATTTTTTGAACTAAAAGTCATTTGAAGCCAAGACTCCTTAATCTGAGCAATATTATTTTTGGTTCAAAATTTGATGAGGAGACCAGTTCAGTGTTAGACAAACCCCAAACCTAATTTGCTAGGGGAAGGATTTCCTATTTGACAAGAAGGACTGGGAAAATTGGAAAGCAGGTTTTAGATCAGTAGCTTACACCATATGTCAAAAATCAACTGTAAATGTATAATTGATCTTTATTAAATAAGTCACACCAGTGATAAAAAAAAACAAGTAGAGAATGAAATGAAATACTTTCAGATCTATGGTTATGGGGGAAATTAATAACTAAATAAAAGAGAAAATCACAAGTGCCAAAAAAGATAATTTGGATTATGTAAAATTTAAAGGCCTTTGCACAGATGGAAACAATGCAACTAGAATAAGAAGGAAATATTCTTTTATAATCAAGATCATAAGAAATTGACACAGATATTTACAATGGAGTCATTCTGCCAATAGATAGCTAACCAAAGGATATAAGCATTTTTTCCTCCCTTTAAAAAAATCTTACTAATCTTTTTTTTTTTTTTTAGTGAGGCAATTGGGGTTAAGTGACTTGCCCAGGGTCACACAGCTAGTAAGTGTTAAGTGTCTGAGACTGGATTTGAACTCAGGTACTCCTGACTCCAGGGCTAGTGCTCTATCCACTGTGCCACCTAGCTGGGCAAGTCACTTAACTCTCATTGCCCCCCACAAAAAAAATGTAAGCTATCAACAACCAGATAAAAATGCTTCAAATCACTAATAAGAGAAACAGAATTTAAAACAACTGAGATTTTACCTTACAACCACATAATTGGCAAAGATGATGAAAGAGAAAATCAGTCAATTTTAGAATAATTATAGGAAGGAAGGCGCACATATATTGGTCTGAATTGGTTCAACTCTTGTGGAAGACAATTTGGAATACTGTGAGAAAAGTCACTTAACTATTCCTACACTTTGATCCAGTCAAACCATTATTGGGCATATATACCACCTCTGTTCCCCTGCTCCCCAAGTCAATTACAAGAAGAAAAGTTCCATATATAACAAAATGTTCTTGGTATCATTTTTTGTGGAAGCAAAAAAAAAAAAAAAGGAAACAAAGTGGACACTCACTGATTGGGGAATGAATGGCTGAACAAATTGTCTTATATGAATTTAATGAAATATTATTGATCTATAAATCCTCCAAAATGGAGAATTCAGAGAACTGTGGGAAGACTTGGAAGAACCAATGCAGAATAAAGAAAGCAGAACCAGGAAAACAGTATATACAATAGTTATAATAATATAAAGTAAGAGGATACTAAACTGTTGCTTAACTCAGATTAACTGGAGTGGCTAATATTGGGCCCAGAAAAATGATGATGAACCCATTTCCTTTATCTTGGGAAAGAGGTGAGACTATGGGTGCAGAATGTTGTATATATTAGTAAGATGTAGCTTTTTCGTTGTTGAGTTTTGCTTAACTTTATCTTTTTCATAAAAGATCTGGAGAGAGCAGGGGAATGGTTTACATTGAGAAATGATTGTAAAAAAACCCACAAGGTTTTGTTTTTTTTATAACTGAAGAGACTGATTTTATCATGTAGATTGTAAACTGTTCCTGAAGGCAATTCATAAAGGGGAGTTCCAAAACTGTATTTGAGCAATGGCAGTATAACAGAATAAATGTATAGCTTTTCAAGGTGACCCTTCTAAAGAATAAAACACATATGTGTTATGACATTTGTTTAAAAAAATCAAATTTCGGAGCAGCTAGGTGGCACACTGGCCTTGGATTCAGGAGGACCTGAGTTCAAATCCAGCCTCACACACTTGACACTTAACTAGCTGTGTGACCCTGGGCAAGTCACTTAACCCTCATTGCCCTGCCCCCCCAAATAAAATTTCATTTATGATTGTCACACCCCCTCCAAGTGAAAAATATTAAAGAAAGGTTCAGAGCATAGCCCCTCATATAGAATATGTGCTCAATAGATGCTGAACTTACTCAAATTTAATGTGCAAGTATATATAAGTGCATGTAATCGAATACAAATTTACTTTGGATTAAGTAGCTCCCCACCCCCCGTAAAAACCCAGATATCTCTCCAGTCCTACATTACCAACAACAGACTGGACAGCTCTACCTGGGTGTCTTGTCAGCATCTCTAATTCCACCTGTTCAAAATAAGAATGCATCATCTTTTCTCCTAAACCTATCCCTCCTATAGACTTTACCATCCTCATAATCGCTCAATTTCCTAACTTTTGAATAAGCCTTAATTCTTGCCTCTTCCTTAATATTCACATCCAATCAGCTAGGAGATTTTAGTAATTTGCCCTCTGTAATTTTCTTACACCCATCCCCTCTTAGCTAGCAGGGGTTAGAGATAGAGGCCTGGGGTCAGAAAGATCTGAATTAATATTAATATCCAGTTTTAGATACCTACTAGCTCTATGTATAACTGGACAAATTTACTTAACCTCTGTTTGCCTCAGTTTCTTCATCTATAAAATGGGAATGATAATAGCATCTACCTCCAAGAGTTGTTGTGTGGATCAAATGAAATAATATTTGTGAAGCTTAGCCTGGCATGTCCCTTCTCCTTTATCACCCAAATCATTATGATAATTTCCTAATTGATATTCCTGCTTCCCATATTGCTTCTTTCCAATCCATCTTCCCTACGGTTGTCAAATTTGACCTGTTTGATGTTCCCCAAACTTGGTGTTACTTCTCACATCCTGCCTTTGTAAGAACTATCAATTCCCATGACTATGGGGGGAAAGGGGGGGCAGGGGGAATGAGGATTATTGTATTGGTTTAGGGTGCTTTTGTGGTGTAAATCAACCACCAGATGGCGCTCTAATCTTGAATTGTCCCAGCCCTACTTTCCTATGTAGAATTTAGCAATCCCCTTCCCCCCTCATTCTTTCCCACTTTGTGCCTTCCTAGATTTCATGTTTAAAGTCTAGAAATAAGCATACTTCTTCCAGTCATTACTCATAAATCAGTTCTTTGATCTTGCTTTACCTTGTCAGCATAGCTAAAGAATACACTCAATTAGAATTTTAATTAAATTGTTTATGTTGAAGCAAACTTCAAAAGCAATAATAATAATAAATAAAACTTAAAACTACAGAACAATGAAACCCAGCTGTTCCTAATAGAGTTTGAATTTTCACCTACTTTGGTCGTATTTTCTACATCTGTTTTTACAGATGGATCCAAAGGTCATTTTTATTTTTACCAAGTGTTTCTACCCCAGAGGAGATAGGGAAAATACCTAAATGATGATGATGATAGCAGCTAACATTTAACAATAACACTGGAAAGTAGGTGATATTATCACCCCCATTTTGCAGATGGGAAAACTGAGGTAAAGTGACTTGCCCAGGGTCACACAGTAAGTGACTGAGGCTATATTTGAACTCAGGGCCTCCAGGTCTGGCACTCTGTCTACCTTTTTGTTGTTGTTTAGTCATTTCACATTCTTCATGACCCCATTTGGGATTTTCTTTGCAAAGATACTGGAGTGCTTTGCCATTTCCTTCTCCAGATCATCTTACAGATGAGGAAACTGAGGCAACCAGGGTGAAGTGACTTGCCCAGGGTCACACAGTGTCTGAGGCCAGATATGAACTCAGGAAGATGAAGTCTTCCTGCATCCACACCCTTCACTCTATTCACTTCACCACCTAGCTGTTTTTTATTAAGTGCTTATCCTTTGCAAGCACCCTCTTGTACTGCAAGCTTGAATTCTCAGGAGAGATTTTAGGTGCCCCTGCCCCAGACTCTTGGATTGATTTTTCTTTTTTTTTTCTTTCCAGTTTTTGCGCTAGGCTTAAACCATAGCATAGTTATTACTTTTTTTAAATTTCAGTTGATATCTTTTGTTTTTTATATCACCTTCATTTCCCTCCAAATCCTTCTTCTTCACTGAGACATAGGACAAAGAATAATTTTTTAAAAGTTTTGGTTTTTTAAAGGAATTCAGCAAAACTAAGAGATATATAAACTAAGTCTGATAATCAATCAATCAATAAACATTTATTAAGAGCCTACTATGTGCCAGGCACTGCTCTAAGCACTGGGGATAGAAGAAGAGGCAAAAGACAGTCCCTGCCCTCAAGGAGCTCACAATCTAAATGTGTGCGTGTGTGTGGGGGGGGAGAGCAACATGTAAACAAATATACACAAAGCAAGCTACATGCAGGATAAATAGGAGATAATTAAGAGAGGGAAAAGGCTTCCTGTAGAAGGTGGAATTTTAGTTGGGACTTAAAGGAAGCAAAGGAGGTCAGCAGTCGAAGCAGAAGAGGGGAGAGTGTTCTAGGCACGGACTATAGCCAGAGAAAAGCCCCAGGATTGAGAGACAGAGTATCTTATTTGTGGAACAGCCAGAACTCGTTTCACTAGATCAAAGCATACAAGAAGACTGGAAAGCTAGGAGGGGGCTTTGAATGCCAAACAGCATTTTGTATTTGCTCCTAGGAAATGGGGAGCCACTGGGGTTTATTTGTATTTTTTGTTTTTTGGGGGTTTTTTTTGCGGGGCAATGAGGGTTAAGTGACTTACCCAGGGTCACACAGCCAGTGTCAAGTGTCTGAGACTGGATTTGAACTCAGGTCCTCCGGAATCCAGGGCTGGTGCTTTATCCACTGCATCACCTAGCTGCCCCCTTGTATTTTTTTGTTTTTGTTTTTTCCACTGGGGTTTATTGAATAGGGGTGTGACATGATCGGACCTGCGTTTTAATAAAATCACTGCGTTTTAATAAAATCACTTTAGTGGCTGAATGGTAGATGGATTGTAGTGGGGAGAGACTTGAGGCAAGTAGACCCACCAGCCAGATAATGTGATAATCCAGGTGTGAGGTGATGAGAGCCTTCACCAGAGTGGTGACAATGTCCAAGGAGAGAAGGGGACATAAGTGAGAAATGGTGCAAAGGTGCATCTCTGTGTTAGTAGAAATTTGGGGTGTCTAGAGGGAATTTCTAGAGGAAGCAGGAATTTTTTTTTTTTTGGTGAGGCAATTGGGGTTAGGTGACTTGCCCAGGGTCACACAGCTAGTAAGTATCAAGTGTCTGAGGTCAGATTTGAACTCAGGTCCTCCTGATTCCAGGGCTGCTGCTTTATCCACTGCACCACCTAGCTGCCCCTGGAAGCAGAGATTTTGTTTTTGTTCTTTTTAAAAATTGTATTTATTTATTTTAGTTTTCAACATTTGTTTAGATAAGATTTTCAATTTCAAATTTTTCTCCCTCCCTTCCCTCCCTCCCCCCTCCCCTGGATAGTAGGTAATCTGATATAGGTTTTATATATATATATAATATATATAATAGCATTAAACATATTTCTGCATTAGTCATGTTATATGAGAAGAATCAGAGCAAAAAGGAAAAACCTCAAAAAAATAAAAACAACAGCACCAAAACCAAAAGAAATAGTATGGTCCAATCATTGTCCATATTCTACAGTTCCTTTTTTTTTTTTTCTGGATTTGGAGAGCCTTTTCCATCATGAGTCCTTTGGAACTTTCTTGTACTGTTGGATTGGTGAAAAGAATCTAGTCTGTCACAGTTGATCAACACACAATGTTGATGAAACCTCATTGAGAAGCAGAGATTTTTAAGGAGGCCATGCTTTTTGCCTGTGGTTTAGCAATGACCCTGTGCTGGAGGTTCTACAGCATCCAATGCCTGCTTTTTCCCCTATAGACACAGCTCTTGAGCATCCTGGACTTGTTATTAAAATCTCTGGATTCAGGTCCAGGCTCTGCCACTTACTAAGTTGTGTGACCTGAGCAAATTACTGAACTCAAGCTTTGTTTTTTTCATCTCTGTTGTTGTTTGTCCTTCCTTCTCCAAAAGGACCGTGACATCAGGATGATGTCATGACTTGCAGTATATTGGATTTAAGTGAAGGAGGGCTGTGCAAAGTCACCAGCCTCACTCTCTCCTCCAGAGCCATATAGGTCCAGTGGCAAGATATACATCAGGACGACTGGAGATGGCCCTGGCATGTTTAAGGCAATTGGGGTTAAGTGACTTGCCCAGGGTCACACAGCTAGTAAGTGTTAAGTGTCTGAGGTGAGGTTTGAACTCAGGACCTCTTGACTCCAGGACACTAGTGCTCTATCTACTTTGACACCTAGCTGCTCATCTTCATCTCTAAAACAGGGATATAATACTTGTATATACCTCTTATGGTTGTTGTAGAGAAGTGTTTGTAAACCTCAAAATGAAAATAGTATTCATTAATTGATATTTTGAGTGATTCCATAGTTTTGTACATCATTCACCATTTGGGAACCTCACATGCAAGGGAAGGTGTCCTGGGGCTACACATCTTATTGAGAAGTTGCTAATAATGTCTATAAATTATTAATCTGGTAGTGAGTTGTTGCGGGTAGGATGTTTTTATGTCAACAGCTTTTCATGTTTGTTCTAAGCACCTGCATTCCCCCCTCAAATAGATCTTTTTATTCCTATTATACTTTTTTTTTTTTGCTGGGCAATGGGGGTTAAATGACTTGCCCAGGGTCACACAGCTAGTAAGTATCAAGTGTCTGAGGCAGGATTTGAACTCAGGTACTCCTGAATCCAGGGCCGGTGCTTTATCCACTGAGCCACCTAGCTGTGCCCCCTAATATACTTTTTTTTTTTTAAGTGAGGCAATTGGGGTTAAGTGACTTGCCCAGGGTCACACAGCTAGTAAGTGTTAAGTGTCTGAGGCCGGATTTGAACTCAGGTACTCCTGAATCCAGGGCCGGTGCTCTATCCACTGAGCCACCTAGCTGTGCCCCCTAATATACTTTTGAGGCTGTGGATACTTGTGGACAATAAGAAAGAGCATTGTGTGGGGGTGGGGTTGGGTCCTATATGTGTTAAAGTTCAGAACCTACCTCTAGCTTCTTTATATTACTAGGGGTTGTATTTGGCCTCTATACTTCCTAAAAACTCGATTATGGGATCACTAAATTATACTTATCTTGATTGGAATCACTAATGGGCAGCCAGACTCATCTTCCTGAGTTGAAATCTGGCCTCAGACACTTTCTAGCAATGTGACCCTGGGCACCACACCTAACCCTATCTGCCTCAGTTTCCTTATTTGTCAAATGAGCTAGAGAGGGAAATGGCGAACCACTCCGGTATCTTTGCCAAGAAAACCAGGTCACGAAGAGTCAGACATGGCTGAAACAGTTCAACAACATCAACAACTATTGGTGAGTGGACAGAACACCAGACCTGGAGTCAATAAGTTCGATCCTAGACAAGTTCACTTAACCACTGTCAGTCTTAGTTCTTCATCTATAAAAGGTTGTTGAGAGGACAAAATTTGATGTTTGTAAAGTGCTTCGTAAACCTTCAAGTTTGATTGAAATGGTAGCTTTTATATTGTTGCTTTGAATTTCTGCTTACAGCTGTCACAATTATATAAAGTATTGGCTAGTTATTATTATTATTGATATTTAATATATTCTTTTAATTAATTAAAAAATATTCATGATTACTATGATGATGACGACTACTGCTACTACTATCTCAAGGTGGAGATAATCCTAGAAAAGGCAAATTATCCTTTGCAACAAAGCACATCCATGCCTTGAAACCAAAAGGCTTTTTGCTACTAGAATAAACTTGCTTAACTTAACCTTCAGTGGCAAACTGGGAAACTGGGAACACCTTTCAAATTTTGTGTTTAATAGCCTACATTGTACTTGGTGGTGGTGGGGGACTGTGATCTTTATTTATTTACTTTTTTGACATTCATTTTTAAAATTTTCAGTTCCAAATTCTTCCCCTTCCTCCTTGCTTTCCCTCACCCATTGAGAAGATAAACAATACAATACCTATTATATATGTGAAGTCATGTAAAAAATATTTCCATATTAACCAGGTACATTGAACTTAAGAGAGAGATAAGGACACTCTATATTCAGAGCTATTCTATGGCCTAGGGTAAGAAAATGAGAGCTATATTTGGGCTTGTAGGAGTAAATGGCACTGTACAATGTCATATAAGATATAGGCCTTCTGTATCTTTGTTGTTAAGGTATGATTAGTCTATATGCCTGACCAACACAAAATATATAGAATTTTACAAAGCATGTTGGAAAGGAGGTAACATCTTTATGGGGTTGGTTTTTTTTTTTTTTTAGTGAGGCAATTGGGGTTAAGTGACTTGCCCAGGGTCACACAGCTAGTAAGTGTTAAGTGTCTGAGGTCGGATTTGAACTCAGGTTCTCCTGACTCCAGGGCCAGTGCTCTATCCACTGCGCCATCTAGCTGCCCCCTTTATGGGGTTGTTGAAAGGAATTCTTTTTTCTCTTCCTAACTTCCCTATTGCTGTTGAGGAATCACCATCATCCCACTGGCCCAGGCTCCCAAGCTAGGTGTCATTCTGGACTCTGTCTCTCTATTCTCTCTGTCTCTCTGTTCCTCTCTCTCTGTCTCTGTTCCTCTCTCCTCTCTCTCTCTCTCTCCCTCCTTCTCTCTCTGTTTCTCTTTCTCCTTCTTTCTCTCTGTCTCTTTCTCTCTGTTTCTTTCTCCTTCTTTCTCTCTGTCTCTCTCTCTGTGTCTCTATTTCTCTGTTTCCTCTCTCTTTCTTTCTCCTATTTTTCTCTCCTCTCTCTTTGTCACTCTGTCTCTCTTTCTGTCTCTGTTTCTCTCTGTCTCTCTTACTCTTTCCTCTCCCTCCTTCTCCCTCTGTTTTTTTGTTGTTTTTTTGGCCGGGCAATGAGGGTTAAGTGACTTGCCTAGGGTCACACAGCTAGTAAGTGTCAAGTGTCTGAGGCTGGATTTGAACTCAGGTCCTCCTGAATCCAGGGCCAGCGCCACCTAGCTGCCCCCTCCTCTCTGTTATTATGTCTCTCTGTCTCCCTCTGTCTGTCTCTCTCCTTTTCTTCTGTATCTAATCTGTTGCCAAAACCTGTAGATTCTGCCCTTGCAGAATGTCTTATATGTCCCCTTCTCTCCTCTGATGCTGTCACCACCCTAGCACAGATCCTCATCACCTCACTCCTGGCCCATTACAGAAGCATGTGGTGGGCTGGCCTCAAATCTCTTTCTTCTCCAGTCCATCCTTCATTCAAGTGGTCTTGCTGAAGCACAGGTCTGACTGTGTTACGGCTCCCCCCGCCCCCCACATACATATACACTTCAATAATCTTCAGAGGCTCCCTATTACCTCTAGAATTAAATATAAAATGCTTGGTTTGGCTTTTAAAGTCCTTCATACCATGGCCCCCTCCTGCCTTTCCAATCTCCTTAAACCTTACTCATCTCCGCATTCTCTGTAACTCAGCAACACTGTCCTCTGTGCTGTTCCTTGAACAAGATGTTCCATGTCCTGCCTCTGTATTTTCACTGCTTGTCCCTCATGCCTGCACTGACCCTCCTTGTCTCTGCCTGTAGTAGCCTCCCTTCTGTGAGTTGTGTTTACTCTTTGCCTGGATAAAAGTATTTACTAGCTATCCAAGGTTGTTTTTTGGGTGACACCCCTTTTCTTGAAGGTAGCAAAGCTGGCTGAGAATCTCAGCTAATGCCACACCTTTGGTAAGAAGCCTCACCTTCTCCTTTTCAGTGTTAGTGACTTCTCTCTGGGATTAGCTCCAGTTTATCCTGTATACCCCTTGTTTGCATGTTGTTTTCTCCATTAAACTAGGAGTTCCTTGAGAGCTGGGACCATCTTTTTGCTTTTCTTTGTTTCTCCATCACTTATCACACAGTACTTAATACATAGTAAATGCTTAGATAAATGCTTGATGTCTTGACATTTCTGTAGTAAGGTCATTTGATTCTATCTGGGATCTGTGGTTTCTCTATTGTATGTAGAATACCTGTATTTGTTTGTCCTTCCTTCAAAATTTGTATGTTGCTGATAATTTTGCAGGCAACTAGGTGATGCAGTGGATAAAGCTCCAAGCCCTGGTTAAGTCACTTAACTCTGTTTGCCTCAGTTTTCTCAGCTATAAAATGAGGTGGAGAAGGAATTGGCAAAACCACTTCAGAATCTTTGCCAAGAAAATCCTAAAGGCAGTCATGAAGAGTTGGACATGACTGGAAAAAAAAAGACTGAAAAACTGAATAACATTTGTACAGAAATCCTAGGTGACTGCCTGAGAAATTCAGATAGCACCTTAAAATTGATATACTAAAGGGCAATATTTTATTGAATCTTTGGATAATTAGATAAAATACACTATTATTAATGCCTTTGTATATATGTAACTTCACTCCTGTCAAGGCTTTGGGCATTTCCAAGGACAACTGTGTGAGGCTGCAATTATATACATGGAGGGAGGTATGACTCCCAATTGAGTGAGAGACTGTTAGCACTGATGATGGATATATGTATAGAGCCAGAGGGGAAAGAAATGGAGAGGGAGTTTGAGAAAATTGAGCAGAGAGCAGGAATAAACTTTTTTTTTTGTGAGGCAGTTGGGGTTAAGTGACTTGCCCAGGGTCACACAGGTAGTAAGTGTCAAGTGTCTGAGGCCGGATTTGAACTCAGGTACTCCTGAATCCAGGGCCGGTGCTCTATCCTCTGTGCCACTTAGCTGCCCCAAATAAACATTTGAATGGCTAAAAGGAGCCCCAGAAGCTTCAGAAATGTGGGAGAGCTAGCCACTCCCCTGCCCCCAACAAGTCCCTTGATTCTAAGCACTACAACCCCCAAAGACTGACAAAAGTGGACTTGACTTCCTAGTGAGGCTGTTCTCATCATTAAAGGACTGAGATATTATCTTGCTCTCAATTCGAAAGGATCACTTACCTTGGTGTTTTCTAGTGCCTACTCTAAGCTGGACAGCTTCCCTGAGTTTTTTTTACTATTTGCTTTTTACTTATTTTACTATTTGCTCACTATCCAGGATTGGTAGGGTTGGGGGATTTTTTGGTAGTGTTTTTGTAGGAGGCCAGAGAGTAAGCTAAGTATTACCTTTTTGAGAAAACAATTATTAATAATGGATTTCTTGGGGGACCCAGAGATTAGTCCTTTCTCCCCAAATCCCAAAATGAAAACTTCTAGGAATATTATAGTCAAATTCCAGAACTCTCAGGTCAAGGAGAAAATATTGCAAGCAGCCAGAAAGAAACAATTCAAGTACGGTGGAGCCACAGTCAGGATAACACAAGATCTGGCAGCTTCTACATTAAAGGACTGGAGGGCTTGGAATATGATATTCTGGAGGGCAAAGGAACTGGTATTACAACCAAGAATCACCTACCCAGCAAAACTGTGTATAATCTTTCAGGGGCAAAAGTGGGAATTCAATGAAAGAGAGGACTTTCAGGTGTTCATAATGAAAAGACCTGAGCTGAATGGAAAATTTGACTTTCAAATACAAGACTCTAGAGAAGCATAAAAAGGTAAACAGGAAAAAGAAATCATAAGGGATATTAAAAGGTTAAACTTTACATTCCTACATGAGAAGATGATACTTGTAACTCATAAGAACTTTCTCATTATTAGGGCAGATGGATGGAGTATATTTAGACAGAGGGCACAGGTGTGAGTTGAATATGAAGGAACTGTATCATTAAAATATAAAATTAAGGGGTGAGAGAGGAATGCACTGGGATAAACAGAAAGGGAGAGGTGGAATGGGGTAAAGTATCTTACATAAAAGAAGCAAGAAAAAGTTTATGAAGTGGAGGGGAAGATAGGGGAGGTACAAGGGAGTGAGTGAGCCTTACACTCATCAGAATTGGCTCAAAGAGGGAATAACATACACATTCAATTGGGCAGAGTAATCTATCTAACCCTGTAGGGAAGTAGGAGGGGAAGGGGATAAGGGGGGAGGGGTGAAAGAAGGGAGGGCAGATTGGGAGAGGGGGCAGTCAGAGGCAAAACACTTGTGAAGAGGGATAGGGTGAAAGAAGATACAAAATAGGGTAAATATCATGGGGAGGGAATAGGATGGAGAGAAACACCGTTAGCAAAGGTAACTGTGAAAAAAATTTTGAAGCAGAGGCAAGAGCAATGTAAGACGATGATGGGCTGGTGACTATGTTTGACTGACTGATTGATTGATTGATTGATTGACTGGTTGAATGATTAATTGACCAACTGATTGATTGATGGATGGATTGATGATGATTGAATGAAGATGAGAATTGATTGAAGAGGATTGGTTGAATGGTACTTAATTTGCTGGGCTACTGTGAAGAAAATTCTTTGTCAGGTATAAGGTACTATATAAATGTTACCTATTACTGTTGTTGCAATAATCAACCTCATGGGTTTATTGTAAGGAAATCTCTATTTAAAGTACTGTATAAATGTAGTTTACTATAAAAAATGATGAGCAGGATGCTATCAGAAAAACTGGAAAGACTTACATGAGCTGATGCAATGTGAAATGTACCGTATACAAAATAACAGCAATATTGTCAGATGATCGGGAGGCTAGGTGGCGCAGTGAATAAAGCACCAGCCCTGGATTCAGGAGTACCTGAGTTCAAATCTGGCCTCAGACACTTGGCACTTACTAGCTGTGTGACCCTGGGCAAGTCACTTAACCCCCATTGCCCTGCAAAAAAAAAATATTGTCAGATCTGCTGTGAATGACTTAGTTATTTTCAGCAATACAGTGATCCAAGACAATTCCAAAGAACTTAAGAAAAATGCAATCCATCTACAAAGAAAGAACTGATGGTATCTGAATACAGATTGAAGCATATTTTTTTTTTGTTAGTGCCTTTATCTGAAGTTTTGTTTTTGTCTGTTTTCTTTCACAACCTGGCTAATGTGAAAATGTTTTGCATGACTACACATGTATAATTTATATTGAATTGCTTGAGTTCTTAAGGGGGGGGGTGGGGAGGGAGGGAGGAAGAGAATTTGAAACACAAAGTTTTTTAAAATTCACGTAAAAATTTGTTTTTACATGTAATTTGGGAAACTAAAATTCTAAATAAATTATAAGACTTAAAAAAAAGTCCTAAGCAATTCTTTCATAATAATTCTTAGATAATTCTCAAATTCTGGTCTTTAGGGAACAGCCAGGCCTATCACACCTGGTAGGCCTGGAAATCACCATCACCCCCCAAATAAAAAAAAATTACATAAATTCAGCAAATGATACTTTACAGTATTTATCATCTTCAGGACACAGTTCTTAGAGTTGCAGAGCATATTTCCATCTGTCTCTATTTACCAAATTCCAGTAGACAGTTTGCTCTTCTCTAATCCCCTCTATTTTAATGGGGAATTCCTTAGAGTAGGCAGCTAGCAATACCAGCAGAGCCAGAAGCAAGGAGGCCCCCTGGCACTCCCTTTTTTCTTTACCCTCACTTCAGTGAGGATATTCCTATTGAATGCTACCAGCTATGCCAAATGTAGGCCATGTCTGACTCAGGCTAGCCTAGTAGTTCAGGTTCAAGATGGAGGAAGCCTGCAAAGGTGAAACCAGTGGCTCATCTGTCACCATGAGGACTCATGTAAATCTATAGATTGCTTTTTCTTTTTCTTTTCTTTTCCTTCTTTCTTTTCTTTTCTTTTCTTTTTTTTTTTTTTTTTGCGGGGCAATGGGGGTTAAGTGACTTGCCCAGGGTCACACAGCTAGTAAGTGTTAAGTGTCTGAGGCCAGATTTGAACTCAGGTACTCCTGAATCCAGGGTGGGTGCTTTATCCACTGCGCCACCTAGCTGCCCCTAGATTGCTTTTTCTAATGCTAAATGTTGGCCTTGCAAAATATGTCCTTGTAATTATTTGCTGAATTATAACTTCCCCTTGTAGAATGACTAATACAATTTCGAGATTTTTTTTTTTGTGGGGCAATGGGGGTTAAGTGACTTGCCCAGGGTCACACAGCTAGTAAGTGTTAAGTGTCTGAGGCCAGATTTGAACTCAGGTACTCCTGAATCCAGGGCGGGTGCTTTATCCACTGTGTCCCCAGCTGCCCCAATTTTGAGATTTTTAAAGGAAGTTATTCACAGATTTGTATATCTCTGTCTACTAGTATGAACAGAAAGTTGAAAGGGAAGTTGTAAGACTTTGACTATTCAGTAGCAGTCTCTCTGCCCACAATGCCTTCAGTCTACAGGGGCAGTAGAACTGCAAACTGGAGTGCTTAAGAATAACCTTGCTCATCAGGATTTCTATATATTATCAACAAAGTCCAGCAACGACAGATAGAAAGAGAAATTCATTTAAAATAACTGTACATGGGGCACCTAGGTGGTGCAGTGGATAAAGCACCTACCCTGGATTCAGGAGAACCTGAGTTCAAATCCCGCCTCAGACACTTGACACTTACTAGCTGTGTGACCTTGGGCAAGTCACTTAACCCTCATTGCCCTGTAAATAAACAAACAAAAAAGAAATAGGTAATGGGGCAGGTAGGTGGTGCAGTGGATAAAGCACCTATCCTGGATTCAGGAGGACCTGAGTTCAAATCTGGCCTCAGACACTTGACACTTACTAGCTGTGTGACTTTGGGCAAGTCACTTAACCCTCATTGCCCTTCAAAATAAATAAACAAACAAGCAAACAAACAAATAAATAACTGTAGACAATATAAAATACTTGAGAGTCTAACTCCCAAGACAAACCCAGGAACTATATGACCAGAGCTATAAAAGACTTTTCACACAAATAAAGTCAGATCTGAATAACTGGAAAAATATTAATTGCTCATGGGTAGGTTGAGCCAATATAATAAAAATTACAATCCTACTTAATTTAATTGATTTACTTAGTGCTATACCAATCAAACTATCAAAAATATTTTCTAAATCTAGAAAAAATAATAAAATTTATCTGGAAGAACAAAAAAGCTCAAGGATGTCAAGGGAATCAACTGGGGGAAAATGCAAAAAAAAGGTGGTCTAGTACCAGATCTCAAACTGTATTATAAAGTAGTAATTATGAAAACAACCTGGCTCAGAAATAGAGGTAGATCAGTAGAATAGAATAGGTACAAATTACACTTTAGTAAATGACTATAGTAATCTAGTATATGATAAATCTCAAGATCCAAGCTTTTGGAACTCATTGTTTGACAAAAACTGTTGGGAAAACTGGAAAAATAGTATGGCAAAAACTAGATATACAACAACATCTCACACCATATACTAAAATAAGGTCAAAATGGGTACATGATTTACACATAAAGGGCGATACCATAAACAAATTAAGAGAGCATGGAATAGTTTATCAGAATTATGGACAGGAGAAGAATTTAGGACCAAAGAAGATATAAAGAACAATGCAAGGTATAAAATAGATCATTTTGATTATATCAAATTAAAAAATTTTTACACAAACAAAACTAATGTAACCAAGACTATAAGGGAAACAGAAAACCTGGAACGAATTTAAAAAAACACTTTTTTTGAAAGAATTTTTGAAAAAAATCTCTGATAAAGGCCTCATTTCTCAAACATATAGAGAACTGGGTCAAATTTATAAAAATGCAAGTCATTCCCCAATTGATAAATGGTCAAAGGATATGAACAGGCAGTTTTCAGACAAACAATCAAAACTATCTCTAGTCATATGAAAAAATACTCTAAATCATTATTGATCAGAGAAATGCAAATTAAAACAACACTGAGATATTATCTCACACCTATCAGAGTGGCAAATATAACACAAAAGGAAAATGTTGGATGTTGGAAAGAATTTGGGAAAACTGGGATGCTATTCCACTTTTGGTGGAATTGTGAACTGATCCAACCATTCTGGAGGGCAATTTGGAACTATGCCCGAAGGGCTATAGAACTGTGCATACCCTTTGATTCAGCAATGCCACTGGTAGGTTTGTATACCAAAGACATCCCCCAAAAGAGAAAAAGACCTATTTATACAAAAATATTTATAGCAGCTCTTTTTGTGGTGGCTAAGAATTGGAAATCAAAGGAATGCCCATCAATTGGGGATTGGCTAAACACGCTGTGGTATATGATTGTGATGGAATATTATTGTGCTATAAGAAGTGACAAGCAGGATGATTTCAGAAAGGCCTGTTAAAGATTTATATTAACTGATGTAGAGTGGAGTGAGCAGAACCAGGAGAACATTGTGCACAGTGGCAGCAATATTATTTGATGAAGAGCTGTGAATGATTTAACTATTCCCAGCAATACAATGATCCAAGACAATCCCAAAGGACTAATGATGAAGCATACTATCCACCTCCAAAGAAAGAACTGATATTGATGGAACACAGACTGAAGCATGTTATTTTTCACTTTCTTTCATTTTTTCTTTTATTCAAGTTTTCTTGTACAAAATGACTAATATTGTGTTTTACACAATTGCACATGTATAGTCTATATCTGATTGCTTACTGCCTCAGGGAGGGGGCAGGGGAGGAACTCAAAACTTTAAATAAAAATGTTTATTATTTTAAAAAAGAATAAAAAAAGAATAACCTTGCTAAGATTTATCGAACTGCTAATCTAAAGTGGGGCAGCTAGGTGGTACAGTTAATTGAGCACTCAGCTAGAAATCAGGAAGATTTATCTTCATGAGTTCAAATCCAACCTTAGACATTTACTAGCTGTGTGATCTTAGGTAAGTCACTTAACCCTGTTTGTCTCAGTTCCTCCTCTGTAAAATGAGCTGGAGAAGGAAATGGCAAATCACTTGGCCTGAAGTCTTTTCTTTTGCCCTCAATGACTGGGAGAACAAAAATCCGGAAACAGCCCATATATGCCTCGGAAGACTCCTTCTGTGCACTCCAATGATCCCAAGCATCTCAAAATGGCTTGTTGCCTCTAATAACATTACCCTATATTACTAGACTCTCATGCATGAATTGTGTTCACTTTTACCATTCCCAAATTCAAGCCACCTATCCAGATAATCCCAAAGGACCATGCTATCATTTTCAATCTTTACAAAAATCTACCAAAGAATGATGTGTCTGGATCCCAGATAGAAAGACCATTCCAGATTCTTCTGACCATACTGCCATCTATTGTCATGGGTGAGAGGACTAAATCTGTGCTTTTAATGGATGATTAAACCCTGTTGGTCAACAGAAATCCTAAGCTGTGGGTTGTATTTTAGTTAATGCTTACATATAGGAAAGACTGGGGAGGCAGGAGAGGGGATCTATTTTCTGGAGAGAGAAATCTTGCCTAGCTGAGCTAGGTTGGCGGGGGTGGGCAGGGGGACTATGTTAGATTTGTATAAGCCTGGCAAAAGTATATGAAACCAGATTTGCTACTAGATTGATTTTCTATAAGTATATGAGCTAGTACGACCCCAGTTAAGGAAGGAAGTGCTGAGTTTGGAAGGAAAGCCATACCCCAGAGGGGGAATGAATGACCAGAGAAGTTCTATCCATGCCAATGGAGGGGAAGAGTGAGTACACCTGACATGATTGACAGTTCCATTTGTCTAGCTTGATAGTGCCACAGGATAGTGTGGCAAGGTACTTTGGGGATGGGTATGGTGAGGCACCACAGCTGGGGGAATCAGGAAAAACCTTCTCGAAGATGTGGTACTGGACCCAAGCTTTGGAGAAGACTAGGGATTCTAAGAGGTGTACTTGGGGTTGGGGGAATGTGTTGTGGTGGTACATTCCCAGCATGGAGGATGAGCATGTGCTGGACAAAGAGTCGTGAATGGAATGATGTGTATGACAAATAATAAGCCAGTCAGTTGGGCTAAAAGTAAAATGCATTATAGTGGGTAAACGTAATAATCTTGAAAAGGTATTTGTAGAACTAGATTGTGAAAAATTTTAAATGTCAAATAAAAGAGAGGTAATAGGGAGCCACTGAAACTGTTAGCTATATCAATCTGGTAATTATGTGGAGGGTGGATTGAAGAGATAAGAGACTTGAGACAAGGAAAGCAACCAAGAGTCTATTGCACCAGTCCAGATGAGAGGTGATGAGGATCTGAACTAGGGTGATGGCCACATGAATGGAGAAAGGATGGATTCGAGAGAAGTTGTGGATATAGAATTGACCAGGTTTGGCAATTGAATGGGTACAGGAGGTGAGAGACAGTGAAAAATTGAAGGTGACTCTGAAATTGTGAACCTGGGTGGCTAAAAGAATGGTAGTCCCATTGATAGAAATAGGGAAGTTCAGAAGAGAGGTGAGTTTGGTGGGGAAAGGTAGCGAATTTTGTTTTGGAGATAATGCGTCTGAGATGCCTATAGGACATCCATTTGGAAATGTCCAACAGATGGTTGGCGATTTGAGACCAGAGATGAGGAGAGAAACTAGAGATGGACATATAGATCTTGGAGTTATCTGCATAGAGATGATAACTGTACCCCTAAGAGTTGATGAGATCACAGAGATAGAGGGTTAAGAGAGAGGAGAGAAGGCCCACAACAGATCTTTTCATGAACTATACAGGGCAGGATTTGTATGATTAGCAAAGGGGTCTGAGAAAGAATTGGAATAAAGGTAGGAGTGCCCCAGTTAGGTGATGCAGTGGATAGAGCATTGGCTCTGGAATCAGGAGGACCTGAGTTCAAATCCCTCCTCAGATACTTACTAAGCTGTGTGACCCTGGGCAAGTCACTTAACCCGGATTGCCTAAAAAAAAAAAAGTAGGAGAAAAACTAAGTGAGCAGCATCATGAAAACCCAGAGAAGAGAGAGTATCTAGGTGGTCAAGAGTGTTTTATGCTATAAAGAAACCAAGAAGGATAAAGATTCAGAAAATGTTCTAGGATTTGGAAATTAAGAAATCAGTTAAAACTTTGAAGAGAGTAGTTTCCTTTGTAATGAGGTTGGAAGCCAAGTTTTGAAGGTCTGAGAAATGAGTGAGAAGTGAGCCAGGGTACAGTGTAGGAGTACAGATAACCTTAAAAAAAAATTTTTTTTTTATGGAGTTCTGGTATGAAAAAGCAAGATGAAAGGTTGAGAGGTCAAGTGAAGAGCTGTTTTTTTTTTTTTTTAAAGGATGAGGATGACCTGGTCTTGTTTGTCAGCAAGAGGATGAACCTATAGATAGGGAGAGACTGAAGATTAAAAAGAGAGGAGTTAAAATAAAATACCTCATACATTAAAAAAAAAAAAGAGAGAGGAGTTGATTGCAGGGGGAATCTTCCTGAGGAGATGGGAGAAAATGGGATCAAGGGCAAAAATAAACAAAACAGCCAAAAAAGTTAGTTCCATCCAGAGCTGGATTAGTAGAAGCCTAGAGTCTGGAATGAGGGAGACAACAGTCTCATCATACTCCTTGGTCAGATCACATCTGCAATATTCTGTTGATGATAAGGGATTAGAGATGGTGATGTGGGACTTTGAATGTCCGGCTCCATGGGAAGTATATCCCATGTATTTCCCACTATATTGATATCCCCTTCATTTCTTTGTTTGTTTGTTTGTTTTTGCTGGGCAATTGGGGTTAAGTGACTTGCCCAGGGTTACACAGCTAGTAATTGTTAAATGTCTGAGGTCGGATTTTAACTCAGGTCCTCCTGAATCCAGGGCCGGTGCTCTATTCACTGTTCCATCTAGCTGCCCCCACTTCATTTCTGATTATATTCTTCTTTCCTTCCTTACCCAGCAAGCCATCTCTTGTAATACTTTAAAAAAAAGAAAGAAAAAATAATTTCAGCACAACAAAGCAAACCCAACAATCAAATCTGAAAGCATATGTAATATTCCAGACTGATAGCTTCCCAGCTTTTCAAGGAAGGGAGAAAAGTACTGATTTTCTCATCTCTTCTCTGGTATCCTTTGAGAAGTGGAGTTTTCTAGTTCATGTAAGGATTTGCTTATAGATCACTAACTATTTGACAGAAGCACTGGGAACTATTTAGAGCTGGTCATTGTCCTTTCACATTCAATAAAAAATGAAGAAAAAACATCTCTGAGATAAGTGAATGAGAAAATAGGATTCTTCTCCTACTTGCTTCTAATTTTTCAACTGGGACAACTCTATCAAGAAACATGAAAGAAAACCAAGAACTCTCCATAGTTCACATAAAGAATCAAAGCTAAGCCTACCTCTTTGGTCTCAGAGCCAGTTTCATGCCCTGTGCCTGCCCTGACTCTGGCCTCAAACACAAGCTCTGGTTATAGGCACTCTAGCCTACTTGTTCATATACTACTCTGGTAGCATGGGGTTAAGGGGATAGAGATTTAGCCTTGGAGGTAGGGAGACCTGGGCTCATATCCTGTCTCTGACATATATTAGATTATGGACAGGTCACATAACCTACTGAGGTAGTGTGGTATGGTGGAAAATAGCATTGGATTTGGAAGGAGAAGACCTGAATTTGAGTCCCGTCTCTCTTATCTGTGTGACTTTAGGCAAAGCATGTAACTTCTTCGGTTCTCAGTTTCCCATCTCTAAAATGGGGGAAAGGGGTTTGGACCAAATGGTCTTTGAGGTCCCTTCTAGTTCTAAATCTGTGAAAGCTCTCAGTGTCCAAGATAATTCTCTAAAATCATAAGTTACAGAAGAGCTGCTGATAACACATTGGTAGAGTGAGTTTCAACATTGGGCAGCCTTTACAGAGAGAAAATCGCCGACCCTATTCTGAGATGATTGTTTTGGACCAAGTAGAGTACTTGCTTAATTTCTCCCTTTGGTACAAAGGAAAAGCTGTGATCGTTATTCCTAGAATGTTGGGTTTTTTTCCCCTCACACATAACATCATAGTATATATTACTTCCCTGTTCTTATGGGGGCTCATGGGCTCCTCAACTTCTTATCTCTTATCCTTTATCTTTTGTTCTCTTCTCTCTCTTGCCCCTGGTCTGAGGATCTTAGGAATGAAGATGACTAGGGTTGGGAGAAGTCCCTAGGCCTATGGCTGACTGGGCACCTGGGACCTGGGCCACACAGGGAACAGATTGGTAGAATGGTGTTGAGAGAATGATACAGGAGAGCAGGAAAGGAATAAAGAACTTTTTCCTGATTGCCCAAACAGATCACCCAGATTTCAGACCATTTCAGAAGCTGGAAAAGCCGGGATATACTCTGCCTTAGACACAAGTGGGCCTTTAGATCATTCTTGTTTAACTACTACCATCCCCACCCCACCCCACCCCAATGATGCAGCAAGATGCACAGGGTTAGGTTTATGCAATTTTATTTTCTCAGTGGAAAGGCATGTTAGGTTGGGGTGGCTCTGTCATCCTCCAAGGAGGGACAGTGCCACAGGTGGGGACACAGCCAAGGGCCATCAGAAGGCACAGCTGCTCTCCACAAAACGGCGGCACTTCATGACCCGCAGGTAGGTCTCAGCTTTGTGCAGGTCCTTCTTGAAGCAGGAGAGCAGCCCATAATTCTTGAGCAGTGCCTCATCGCTGCGTAGGTTGGTATCAAATTTGTCATAGGTTGTCTTGAGGACCAGGCCACCCCTTGAGCTTCCGTCCTCCAGCTCCTAAAAAGAGAGGGGAAGAGGGGTATCAAGGGGGAACATTTTCCATCTCATCTGTTCCCTCTTCACTTCCCATCTGGGATTGAAATCAAGAAAATAAAAAGGAAGCAGGATTACTGGCTCAAATAAGGAAAGAAAAGAAAGAGAATGGTTTCTTTATCCATCCCCAAAGGTCTTGGATTCGGCCTCTTCTGAAAGAAAGGAGGGGTGGCAACCTTCCTTCTTCCCTTATTCCCCCTTAATTTCTTCTTCCTTCCCCTTCTCCACACCACCCCTGGTTAAGTTAGAAAGGATTCTAGTCCTAAGGCAGGGGCTACCAGGAGGATCTTAGCAGAAAGAAAAGAGGCTTGGCTTGTGGGGTATGTCAGGGGCCCCCTACCAAACTCACCTGCATGAGAGCCTGGATCCCTTCTTCTAGATCCCTCAGCTTCTCATAGACCCTGTCTGAAGTACCGAAAACCAGGCTGTTGGTGAAGACCCTGCTGAGGAACTGCACAGGGCTGAGCCAAGATTGGATAAGGAGAAGGGAAAAACGGAGCAACTCCACATCCTGGGAACAAAGAGGAATGGAAGAAAGGGGGGAAACTGTGAGTAGGAGCAGTTCAATTTAAAACTTGTTTATTAAGGGCTAATTATAGAGACTAGAAGTTTCACCTACAATCTTCTTCTTCTTTTTTTTTTTTTTAAATTTCTGTCCTGCCCATTTTAATTGGTATTTTTAAAGTCCAGAAAAAAATAAATTAAAAAAAATTAAGATCATATTATGCACAAAGCAGTAAATTAATCTGCCCTGGACATCTGCTCTTGGCTGGGGCAGCTGTTCTAATACCCTAGGCCAGGAGACTTTTTGATTTGTGATGAGGGAGCTAGAGAGACAGCTCTAATTTTGAGGGTGAAGGGAGTCACTTACAGATCTCTGCTGGGCCTCGTCCTTGCCAGTGGGAGCTGGGATGGTCTCAGAGAAACAGAAAGTTGTCTGGGTGCTTTGGATGGAATGTCTCTGTGCCTCTGGAATATATGTACGCTCCTGTGCAAATAGCCAAGCAAAGGTAATGAGTAGCCAAAGCCAGGACTGGGGGCCTGGTACAACATACCTCTTCTAGGAAGTGCTCTCCAATGAATTCCCTTCTCCATTCCCTATTCCTACCCCCAACCCCACCAACATCAATCACTCCTCCATTTTTATTCCCCCTCAGGACTTATGCCCATTTACCTATGCTTTTTTCATATGAATGTCCAAGCTAAATTTATCTGATTCCCCTTCTCAGCTCCCCAGTACTGGCTCACCACTTGGAAGGCATCTTTGATACTTTTCTTTGACCTTCCTACCTATCCAGTCAGTCACCATCAAGCCCTGCTAGTTCTTCCTGAAGGATATGTCTCAAAATTACCCTTTCTTTACACTCCTGCCAGTCCTCCCTGATTTTAGTGTTCTCCCTTTATTCAATCTGTTGCACTAAAAGTCATCTTCTTCAAGGAAAACTGCTTGCAGGACTGTGGTAGCTTGTGATTCTCTCTCATATTGACTAGAAGTTTGTACAGGTCCTCTTCAAAACCCCTCCACTATCATGTCTTTCCTCTGCTCCAATCCCCCCTTACACAAATCACCCTCATGGACTCACAAACTCCTTGTACGTGTCAGCAACCAGCTGGTGCAGATGCTGAGCACGAAGCACAGCATTGGCGAAGAGACTGGACAGAGGCATGGATGGGAAGGCACTAGCCCTCTGTGGCCCCAGCAAGGTGAAAGTGATGAGGAGCAACAGAGAGACTCGGGTACCTGGAAAAAGAAAGAATGCATTTCTCTAACCCATCACTAGCTTCATTGGCTCCCATAAGAACTTCCTCTTTCTTGCTGATGGTACGTGGATGATGAACTTGGCATCTAACCCTTATCTCTGGACTCTTCCTTTCTATTTCCCCATAATTCCCTATTCCTGACCTCCAACTTTGGCATTTGATCATCTGAACTCTGGCACTTACCTCCTCAGCACAGGTACTTAGATCCTCTCCTAGGGACTGGAAGTGTTTTGAATGTTAAACTTCTGAACCAAGAAAAGACTCGAAAGAAATTTTTGTCTATATTCAGAAGCCCACAAGCAAGGCTCCATTTGCCCCTCTTGTTTACATCATTATTCCCATATCTCTGCTTCCTGGGACCCTCCCCCAGAAGGTTGGCCCCAGGGTTCTTCCCCCTAAATTCTACCTTAGCCCCCTTTTCAGGTTCCCCTTCTTTCTCACCCACCCACTTGGCAACTAGTTAAGATTCCTGTAGTCTTGGGTATAGAAAGAGAATGGGGACCTGTTGTTTTCTTTCCCCAAAAAGGTTAGAATAGGGACAAAAACAGGTGGAATGGAAGCTAAAAATAAGGAAAGATTTCTGACAGGGAGGGTGTAAAAACTATTGGTCCAAGAGGGAAGAAAGAGAGGAGGGGGACGGATGATAGTCTTTGAGATATCTGGGTAGAGTACCTGGAGCCATCTTCACCGGACAAGCTGGTCACAGGAACCTGGTTGATGTAGGTGGCTGAGTCCTTGGGCTCTGGAACTGCTCCCCTCCAGCACCTCCTTATACCCTAGTCCCCCCTCATCTCCCCCACCTTTCTCCTCCATTATGCATTGCTTAGTACCACTGGGGGCTGAACTGATGGATAATTTAAAGGCAGAAATCCTCCCACTCAGATTCTGTTTCATAGCTCCTTCATCCCATTCTGGGGTGTCATTCTCCCCCCCTCTCTGTACCCAACCTTTAGAGCCTCCTCACCTGCTTTCCCCCCTCCCACCCCCCTTCACATATGAACATTGAGTATGTGTCTGCCCCACCTGCCTTAACCTGAGGACTCTGTGTTCTCCCTGTATCCAGAGGATTTGGACAAATGCAAAGAAAATACCCAGGCAGGGAAGCAGATAGAAAGGATTCAGGGTTAAAGGAATTGGGGGTGGGATGGGGTAGAATGAAGAGAGGCAGCCCCTATAGGCAAATTCTCAGAAATTATCTGGAAAAGAAAAGGGTCGTGTTTAGTGGATACCATAAGGAAAACTTTCCATCTTGGTTTTTTTTTTTTTTTTGTGGTGGTGGTGGTGGACAGCAACAGTGGTCCAGATCCTGCAATGCTCTGATATCATAGGGCTGTAGGTTAGAGTCCCAGCCTGGCACCAAACCTCTACTGAATGGAGAAAAAGTTGGGTTAATCTCTTATTAGAAGTACTTCTAGGGCAACTGGTGGCACAGTGGATAAAGCACCAGCCCTGGATTCAGGAGAACCTGAGTTCAAATCCGGCACTTACTAGCTGTGTGACCCTGGGCAAGTCACTTAACCCTCATTGCCCACCCCCCCCCCAAAAAAAGAAAGAAGAGTACTTCTAAACAATTTCTACCCATATTCTACTCCCCTCTTCCAGCCCAGAGAATTGGGTCTGTGTTGACTTTCAGTCATCAGAGAGCTGTTTAGGGTAGGGAGGTCAGGTTCTTCTCTGCTCTTTGCCCCCCACAACTTCCCTAATCAGGACCTAAGGCCTTCCTTGAACTTTGAGGCGGATGGACATGGTGTTAATATTGACCACTGGAGGGGGCAGCTAGGTGGTAGTGGATAAAGCACTGGCCCTGGATTCAGGAGGACCTTAGTTCAAAACCAGCCTCAGACACTTGACACTTATTAGCTATGTGACCCTGGGCAAGTCACTTAACCCTCATTGCCCCATAAAAAAAAACAAAAGAAAACAAAAATATTGACCACTGGAGACTGCCACCTCATACAACCTTTTTTTCTGGTCCATTTGTTCCCTAAGGACTCTAAGCACGCTTGGTTTAGAGTCTCAGGTCTTGCTGTGGATCTTAAAGATTGAGAATTGGGGGAGGGAGGAAGAAAAATCCTCCTTCCCCTAGACGGAAATAAAGTAGATGGTACCTGTATTTGGGGGCAAGGTTTCTAGGGGTATCTTGGGCCTAATCCAACTTTGGGGGGCTGTTATGGAGGTCAGTTTCTCTTTATGAAACCAGTGAAGCAGGAAGATCTCCCAGAAGACTTGGGCAAATCTTATAGTGTATCTTCTCTACTCCCTCCCATCAGATCCCATTTTGTGAAGGAGAAGCCAGACTTATATAAAAATAAAGAGTATCCTTAGAGAGAAAGCCACAGAGTCTTTGTTTGTTTATTTATTTTTGTAGAGTTTTCTCCACCTTACATGTAAAAATAAATTGTAACATCAATTTTTAAAACTTTGTGTTCCAAATTCTCATCCTTTCTCCCTATTCCCCCCTTAAGAACTCAGGCAATTCAATATTAGTTGTACAAGTGCAGTCATGCAAAACATAGCAGACAAAAAAAAAAACCCTTTAGAAAAAGGAAATAACAACAACAATAACAAAATATACTTCCATCTGTATTCAGGTACTATCAGTTCTTTTTCTGTAGATGGACTGCATTTTTCATAAGTCCTTCAGAGTTGTCTTGGATCATTGCATTGTTGAAAATAACTGAGTCATTCGCAGCAGATCATCTTACAGTATTGCTGTTATTTTGTATACAGTACATTTCACTTTGCATCAGCTCATGTAAGCCTTTCCAGGATTTTCTGATGGCATCCTACTCATCTTTTTTTTTTTTTTTTAGTTTAGTAAGCTACATTTAAATAGTATTTTAAAGGGAGATTTCCTTACAAAACACCCATGAGGTTGATTATTACAACAACAATAATAGCTAACATTTATATAGTACCTTATACCTGACAAAGAATTTTCTTCACAACAGCCCAGCAATGTAAGTACCATCCTCCTCCTCCTCAGCTCACATTGCTCTTGCCTCTGGGGAAAGCCACAGAATCATAGAATGTCAGAGCTGGAAGAGACCTGAAAGATTCACTTTCATCCCCTGTTTTTACAGATAAGAAGGCACAGAAGAACCACTCAGTGGAAGGAGGATATAAAGAGAGGCAAGGGCAGTCTAGCACACCCTATCTTTTTTTTTTTTTTTAATTGAGGTAATTGGGGCCAAGCGACTTGCCCAGGGTCACACAGCCAGCAAGTGTTAAGTGTCTGAGGCCGGACCTGAACCCAGGTATCCCTGACTTCAGGGCTGGCGCTCCATCCACTGCGCCACCCAGCTGCCCCCAAAATGATGAACAATTTGTTTTTGTTTTTTGCAAAGAAGGTTAAGTAACTTGCCCAGGGTCACACAGCTAGTTAAGTGTCAAGTGTCTGAGGCCAGATTTGAACTCAGGTCCTCCTAAATCCAGGGCCAGTGCTCTATCCACTGTGCCACCTAGCTGCCCCCAGCATACCCTATCTTAATGGTGGGGGACATTTATTTGCTATATGGGATAGTTCTTTTGTGAGTGGACTGGGGAATATTGGGGGAGATTATGGTAATGGGGGGAAACCAAAAATAAAAGCATATATGAAAAGCCTTTTGTTAGAAACAACCTGTGATTTCATTAGCATAGTGAACTTGTGAAGACAATCCCTCTATCAATGCAGATCAAATTAGCTGTTGTTCAGTTATTTTGGTTGTATTTGACTCTTCATGATCCCATCTTGGCGAAGATACTGGAGTGGTTTGCCATTTCCTTCTCCAGTTCATTTTAGAGATGAGGAAACTGAGGCAAACAAGGTTAAATGACTTGCCTAGGGTCACACAGCTAGTTAGTGTCTGAGGCTGGAGTTGAGCTCAGGTCTTCCTGACTCTAGGCCAGGAGCTCTATTCACTGCACCACCTAGCCGCTGGTCAAATCAGCACTTGCTCTGAAATTTTTGGTGTTAAAGAGTTGATTCACACAACCAGTATTTGTCATCGTCAGGACTTGAGCCTTGGTGATGGTGAGGATGATGGTGGTGGTAGTGTTGATAATGATGATGGTAATGGTGGTATGTTACCATTTACATAGCACTTTAAGGTTTCCAAAGCACTTTGCAAACATCATCTCATTTAAACCTCACAATAACTGGGTAAGAGAGATACTACATAGGTTTATTATCCCCATTTTACAGATGAGGAAATCGAGGCTCAGAAACTAAATGACCTGTTCGACATCACATAGTAAATAACAGAAGTGAGATTCGAACCAAGGTCTCGCCCAACTACAAGTCTAGTACATGGCTGCCTGATTGTTTATGTTGGAGCTTTATTTTAGGTGCTCTGGCTCTGGTCTCAGGGAGCAAAAAGACATTGGTCCCCCATCAATGGGAAATCAAGGGGGAGAAATGGAAGGAACTGGCTCTTTGAAAGCTATGAATATGTGGTGGAATGAGTCTTTCAATGAGTCTGAGTGTTGTGGAATGAGGGGAAAGGAGACTTTCTTAGAAGACCTCTTTAGGGTTCTTCCCAATTCTACCAAAGTGAAGGAACAAGTCAAAAAGGGGTGGTGGGAGTGTCCCTATGCCCCAAATGTCTCTCTATGCCTCATGCTCCATTTTTGTTGTTGTTATTGTTATTTATTATTATTATTGTGGGACAATGAGGGTTAAGTGACTTGCCCGGGGTCACACAGCTAGTAAGTGTCAAGTGTCTGAGGCCAGATTTGAACTCAGGTTCTCCTGAATCCAGGGCCAGTGCTTTATCCATTTGTGACACCTAGATGCCCCCTCATGCTCTATTTTTGACTGTACCATTTGGTGAAGAATAGAGAGGACTTGACAGGGCACTGATCACAAAAAGGGGTCTTTGGTTCAGACCTGGGACCCGGGGGTCTATTGTTCTGTCTTTTTGGGTGGGGATATTGAGTAGGGATTTGGGGGGAAATCTCCTTAGGTTTCCCTGAGAAGAGTCCTTGAACTTATCTGCTTTAAGACTATAGATGGAACATATAAGTTCTTTTCTTTTTCCCCAGTCACCTTTGGAAATAGACCTAGTCGTGGTATTGCTGGGGGAAGGGGGGGTTTAAAAAAAAGAAAAAAGTATATGATAAATAAATATTCATATATAATTTATATATATGATATATAAATATATGTTTAGCAAAAAGGAATGACAAGTTGTACTTAATAGATTTGCAGTTTCTTTCTTTCTTTTTTTTTTTTTTTTGGTGAGGCAATTGGGGTTAAGTGACTTGCCCAGGGTCACACAACTAGTAAGTATTAAGTGTCTGAGGCAGGATTTGAACTCAGGTCCTCCTGAATCCAGGGCCAGTGCACTATCTACTGCGCCACCTAGCTGCCCCATGATTTGCAGTTTCATGTGCAATCATCTTTTTTTTTTATCCTATGTTATAGAAATGCTTGTTTTATTTCATAAATTAAAAATAGAATTTAAAAAATACTATAGATAGAACCTGAGTTGTGGAAGGCATGGCATAGGAAGGAGGGGGAGAGCAGGAAGAGGAAGAGCCATGGATGGGAAAGTCTGGATGTGAATCTGGACTAGCAGATTGGTGAAGACACCGTTAGGTTAAACCCAGGGATGAGGTGGAGTTGGCAACAGATCTTAGAACCAGGAGAAGACAGGGAGGGACAACAGATCCCCTTGGGATCACAGATCAGGGAGATGACCCAGGAAACCTAGAGGTTTATATTTTCTTTTTTTGTTGTTTTTGTTTTTGTTTTTTTTAGTGAGGCAATTGGGGTTAAATGACTTGCCCAGGGTCACACAGCTAGTAAGTGTTAAGTGTCTGAGGCCGGATTTGAACTCAGGTACTCCTGACTCCAGGGCTGGTGCTCTATCCACTGCACCACCTAGCCGCCCCCAAACCTAGAGGTCTAGATCGTGTTCAGACAACTGGCCAAAACCCAAAGTGAAAAGAACTGAATGGGGGAGAAGGGATTCCTACTTTGGAATGGCACCCAGAGCAGATTTTGTCTGTTTGGGCCTCCTCTACAGAGGAACATTTCCTCCCTAGCCTATGCCACTAATGGCCAGGGTGGGAGTGTACTGAGCAATCCACCCTTATGACCCATGTCATAAAGCATCAAATCAAGCCATCGTAGTTCTTAAGAACATTGGAATGGATGGCCTAAGTTGGATTCATGGTCTGCCAAGACCAGAATTCTGGCTCTAGATGCTAAGAACCCGGTTATCCTCTCTGATGTCTACCTAAGAACATCATGGTTCTTTCGGCACTGTCCCATAATCCATTAATTTATTTCAGCATCTCTTTTCTTTTTCTTTTTTAACCCAACTCAATCATTTTTAATGTTAAGGAAACTGAGGTTGCTTGACTCTATTATACTGCCTTTTGGTGGCTAGAAGCAAAATTTTTATTATTTTTAAACTTGTTGCTGATAGAAAACCATATGTATTTGTATACATATATACAAATATATATGATTTTTATTTTAATATAAGTAATGTATGTACACACATGTATGTGTACATAAATATTATATAATGTATTTTTAAAAATGTGGGACTAGCTGTTTCTGGCTAAGTTATTGGGGACTTTGCACCCATTTTTGGCAGTATTTATTATTAAAATACATCAAACAATATAATTACTATAAATTAATACAGTAAACAATTAATAAAGAATTTACCACGTGGCAGTTAATCCAAGCCAAAAACCCCCCAGTACCATATTGTCTCTACATTACCTCTTCTATACTAACAGGAGAGTGCTCACCAACCTCATGGCCTACCAACAGCCTTCTGAGCCTAGTGTGCAATCCCAGAATGACGTTCACCTCGTGGTCTGTCTTTTTCCTCTTCCAATAGAGGTGGCTCTTATGCACTATTTCAGCATCTCTTGAAGTTATTTATATTTTAATTTTTGACTACTTTGGGGGGAACGTCCTTACTGGGCAGGGTTGGGCCCTCTTTCATGGGCTCCAAGCTTATCTATTTCAAACTCTAAGGAGCCTCCTTACTTCTAGCATGATCAGATTGGGTGAACAAGCCCTTTCTTGGTTTCATAGATTTCAGTCAGTCTGTCCTCATAAGGGTCATAGGGATCTAGAACTGGAGGGGACCTCAGAGGTCATGAGTCCACATGTCCCCTCCTCATTTTATAGATGATAATGAGAGGTGAGGTTTATACTCAGATGTTAGACACCCACTTCCCGGTTCTCAACCCCCTACACTCCCAGTAACAAGTCCCTATCCTTCTGACCATTTTAGCTACTCTCTCTCTGAATTCCAGAAACCACCACTGCACCCAGTGTTTCCAGGCATAAAGGGGATCATGTCTTCTATTCAGTTTGCTTGGTTGAATGCCACCACATTGTACTGACATCTTCAGAGAATAATCATATTAACAAGCCAAGGCAACAAGCATTCATTCATTCGTTCATCTTTTTATTTATTATCTATCTATCTGTCTGTCTATCTATCTATCCATCTGTCTATCTGGTGAGGCAATTGGGGTTAAGTGACTTGCCCAGGGTCACGCAACTAGTAAGTGTCAAGTGTCTGAGGCTGGATTTGAACTCAGGTCCTCCTAAATCCAGGGCCGGTGCTTTATCCAATGTGCCACCTAGTTGCCCAGTAACAAGCATTTATTAACGTGCTTCCTATGTGCCAGGTCTTGTGCTAAGTGCTGCGAATACAAATGCAAACAACAAGAAAGTTGATTCCTACTCTCTCTCTCTCTCTTTATGGGGCAAAGAGGGTTAAGTGACTTGCTCAGGGTCACACAGCTAGTAAGTGTCAAGTATCTGACTCTGGATTTGAACTCTGGTCCTCCTGAATCCAGGGCTGGTCCTTTATCCACTGTGCCACCTAGATGCCCCCGATCAAATGAGGGAAAATTACACATTTAAGGGAGCTGAAAAGGTAGGGGGAGGTGTGAATGGGGGGGGGTGTGGAGCATGGGGGTGTGGAGAGGAAAGGTACCCAAGTTGGGGCATGGTGGTGAAGTCCAGAGAGTCAGGAGCAGATCCAGTAGAGGAATGGAATGAGCATGATTGATCTGGGTACTTCTTTTAAATTAAGATGCCAGAAGGAATCCATCCCCCCACCCCAACTCTCACTTCCCCATCTCCCCTGGTTCAGCTTCCTATTTTAAAAATTAAATTTAAAAAATACCTACTATATTCTAGGCTCTAGGCTAAGCATTGAGGCTACACAGGCAAAAGAATGATGGTCCCTGACCTCAAGGAGTTAACATTCTTTTTTCCTGTTCCTTGCTTTAGAATTAAAAACCAAAACAAAACACCAAACTACATTTTAAAAAATATTTATTTATTTATTTATTTATTTTTTTTTTGGGTGAGGCAATTGAGGTTAAGTGACTTGCCAAGGGTCACACAGCTAGTAAGTGTCAAATGTCTGAGGTCGGATTTGAACTCAGGTACTCCTGACTCCAGGGCCAGTGCTCTATCCACTGCGCCACCTAGCTGCCCCTACATTTTTTTTTAACATTCATTTTTTTTCTTAAAGTTTTGACTTCCCAATTCTCTCCCTCTCTGCAGCCCCTCTCTCACCCCTTGAGAAAGCAAGCAATATGATATCAATTATACAAGTGAAGTCATACAAAATATTTCCATATTGGTAATGTTGCACAAAAAAAGTAAGAAAATTTAAGTAAGTGAAAAAAGTATGCTTTAATATGCATTCAAAATCTATTAGTTCTCTTTCTGGATATAGATAGCTTTTTTTTTTCTTCACGAGTCCTTTGGAATTGTCTTGGATCATTGTATTGATCAGAACAGCTAAGTGATTCACAATAGATAATTGTACAACATTACTGTTTCTGTGTACAATGTTCTCCTGGTTTTGCTCACTTCACTTTGTATCAGTTCATAAAACTCTACACAGGTTTTTCTGAAAGCATCTTGCTCATAATTTCTTATAGCACAGTAGCATTCCATCCCAGTCATATATATATATAAAACAACCTGTTTAGCCATTCCCCAAATGATGGGCATTCCCTTAATTTTCAATTCCTTGCCACCACACAAAAGAACTCCTACAAATATTTTTGTACATAGATTTCCTTTTTCTTTTCCTTTGATTTTTTTAAAGATACAGTTCGGTTTCCTCTTGTGTGTTGTCTTTCCTCATTAGATTGTAAGCTCCTTGAGAACAGGGATTCTCTTTTTATTATTTGTATTCCCGGTGCTTAGCACAGTACCTGGCACAGAATAGTCATTTAATAAATGTTTATTGAATTGAAATGAAAAGGACCATACCAATCAGAGAAGAGGGCTAAAGGGCAAGACATCTTTTAGGGTACAAAAATAGCTAGGAGGTGGGGCAGCTAGGTGGCACAGTGGATAGAGCACTGGCCCTGGAGTCAGGAGTACCTGAGTTCAAATCTGGCCTCAGACACTTAACACTTACTAGTTGTGTGACCCTGGGCAAGTCACTTAACCCCAATTGCCTCACTAAAAAAAAAAAAAAAGCTAGAACACAGTAGAAAAGTCAGTAAAGATAGGAGCTGAGCTGCAAGACCTCTTAATTGTTTGGGGTTTTTTGGTCTGCATCTGTAACTTCCCCCATGTGTAGCACTCCTACTACTGATACAAATCCCTTGTAATTTAGAATCTCTAGACTTTAATTTAGAGAATTGCCTGTGTTAACCTGGAAATTAAGGAAACAATCAATATAGGAGAAATAAGGTCTTTAATCGGGGCAGAGGAACTATAGCTTGTGGTATCGCAAAGCTCGGAAGCTAGGAATACCCAAAGATGGGAACAGAGGACAGTTTTAAATGATTTGTCCAGGGTCTACAGCTAGTGTGGACTAGAACCCAAATGATCTAGACTCCCTATTAAATAGCATTTAGAAGTAAACTAAATGGGAACTATGGGAATGTGCCCACAGTGCTGACAGAAAATTCCTAATATAAGAACAGAAACTTTTAATACTAAATGTAATGTGGGGCAGCGAGGTGGCACAGTGAAGAAAGCACCAGCCCTGGATTCAGGAGGACCTGAGTTCAAATTCGGCCTCAGACACTTGACACTTACTAGCTGTGTGACCCTGGGCAAGTTACCTCATTGCCCTGCAAAAAAAAAAAATACTAAATGTAATGTTACCTGCCACTCCCTAAATGACCACAGCAATGTCAGTAGATAGTGTCAGTTAGGTTGAGCTGAGTCAGACCTTAAGTCCCATCCTGAGATCTTGCCTTCTGGGGGAAACCGGTTCAAGCTGGATATAGGCCTTTGATGTCCTTGTCCTCTTCCATTGGAATTCATGGCACGAAGGGCAGAACAACCAGAAGGAAGTGGTTCTCCTTGCTCAGATTGCTGGGAGCAGGGCTGGGATCTCATGACCATTACCTTGGGTTGCCTCTTCCCCCTTCCCTCCTAAGGGTATAAAAGACTTTTCCATGAGCCTCTAGTTTGGGTAATCTATTGTGCTCTGCAGTCCTGGGACTTCCCCAGGGTGGCGGGTTTGCTACCCTGTTATCTCAATCAAAGACTCTTTATTCCTTAATTCATGGTTTTGATTTATTTCAGGACTCTATGGTGCTTAAGGGTTTATAAAGAAACAACACTTTGAAGTAAGCAGTGCAAGTGTTTTTATGTTCATTTTATATATGAGAAACCTGAGGCTCAGAGAGGTAAATTAATTAGTGCCTGGCCACATAGCTAGCCATTGGCGGGGCAACACGGACTTTGCCCCAGGCCACCAAGAATTAGAATAGCAGTTTCTCTGCTAGTCCTAAACTCCTTGATCCTCTTACCCCACTCATTGTTTTTGCTGAACCCTGGGGCTAAGGGAGAAAACTGCAGCTGCCCTATTTCTTACCATCCCTATGTGACCGATCAGTCTGTCACATCCCCCACTGCTTCCTACCAGGGATAGGCTATGATGTAGGGGCATAAGCTGGTAGGGGGGATGGACCAGTCACTGCACTGGACCCCAAAGGGATTGTACAAAAGCCATCTGTGGCAAAATGAAGGTCAAGGTTGATTGCTAGACAGGCATGCATAGATCATGGGCCAGGTGCACCCAGCCCTATGGTGCCAGGGGTGGGGTCCTGAGGCCTTTCTCTACTCTTGGTGAACTCACCCCCAGCCCATCCCTTCCTTCCTTGGGCGGCTTGAAGTTTATCTTTCCTCACATACCACCTCCCTCATTCCATGTTTTTCACTCACCCTAGATGCCAGAATTCCTAGTTATGACTCTGTCCCTAGGACAGGAAACCAGATCTTTTGACTCCTAGCTTCAATCCTAGATACCATGCTGCTAGCCAATAGTAACTCCAAGGTTCTTTCTTGGATAATAACAGGTAGCTCAGAGCCCATCTTGGTTGATATCACCATAAATTAGTTTAGTCATTCTGGAGAGCAGTCTAGCAGTATATAGTGAGAGCTTCAAAGTGGTTCATACTCTTTTATCTGGCAATTCATAGATCCTAGGCAAAGAGCTGGAAAAGAGCTTAGAGGACATCTCATCCAACCCTCTCTCTCTCTCTTTTTGAGGGGCAATGAGGGTTAAAGTGACTTGCCCAGGGTCACACAGCTAGTAAGTGTCAAGTGTCTGAGGTCAGATTTGAACTCTGGTCCTCCTGAATCCAGGGCCGGTGCTTTATCCACTGTGCCACCTAGCTGCCCCCTCAACCCTCTCATTTTACAGGAGGAGAAAAAGAGGAATAAAGAAGGAAAATGACTTGCCCAAGGGCATACAGCTAGTTAGTGTTAGGGATGAATAAGGCAATAGTAGAGGTAACCAAGTGGTGCATTGGACAGAGTGTGAGACTTGGAATCTGAAAGACCCAAGTTCAGATCCTGACTTTGACATTTACTAGCTGTGTGACCTTGGGCAAATGACTTAATCTCTCTGGGCCTCAGTTTCCTCACCTGTAAAATGATGGATTTGGACTTTGTGATCTCTAAGGCTCTCTTCCATCTCTAAATCTATAATCCTCAGTATGAGTGCCTCAGCCTCCCTATTGTGAAAAAAGAACTAACTTCATGCACTGGACCCAGCTTACGCTTAGCCCCTGTAGCCAGACCAGAGCTGCTGCTGCTGCTAATAATAATAATGATAATGATGATGATGATGAAAATATAATAATAACAATAATAATAACCAACATTTATATACTACTTTGTTATGTTCCAGGCATTGTGCTAAATACTTTATAATTATCATCTCATTTAATTTCCATAACAAGCCTGGAAGGTAGGTGCTGCTATTATTCTCATGGTACAGATGAGCAAACTAAGGTGGACAGAAGTTAAGTGACTTTCTCAGGGTCACCCAGCTAGTAAATGTTTGAGGCAGGATTTAAACTCAGTTCTTCCTGATTTCAGCCATAGTGCTCTATACACTGTACCACCTAGTTGCCTATAATAAAGGCAAGTGTTCTTATAGTACTTTTGTTTGTTTGTTTGTTTTTGCAGGGCAATGGGGGTTAAGTGACTTGCCCAGGGTCACACAGCTAGTAAGAGTTAAGTGTCTGAGGCCGGATTTGAACTCAGGTCCTCCTGAATCCAGGGCTGGTGCTCTATCCACTGCGCCACCTAGCTGCCCCCTTATAGTACTTTTAAAGTTTGAAAAAGCACTTCACATGTATTTTCTGATTTGATCCTTGCAACAAAGTTGGGAGGTAGATGCTATTATCATCCTGCTATTACTTTTTAATTTTTAATTAAATTTTTTTTTTTTTAGTGAGGCAATTGGGGTTAAGTGACTTGCCCAGGGTCACACAGCTAGTAAGTGTTAAGTGTCTGAAGCCGGATTTGAACTCAGGTACTCCTGACTCCAAGGCCAGTGCTCTATCCACTGCGCCACCTAGCCGCCCCTATCATCCTGCTATTACTGATGAGGAAATTGAGGGTCAGACAACTTTGGGAGGTAGGTGCTATTATCGTCCTGATTTTACCAGTGAGGAAATTGAGGCACAGAGGTAGGTGTTATTATCATTCTGATTTTACAGATAAGGAAACTGAGGCACAGAGCACTTACAGATGAGGAAACTGAGGTACAGAGTGAGTGATTTGCCCAGGATTGCACAGCTAGTATCTAAGAAAGGATTTGAAACGAGATCTTCCTGACTCCCAAACTGCCATACTTTGGCTCCCATGTCCTTCAGCCTTCTCCGAAGTATCTACCATTCTGTCTCCAAACAAAGAATATATTAACACTATATGGTGCTAAGCATGACAAGTCTATGCATTGTCATATTGGTCAATATAAGGGAAAATGGATATAAAACAATGTCAAGCAAGGAAAGAGATGTGAGATAGTCTGGGCACACTGACTACACCTCTATAAGCTTTTGTAGGTACATGAGCAAAGGGGAAAGAGGCAGGGTTAAGTTCTTAATCTTTTTTGTATCATGGACCCCATTGGCAATCTGATGGACCCTTAGAATCAGGTTGTAATTGCATAAGATAAAATGCATAGGAGTACAAAGGAAACCAATCATATTGATATATAGTTATTGAAGGTTTTTTTTTAAGTTCATAATTTCTCAAACCCCGGGTTAAGGCCCCTTGAAGTAGGCAGAGGCTATGTAACCCCAGTCCCAAAGTCCTCCTCCTTGTAGAGCAATGGAGGGAAGGGTATGGAGTTGGTAAGAGTCAGAGAGTTCTAGTCTCTTTAGAACTGTTCCAATCCCCAGTGTCTCACTTAAATCCAATTCAAGCACAAGTCAAGTCCTCTTCTAGAATAAAGGACCACCACTACCACCACCACTGACAGCAACAAACACCACCACTTTGGGCACTTCCAGCTTCTTGAGAGAAGATGGACTAAGCCAACCCCACTTCAGATTGCTGAAGGAAAAAACTGGGAAGACAGGAGAGAGCCAGGAGTTTCCATCAGTCTTTTCATTCAGCAACTTGAAATGGGGTTGGCTTCTTCTCTGTCTAGAAACCAGAAGCCAGACGTGCTCAAAGGGATTGGGAGTTTGAAGAGTCTTGGAGAACCAGAAGCTCTCTCCCTCTCCTCAACCCCTGCTGCACTCCTATTGCTCTCCACTAATGAGGAGAGAGTGTCATACCATTGGGTATTGGGACTAGGGTTGCATTTCATATTTATAGATTTTTTATTCCATAGAATTGTTTAAGTTCCTAAAAATTTAATCAAAGACTGAACAAGTATTTATTTAAATACTTATTATATGCCAAGTAGGCAGCTAGGTGGTGCAGTGGATAGAGCATTGGACATGAAATCTGGAAGACTCCTGTTTCTGACTTCAAATCTGGCCTCAGATGTTTACTAGTTGTGTGACCCTGGGCAAGTCACTTGACCCTGTTTGCCTCAGTTCCCTGATCTGTAAAATGAGCTGGACAAGGAAATGACTAACTACTCCAGCATCTTTACCAAGAAAACACCATCTGGGGTCATGACAAGCCTTAAATGATTCAACAACAAATGTGCCCAGTACTGTGCTAAACTCTGAGGATTCAAATATAAACTAACAAGACAATCTCTGTCCTCAAAAGTGCATTCTAGTAGGGCAAAACAACATATAGAGTTGTTTTTTTGTTTTTTGGCTGGGCAATGGGGGTAAAGTGACTTGCCCAGGGTCACACAGCTAGTAAGTGTCAAGTATCTGAGACCGGATTCGAACTCAGGTACTCCTGAATTCAGGGCTGGTGCTTTATCCACTGCACCACCTAGCCACCCCCAACACATAGAGTTGGAAAGAAGTCCATGTTCCTTGTAGCAGGAGGCTGAGAAGGATCATCCCAGTGCTGGCAAAGTGTTTTGGAAATAGAAGGGAAATGCCTTTTAAAAAAAAAAAAAGACTAAAAAAGGGGGGTCAGTGGAACAGAGCAAAATCTGGGGTGTCCCTGGGAGTGGCTCAAGGAAGCTGAAAAGAAGGTTTTTCTGGCAATTGAGAAAAGCAACAGGACTTTGGTGTGGTAAGAGCAAGGGACCTGAATGGAAGCTGGATGAATCATTCCAATAGGCTCTAAATCCAAGCCCAAAGGAGCAGGTTTCCTGGAAGTATAGAATCAGAAAAGCTAAAACAGAGCTTTTTTTGTAGATGGAAAGCTGTTGGGAGAGGGTACCAGGTTAAAGAAGGCAATTAAAGAAAACCTTGTCCCTTTGTTTCCTGGTGGATAAAGCTGAAACTGATAGGGGCAGCTATGTGGTTCAGTGGATAGAGCACCAGGCCTGAAATCAGGAAGGCTTCTCTTCCTGAGTTCAAATCTGGCTTCAGACGCTTACTAGCTGTGTGACCTTGGGCAAGTTGCTTCACCCTGTTTGCCTCAGTTTCCTCATCTGTAAAATGGGCTGGAGAAGGAGATGGCCAACCACTCCAGTATCTCTGCCAAAAGATCTCCAAATAGGGCAATGGAGAGTCCGACACGACTGAGCAGCAAAAACTGATAGCAGGTGACTGACTATAACAACAGCAGCTTTTCATGTTTTGTTTTGGGTTTTTTTTCTTCTTCTAACCTCAGACTTTGCAAAAATTAAAAAAAAAAAGAAAGAAAGAAAAAAAAAAGAGAAAAATATCAGATAAACAGAAGCAGTAGCAACAGCAGCACCTGCAATAGCCGGGCAGGAAGTCAAGGGAGAATAGAGTAGGAAGTAGCCTGTACTTAGAGTAGCAACCCCTGGGGGACCGGGCTGGACTCCCCCAGACAGCAATCGAGCACGTGCCGGGGTCTAAGGGGAAATCTACAGGGTTTGCACTTGGGGGGGTGGCAGGAGAAAGCCCTGGTGATTTGAACTTTTGGAAATTCTGCCTAGTGGCACCATCTCTTAGCCTTTGAAGCTGGTCTTGGAGAAGTCATGTAGTTCACAGAGACTTTGCATCAGAGGGCATTTATGATTGGTTGATTCCTATACATTAACAGCCTATAAAATGATTAGCTTTGATGCTTTTAAAAAATCATACTACTACTAGGCCTTTGCCCTAAAAAGATTAAAAAAAAAAGATGAAAAGGATTCAGATCAGTCAAGTTGCAGTTATTAGGTGTCCACAGTGTGCCTGGGGATACAAGGAGAGGCAGTCCAAAAGAGCTCACAGTCTGAAATACAAAGATATTCATAGTAGCTCTTTTTGTGTTGGCAAAGAGTTAAAACTAAGGGTTGCCCCTCTTCTGGGGAATGGCCGAACAAATTATGGTGTATGAATGTAACCGAATGCCATCGTACTAGAAGAAACAATGAAAGGGAAGGGGGAAGACTTATATGAACCAATGGAACAGAAACAAGAAGAAGCATGGATACAATAATGACATCCCCATGATCTTTTTTCTGTGCCTTATCCCTGCAGCAAAGTAGACCCTGGGGTCTTCAAGTCTATGTAGGTCCTACCAAAAGGTGTAAAGCCTTTTTGTAGGAGTCGCGTGATAGATCTGTGTGTATTCTGAAGACCATCTACTAAGTTGTAGCAGTGGAAGGAATATTTATAGTGATGAAATCACAAATCCTTGAGGTATTGAAGAAGTCTTAAACATTTGTAGATGATGGGGAACTGAGGTTGCCGAATCCCCAAACAAAGAAATATTTGAAAAGGTCAAAAGCATGACCCAGGAATTCCTCCTCTTCCTCCTCCATATCATTGATCTTAGCATCAGAAAGGAACTTGGGAGTTCATCTGGGTTGTCAACAAGCATGTTTAAGTACCTACTATATGCCAGGGGAGGGGGAGAAGAGGAGTTCATAGCAAGCCCTGTCCCACAAGGACTTCCCTCTGCCTTCTGCCTGCTGCTCCGTGTCCCAGGGTGGAGGGTGGAGGCCAGATTTAGCTGTGCTATGCAAAGCAGCAGGAAAGGCCAGGCTTCAGATCAGTGGAGACAAAGGTCTAAAGAAGGTAGTTCCCTCTGGCAACCCAAAGGGTTTGGGGTGATGGTGGGGCAGCAGCCAGGAGTTCAGGATCCTCCTTGAACAAGACCACTGTGTCCTCAAGCTGGCAAAGCTAAACTTGTAACCAGCCCCATAAAATGAATCCGCAGGGTCTCCACCTTGGTCTGTCTGCCCAACTCCTTGGGCTGGGAGTTCTCAAGTCTTCCCGTGCTTTATCCCCAAGTCCCTCTATCCTATGATCCAAATCTTATCCCACCTCTCCTTCAGAATCAGACTCAAGGGAGCAGGTAGGTGGCATAGCAAATAGAGCACTGGCCCTGGAGTCAGGAGGACCTGAGTTCAAATATGGCCTTGGACACTTACTAGCTGTGTGACCCTGGGTAAGTCATCTAATCCTGATTACCCCCCACCCCCCCAAAAAAAAATCAGACTCAAAT
Organism: Dromiciops gliroides; assembly: GCF_019393635.1. Classification (NCBI taxonomy): domain Eukaryota; kingdom Metazoa; phylum Chordata; class Mammalia; order Microbiotheria; family Microbiotheriidae; genus Dromiciops; species Dromiciops gliroides. The sequence goes on from NC_057864.1 coordinate 196,071,330, forward strand.
TTCCACCAGGAAGCTCTACTCAAAATATTCCTCTTTGTTGCATTGCCTTGGCATTCACAGATTTCTGTTTGTAGGACATCAATTTGGATCATGGCCTTGCATCTGAAAGGGACTTTAGAGGATATTCTAGTCAAACTCCTTCATTTTATAGATGAGGGAACTGAGGCCTCAAGTGACAAAAGGACATGCCTAGGGTCACATAGGTAAGAAGTAGAAGGAAGATGCTGGATTCAAACCCAGTGCATGTGATTCCAGATACAATATTTTTCCCCCACTTGATTCTATGATCTTTCCATTGTGTGAGTGGTCTGAGAGTTCAGCATCTCTTTCCTGTGTACCGATTAGTGTTCCTTTTAGGTATCGATAGTATACCTTGTGTACCTACTATGTGCCTAGTCCTATATACCAGCCACTTGTGGGGGATATATACAGAGAGGGACTGCCGACAGTCTTTGCCTTTAATGAGCTTTCTGTCTAGGTGGAGAGATGAAAGGGGTTCACATGAAACAACTGAAAACAATCAGGGAATGGGTACTAAGACATGGAAGAGACCTCAGAAATGATATAGTTGAACCCATTTATTTACATATGAGGAAACTAAAGTCAAGGAAATTAAGTGACTGGTCTAATATCATAAAGTAGTATGTGTTAGAGGTAGGATTTGAACTCAGGACCTCTGACTCCAGATTCAATGCTCTTTCCACTGTACTATGCTAAATGGTGTGGTTTAAACCTTATATGTGGCAGCAATTGAGGGAAAAGAGGGGTAAAGTAGGCTAAAGTGGTCAGGGGTAGGATTTGTGTTAGGCCTTGAAAGATGAGTAAGGATTTAAATGGGTAGAGGAGCAGGACATGCTATAATTCTCCTGACCAGAGTAGAAGCTCCCTGAGGGCAATCACCATATCTTTTCTTTCTTCTGTATACCACAGAGTGCCTATCCAAGCACTCATCACACATTAGTTTAAGGGTGAGATCAAAGATTTTTTTATACTTTCCTACATGTTGGGTTTACATATAGTGAAGAATGAGCAAGGCAGGTAGAAGAGGAAATGGCCTTGTCCATTGAGACTAACTTTGCCTTTGTGACCTTCCCCCACTTATTCATCTACACAGGAGAATGGAAAAGATGGGAGGGGGCTTAAGAGCTGAAAAAACCCGGGAACCCCAAATTTCAGAACTGCTTTTAGGTAAATAGATTTATATAGATAATGACCAGGAATAGACATTAGAATTAGAGATTAAAATCAAGAGGTATATAGATTGCTCACCATGACCTAGAGTGAGGTTGCCCATGGAAATTTAGTCCAAAGAAAAGGTTTAGCCTCAGTGCATTAACAGATTCGGAGTATTCTACTACAACAGAGCTTGGCATCTGAGACAAGGAATCTCTGGTGAAGATGAAATGCTTTCTATCCAAGATTCTGGAAAGGAACACCAGATTCACCACTCTGTAAAGACAAAAAGCCAGAAGGCTTTCTCCACCCACGAATTCCAGGCCTGTTATAAAAGAGAGTTATAAAAAGTGCCCTTCTCTTTTCATGAGGAAGAGTAACACTTTAGCAAAGGCTGTTAGCCTGAAGTCAGGGGTAGAAGAAAAGATATACTATGGATAGCAGATGGATTTTGTCAATATCCCATGGGGACATCACGTCTGACAGAGCAGCATCCAATGGAACAGCATGTGCAGCCGACCACCAGGGATCAGCCCCAACAGGATCAGAATATGACATCACTAGAAGATATCAGAGACCCTATAGTGTCAGAGATGTGAATTACTCCTCCAGACATGTCCTGTTCACACATGTATGCCCTTCCATGCAAGTCTACCCTGCCCATTGATGGTAACACTTGTTTATAGGAGAAAGCATCCTAAGTTTATGGGGGAAATGTATAGAACTTGTCTTATAATGCCATTTCATTAAATACCTTTATTTTGAACTAATGGTGCTCCGGTGCTGATTATTGAAGGCTAGCATCTTGGTGGGGGCTTGTAAACTGTGGGTTTAGTTTTGATAGGGATACACAGTGTACCTCGAACCTGGGGAAGCAGTGTCTAGTGGTCTTTCTTCCTGAAATGGGAGGTGCCCCCAGGTACTACTGTAAGAACTCAATAAAGGAATATAGATCGGAAAATGGGTCAGATTGGCATTGCTGCAGGGGAGTGGTTGATCTGCCCAAGTTCTGGCCTCCTTTGCCAAGACTGGGGCCAGACAGGAGGGGAGGGAGAGCATGTAATGGGAAGTGGTGGAGGTCTAGGGCACGCAGGGCCTTGAAGGAAAACATGAAGATATAAGGACTAGGGGGGCAGCTAGGTGGCGCAGTGGATAAAGCACCGGCCTTGGATTCATGAGTTCAAATCTGACCTCAGACATTTGACACTTACTAGCTGTGTGACTCTGGGCAAGTCTCTTAACCCCAAGTGCCTCACCAAAAAAAAAGATATAAGGACTAGCCAAAGGAGGTAGGGAGATCAGGAGAAAAGTTCAGCTGTTGGCCGCTATAGCTATAGATACAAGTTTACTCCAGCAAGTACAAGCAGACCCTTGTAGGCAAAAACAAATGCACATGCAGAAAGTGTGTGTGTGTGTGTGGGGGGGGGCATATCCATGAGATTTTTCAAGTTCTCATGTGTTTTTCAAACCACACAGTTTATTATATCAGGAGTTATGCACAGGAGACCAGGAAGGGCCCAATAGGACCCTGGGAGATGGGAGAAAGGGATATATCTCCACAACCCCTAATTTAGATTGAATCAGTTGGCCAGTCAAGTGTTCAGAGCCTATCCTGGGCCTTGCTTACATCGGGGCTGGAGGAGTGGTGCTGTAAGGGTCCAAGTACGGCCTGGTTTCATAGGCCAGTCTGAGTCAGTTTTACAGGTTCATTTCCGTTTTTTCCCACCAGACTCCAAATCTGTTTTCGTTTGTCTTACCTCCCCTCTCCCCACCAAGGCTGAGTCTTTCTCTGCTCTATCTACTTCTCCCCACCTCCACCCCTGCCGCAGCCAAGCTGCACAAGGCCAACTCCAAAGAGCCTTAGGGAGACAACTTCCCCATAACCTGTGCTCTCTCAAGCCCTGCAGGCCTCCATCCCTCTGAAGATGTTGTGAGTCAAGTGGGATTGGAGGTAGGAAGGCAGAAGTGGGCCAGTTAACCTGGAGGCAGGACAGTTATGGGAAGAGGAGAAAGGAGTAACAGGCTGGAAACCAGAATAGGTCCGTGAAGCTGAGTTGCTGGATGATCCATCTCCAGGAGGTTCATGGAAGAATGGGGGGCATAGACAGGATTGCCAGGTTGGGGAGCCCTTCACTCCTGGCCCGGGTGCTCCCCCACTGACCATTTCACTTCTCCTGTCCGAAGCGTCACAATGTCTTCGTAGGTGGCTGTTTGGTCAATTTCCAGACCCTGGGGATGTTAAGGAAAGTATAAGGTCAGGGCTAGGGCTGTAGGTTGGTCCATACCCACTGACTACCACCACCATCACAACCTCGAGCAGTTGCCTACTTCCATACCTCATAGGTGTGATCATCCTCTAACGCCACCTTGCTGTCGTCCTGACAGAGAGACAGAAGGGAAGGTCAGTCTGGCCTCCTCTCTCCCCCCTCACCACTATTTCCTGTACTCTGGCTTTACATGTAGAGGAAGGGGAAAAGAGTTGGGCATAAGAATGGGAGTGGGGAGAGGCAGGTGGGTCTTTGGATGGGGGTAGATGAGTAGGATATGTGCCTGAGGATGGGAAGGGGAGATGGTGATTCAGGAGGGAAAGAAGGTGAGGGACCAAAGAGTCTGAGGATGACATGGGTGAGGGAGGTGGGTCTGAGATGGGAGTGGGTGATGGGGAGGGAGAGATGGCTGTTCAGGAGAGAAGTGGGTGAGGGGGAAGAGACAGTTGGGCCTGAGGATGGGATCAAGGGAAATGGAAGTGGAGGTGAGGATGGGGCTAGGCCGGGCCAGGGTGGCAGGAGGGATGTAGAGGAGAAAAACAGTGCAAGATGCTGCCTCCTGCACTGCTGCTGGGGTCCAGCAGAGTCTCCTCAGCCTTGTCTACCTACTCCTTCCCTTTCCTCGCTCCTTGTCCCTCTCCCACCCCGCTCCTCGGTTACCTTATCCAACAGTAGGAAGATAGGGACGGTGATGAAGATAATGATGAGCAGTGTCTGTATCATAATGATCGCATCTTTCAGAGTATTCCTCCGCTTCAGCTGAGCCATGGTGCTGTATCCTTTGGTGAGAGATAATGGGAGAGACAAGGTTTCTGAGGGGAAAGGAGTTGTCACAGAGCTCAACTACTCAGGGACAGCAAAGACAGTCTCTTGGTGGCTCTCCCTTTGTCCTCTGGTCTGCCATCTCTGAGGGTCCTCTCTCTTTTCTCAGCAGCCAGCTCATGGATGGTAATGTGGATAAAGAGCTAGTCTCGGATCACTTACTGTGTGACCCTGGGCAAGTCCCTTAATCTCTATCTCATTTTCCTCCTCTGGATAAAAATAGCACTTATTTTACAGAGTTGTCATGAGGATCAAATGAATCCTGCCACGGATACTTGCTAGCTCTACTCAGCCTGGATGTGCCTCAGTTTCTCCACTTGTAAAATGAGGGTGTTGGCCTTTAAAGTTCCTTCCAACTCTACAACTGTGATTCCCAAAGTGCTTTGTAAAGCTCAAAGCATTATATACACACTAGCAGTTCTTGTTCACTAAGTCTAGGTTAATTAGTTGGGCAACTGACTCCCCCTTGAACCAGTCAGTTTCACTCTTTCTGAGTTGGAGCTGGCCTCCCACCCTCACTCTAGTCAAACACCTCCAATCTGTGTGCATCATTAATAACATGGGAGACAAGGCAAAGGGTCAGTGGATGACTTGGTGCAAATGCAAGGTCAATCCAACATTGGCAAAGAGAGCTCACAGTTGATAAGCCACCAGTGACAGGCTCCCAGAACCACCTTCACACGTTCCCTCTACCCTGCTCTCAGAGAGCCTGGTAGTCTTTTCTTATGGGTAGTGGGGATAGACAGGGACCTGTCTGGAAGGTTGTGCAGGGGGACGATACGAAGGCTCTGGACCCGGGTTTATCCCCAAACATACCCATGACACGGAGCTCAGTGCCACAGCCACGGGAGATCTTTTCAGAATTCTCTGTGCATGCTTGTTCACAGTAATAGATGCCATTGTCCTCAAATTGTATCTTTGGGATGGTGAGAGTAGCAAGAGTGCCATTGGTATGCTGCAGTATCCGGTCATTGTCCGGCATTAGGACCATCGGTTTGGAGTCTGACTCCTGTTTCAGCCGCCAAGTCACAACTTTTAGATTATTTACCCGACAGGTCACTTCAAAGCTGCGGTCCCTCTTTTTGGCTACAAAACGAGGATACTGCCGGAGCTTTTGGCACAAGTTCCCTGTAAAAGTCAAGATCAGACCTCAGTTTTCTCTAGACCCCAGGGTCTGAAGGGCCTAAACCTCTTAGCCTTCAGCTCTACAGATGCAGAGGCCAGGCTAGTGTCACACTCATCCTCACACTGTCCCCCTCATCACAAGGAATGGCCTGAAGCACAGGGAGAGGCATGGAGACACCATGAAGATATGAGATGGGGGAGGGGTGGAGGAGGGGGAGGTGACAGAGACATAAACAAAAGGGAGAAACTCCTTGGGCTCTTATTGCTCTTCTGGTCATTGGCCACCCGGTCCTGAACCAGTATCTAGAATCTAAAGCATGCTAAAAGTACAATGAACATATTGACATTCACTCAGGACCTTTTGCACACTATTCTCATATAGTGAGGTACCATACATATGACATGGCTTAGCAGACCCATATACCTTTGTTATATATTATTTGCATGGGTCCTTTCCTCTCCATCCCCACTGCTAATATCCCAGGCTAGTCCTTCAACATCTCTTGTTTGGATTATGGCAACAGGATTCCTAATTAAGGGGTCTCCCTCTGTCCAGTCACTTCCTTCTCTAATCTACTCTTAGTCTTCCTAAACACTGTCTTAGATAGTTACTAGCTATGTGATAATGGGCAAATAACTTCTCTGGGACTCAGTTTTTTTCATCTACAAAATAGGGATAATAAAATGATCATATTGGGTTATTTGAAAGTAAAGCACTTTATAAACCTTAAATTATAGTAATTGATTATTATTATTATTACTAGGATCTAATTATGTCACTCTTCTGCTACCCTCTTTTAATTGTAGGCTGATCCATCTCGTAAATACAAGACACCTTCATATATAAAATACTAAACAACAACAACAAAAAATTCAGGGGTCCAGTGGATAAAGCACCGGCCCTGGATTCAGGAGGACCTGAGTTCAAATCCAGCCTCAGACACTTGATACTTACTAGCTGTGCAAGCCTGGGCAAATCACTTAACCCAGCAAAATTTTTTTTAAAATCCTGATTAGCCAAGAATTGGAAACAAAGTGAGGGGAAATGGCTGAATGAGTTATGGTATATGAATGTAATGGAATAATATCATGCTGTAAGAAATGATGAAGGGGACTTATTTAGAAAAACCTAGCAAACTGATTCAGAGGGAAGTGAGTGGAGCAAGAGAACAATTTTTACTATAACAACAACCTTGTAAAGATGAAACAGCTCAAAGAACTGTCATTAATATCATGATCAACCATGTCTCTAGACACCCACAGTGAAATATGCTGCCCCGATCCTGATTGATAGGGGCTAGAGACAGAGCATACATTTTTGGACTTGGGCATGTGAGGAATCTGCTTTGCTTGACTGTGTAGATTTGTGTCAAGGATTTTCTTTTTTTCTTTTAAATTGGAGAGGGGGTAAGAGGGAGAAAAAATACAAGCTTGTTAATTGAAAAATAAAATAGAGGGGGAAAAAGATCCTGCTTGAATATTAAGTTCTTAATATTTATGAACTTGTTTTAAAAATATTTTGATCACTCTATTTTAATACAATTGGTTTCCTTGGTAAGCCTATATATTTTATTTTATGCATTTCAAACATGATTCTAAGAATGGGTCCATAGGCTACAGTAGACTGTCAAAGGAGTCCATGACACAAAAATGGCTACGAACCCCTGCCTTAGACTCAGAAGAGTCAGGAGTTAAATAATCAATTCAGTTTGTCATGTGCAAACTTTGACCCCTTTGTTCTTTTCACCTGGGCAGGTGAGAGTTTCTGAGAATCTAGTCAAGGAAGACCACAAGAACCAAGTTCTGTGGTAACTGGTCCAAAGCCAGCCTTAAGGGTGAGTTAGACAATCCACAGCCACATATTAAATGTCTACATGGTGCCAGGCACCGTGCTAGGTGTGGAGATACAAAAATAGGCCCAAACATCCCCCAAACAAACTTCAAAAAACAGTTCCTGCTCTCAAGGAGCTCACAGACTAAAGGGAAAGACAATGCACAAAAAAACTACATACAAATAAGCTATATACAGGATAAATTGGTGATAATCTTAGAGAAAAGGCTTCTTGTAGAAGAGTGTATGAATCCCTCCCCTTAAAAAACTTATGTTCTTTATTTTTTTTTTTTTGCCTTTCAACCAATCACAATGCTCAAAGATTCCAAGTATTAGATTTGGGTGTGAAAGTAAACAGATTGTTTGCTTCCCAAACAATCACTCCTCAGAACCCCTAGAAACTGAGAATAAATGAGGAGGCATCTTTAACATATGTCAGGGGTAAGATTTCTACACTTTCTTTGGAGTGGCCTTCCTCATTCCTCATCTGTGAATTATACTAAATAATGACTAGGAGAGGGGCAGTGAGGTGGCCTGGAGTCTAATTAATGGAAGACTAATTTTCCTGAGTTCAAATGCCGCCTATGATTTGTGACCCTGGGCAAGTCACTTCACCCTGTTTGCCTGAGTTTCCTCCTTTGTAAAATAAGCTGGAGGAGGAAATGGCAAATCACTCCAGTATCTTTGCCAAGAAAACCCCAAATGGGGGCACGGAGAGTCAGACATGACTGAAACAACTGAATAGCAAAAGGACTTGGAGATTTGTAGCACCCCCTGTCACCGGCCCCCCTAATACCCTAGTTAGATGAAAAGCAAGGAGTCATTTTTCAAGTCATGGACCCCTATGACAATCTGGTGAAGTCAATGGGGTTCCTTCTCATATTAATGTTTTAAATGCACAAGATAAAACACATAGGCTTATACTGAAATAGTTATCCAAATATTTTTTTAAAAAGTTCAAGGACTCCTGGTTAAAAAGCTCTGCAATTAGGAATGTTCTTTAATAAATTTCATACGTGTGCCCAAGTTTTGTGTATGATCTCTTTCATTTCCCCTCCCCAACATGGATACTGATTTAATAACAATAACAATAGCTAGCATTTAAATTGCACTTTAGGGTTTGCAAATGCTCTATGGAGAGGTGTTTCCTGGCAGACATTTAAATAGTTAAGAGAACTTGATCAATTCTTTCCTTTTTAAAAAAAAATATTTTTTTGGCAGGGCAATGAGGTTAAATGACTTGCCCAGGGTCACACAGCTGGTTAAGTGTCAAGTGTCTGAGGCCAAATTTGAACTCAGGTCCTCCTGAATCCAGGGCCGATGTTTTATCCACTGCACCACCTAGCTGCCCCCTTTTTCTTTCTTTTTAAGGAAAAATGCTATGAACGAGTGAGGCTAATACATCTGCCTCTCAAATTCCAAAAGCTAGAAACGGCTCTCTATTGTCTCCCCAAAGTCCACACTCCATAGTCTGTCATTCGAGGCCCTCCAGGATCTGACTCAAATCTACCTTTGCAGTTTCATCTCCCAGCATTCCGTTTTGCACCATTAGACACACGTATTCTGGCCTCTGTGTCTTTGCTCTAGTTATTTCCCTCTCCTCTTCATTTGCCCAAGGTCCTACTTCAGCCAAGCCTTATCCGACCCCCTGGGTACACAACGACCCTTCTCCTGTGGCACACAAGTCTCTGTACTTTTAGTTACCTTGCCAAGTGTGTCTTGTCTCTGCAAGCAGATTACAAGCCCTCTGAGGCCAGAGTTCATGTCTCCACCTCTTTGTATGACATAAATATGAAAGGTCTTTGAAAGCAAGAACTGGTTTTCATTTTTATCTTTTTATGTCCAAGTACTGGTCAGGTAATAAATGCTTGTTGGGGTTAAATTTATATACCCCTGGGGCAGCTAGGTGGCACAGTGGATAGAGCACCGGCCCTGGAGTCAGGAGTACCTGAGTTCAAATCCGGCCTCAGACACTTAACACTTACTAGCTGTGTGACCCTGGGCAAGTCACTTAACCCCAATTGCCTCACTAAAAAAAAAAAAAAAAAAAAAAAAAAATTTATATACCCCTGACTGTGGCTTGCTCTTAGTAAAGGCTAATTGCTATCGATGATGGGTGATAACATGGGAGGGACTGTGAAGACCCAGATAAGACTTGATCACAAGACTAGGGAGACATGAACATAGGGAGAGATAAAAAAAAATTGGGTCATCAGGGAGGCCAAGGAAATGCAGATACAGCAATAGGTCAGACCCTCTCCTCCCCCAAGAGCCTTTTAAGACAGGTATGCTGAAGATATCTCTCCCTCCCCTCCACCCCCAGTCCCACCGCTACCCCTCCCTCAATGACTCAGACACAATTCCCCGAGAAGGGACAGAACCACTAACCTCTAGAGTCAGGGGCAATTTCACCATCAATTGTTTGGGCTCCCAGGACCATTTCACCAGCTGAGGGGCATGGGATAGAGAGAAGAGGAGAGTCAGGCAAACTCTGGGTAAGGGTAAAAAAGACATTGGCAGGGGGTGGAGGGGGAGCGCTAAGAGAACATCAGGGGAGGGCTCTGCGGCCCAGAAGTTATCCAACTTCTCTAGTTTGTCCCCGCCTTAGTTATTCCCATTGACATGACTGTTGCTTTCCCACAATAACCCTCCCATGCCCTAGCATTTCAGTTGATTCTTCTGCCCTTCCTAAGGCTGAGGTTCAGCAGATGGGGAGAGATAAAGGAAGGAAGGCTTGCTAGGAAGGGAAGAATAGAGAAAGAAAAGGAAGGTAAGAATGGGGAAAAGAAGGGAGATAAGGAATAGGGGAGAGGGAGGAGTGCCTATGGTTCCTTCCATTTTCAAAACACTAAAGTCTCCATATCTAGGTATTCTTTCTTTGATAGGATCTCTTGACCTGCTTACTCCCTTTGGTTAATTCCACTGCATCTCATTCCCTCTCTCCTTATTTCTGACCCTGTTTCTACCCTGTCCTCTCCTGGTCTATGGTATGGTTAGAACTCTGGATTAAGAGACTTGGGTTCTACTCCCATAATTACCTGTCTGACCTTGGAATTCACTTAAATCATACAACATCAGGGCTGAAAGAAACCTTAAAATCCTGAATTTTAGACTATCAAACGTTATGGCTGGAGGGGATCTTATAGGGATTATCTAGTCCAAGGCCCATGTTTTTACAAAAGAGGAAACTGAGGTCCAGAGATACTACCCCCCCCCTTTTTGGAGCAACACACACAGCACAGCTTAAGAGGAATCCACATTCTGCTTTCTTCTTTCTAAAGGCATTCCCTCCTCCTTCAGCAGACTCCATGTTATCTCTGGGCCAAAATTTCCATCTTCCTCTTTTTTCTCTACACCCTACATAGGGCTGCAGCTGCAGACATCAGATCTGGGAATCACCCGGTCTCTCTAGTCTCTCTCTTCAGCTTTTTCATCACCAGTTGCCTACTAGACATTTCAAACTGGTTGTCCCATAGGCAAACTCAAACTTGAAATATCCAGAAGGGAATTATTCATTATCTTTCCCCCCACAAACCCTCCTCTCTTCTGACCTTCCATATTTCTTTCAAGGGCACCATTATCCTTATAGTTACCCAGGTTCACAACCTAGGCATCATCCTTGACTTCTTGCATTCACCCTCTCCTAATCTGTTGCCAGATCTTATTGTTTATCTCTCCAAACATCTCTCTTACATATCCCCTTGATCTGCACTTGCACAACCACCATCCTTGTTCAGGCCCTCACAACTTCTCCCTTGGATTATTGTAATAAGTCTCTTTACTGGTCTCCCTGTCTCAAGTCTCTTCGTTCCAATCCATTCTCCACACATCTGCCAAAGAGATTTTCCTAAAGCCCAGGGTTGACCATGACATGTCCTTAATCAGTAAAGTCCAACGGCTCCTGGAGCAGCTAGGTGGCACAGTGGATAGAACACCTGGCCCTGGATTCAGGAGGATCTGAGTTCAAATTAGGCCTCAGACACTTAACACTTACTAGCTGTGTGACCCTGGGCAAGTCACTTAACCCCAATTGTCTCACCCCCCCCCCAAAAAAAAGTCCAATGGCTCCTTAATATCTCTAGAATCAAATATAAACTATTTGGCCTCTCAAGTTCTTCAGAATATGGTCTGTCCCTATGTTTCTATTCTTATTACAGATTATTCTCCTTTATATACTTTACAATACAGCCATGTCGGCCTGCTTGCTGTTCCCTTCATCCAGCACCTCATCTTCCAGCTCCTTGCCTTTGCTCTGATTGTCCCCCATGCCTGGAATGCTCTTCTTCCTTATTCTGCCTCTTACTATCCCTGTCCCTGCTTCAGCACTTCAACTCAAACATACCCCTTTATTGCCTTCCTCTCTAAGTTACCTCAGATCTACTCTATGCAATACCTATTTATATAATACCTATTTGTGTACATGTTGTCTCTCCCATTAGAATGTAAGCTTCTTGAAGGCAGGGACTATTTCTGACTCTTCTTTGTATTCTTAGCCCTTAACATTTAGCCTGGCACATAGCTTTAGTAAATGGTTGTTGATTGATTCATGGCTTATAAAAGTTCTACTTAGAGATAATAAACATGAGTGATAAAGTCCTAGACAGTGTGAGAGACAAGAATACAGAACAAAAGAGAGAGAGACAGAAAGAAACAGATAGACAGAAAGAGAGGCAGAGACTGACAGACACATGCACATATTATACATAGAGTTCCAGTAATCTAGAATGTTAGAACTGGGAGGGCCCTTAAAGATTTAGACCCTCTAGTTTTATCCTTCATTTTAAAGATGTAGAAAGATGCAAACACCGGGATACAGAAAGTGGGAAAGACAAAGAGACAAGAGACACAGAAAGTGAAAAAAGGCCAAGAGAGAAATAAAACACAGACACCGAAAGTGAGAAACAAAGACAGAGCTGGGGGGAAAAAAGCAAAAACACGTAGACAAAGACTGTGATGGGTACAGAGTGAGCTATGAAGACACAGAAAGACAGTCAGAGAAAGGCCAAGACATGCAGAGAGAGGTCTGACCTACCTCATAAGGAAGGATATAAGAAAAAAAATGTACTTGGTAGGCTAAAAGACTCCAGTTAAATATGTATCATTCTTGTCATTCTAGACAAAAATAAAGAGAGACAGAGCAAGACAAATGGAGGGTGAAAGACACTGAATCAGACCGAGAAGGCTAAAGCTAGCCTCTCTTCGTACCTGAGAGAATCAGGAGCAGCACACCCAGTCCTTCTTTGGAGATGGTGGGCAGCCCCAGCCCAGCCATGGTCAAGTTGATTCTGTTCTTGACCCAGGTTTTGACCTCCGTGGCTGTGGTTCCTTGGAGGGAAATGCTACGGCTTCCTAGCCTGGATTCCCCTCCCCACTAGGCCTCTTCCTGCCATGCAAATCTGGACCCAAGGGACAGACTGGTCCCTCCTGTTATTTCTGGGGTAGAGGAGGTGGGGCCCAAGAAAGGGATTAACATGGGGTGCTACAAACTGTATTGTCTGCTCTGTGTTGCTCAGACTAGGGATGGAACCCAAAGTGTGCTAGAGCCAGGTCAAACTAATCAAGAAAACCAATTGTTAAATTTTCAGGGTGAGCCCTTAGGCCTTGGAAACCAGGAAATGCCACAAACAAGGGTGTGGTTTATTGTTTTATTGACTGTCTAGACTTAAGAAAGTGATAGAGAAAATGTTAATGTCATCAAATTTAAAAGTATGTTAAGCATACTTTTTTTTTCCTTCTGGAGAGCTGATTGTTAAATATTTACAGCATGCCTTTGGGAAGAACCTTTTTTTCCCCCATCCTTGATTACTGTCCCTAATCTTCATCAACAGTAGTGGAAAAAGCAATGGATTTGCAGCCAAAGAAGACCTCGTTTGAGTTCTGGTCATTGGCTATGCGACCTTGGGAAAGTCACTTCTCTCTTGGTTTCTGTTTCTTCATCTGTCAAAGGAGAGGGCTATACTAGATGATTCTCAAAATGTCTTCCATTTATTAAAAAATTGTCTTCCATCTCCAATAATCTATAACTACCAACAGCTTCTTCAAATAAGAATAAAAACAACAAAGGAATGTTGAGAGCAGGCTCTCATGGGGTGGGGAGGGGAAGGAATTTTGAACTGAGTTTTGAGAGATATCTAGGAGAGAAGGCAAGGGCAGCTTATTTGAGGTGGTAGAGTAGATGGGATGGAAAAGAGGAGAGTGAGAACTATGTTATAGAGTGGGGGCAGAATGGGAGCAGATTGTCTTGAGTAGAAGCCACCGTGTTGGAGAATGAGGGGAGGTAAGGGAGGAGTGCAGTTGGTAGCATCCAATGGCGCACCCAGTGGATTGGATTTGCTAGAACAAGAAACAGGGAGTTATTATAGGTTTTTGAGCAGGGAAAGAGAGGGATGAAAAGGGTATGAAGGATATGAAGGAGAGTTCTGTAGACCGTTTGAACCTAATATTTGTTCCCCATGTCTGAGGCTGCCTTCCTTGAATAGGCATTTGGGATAGTTTGCTGAGAATGGGAGCACATTAGGTGAAGGAGTACCTAACCTTAAGAAAAACATTTACTCACAAATCTGACTTTTAGCTAAAAGATGAATTGGGCCATTCTTGTTTACTTGAGGAAGAGGTTCACCACAAACCCTCTTTAAAGGGCTTTTAAACTCACCCAGTCCATATTCTGGACTGTTTACAAATGTGGTCTGTGTTTGTCCAGGCAGACTTGACAGAGGAATGCTTGGACCTCCACTGCCTGGCTGTCTCCTCCTGTCATTTTTTTTCTTCTGAGCAACAGGTCAGAAATGAGCAATCCTGAGAATGCTAGTTCTCAGCCTTGGGGGTGACCTTGTAGATAATGTTGATCTAAGGGGTTCCTCCATTCTAAAGTTTACAAACAAGAGAGTTTTTGAGTTAAGAGAATCAGATACTGGCCTCTAAGGGAGGGGAGGAAGGGAAGATTCCCTCTACCACATCTTGAAGAAGGAAGAGAATCCTCAATAGAACTCCCCTGAAGTTGGAGGATTAAAGTCACCTCATGGAAGGCCAAGAGGTCTGGACCCTGCCATAATATATGTGTGTATACATATATGTGTATGTGTATACATATTGTTAAGGGCTAAAATTCTAGCTAGTCTGTCTAAAATATCTAATGAGTGGTCGCCAATAAATTATAAACTTTAGCAAGAGTTAGACTTTTAAGCATTTATTAAGGAGAATAAGAATTTGGTAAAGAGAGAGAGAAAGGCCTAGATTCCTATCTATTAAAGGGAGAGCACATTTCTAGCTCCGCTCTCCACCAGAGTCCAAAGGCAAGAGCGCGAGACTGAGCGCCAGTCTCTTCCTTCCTCCTCCCACTAGCCCGCATCACTTCCTGACTCCTGGTCTTACCCTCAAAGACCTTCCCTTCATGGGCAGAACTCTTCTACAGTAAGTATCCAGCAGGTGGCGTCATTCCAATCGTTACAGTCCCCCCTGTTGTTCCTCAAGAAACAAAATGTTTCCTTGACGGAACAGTAAAAACAATATAATAACTATTGCTAACTAATAATATGTGAACAACAATATAGAAAAGGAAGAGAGGAAAGTTTTGTCCAGAGGGGCGATTTTTTTTTTTTTGTCCTCATGAACCGACACTTTGACATTGGTCTTGCAAAGGGAGGGCCTCTGCAGAGAATACATGTTACAGATGGTGTATATTATAACAGAAAGAGAAAAACAACAACAAAAACAACAAATCAAAACTGTTCATTTAAAGTCTCTGAAAGTCTTTTCTCAGATGTCCTCTAGGTGTAGTCGTGGAATGGAAGTCTTTTCAGGGGTTGAGGTATGGATGCTGGTAATCAGCCAGGAAAACTTCCTACAAAATTGAGCTTAACACAACTTTAAAATAGCTTTGTCAATAATCAAATCAAACAATGAAAGTTCTCAAAAACATGTCTAAGGGAATTCAGAATCTTAGTTGTTACACATGAAACATATAATAAAACAAAAATTGAACCATTCTTTAAAATTATAATATTACTATAGTCCCCCCCTTATGGAGGGTAATTGAGAAGACAATTGCTGCGATATTAATTATTAAAAATAATTTTTATCTTTGTTTCATCACTTTTTGCATCATCTGCCTAATTATCCTCATGCCATTATGAGAAATTAAAAAATCTAATATAATTGGTAACAGGTGTCAAGGCCAAATTCAACACTGTATTTATCATGACACCTGAGATAATTATGGGGGTTACCATAAAAGAACAGAGAAATGATGGGATATGAGCATTCCCACACTTGAGCAATATATACTGCCCATGCAGTATGCCAGGTTTAAAATAGGTGGATGGAATATATGTCCATGCCACCGAACATATTGGAGGAAACTGAGTCAGACTTAATCAGATCCATGGGATTAAGATGTCCATGGCATCAGGCATATAGGAGGGAGCATAGAAGCCAGGTGTAGAAGTGAGATGGGTGGGATGAATACTTCCAGCCATCTGTACAATATTGTGGGGAAAAATAAAATAAAATATTAAACCAAGAGAATCCAACCTCAACATTAGTCAAAAGCCGTTCCCTCGGCCATACCTTGACTTCATGCATGTCTCCCCTCATGTGACAATTCAGTGTCTGCTCTTGCATGTATTCCTCTTGTGATTGGATGGCATCTTGGCCAACTGGCATCTGATAACTCAGAATAAAGGCAATTAGTGTCTTAAATGATAAGTTCCCATAATCCAAGTCTCATATGGATTTAAAAATTGAGGATAATAAATGATTGCAAAAAATGTGAATACATCTTGACTCAAAATATAATATATAATTATGCAACAATTTCAAATAATACCCTTTTTTTTACTTAGTATACAATTACTTTTGTGAAAAATCAGAATATACTTAAATACAAGTTAAAGCACAACAGAATCTCAAAGAACTTTTTTTTTTTGAAAATAGAAAACTTTTACAAATGTTCCCCTCTTTTTTTTTTTTGGGGAATATGCTTATCAAAAATAATACTTCTAGAATCAATTTACACTTGCCATGGCAACCAATTTGCCAGGGAAATGCTTTAAAGAGTTTGATCAAATAATCAGTTGAGAAAAAATAACAAAAACAAACAACTCAGAATATGGGAGCACAATACTCCTAGAATTAACATTGTATAATAAAATCAAAACCATCTTGCAATGTTTCAAAATTAGATAGACAAATGAATAGAAGAAAATACACATGGAACAATAAAAGACAATGAAATTCAAACTAAGGAAGTCTAAATGAATGTGAACTTAATATTAATAAGAGTATTATAAAATATAAACTTGATCACATGACTATAAAAAGCTTTTACAAATATTCTCCTTGTTTTAAAAACTAAATATAAAACACAATCTCAAAAGCATGAAAATCTCTATGAAAATAAACCCATACCATTAATTTCAAAATGTATATGTAATAGCATAGAAATCCTATGTAACCTCTGAACTGATATTAATACTCTGAGTGAATTCAGAACACCTTTGATTCCGATATCTAAAATCCCCAATACTCATATCAATACCTTGCTGCTTACTTCTACATTTCTGTAAAATATATACCCTTCCATGGCAAAAGAGGCAGAGTCTTGAACTATGTTGATTGTCATTCTTATTCAGCTTAAGTTTTTCTTCTTTAACCCCTCTATATTGTCTGTCAGTCTTTCCACCATACAAATGCTTTATAAGATTACTAATTAAAGACAAAAGCAGGTTAGCAAAATTATGAACAAATCGAGCATATCTGGAATTTAAAGGGTTTTCTAAGGTTGTCTCAGAAGCACAGCCAGGCTGGGGAAGGGCTGAGCCTAAAGCTGCAAATGCAGGTAGAAAAAGTTGAGCATGCGCATCAGATCTCTGGACTTCCCAGGCAGGGGAAGCTATGGGCTTGGCCATAGGAGGAGTAGAGGGTGGGGTCTGGAGAGGAGGGGAGGGACCAGCACAATTTGAATCACACTTGATTTTGAACTCAGGCCTGGATTCCTCTTCCCCCACCTTGCCTCCAGGTGCTAGGGGATTAAAAGCTTCTAGAGGGTGGGTCATTGCCTCCAGGCATGCAAAATTAGAGCAACAATTAGTGTTAGAACTGGGAAAAGCTGCAGGAATCTCTTCAGGTTTCTCTGAAAAAGCATGGTTGGGAGAGGGAGAGATATTTCCTCCTGTGAGTAAGTTACTGGCTCTTTTAACAAAAATAAAAAGAAAAATAGAAAATCCACAAAAACAAAGCATTAACATGATCTTATCTCCCATTTGTCTGGTTAAACAGACCAAAATCAAAAATAGGATAATTAGGGAGTTTAAAAGGTCCATTCGAAAAAATTCAAAGGAAAACACAGCCAGTACACCAGTACTTAGCAGTTAAAGGGAGAGGGAGGGGAAATTTCTTACCCAACCAGAAGATCAGAAGAAGACTGAGGGTTAGCTTTCCTCTTCGTGGTCAGCCATCTGTTAAGGGCTAAAATTCTAGCTAGTCTGTCTAAAATATCTAATGAGTGGTCGCCAATAAATTATAAACTTTAGCAAGAGTTAGACTTTTAAGCATTTATTAAGGAGAATAAGAATTTGGTAAAGAGAGAGAGAAAGGCCTAGATTCCTATCTATTAAAGGGAGAGCACATTTCTAGCTCCGCTCTCCACCAGAGTCCAAAGGCAAGAGCGCGAGACTGAGCGCCAGTCTCTTCCTTCCTCCTCCCACTAGCCCGCATCACTTCCTGACTCCTGGTCTTACCCTCAAAGACCTTCCCTTCATGGGCAGAACTCTTCTACAGTAAGTATCCAGCAGGTGGCGTCATTCCAATCGTTACAATATATGTGTATGTGTACACACACACACACATATATTTCTATATATGTATACACTGTAAAGAATTAATTGTTATTTGAGGTTTTTATGCCTCGGCATGCACTGGCCTGGGGCCCCGCAAACCGCAGGGTGCTCCACCTACTGGTTGTAGCCGTTGCCAGGGCTCTGGCACCTCATGTCATCACCACTCTCCGATGCCTACAAGGGCATGGCAAAATTATAATGATTGGAAGCCTAGTGAGGGCAGTCATGTGACTGTCAGAGGAGCCATCCCATTGGCTGGGACTGTGTGGGGTGTTTCTAGGTTTGGGGGAGGAGAATTGGGCATTTGAGGTGGAAGCTGGAAAGCGACAGTCGTTCTGCTGCGTATTTTCAGCTGATTCCTAGGCGGTGGTATTTTTCAGGTATTATAATTTCCCTTTCCCCATTTTATTTCCTTTCCCTTGATCCTACTGATCTGTTTGTGTTTTTTTTTTAAAGTTCGTTCTTGTTAAAATAAATCTTGTTCTGTTTTGAGGGAGGCTGCCGGTCTCCTTCCTTGCCCCAATATTGCGGCGAGCCGTTTAGCTAGCACTCCCCAATTAAAAATTGGTCCCCACAATATATATGTGTATGTATACATACACACATATTTCTATATATGTATACACACACACACACACACACACACACACACACACACACATATATATATGGAGGGCAATGAGAGCTAAATGACTTGCCCAGGGTCACCCAGTTAGTAAGTGTCAAGTGTCTGAGGTCATATTTGAACTCAGGTCTCCCTGAATACAGGGTCAGTGCTTTATCCACTGTGCCACCTAGCGGCCCCCAACCCTGCCATAATATTGCTTAGGCCATGTACCTTAGACAGGTGGAAGGTCAGTGGGGAGTGTTTACTAAGGAGCTCCAAAGGGTCTTTATCTTGGGGGAGGGGGAGGGTGGGTGGAGGAATCTGAAAAAAAATCTAATGGGTTATTGGGGTGCTTTATATTTCTTCCTTTGTTCATGGGCACCTGTGAGTCCTTTTTACATACCAGATTTTTCTGTGGTGGTTGACTGCCAGGTCTTGATACTCATACTGTAGATGAACTGCCTATGCAGAAATCAAGGAACCTAAGACCTGGGGGAAACTTAGATAAGCCAGGCCTAAATTATATTCAGATTTATTCAGGTTTTATTTGAGAATGGGGCCTGGGGGGTAGCTAGGTGGCACAGTGGATAAAGCACCAGCCCTGGATTCAGGAGTATCTGAGTTCAAATCCGGCCTCAGACACTTGACACTTACTAGCTGTGTGACCCTGGGCAAGTCACTTAACCCCCATTGCCCCGCAAAAAAAAAATAGTGACCTTTTGGGGATCAGCACTCAAGATTAAATCTAGTCCCTAGTTCCTTGAGTGAAGAGGGGTGAGAACACGCCTCTAGGCCACTGGCAGAGACTTTTGGGAGGGAAAGGGAACAGAGGTAAAGTGCTTGTAACTATTGCCCATTGAGGATGGAACAATCTTCAATAAATAAATTCAACAAACATTCTGTTTGTATCCCCAGCTTAGGACAGTGCCTCACGTGTGGTAAATAATAAATGCTTTTCCATTCATTCATCCATTTATTTATTCATTCATTCATTTCTTAAGAATGTCAGTATGCATGACACTCTTCCACATGCTAACTCTCAAAAAGGGGATAAGATGTATACAAACATAGCTGTGATACGTGAGAGAGTGATAAGTGTAAAGGAAGAGGCCTAGGGTCTTTCCCTCCCAGACTGATACTTTTGAACAAATGTAAAGGAGAGGTCTAGGTAAAGTACTATAATTTATCTATCTATCTATTTATTCATTTTATTTTTAACATTCTTAAAAAAAAATTTCAATTCCAATTTTTCTCCCTCCCTCCAGACCCTTCCCCACCCATTGAGAAGGCAAGCAGACAGAGCACTATAGAAAATACAAGGAGGGATAGATTATTTTATTTGGAGGGAGGGATCAGGAAAGGACTCAATGTCTTGAGCCTTGAAGGAAGAGCCTTGGGATGTCAAGAGACAGAAAAAGGGGAAACATCAATTCGAAGCCTAGGGGATGGTATGAGCAAAGGAATGGAGATGGAAGGAGCAGAACAAATTCTCTTGGGGAGAAAGGATGGAGAAGGGAAGCAGAGTTATCCAATTTGGCTGAAATATGAAGAAGAATAGAATGAGATAAGGACAGCTAGGTGGCTTGGTAAATGGAGTGCTGGGCCTGGAGTTAGGAAAACCTGAGTTCAAATCTGTCCTTAGACACTTACTAGCTCTGTGATCCTGGACAAGTCACTTCAGCCAGTTTGCCTCAGTTTCCTCATCTGTAAATTAGCTGGAGAAGGAAATCATTCCAGTATATTTGCTGAGAAAATCCCAAATGGGGTCACAAAGAGTTAGATATGACTGGAAAATAACAAAATGAAGATAATAATACCTGTACTGGTCACCTCAGAAAATCATTGCAAAGAAAGTCCTTGGCAAACCCTATTTTTTTCTGGAATAGGGATTTTAAAATTTACCTGAGATGCTGCAGTCAGACATTGGGGGAAAAAAAGGGACAATTCTAGAGAGGTTTGATAACAATGACCTCAGGATTTCGGAATTTTTAATCCTTAGTGGGGCTGTGGCAAATTTGAGGTTCTGCATTCGATATCTCCAATATTTAACTTATATCTTGCTTTTTATAAAAATCTTTTAATAAACCACCACAAGTTTGTTAAAGTTTTTTCAACAATAAAGTTATTAGATTTTATTTCCTTGTTTGCTAAAGAAACTTTATTAAGAAGGAAACACTTAATTATACATACAACAGCACAATATTATCTTGAAAGTATTCCTCTTAGTCAGAATTCTGCTTTTAATTCTTTGTAAGTTCTTTCTAGGGGGTGGCCTTTTGCTACTCCTCTTAATTCTAGTGCCTTCCCTTTGTTGATCGTTTCCTATTTATCCTCTATATGGGCTGTTCGTACAAGGTCATGGGCACATTATTTCCTCCTTTAGATTATGACCTCTTTTTTTTTTTTCTTAAGATAATGAACCTCTTGAGGGCAGGGACTGCCTTTTGCCTTTTAAAAAAATTCTCTGGGTTTAGCACAGTGCCTGGCACAAAACAGGTGCTTCATAAAAGGTTATTGACCAACTGACCACCTGGAATTTGATATGAATACAATGACTTAAAAGTTCTTTTGAGTTTATGAGGCTATTTTTGAAGGAAATTTACATTACCTTTCCAGTGTTCAGTACAAGCATTGGCATATGGTAGGCTTTGCATAAATGTTTGTTGATTGACTATTTGATTTCTGATTCCAGGTACATCACTATCTACCACAATGTACTTCCTGAGAAGGGTGGGAAAGGAATAAAAGTTGGACCCCAGCTACATGGTCTGAAGTCTTCCCTCATTCCCTTCAAACCCCTTCAAAGGACCATAATAATTTCTTTTCTTTTTTTTTTTTTTGGTGAGGCAATTGGGGTTAAGTGACTTGCCCAGGGTCACACAGCTAGTAAGTGTCAAGTGTCTGAGGCTGGATTTGAACTCAGGTCCTCCTGAATCCAGGGCTGGTCCTTTATCCACTGTGCCACCTAGATGCCCCAGACCATAATAATTTCTAAAAGGAAACAATAGAATTATATGTTTAAAACAACAAGAAAAATAGAAACCAAGGGAAACATTTAAAATATGAAAAACCAAGAGGTATATGGGGGAAACGCAATGTTGAAGGTGAAGTAATTTTTTTTTTCCCCAGTAGAGAGGGGAAATAGGTTCCCTAAGACTTCATATAGCCGCTGGAGTCTGGGGTCCAAGGCTCACAGTGAGTTTGCAGAAACACAGTTATACTTGCTGATGAAGTTTGGGCATGTCTGGCGGGCATGAAGTCAAATACACCTGGTCCTAAGCAAAAGAACCAACCAAACAAAAAACCCAACAACAACAAATAAAAATTAAAACAAACAAACAAAAATTAGTCCTAAGAGGATATCCAAGCCCCAAGGACCAGGAAAAGCAATGAAGAAGAAGAAGAAGAAGGAGAAGAAGAAGGAGAAGGAGAAGGAGGAGGAGGAGGAGGAGGAGGAGGAGGAGGAGGAGGAGGAGGAGGAGGAGGAGGAGGAGGAGGAGGAGGAGGAGGAGGAGGAGGAGGAGGAGGAGGAGGAGGAGAAGGAGAAGGAGAAGAAGAAGAAGGAGAAGAAGAAGAAGAAGAAGAAGAAGAAGAAGAAGAAGAAGAAGAAGAAGAAGAAGAAGAAGAAGAAGAAGAAGAAGAAGAAGAAGAAGAAGAAGAAGAAGAAGAAGAAGAATTGTGAGGACACTAACTAGATATGACCCTGTTTTGTGTCTAGATATTTTGGTACCAAGGGCAAGAACTCTTTTGGACAGTGGGCCTCTGCTAACCAAGGCTTTTTACCCCAATTCAGAACTCCTCTCCTTTCTCCTCCTCTCTCCTCTTCCCCTTGTCCCCTCCCTACCTTTGAAACCTAGGGAATAACAAATATCGTCATCGGAACTATGGGTTCCAGCTGTTCCAGCTGTTCCAGCTGTTCCTGGGTGTTTAGAGATGTTCTTGGGGAAAACAAAATAACATTTCCCCGTAAAGGTGTCAGCTGTTCAGCCCCTGGAACAGCCTGGGGATTCCAAACAAAACAGGATTGAGCTCAGTGACCTGGGGTCTTTACAAGGACTCTGGACTGGCCTGACGTGTTTGTGTGTGCGCACACGTGAGCGGGGGGGGGGGGGGTGAGAGGGAGGAAAGGGGTATAGGGCAAAGCAGGACAGGACAAGGAGAGCAATAGTGCCCTGTACATCTTCAACTCCAAACCCAGGCCCCCTAATAAACCCACCATGCCTTGCTTTGGGGCAGGGCTCTCGGATTTTATCACACATCCCCACTCCTCTGGGGGAGAGGGGGTTGCCCCGCTAAAAATTCAGTGGATCCTTTCAAAACTCAAAGGTGGAAGGGCACATGAAGAAGGTTTGGGAAGTAATTGTGTTTTGGGTTGGGTTGTTAGTAATAATTGTTTGTTCAAGGGCAGTACAGTGCTTAGGGAGCATAATGGACCAGGGGTGTGTGTGTGTGTGTGTGTGTGTGTGTGTGTGTGTGTGTGTGTGTGTGTTGGAGGGCATAGTGGGCTTGGGAAGGAGGGTGGAAGAGGGTCATTGAAGACTCTATTTCCCTATCTTGTCAAATGACAGACCCTAGAAGCCTCTGTTCCATGAGAACTCATCTCATCTCCAGTCTCATGTCTTCCCCCCCCTCCTCCTGTCCCTGTCCCCCCCCACCCCCATTCCCCACCCCCGGGGCCACGTGGAGGTCCCTGGCCATAATGCAGATGTGCCCTTTGCAGCTTCATTCCTATTCACACTGGGCTGATGGTTTCCTGGGCCCCAGAGAGGAGCTCTTAGGGACACTCCAGCCCAGTACTGCTTGGTTCTGGATAACGGGTTATTTATTACACAGGGGATCATGCTGTTCCCTCTGCGCCTTCAACACAACAACATAGTACCCCGCCCTCCCCGCCTCCCCACCCTAATGTCAGCCCTCCTCCCCTCGCAGTCCCTTTAGTATCGCCTTTCCTCACACCCTGACTCTCTTTCCCTTGTAGGGGTGGGAGTGCAATCAGAGACTGAGCTAAAGATATTGAAGTGAGGGGTTAGGGAGGGAGGAGGTGTTAGCAGGAAGAAGACTGGAGCATAGCCTTTAGGAAGAGAAAGCATTCTAGAGAATGCCTAGTCCTATCCCCTCCTTGTACAGGCAATGAAACTGGGGTAGAGCTATACAAGAGAAGCCATAGGCGTGAGGCCACTGAGGCAGGAGGTGGCAAGTCTGACTTCCAGATTTATCATTCTTTCCATCGAATCTGGAAAAGAAAGGGCAAAATCCCACCCCCACCCCCGTCTCCAAATTAAAACAGGTTTCTTCGATTCTATCTGGGACTATCTATGGCTGGGAGGATGCATATATCATTTAATATTTTATTTTGTTATTATTATGTTTTTTTTTTTTTTTTTGGTGAGGCAGTTGGGGTTAAGTGACTTGCCCAGGGTCACACAGCTAGTAAGTATCAAGGGTCTGAGGCCAGATTTAAACTCAGGTACTCCTGAATCCAGGGCCGGTGCTCTGTCCACTGCACCACCTAGCTGCCCCGACATTTAATATTTTAAATGGTCTACATGGTCCCCAGGGGCTTTAAGCTTATTCCTTCTAAAGGGCTGAGGGTAAATGGGGGTGGCTACAGGAGCCCAGAGGGCAAGGGACCTTGTTGGGATCTTCCTTCCTCAGCCCTAGTCTTCCCCTCCCATTCCCTGGGCTCTGGACTAAGAAGGCTCTCAGTTTACCTGGGAGATTGGACTCAAGTAAAGACAGGGATTTAGATGGGGGAAGGGGAACCTCTACACCCAAGGGGTCATACAGAGCTTACAAAGACTGGAGGAGGGGATTCAGTTATCCACCTAACAAGTATTAGGTGAATATCCATCATGCTCTAGGGCTGAAAGCAGGGGCCAAGCCACAGGGTAGTCTTTTTAAAATTTAATTAATTTTAATTTAATTTAATGTGGCAGCTTGATTGTAGGGCAATAATAACTGGTCTTTTAATTGTGTCATTATATCAATTTTAATATATAATAATGATATGGGGCTTAGGATAAATCAGAAGAAGTTTCTCCAGTGAGAAGCAAAACCAAAGATGACCAGATAACAAGATGGCATATGGAGGAATCAAGGGACTATTAAAGTTTGGATTCACTGACTAGATATCAGGACAGATGTAGGTAAAATTCTATAGCTGGAAAGTCAATTAAGTGTAGCTACTACCTGACCGAAGCTAGGAGACAGAGATAACCCCAAAGGTCAGGACCATCGGTTCAAAAAAATCCCCCTGGATTCTCAGGAGTATGACAAGCATCCAGGCTTTCCCCACCCCATCCCCAAAAGAAACTTTCCATTTTCAGGTGGTCATCCCATCTATCCTCTATAAAAGCGTTCTTCTTCTGGTTCGGGGAGGTTAAAGTTTTTGACTTTTCTCCTGGCCATGTCCCCTTGTGCTGAATAAAAAAACCTTGCTTTCATCTTTAATCAGGATGTGTGAGAGTTTTAATTCTTTAACAGAGGAAATCCAAAGACCAGTATTTTTTCACCTTTTCCCCTGCTACATTTACACAGTCCTTTAAACTTTCCAAAGTGCTTTTACATACATTAACTTATTTCAGCATGGAGAGTACAGCTGGAAGCAGTGCTGGGTCCTAGAGTCAGAGGGTTTAAATCCCAACTTTGCCACTTAACTTGGGCAAATGAATAACCTTTCTCAACATTAGATTCCTCACTTGTAAAATGAGAAGGTTGAATTCAATAACCTCCAAGTTCTAAGTCTATCATCCTAGGATTCAAAAGGCCTCACAGGGGGCAGCTAGGTGGCACAGTGGATAGAGCACTGGCCCTGGATTCAGGAGGACATGAGTTCAAATCCAGCCTCAGACACTTAACACTTACTAGCTGTGTGACCTTGGGCACGTCACTTAACCCCAATTGCCCCGAAAAAAAAAGGAAAAAGAAAAAAAGAAACAAAAGGCCCCACAAAGGACCCTGTGAAGTAGACATATACATTGATATTATGCCCATTTTATAGTTGAAGAAAATGATGGTTGTAGAGGTTAAGTGATTTATCCAGGGTCACACAGCTAGTAAGTGTCTGAGGCAGGATTTGAACTCACAAAGATGAATCTTCCTGACTCCAGATCCAGCACTCTCTCCACTGTGCCACCTATGTGCCCTCCTTTCTTTCTCTTTACCCTCTTTCCATTTGTGTTATAAGGAAAAGTACATTGGATTTGGAATCAAAAGACTTAGGTCCAAACCTCTCCTTTGCTGCTTACTTATGTGACCCCTGGAAAATCATTTCCCCTCCTTGGGCATTAGTTACATTTGTTTTTTGTTTTTTTTTAGTGAGGCAATTGGGGTTAAGTGACTTGCCCAGGGTCACACAGCTAGCAAGTGTTAAGTGTCCGAGGCCAGATTCGAACTCAGGCACTCCCAACTCCAGGGCTGGCGCTCCATCCACTGCGCCATCTAGCTGCCCCCATTAGTTACATTTGTAAAATAAGAGGTTAGACCAAATGATCTCTAAAATCCCTTCCAACTCTAAATTAATGATCTTATTCCCCTCTTTCCTCTTTTCTCCCTTCTTCCCTCCCCTCTCATATACACGATCTCCTCCCCCTCCCCCCTATTTCCACATTTCCTCTTTTTTCCTTGTCCAACTCAGAAAACAAGACCAGTTTGGGTTGACGTTTATTGTAAGAAATATACAAAGGGAACAGGCTTCTCCTTACTTGGCTCAGAGCAGCCACATCATCCCCACCCAGGTCATAGGGCCTGTTCAAGGCAGTTCCAGCCCCAGGGACACTCCTGTTCCTACTGGTCATCAATCCTGGCTTGCCCAATGTATGTGTGGCAGGGGTGGGGTGGGGCCGGGCAGGGAAAGGAGAGTCTGAACCTCAGAGGGGTTGAGAGGAGAGGGCTAGGCCCAGTGTCAGGGAGAAAGGTTAGGATTCTAACAGCTTTCAAGACGTGTGCACAGAGAATCTACCTTAGCCACGCAGACAGAAGGCTTCCAGTCTAAGGATTTTCTGTCATTTCAAGAGAAATATTCAAGCCCTAGGACCCAGGGAAGGGGTGTAGGACTGGCCAGGATGGTAGACAGAGAGCCCTACTATTTGAATGAACACAGTGGGAAGGAAAAAAAATGAGATTGAGACAGAGGGAGAGAGGCAAAGAGAGAACCAGATGCAGACATGGATAAATAGAAGGGAGAGAGACGGAAAAATATGCCAAGGGTTGAAGAGAAACACAAAAATAGAGAGGAAGAGAGATCAGAGAGACACATAGTCATTAGAGACCTACTGTGGAGTGGCAAAGAGATACCTAGAGATGCTGAGAGATCCAGAGATGGAGAGAGACCCATTGCCAGAGAGGTGAGCGATGAGTGTTCATGCTTATCAACACACACACACACACACACAGAGGGTGCTCTTGTTTTGAAGGTTTTACGGTTTCCTGAACTTTAGTCAAATTGTTCACGAGAAATGAGAAGAAGAAGAAGAAGAGGAACTTGGGACAATCTAGTACTCAAATTGAAAAAACATGAGGCCCAGCCACCAGACAAGCACCATGTATGTGCCCACACATACATGAGTACATATATAAACACACATACATACAGAGGGGAGTGTGTCTAAAACAAGTCATTCCCTGAGCAGCCTCTCAGGTTCCCTCTCTGGCCTTGGAACTTTCTCTATAATCTCCTGGAGGGGTGGGGCAGAGGGGGGGAAGGCAGAACTTCAGAAAGGTGGTGGTTATCTCCAGATCAGCTGGGACCACTGTTGAGGTGCCTTTTGCCTCTAGCCTTGTAGGTTGTCAAGGGTATGGCTCTTAGCACTTGGGACCAGAACACCTGGATCCCTTTGGGGCTTGGAAGGTACTTTTACTAGGCCTTCACTGTCTTCATCTGTAGAAATGGGATTAATCATTTCTATCCCTAGGGAAATAGTGGCAGAATGAGAGAGATGGGGTGGTAGGTGGAGAGGGTGTAAGGGAGAGGCAATTTCTGTATCAAGAAGGAGAAAAGAGACTCTGTAGTTCTCTAGAGTGGGGTGGGCTTTAGCCTGCTCTCCCTGCCTCCCAAACTTCTTTCCCCCAATAACAGACACCTTACGCCCTCCTCCCCCCACCCAGTGTGGACAGCTGCAGCAGAGAACTCTACACTTTCACCATGTTTATGTTGTTATCTTCACCACTGGCATATGACACAATTGCTGATCTTGGCACCCGGCCAACCACATTTCATAGAAAAATAGAATTTCAAAATCCCAAGGGGATAGAGCCAGTTTGGAAAGGGGCCAGGAAGACAGGTCTCAGCAGGATCACCAAATGGAAGTCCCTGTGATCCACATCCTCCCAACTGGTAACTCGGTGGTCCAAGTGTCAGGTCCTTTGTGAGGCTATGTCAGTACCACTAAGATTTCTGATGAATCATCTTTTCTAGGGAGTTCTGTAGCTGGTGGGGGTGCTGGCAGGGTTTAGAAGATGCTTGGAGCTGGTGTGGGCCCCAAAGATGGGTACTCTCCATGGACTCAGCTTTTAAGACATTGTCCTCTTCTGAGAGGGGGTGGGCGGGCGGCTGAATTCCTCTGGGGAAAGGGGGCTAGGCAGCCCTTAAGACACTGGACATGTGTGCGCAGCTGATTGGTTGTGAGGGCTACGGATAGCCTGCTGGGACTTTAGGCTGTATGTGACTGGCCACGGAGTGAGTGCCTGAGGAAAGTGATCAGATCCTAAAGCCCCTAGGCAGAGAGGAGATAGATGGCAGCCCCCCAAGAGGGAAGGAGAGTGTGGCCTCCATGACTAAAAGGAGAAACTGAGGAGAGACGGATGTACAGACAGACACTCAAGCTAGCTCCTCACCCCAGTTCTTGAGGGTCTCGCGGCTCTTTCAGCCAGCACTAGACAATTCACATTTCACACGGGCTGTGCAAGATTGGGAGAAAGGTCTCTGGATTCTAGGGTGAGCCCCCGAATGGCCAAATCTTTCCCACCAAGATGGATCTGGGCATCACCCCGTCTCAAAGCATGTCTCCATCACACGACTAAAACCTACAGGCTGGAGTGCAGGGTTCAACAGGGGAGCCCACCTGGGGCAGAGCCCGCTGAAGGAAATATCTACTCCCATCCTATTAAACAAGTGACTCCTTGACCCCTGGGCGGACTCCTTGCCCCTGTGGTTCTGGGGATGACTGGTTTGCCTCTGGGGTGTCAATGGGCATGAGACCCAGGGCAGGGCCAGCCTCCCCTGTTGCTTTTTCCTCTTCCTTCTGGGAGCTGTTGTTCCCATACACCTTGTTCAGGGCATCAGCAATCAGCCCCTCCTTCTCTGGGGCCTCAAACCCGCTGCTGTCTCCGCTATGCCGGTAGAGATAAGAGGCCTGCTTCATGGTACGCTTAAGTAGATGCCGGCGGTAAGCTCTCTGGATCTTCACAGCACATACCTCCTCATGCTTCCTCTTCAGTGTCGTGGTGATGGGTTCATAGGAGACCTTGGATGGGTTGGCCGCCATGAATTTCTCCTCCATGGTCTGCTTGAGGGCATCCATCTCACCAGAGTCCCCCAGAACCTCTTTGGTTAGAGCAAAGAGTATGTCCAAGCAGTGAATCTTGTCTCCAGGGACCATAGGCAGATCCAGAGTGATGAGCTTGATCTTGTTGGGCTTGGCGATCCTCAACGGCTCCTGTAGGGTGTCCACAAAGTCCGATAGGCGACTGTAGGCGATGAACTGCGTGGCGTCTGGGTCAAACTTTTCCCACGTCTCGTAGAACATCTCAAAGTCATCCTCCCCCAGAGGCTCGCTGCTCTCCTCAGTGGCCACGTTGAAGTTCTCCAGAATGATAGCAATGTACATATTGACAACAATGAGGAAGGAGATGATGATATAGCTGCAAAAGAAGCAGATGCCTATGGAAGGGTTGCCACAATTGCCCTTGATGCTGCTGCCCGGGTTCTCCAGGTCAGGGTCACAGTCGGGGGGTCCACTGTTAAGGATGGGATTCAGAAGCCCATCCCAGCCAGCCGAGGTGGTGATCTGGAAAAGGCAAATGATGCTGTTGCCAAAAGTCTCAAAGTTGAAAATGTCATCAATGCCAGACTCTTTCTTCACATATGCAAAGTTGGACATGCCAAAGATGGAATAGATGAACATGACGAGAAAGAGGAGCAGGCCGATGTTGAAGAGGGCAGGCAGAGACATCATGAGGGCAAAGAGTAAGGTCCGGATGCCTTTGGCACCTCGGATTAGCCTTAGGACACGCCCTATCCGAGCCAGACGAATCACTCGGAACAATGTTGGTGAAACAAAGTATTTCTGGATCAAGTCAGAAAGGGCAAGACCTGTGAGACAAAGAGACAAAAAGGGGAGAGAGATAAAGAGAGAGACAGAGACAGAGAGAGATAAAGACAAGAGACACAGAGACAGAGACAGACAGAGACAGAGACAAAGAGAAACATACACAGAGAGAGATGAGAGAAAGAAAGAGAGAGAGAGAGAGAGAGAGAGAGAGAGAGAGAGAGAGAGAGAGAGAGAGAGAGAGAGAGAAAGAAAGAATTAGGAATTGCCTCTCTATGGGAAGGTGAGGACATCCACAAAGCAGATTATAATAACCTAAGAAGAAGTCAAGGAAGAAGAAAGGTTTAGCTGTCCTACTTTCTACTCTGAGATAATAGAACATGCAGGTTTTGAGAATTTGCTTTTTTTCCTTTTCTCAGGAGAACATCCTGAACTCCTGGATTTTTAGCTTAATGGCCTGGCTTTTTAGGAATGAACAAGGGGTTACAGAATCATAGAATTTCACACTCAGAAGGGACCCTAGAAGCCATCTAGTCCAACCCACACTACCTGTTATAATATACATGACAAATGGCCATTTAGTGTCCATCAGAATAACTCAAATGAGGAGGAGCCCTCTCTTGAGACAACCCATTCTACATAGGTAGCTAATTGTTAGCAAGTTTTTCCTGACATCAAGATTAAATTTACCTATGTCACTTCTACCAATGTTCCTGGTTCTATCCTTTGGGGGTGTTCCTGACATTGGGGATGTCCCCTAATTTGCTATTGCCAGGCTTTACCAGGGGATTGTCTGAATAGAAGACAAGGAGAGTGGGGGAAATGACTCACTACTTTGCCTTTGTCCCTTTGACTCTAAAATGCAGCTTGGGGAAAGATTCTGCTCCTTATAGGTTCTAGGTTTGGGGGTTTGTGTGTGAGAGAGTGGATGTGTACACATTTTGGTGTTCTACATGAGCATGTGTGCCTATTTATGTGTGCAGGAGTGTGTGTGTGTACACATCTAAGTTTTCAGATGTATGGGTATGCCTGCAGGGGTGCATTCATGGATGTGGGAGTCAGTGTGCCCACACAAACCTATTTGTATTTCTGCTATAACATGTGTGTATATTTGAGTATATATGTATATGTGTGTAGAGTGCTGATGGAAGGACATGGGCCAAATCACAGAATCAGAGATAATAGGATCACAGATTTAGAGCTTGAAGGGACTTTATTGCAGTTGTCCAGCCATTTTCCAGTCATGTTTCACTCTTCATGACCCCCTTTTTAGGGTTTTCTTGGCAAAGATACTGGAGCAATTAGCCATTTCCTTCTCCAGCTCATTTATATATAAGGAAACTGAGGCAAATGGGGTGAAGTGACTTGCCCAGGGTCACACAGCTAGTAAGTATCAGAGGCTGGATTTGAACTCAGGTCTGCCTGATTCCTGGCCCGGCTCTCTATCTACTGCATCACCTAGCTGCCTCTAATATATCCTAGAGTATGCCTATTTGGGGTCAGCAGCATGCCCGCATTTCTTGAGGGGTATCTCTGCATCAGTAGGTGAAAATCCACATGTGCCCACATCTGTGTGTGGTAGGAAAGACTCAAGTATAGGCACACAGCCAGGAGCACATGACAACTGCAGCTGGAGCTCACCTACAATGGAGAGGATCACCACCACGAAGTCAAAGATGTTCCAGCCAACGGTGAAGTAGTATTGACGCAGCGCCAGCATCTTGAGCATGCACTCGCCCGTGAAGATGATGATGAAGACCATGTTGATGTTGTAAAGGATGTCTATCTTGAGCTGGCTCTGGTCATCTGTCTCTACCATCATTGTGACCATGTTGAGACAGATCAAGAACATGATGGTGATGTCAAACACCTGCTTGGTCACAAAGTCATACACCTTGCCCTGAATCTTGTTCTTGAGCACAGAATGGGAGGTGGCAGGACACACAGGGAGACAGAGAGCACAGGACATAACAGACAGAAAACAGAGAAAGAAGGTGCGTCAGGTCACCTGGGAGGAGAGGGTGGGGGATGGGGACAGAACGAGTGGGGATTGACTCAGTAGCCATGCCCTCCAGCTGGAAGCCCCTCTGGAATCCATCCTTATCAGGGAATCCTTTGTGGGATCCTGGAGGGTAGAGTATCTCTCATTTCAAGGGACCCATTGGGGGACAACTCTCCCAGCCTGGGATACCTCCCTTTGCCCTGTCAAGGCATTGCCCACTTGGGAGGTGGGACTAATATTCCCATGTCCTCACCCATTGAGGGGGCCCTTGTCCAATGAGTAAAGGAGGGGTGCTGAGATGGGGGGGAGGGGCAGGGGAAGACAGTATAGTAAAATGTAAACAAAAAGAGTATTTATAAAAATCTTTAAATGTGGGTTCATGAAAAAAAATAAATGTGGGTTCACAGAGGGTGGCAAACCAAAGGATAATTGTTGGAGGTGGAAGAGAAGGTTGAGGGAGCATTCTGAGCCTTTTGGGAAGGAGCTCTTCTTTCTCCCCGCCACCCCACCCCATCCAATAGAGACTATACCTGTGGTCGAGGAATTGGCTTCTGCGGCTTCTTGGAGCCTAGTTTTTTCATGGCGTTATAGTATTTCTTCTGTTCCTCTGTCATGAAGATGTCCTTTCCTCCAAAGTATAGTGGGAATCAGCCCCTTTAGATGGGGAAGCCCTGTGCATCCCCTCAACCCCCAGCTTCCTCATAATACTGAGCAATTAGTTCTATCGGCATGATGACTGAGAACCACTAATGATATGGGTGTTTGTGGGGTTCCCTGACCCAATGAGGCAGCTGAAAGCCAAACCAGCAGGGGGGCAAGTTCTCTAGTCTTTGTGTGATTCTATGATTCTATGGGGCCAAGGGATAAGGGGGCAGAAGGAATGCATGGCCCAAGTAATGGGAAGATTGTGGGAATGGATGGGGCCATGCAAGGGAAGGCAGAAGGAATGGAGGTAAAGGGAGAGCAGGTAGGGAAGAGGGAAAAGGCAAAGAGGAAGAAGGACAAGAACGGAAGGAAAGGAGGTGGATGGGCTGGGCATGATACTCATCTTCTTTTTTTGCTGGTTGAAGTTGTCAATGATGACTCCAATGAAGAGATTGAGGGTGAAGAATGCACCAAAAATGATGAAGAGGACGAAGTAGAGGTACATGTAAATATTGATCTCATACTGGGGCTGTTCTTCAATCTTTTGAGTCAGAATGGGGATGAATGAGCACTAGCTTACCCAGTGAAAGAGACAGAGAGCCACTGGCTCCTCTCCCCACCCCACCCCCTCACCCCCATCATGGAATGGAATCCCACTGTGGAAGAGAGAGTCTGAGAGAGGGGGCCAGGGAAGTCTGGAGAAGACAGGGTTCTATCTCTGGCAATGCTGGGGATGGAGTGTCATAGGAAAATGACATCACATATCAGATCAGAGTTCCCTGGAGGGCTGGGAGATCGAAGAGAGCCTCTCCTCTTCCTTTCCCTCCACCCAACCTGTCAAGCCAAGGACTTGGGAGGTGTGTCTGCGTGGTCCAGTTTCACTGACCTCTCGGGAATCTACAGCTGCATACATGATGTCCATCCAGCCCTTGAAGGTAGCCTGGAGAAAGTTGAAGGGGAAAGTCAGAAGCATTTTGGTGGAAGGAGAGTCCCTCTCCTGGAAGATCTATCAACTCACCTGTCCTTCCAGCTTTTGTAAATCAGTTCCCACCCACTACAAAGCACGAAGCTGGTCTCACGTTCTGCCTTCCTCAACAGCAGGGACATCAGCTGGGCCAGGCGGACTGCCCTGAGCCCCAGGGTGAGGGAGTATAGTGTAACAGATTGCTGGACGTGGAGGGAGGAAGATCTGGGTTCAAATCCTGGCACTTGGTAGCTGTGTGATCCCAGGACAAGTCACTTGACCCCCCTGGGCCTCAGTTTCCTTATCTAGAAAGTCAGGGGATTAGACTCAATAACCTCTAAATGCCGTCCTAGCATTGTGTGTGATGCAATGGGATGGTGAGGGGGCTGAGCGTCAGGAGCTGGCCCAGCATGCAGAAAGTCACCAAGTTTAAGAAGCAGGGTTAAGCTGGGAGCCACTCTAATTTCTGACCTCAGGGCATAGCAATCAATATTACAGACACCTTTTCAGTGGCATCTTCTTAAAGCACCAACTTCCAGGACCCTCCATATTGTGCGTGTGTTGGGGGTGAGGCTTCCTTCATAGTAGACAGAATGTTGGACAAGGAAGGAGTCGGGAGCCTGGAGCTATAGGGTCCCAGCTCTAGCATTAACTAGCTGGGTAGCCTTTGGCAAGT
Source organism: Dromiciops gliroides (assembly GCF_019393635.1). Lineage (NCBI taxonomy): Eukaryota > Metazoa > Chordata > Mammalia > Microbiotheria > Microbiotheriidae > Dromiciops > Dromiciops gliroides. Next base: position 196,105,544 of record NC_057864.1, read on the forward strand.
CAATTAACCTCTCAACACCTGTTTCTTCACCTGAAAAATTAGATTAAAAAAAATATTTTCGGGGCAGCTAGATGGCACAGTGGATAAAGCACCAGCCCAGGATTCAGGAAGACCTGAGTTCAAATTTGACCTCAGACACTTGACATTTACTAGCTGTGTGACCCTTGGGCAAGTCACTTAACCCTCATTGCCCCACGCAAAAAAAAAAAAATTTTTGCACTGCCCAGCCCAGCCCCCAGGTTGTTGTGAAGGAAATGCTTTACAGATGTCAAAGTGCCCTGGAAATCTGAGTCTGTTCCCTACTTCCGGGAGTTGCTGGGAGCATTAAATGAGAAAATGTTTGTGAAAATGTTCTATAAAATGAATCTTCTCCATCTCCATCTCCATCTACTCACCCTTTTCACATGTAGCTGAGATGGAAAGAGGTGAAATAATAATAATGATGATAATAATAATTAATAATAGCTAAATTTTCTTTCTTTCTTTTCTTTCTTTATATTTCTTTATTTTATATATTTTATAAATTTATTTCTACAAACCTTTGAGGTTTGTAGAACACTTTACCTGAATTATATAGTTTGATTTTCATATCACCCTTCTTAGGTAGGTATCATTATTATCCACATTTTACAGATGGGGAAACTGAGGCTTGGCAGGGACTTATCTAGGGTCACTCAGTTACTCACCCAACAAGGACTTATTAAGGCACTGTACTAAGTGTTGGAGCAAAGAAATATCAGAGGTAGGTTTGAACCCAGATCTTCTTAACTTCAAGTCCAAAACTCAGTTCACCAAGGCGCAGTGCTCAATACTTCCCACAGAGTAGATACGTTTTCAACAAGTGTGAATGAAGTAGTCATGAGAAAGAATTGGGAAGAAACCCAGTTGAGATAAGAGAGGTAAAGATGGCAGCCTGGAGGCCCAACACTGCCACCCCACGGGCTCCACTTACCACCTGTAGGAGCGAAAGATAGCCAAGGCCCACATTGTCGAAGTTGACTTTGACATTGACCCATCGGACCTCCCCGGTGTCCATCAGTTTGAAGCAGTCCGACATATTGTTGACAACAGAGATGTCAAAAATCTCAGAGGTGGTGGTGTTGATGCATCGGTAATACTTCCCCGCAAACAGATTGACACCCATGATACTGAAGATGAGCCAGAAGATCAGGCAGACAAGCAACACGTTCATGATGGAGGGGATGGCGCCCAGGAGGGCGTTCACCACCACCTGGGAGCAAGGGGACAGATAGGTTGGGGAGGGGAGGGAGAGTCACAGACTGGGACCCAGACATCTTCCCCTCCCCACCCTGCCTAGCACGCCAAGACCCTGAGCCCTAGCCCAATGGCGGAAGGTGTTGACTCTGCGCTTAGGCCATTGGGTGGGAATAGAGTAGGGTGAAACAGCCATCATCATTTGGGAACTTCCAGCCTGATAGTGGAATTAGGATATACACATACACAAAAAAAGTTAAGAAAGGAGTAGAAGTGGATGGAGTTAAGAAGGGAAGACGATCTGGAGTACTCAGCAGGACCCAGAATGAAGAAGATAAGCCAGGGAGCTGTCCTAAGTGTGGGGCACAGCCACCAGCAAGAGTTCAGAGGTAGGGGTTGGAAGAGCATGAAGAAGGGGACAGAGCAAATGATTTTGCTTAGATAGAGCCATGCATCTGAAGGAGAGGGTTGGGCTGGGAAGTGGAAACAAGGGATTAGAGGGTGGCAAGATGTTGGGAGAGGTTTTGGCAGCCATTTGTGCCAGGGAAAGGCTCCTATCTATGAGACCAGTGTGGGGTTCTCTTCTTGCTTAGTGCTGTGGCTGAGGGGAAGAGGGAGGTGGGTTTCACTGGAAGTATCTCTGCCACAGGTCACCAGGCAAGGGACAAACACTCCAGTCTGGCTGCCTTCCCCCCAAATAGGAAACAGGAAATTGGAGGCCTCAGCCACACATGATTACTTTTTCTCCCCTTCCTCTCACCCCCTTGGCTGACTGGGCAACTATGAAAACACCATCTCAAGCAGAGAAAGGAAGCTACTGGGCCCTGCTGAATCTGTAGCATGAGAGGTAGGAAACCTTCTTTCTCTTCCCATGAAAAGTTTCAGTTAATTATGCCTAGTCTAACCTCACTAACTCAGAATGCCAGAGGAGAGGCCGGTCTGAATTCGTGAATCCTGGTAGATTTTTTGTTGTTTTTGTTTTTTGGGTTTTTTTTTTTTTTTTTTTTGCGGGGCAATGAGGGTTAAGTAACTTGCCCAGGGTCACACAGCTAGTAAGTGTCAAGTGTTTGAGGCCAGATTTAAACTCAGGTCCTCCTGAATCCAGGGCTGGTGCTTTATCCACTGCACCACCTAGCTGCCCGCCCCCTCCCCGGTAGATTTTTTTAAACAGAGATTCTTGTCGTTCGGTTATTTCAGTCGTGTCTGATTCTTTGTGACCCCATTTGGGGTTTTCTTGGTGAATATGCTAGAGGAGTTTGCCATTTCCTTCTCCAGCTCATTTTGCAGATGAGGAACCTGAGGTAAACAGGGTGAAGTGACTTACCCAAGGTCATAGAGCTAGTAAATGTCTGAGGTCACTAGTAAGTGACTCCAGGCCCAGTGCTTGCTCTACTGTGCCACCCTTAAACAGAAATGCTGTTATATTAACCCTTAAATACGAGAGTCCATATTAACTAACCAGGTGATACAGTGGATAGAGAGCTGGACCTGGAGTCAGGAAGACTTAAGTTCAAATCTGGTCTCAAATACTTACTAGCTGGGTGATTCTGGGCAAGTCGCTTCACCCTGTTTGCCCCTGTTCCTCATCTGTAAAATGAGCTGGCAAACCACTCTAGTATCTTTGCCAAGAAAACCCAAATGGTGTCACAAAGAGTCATACCTGACTGAACAACAACAACAAACATTGTTTACTCGATTAATTTGCTTAGAAGTCTTTTTTCAGACCCTGTGGTTCATCTCAGAGGTTGCATGAGATGGTAGAAGGAATATTGGAGTGAGAGTCCTGGGTTCCAATCCGGGGTCCATATGACTCACTATCTGTTTGCCAAAGGATGAAGCATCTAACTTCTTTGGGACTCAATTTGCTCATTTATGAAATGTATATACCCATATTTGTCTTGCTGTTTTTACATGTAAAGATCAAATGAAATACTGTCTATTAAGTGCTTGGTAACTAAGCAGGATACATAAGGGTGAGCTATTATTAACTTCCTCTGATTTTATTTCCATCAGTCATTTCCCCACGTGGAGACTTGAGGTAACCACCTATTGCCTATGGCCTCAATGGAAACTCAGCCTGTTCCCCAAAGCTGTTTGTTTGTCAGAACCTAAGAGAAGAGAGGGAAGCAAGGTTGCACGCCAGGCCAACCGGCTCTTCTAGCCCAGCTCAGGACCCTGAGTTCCTAAAACTGGGGTGGGGGGTATTGTATAGGGGAAAGACACTTTATTTGGAGTCAGAGCTCCTCCATTAGAACCCTATCTCTGTGACCTTTCTGGGTCTCAGTTGCTTCATATATAAAATGGAGATAATAATAGCTCACAGGTTTTTGGGGAGATTCAAATAAAATGACGTTTAAAGCACTTTGGGACCCTTAAAAGGCTATGATGATAAGAGCTTTTGAGGTGTGTGAAGCACTGTAAAGATGTCACCTCATTTGATCTTGGCACTACTGCTGGGAGGTAGGCGCTATTATCATCTCATTTTACATTTGAGGAAGTTGTGGTCTAGAGAGGTTAAGAGCATAGCTTAAGGTTACACAGCTAGTGAGTGTTTGAGGTAGGATTTGAACTCAGGTCTTCCTGACTCCAGGTTCACCACTCTATCCATTGTGCTACCTAGTTAGTATAGAACATAGTGTTTTGGAGGTAATAAAACAGCATCTCTGTTTAAAAATCTATTAGAAGTCTCTCCTCAGAAATTCTGGGTGAGTAAAGTTTGACTATGCTAACCAGGCAGAATTAGGGGAAGGGCATAAGTATTTATGGAGGATAGGTAAGTGGTGCAGTATATAGAGTGCCAGGTTTGGAGTTAGGAAGACTCATCTTCCTGAGTTCAAATCTAGCTGTGTGACCCTGGGCAAGTCACTTAACCCTGTTTGAGTCAGTTTCCTCATCTGTAAAATGGGCTGGAGAAGGAAATGGCAAAACCACTCCAGTGTCTTTGCCAAGAAAACCCCAAATAGGGCCATGAAGAGTTGCTCATAACTGGAATGACTGAAAAACAGCACACACACACACACACACACACACACACACACACACACATATATATATATATATTACACCTACTATGTGTCAGACACTAGAGTAAGGGCTTTTCTTTTTTTTTTTCAGGGCAATGGGGGTTAAGTGACTTGCCCAGGGTCACACAGCTAGTAAGTGTCAAGTGTCTGAGGCTGGATTTGAACTCAGGTACTCCTGAATCCAGGGCTGGTGTTTTATCCACTGCGCCACCTAGCCGCCTAGAGTAAGTGCTTTTAACAAATATTATCTTCACAACAACCCTGAGAGGTAGATGCTATTATTATTCCCATGTTACAGTTGAGGAAACTGAGGCAAACATAGGTCAGGTGACTTGCCCAGGGTCACACAGTTAGTGTCTGAGGCCAGATTTGAATTTGGGCCTTCCCATCTCCAGGCCCAGCACTCATCCTCTCTACTGTGCCACCAGCTGCCTCTAAGGATTAACTCAAACTCCATGGGAGGAGAAAGAAGGTTTCCTATCTCACATACCAGGTTGCTTCAGATTCAGCAGGGCCTGGTGGCTTCATTTCTCTACTTGGGTCTGTGTTTTCATAGTTGCCTGAGTCAGCCAGCAGCCTTCTCCAAAGAATCTCACTACTTTCACTGGCTCCTTTCCTCTGAGGCCCCTCCACCCTTGGACAAAGTGTGCATTCACTGAATCACAGTGACTGAGTTGGAAAGGACCTCAGAATTTACCTTGTCCGAGTCCTTCTACAGCAGGGATCTTCTCAGCAATATCCCTGCCCCAAAGGCCTCCGGCCTCTCTCCTTGAACACTTCTAGCTCTTGGCAGCCACTAAGTCCCAAAAGGACCCATCCCAGTTGTAGACAGCTCTGAATGTCAGGAATTTGTTTTTTGTTTTTTTTCTCACATGGAGTCAGACTTTCTCAAAGACTTCCGGCCAATGGCTAGAGGTTCTACCATCTGGGGCCAAATGGAATTAGTCTAATCTTTCTTTCCGTATGACATTCCTTCAGACACTCAGCTGTATTCCCATCTCTGCCAAATTGTCCATTCCTCCATCCCCACCCCTCACCCTCTCTTTCCAGCCTCTTCAATCAAATTCTTGCATGGCATGTTTTCTGCTGCCCTTATCATCTTGGTTGGCCACTTCTGGATGGCACTCCGGCTTTTGTCAACACCCTTCCCAGAATCTGGCCTCCGGAACTGGATATGATTTTCCAGATATGATCTGACTAGGCAAGAATGCATAGGAACCATCCCCCTTTTTTGTTCTGGGTACTAAACATCTCTCAATGAAGCCCAGAATTACATTAATTTTTTTTGGGGGGGGAGGGCCATACCAAACTGTTGAACATTGATCTTGCAGTCCACTAAAACCCCCAGGTATTTTTTTTATACACAAAATATTATCTAGTTACAACTTCCCTAGTTCTAACCACTTTGTCATCCGTGCGTATGTCTTAATGTCCTCCTTTGTATCATGTTTTGTGGAGGTAGAGGCCATAAGAAAATGTCTCATTTCCTTATAATCACACCTCCCACATTCCATCTTTGTTGTTGTTCAGTTGTGTCTGACTCTTCATGACCTCAATTGGGGTTCTCTTAGCAAAGATACTGATTTGACATTTCCTTCTTCAGTTCATTTTACAGATGAGGAAACTGAGGCAAACTGGGTGACGTGACTTGCCCAGGGTCACACAGCTAGTATTTGTCTGAAGTCAGATTTGAACTCAGGTCTTCCTGACCCCTGGCCTGGCACTCTATCCACTGCTACCTACCCTTACTGGTCAGTAGCTATGCCTTCTGCTTCTTTCAATCCCTTACTCTCCACTCTATGGTGTCATGAATAGAGTGCTGATCTTTGAATCAGGAAGAATTGAATTCAAATCCTGACACTTACTAGCTGTGTGACCTTGGGCAAACCATTTAACTTCCCCAGACCTCAGTTTCCTTATCTGTAAAGTGAGGGGGTTGGACAAGTTGAACACTAAGCTTCCTTCCAACTCTCCATGGTCCAGGTGCTTAAGGTAAGGTTATTGGAGAGCACTTGATTTCAAGTCAGGAGATCTAGAAGACATGGGTTTGAATCCAAACCCAGCTCTACCCTCTACCCTCCATGTGACTTGGGGCAAGTCATGAATGACAACCCCCTGGGTCTTAATTTCCTCCTCTGTAAAGTGAGGTGGTCAGATTGATCATCCCTAGAGGCTCTTCCAGCTCTAAAAATTCTGTGACCCTTTGAGCACTCAGTGGGTGCTCAAGAAAGGACTGTTAATCTGACTTGTGAAACAAGACTTTTCACCACCGGGTATAACCAAGGAGGGCTGATATATTTCCCAAAGAGACTTAACTAAGAAGCAGTTTCCTTGGGTATAACCCAAGCAGGGGTGGGACTCAGAAATGGGGCATGGGGAGAGTAGCCTCTAAGATTATTTGCGCTTATTCTTCTATTCTAGGAGACCCAAGAGTGAGTGATGCTTCCTGGGACAACCCAAGATGTGAATTTGGGACAGATGTTACCCAAACCAAAAATACTTCCTGTTAGTTAGGTACTATGTGTGACTGTCCCAAGTCTTATCCTGTTATTCTCCATGCCAACCTAACTCCTTTCCCTCTCCCTACCCCCCACAGTGTAACTTAATCTGGACCACTCAGCAAACCCTGACCTGAGGCTGCCTTTGGTGTGAAAAGCTTCTAGGTAGGTCAGTGTTTGGCTCTGAGTGAGGCTGGGTCATAGGTTATGGACCTATGACTCCTGGATTTCTCTCTGGCTTTTTCTTTCTTAGTTAGAAGGTCCCTTGGGCAGGAGAAGAACAAATAGCAATTACTGACCACTGAAAACAAGTTCACTCTTTACTTGTATTCTTGGCGGCTCTCCCTCTCTCCCTGCTGCTTCTGATTCCCTTCTCTGATTCTCTCCCCAGTCCCAGGCTCCTGGAGCACCCACCCTCATGCCTTCGAATCTGGACAGGGCCCGGAGTGGCCTGAGTGCCCGAAGAGTCCGGAGTGACTTGATGGCCCCAAGCTCAGAGTAGCCCAACCAATTGGCCACCAGGCTGATGATGGAGACCTGATGAAAGAAGCCAAAGAGGGAGGGTTAGCAAGGGGGACAAGCCAGTGGCAAGGGGTATGTGGGGCAGGGGCTATGACCCCATGGCCACCCAAGTAATATTAGCTACTGCATTAGTATCTCCTAAGCCAAGTGAGGACTGACCCTTAATGGACACATTCCTGCTGGTGACACAATTTCAAGGTGTCATTCCTCCCCCCACCCCATGGCTCTACTGGGTCAGGAAACACCTGACACCCCCCTCCCCACCAGTCCTGCCTCCTGGGGAATAGGAGAGAGCAGATGCTTAAGAAAGCAGCATAGGACACAGTACATAGTATGACGTCCCAACTCTGATGTTCTCTTGTTGAGTAACCTTGGACAAGTCACTTGGTTTTTTGAAGCCTTGATTTCTTTCTTTCTTTCTTTTCTTTTTCTTTTTTTTTAGTGAGGCAATTGGGGTTAAATGACTTGCCCAGGGTCACATAGCTAGTAAGTGTCAAGTGTCTGAGGCCAGATTTAAACTCAGGTACTCCTGACTCCAGGGCCAGTGCTCTATCCACTGCACCACCTAGCTGCCCCACCTTGATTTCTTAATCTGTAAAATGGGGGTAAAAATAACCTCCTCTGGGGGCAGCTAGGTGGCTCAGTGGATAGAGCACTGGCCCTGGAGTCAGGAGTACCTGAGTTCAAATCCGGCCTCAGACACTTGACACTTACTAGCTGTGTGACCCTGGGCAAGTCACTTAACCCTCACTGCCCCGCAAAAAAATTTTTAAAAAAATAAATAAAAATAACCTCCCTACCTACTTGATAGAGTTGCCATGAAGATTGAATGTGACAAAATAGGTGAAAAGGCTTTGAAAGGATAAAAAGCTATACAAATATGAGATATTTGCACCATAAATTGCCCACATTCCCACCTCCTTTTCCATTTCTTCCACCCAAACCCTGTCTAATCTCTTCTTTGTCCAGATTCAGTCTCTTTGGGATCTTTCTACCTATCCCTTGGGCAAATACCAGGCTCTGACATCCCCTTACTTTGCTTTTTTGTTTGTTTTGTTGTTGTTGTTGTTGTTTTTTGTGGGGCAATGAGGGTTAAATGACTTGCCCAGGGTCACACAGCTAGTAAGTGTCAAGAGTCTGAGGTCAAATTTGAAGTCAGGTCCTCCTGAATCCACCTAACTGTCCCTCATCCCCTTACTTTGAAAGCTAGGCTACATAGTCTATTAGAATGCAAGCTTTTTGAGGACAGGAAGTGTGTTCATTTTTATCTTGCCTAGGTATAGGGTAGGCACTTAATGAAAGGTCATTGCATAAACTGAAGAGAACAGTCTTGGTTGGGACCCTGGCCTTCAGGTACTCCTACTTCCCTCCCGCTCCACCTTTGAAGGGAGCCGAGTGACATTGATCCCCAGCATGGTGACTCACATCTACAATGAGGAAGTCAAGCCAGCACCAGGCGTTGGTAAAATACACCTTAAAGCCATAAGCCACCCACTTGAGCAGCATCTCCAAGACGAATACATAGGAGAAAACCTTGTCCGCGTACTCCAGGATTGTCCGGATCACCTTCCGTTGCTCAATGTAGATGTCTTCGAATGCCTAGATGGGAGACAGATACCCATGAACACATATGGAGGGAGGGAAAGATGGAGAGATGTGCTTCCAGGAGCAACCTTGGGAGGGATGGAAGAGGGAATTGGTCTCAAGTCTTGGTGTTCAGTTGTTTTTCAGTGATGGCCCACCTTTGGTGACCCCACTTGGGGTTTTCTTGTTGAAGACATTAGAGTGGTCTGGCTTTTCCTTCTCCAGCTCATTTTACAGATGAGGAACTGAGGCAAACATGGTGAAGTGACTTGCTCAGGATCACACAGTTAGTGTCTGAGGCCAGATTTGAACTCAGGAAGATGAGTCTTCCTAACTCCAGGCCCAGCACTCTATCCACTGTGCCACCTAGCTGCTAGCTCTATCCCCTAAATGATATCATCCTTTGACAGAAAACAGTACCCAGCTGGAATTCGACCAAACAGTTAACTGCAGAATGGGATAGTTACAATTATTCAGTCCTCAGCTGAGATGTTATGGACAGGGTTAGGGGCCACCACAGGCAGAGTTACTAAGGTATAGTACCCTAAGACATCTACCCTTTGGAGAAGTTAGAAAGCTCCCCCAAGGGATTAAAAAACCTCCAAACTAAAAACCCCTACTATTCATCTATGTCCAATACAGTCAAATCTCAATGATTATCCTCTCTGTGGATTATGGACAGTAATGCTTTTTTTTTTTTTTTAAAGTGAGGCAATTGGGGTTAAGTGACTTGCCCAGGGTCACACAGCTAGTAAGTGTTAAGTGTCTGAGGCCGGATTTGAACTCAGGTACTCCTGACTCCAGGGCCAGTGCTCTATCCACTGTGCCTCCTAGCTGCCCCAGTAACGCTTTTTAAAAAAAAGATTTTTATTCATATCACTTGGATTTTTCCCATATCTTTCTCTTTTAAAAATTATTTTCACATTTGTTTATTTTATTTTTAAGTTATGAAATAAAAAACATTTCCATAACATCATGTAATAAAAAGGATGATTGCACATGAAACTGCAAATCTATTATGTACAACTTGCTATTCCTTTTAAATATATGATAAAGTTCTTTCTCAAATCTATGTGAGAAAATAATGGGATTTGGCAGATACTCAAAGGCCCACCTGGAGATTAATCTAAACTGATTGAATTAAGTGAGTGTGATTGATTTTGCTGATTAGCCTACTTCAAGTTAATTAGATTATAACCACAGCTGGCTGGCCCTTAAGGAGGTATTGTTCTCAGAAGCTAAGGACTTTGAACTCAACTCTAGACCACCTTCAAGTCCAGTGAACCAATGGATTTGGATGATGCCTATCAATCAGCTTGAAGCAGTGTGTAAGGACCACCTCTATTCCAGATCTATAAAAAGCTTCCATACTCAGTTTGAGAGGAGTTCATGGTTGAAGCAAGCTTGTGGTGGAGGACTTGAGGAAAAACCTGACCAGGCTGGAACTCTAGGCTAGATAGGCCTTTTCTTAACTTTCTGAACTCCACGTGAATACCTGGTATGCTTTAATAAGTGCTTAATGCCCAAAGACTGGTGGTAAAGCTTCTAATTTAAAGCAACCACACATTTAGATTTTAAATAGCACATCTATAAGAATAAGAATCATTCCTGTATCTCTCTCTCTCCCAGAGAGCTTTCCCTCATAACAAAGATTTTTTAACAGAAGAAAATTTAGCAACACTGAAACAACATCTCCCAAAAAAGCTATTTTTAAATTTTAATTCAATTCATCAAACATTTACTAAGCACCCATTCTATATGATTGGTTCTAGTCACCGGAGATATCAAAACAAGAACAAAATGGTATCTATCTTTGAAGCTAATATTTTTTGGGGGGGTGGGGTTGGAGGAGAGGAGAGCTTATAATAGTCACACAGATAAATAAAAAGCAATATAAATAATTCAAGGGGTAGAAATCACTGGCAATGAGGAAGATTAGAAATGTCCTAGAGTAGCAGGTAGCATCTAACTGCACAGAATCCTAATCTGACTTCCCCAAGTGGTCTAGGAAACACAGAAATTGCAGATAAAGCATCACCGACCTGAGTCAAGTAGAATAAAGGCCAACCTATCGTTTTTAAAATAACAAACCCTATAAAGCAAGAGTTCTTACCCTGGGGTCCGTGGGACCCCAAAAAGTCCATTGGATAGATTTCAGGAGGTCTATGACTTCGGATGAGAAAAATATTTGTATAGCTGCATTTCAATGTAATTGATTTCCTTTGGAATCCTCTGTATTTTAATTAATGTATTTTAAAACACTCTGAGGAACAGCTAGGTGCACCTGGCCCTGGATTCAGGAGGACCTGAGTTCAAATCCAGCCTCAGACACTTGGCACTTACTAGCTGTGTGACCCTGGGCAAGTCACTTAACCCTTATTGACCCTCCCAAAAAACCCAACACTCTGAGAAGGGGCTCATAGACTTTGCTAGACTGCCAAAGGGGTCCATAAGATACAAAAAAATGTTTAAAACCCATTCTATATTCCCAGAGCCAAAAGTTATGTTCTTCTTGTTGTCATTTGTCCTTCATTCTTTTTTTTTTTTTTAGTGAGGCAACTGGAGTTAAGTGACTTGCCCAGGGTCACACAGCTAGTAAGTATTAAGTGTCTGAGGCTGGATTTGAACTCAGGTACTCCTGACTCCAAGGCCAGTGCTCTATCTACTGCGCCACCTAGCTGCCCCTTGTCCTTCATTCTTGAAGAGGACCATGACATTGGGAGGTGATGTCATGCCTTGCCCTGAATTGGATTTAAGTGAGGGAGGGCTGTGCAAAGTCACCAACCTCACTCTTTCCTCAGATCCATCTGGATCCAGGGACAAGATATACATCAGGACGACTGGAGATGGCCCCAGATGTTTAAGGCAATTAGGTTAAGTGACTTGCCCAGGGTAACCTAGTTAGTAAGTGTAGTTAGGTGGCATAATGAATAAAGAGCCAGATAGACCTGGGTTCAAATCCCACCTTGGAGATTTATTAGCTGTATGACCCTGGAGAAGTCAAGATCTCTCTGGTACCCAGTTTTCTCATCTGGAAAATGGAGAATAATAGTAGTACTTATCTCCCAGGCTTGTTGTGAGAATCAAATGTGACAACATATGTAAAGTGCTTTTCACACTTCAAAGTGATATATAAATTATGGCTATTGTTATAACATTAAATAATATAATTTATATATTAATATATGTTAATAATAATAAATCAAATAATATAATAATAATAATACATCAAAGAGAAACTAGATCTGAATCATTTAGGATAATTCTTCCTTCTGTTGCTGTCAGTAGCTAAGAGGGACCTTGGTTTGAGCAGTGTAGACATAGTGTCTTCTCCTTTGGCTGGGCCCCAGAAAGGAACCCAAGGAAGATGGTGGAGGAAGGACTGGGACAGTAGATGACACTCACCAATGCCCCACTGCTGAGTAGGATCATGAACACAATGAATGTCTCAAACCAATTGTGTTCCACCATCTTGAAGCAGGTCTTTCGAAGGTTCCACCATATTTTCCCCCGATCCGAGGTGATGTCAACATAGAGGAAAGGGAATCTCTTTACACAGGCTACGAAGAAAGAAGGGTTACTAGGAGGAGAGAGAGAATTGCTACACAATAGGGGCCTGTCACAAATCCTACGCAAGAATCAGATCCCTTCCTTCATCATATGCCCCACTTCCCCTCATTCGCATTCATACTCATGGAACTTCAAAGGGAGCCTCTTCCCATCTCAACTAAAAGGAATATGACCTCTGTATTTCTCTCTGTCCCCTAGTCTCCCCACTGAACTTCCTAATCCCTTCACTCCACCCCCAACTTGCTCCATCTTTCATGAACCAAGGCTCAGGGAAGGAGAAAGATGCATGTCAGTGTCTCCTGTCTCCATGGGAAACTCTGGCTTCTTTCCACTGACATGTGCTTTAATAACCACCAAACTGGGCAGGAGAAGAATTCAGTTTTGCCAGGCTGGGTTTAAATTAGTTCTAAGAAAGGACTTGGAAGGAGACCCACGGTGAGTCAGTATTTAGACTGGGTGACTAGAAGAGAAGGCAAAATATTTCCCTTTGGATTCCTAGGTACCTCTTGGGGACCCTCTTGGGCATGGGTTGAGGACCTGGGGGTTGGTAGAGGGCCCCCTCCTTCGTCACGGCTCTCAACAAAAGACTTCCAATGTTGGCCATGGCAAGGGTGCTGTCTTGGATGAAAGAGGAGGTAGGGGTGGCCTTGGCCCCCAGGGGCCCAGGGCTTCTCACCCTCAGTGAAACACTCCTCAGGAAGCTCTCCTTCAGGGTTCTCCTCTTCCTGGGGCTGCTCTTCTTCCTCAGGTGGTTTGTAGTCAGCCGTACTGCATACCGACGAGTTCCCATCATACTTTGGGGGTGGTGGCTTCTGCAGGGGACCAGATAGACCCAGTGACCCCCCAGCTCCTTGGACCCCATGAGGGATCTGGAGCCAGGAAGGGCTGGGGGCAAGGCTGGAGTTGGGGAGAGTGGAATGGAAGGGAGGGGATGGATGAAAACTGCCTGAAGTAGTGGAGAGTGTTAGACTTGGAGTTGGGAAGACCTGGGTTCAAATCCTACCTCCAACACTTCTGTGTAACCCTGGGCAAGTCACCTAATCTCTCTAGACCTCAGTTTCCTCATCTGTAAAATAAAGGGGTTGGGCTAGATAACAGCTTTCTTGCATTAATATAGCACTTTCACATTTGATCCTCGTAACAACCCGGTGAGGTAACTGCTATTTTTATCCTCAAATTACAGACTAGGAAACTTTGGCTGAGAGAGGTTAAATAGTTTGCTTAGGGGCATCCAGGATGGAAAGGAACCAAACATTTATCAAAAACCTACTATGTGTCAGGCACTGTATATATAGCTCATTTTATTCTCACAACAACCCCGGAAGGTAGGTGCTTTTATGGTCCTCTTTTTACAATTGAGGAAACTGAGAAAGACAGAGGTTAAGTGATTTGTCCAGGGTCACATAGCTCGTAAGTAAGCCTAGATTTGAACTCAATGCTTCCTGACTTCTGGCCCAGCACTCTAACCACTGTTGAACCTCCAAGGTCCCTTTTTAGCTCTCACTCTATTATGGTATGAGGAAGGAACTGGAAGTGGAAGGAAGTTAAGGAGGCAGATCAATGAAATGTATGTGTGTATGTGTGTGTGTGGGGGGGGGTTGCTGTTCTAAGGATTGGGGAAGAAGGATGGGGAGAAGGAATTATTGATGAGTTAAGAGAGTTACTATTGAGAAATTAAGGGAATTGGGGGGATGGGCCAGTGAGAAGGAAGTCCAGAGGTAGCCAGTGGCAGGGTTGTTTAGTGAGCAGATAGGGACACATCAAGGGGGTCCCAAGTCAGGGGAAGATGAGAGACTAGGAGGAGTCAGGTGCTCCACAGACATAAGATTCAGCCATTCTTCCAGCCCAAGATCTATACCTTAGGCTCTGTTCCACAAAATGTATCCAAGCAGGATGGAAAATATCTCTGAGCCCATGGCCTCAAGTTTAAACCCAATAGGAATTTGATCCCTGGGGCGAGAGGTGGGGGGTGGGGAACCTCTGAAGCAGTTTCTATTTCCTTCCTGGACTAGGACAGACTCTGATGTTTTTCAGAGTCACATTACCAAATCCTCCCTAGCCCCAGCTCCTCATCCTCAGAGCTCCTGGGGCCTTCTGTCTTTGAGTGTCCAGAGAAGGTTATCCCTGAAAAAAAATATAGACCATCAACAAGAGAAAGAAAGTCTTCAGGGAGAGCAGAGAGGTCAAAGGTTTTGAACTCTGGGCCCAGGGACCCGGTGCTTAGCATGGAGCCTGGCACTCAATCGATGTGTACTCCCTGATCTTCATGCAAAGGCTGCTTTACCTGACTGTGGGGAAGTCACTTCTCTAAATCTCAGTTTCCTCACCTGTAAAATGGGGGCAAAAATGTGTGGAAGGACTTTTCTCACAGTGCCACGGGGGAGATCAAATGAGAATGTATGCAAAGCAGGGGCAGCTAGGTAGCACAGTGGATAAAGCACCTGCCCTGGATTCTGGAGGACCTGAGTTCAAATCCAGCCTCAGACACTTGACACTTACTAGTTGTGTGACCCTGGGCAAGTCACTTAACCCTCATTGTTCCAACCAAAAAAAATGTATGCAAAGCAATTTGCAAATTTTAACGTGCCATATAAATGCCAACTATATAAATGATCAGCATCGCTGACTAGCCCAGCAGGAATTTGGCCTTCAGAGGATTCGGATTGCATTTCTGGGAACTTTTAGAACAAAGGTCATATATAGGTCCAACCTCACCCCCACTTTTCAGTATATTTCCTCTATTTTTGCTTTTCTTTGTATTTCCAGAGCTTAGCACAGTGCATAGCATATAGTAGGTTGCTGAGACTCAATAGAGATTTTCCAGCTCCCTTAGGAAGGTCAACCCTGGCTTGAACTGTCTTCCCTTCATCCCTACAGATAAGGTCAGCAAGGATAAAAAGAATAATAATTGATATTTTTATAGAACTTAATAAAAATTGTCTCATTTGGTCTCACCAAGAGGCAGCTGGGAGGTGCTGGACTTGGAGTCAGGAAGACCTGAGTTCAGATCTAGCCTCAGACACTTACTGTGTGACCCTGAGCAAGTCACTTAACCTCAGTACACCTCAGTATAACCCTCAACTATAAAATGGAGATAGTAATAGCACCTACTTCCCAGAGTTGTTGTGAAGTTCAAATAGATAGTATTTGTAAATTGCTTTGCATGGTGCTTAGCACACAGTAAGTGCTTAATAAATGTTTCCTTCCTTCACAACAGCCCTGTCTGTTAAGTAGTACTATAGGCATTTATTTTAAAGATGAGGAACCTGAGGCTCAGAAGGGTAAGTGACTTAATTATGGTCACACAACTAGTTTGTATCAGAGCTAGGCTTCAAACCTAGGTCCTTCCTTATTCTACTCCAATGCTCTATACACAGTCCCACAATACCTAAATGATTTGCCAAAGGTCAGACAACATGAGAGGGGATGGTTCATATTGAGCCAAAGTATGAATTTCTAGCATCTCATAGAACCAGAGGTATGGTGTGATGTGGGACAAACAACCAGAGTAGGCATTTTCTTTTCTTTTTCTTTGGTGAGGCAGTCAGGGTTAAGTGACTTTCCCAGGGTCACACAGCTAGTAAGTGTCCAGTGTCTGAGGCTGGATTTGAACTCAGGTCCTCATGACTTCAGGACCAGTGCTCTATCCACTGTACCGCCCACCTGCCCTTAGACTAGGCCATTTCATAAGTTGTCCCCCATTGCCTGGAATTCCCTCCTTACCTCCATTTTTTGGCTTCCCCAGTTTCCTTCAGGTATCAGCTAAAAACCCCTCTTGCAAGAATCCCTTTTAATGCTAGTATCTTTTGTCTGTTGTTATTTCTAATTTATCCTGCATATTTCTTGTCTGTATATAGTTGTTTGCATGTTGTCTCCCCCATTAGACTACAAGATCCTCGAAGGCAAAGACTAGTTTTTGCCTTTCTTTACATTCCCAGAGTTCAGCAGCACATCATAGGTACTCAGCAAATGCTTCTTGATTTGACCTGACCAGGCTCCCCTGGATAAAGGAGAATGGGATCATATAGATATCCCAGCCAATGGTTTTCCTGGAATAAGTTTCCCCAGAGACATAGTCCTCTTTCTGTTTTCAATTCTTTTAAAATTTTTTTTGCAGGGCAATGAGGGTTAAGTGACTTGCCCAGGATCACACAGCTAGTAAGTGACAAATGTCTGAGGCTGGATTTGAACTCAGGTACTCCTGAATCCAGGGCTGGTGCTTTATCCACTGCACCAACCTAGCCACCCCTCTGTTTCCAATTCTAAGGCTTCTCCCTAGTTCCTTGAACTCTTACCCCAAATCTTAGGGACTTAGGGAGGACCCTTGCTGTAGTACAGGGGTCCATTTCTGATTATTGAGGAACATGGATGGGGGGAAAATCAAATCTTTTCACTAACCCCTAACTGAAATTTGTCATTTCCTCCAATTATTTTAAAAAATATTATTCTGAAAAGGGATCCACCCAACTGATGAAGGGGTTTATGACCTTTCCCCCGCCAAAAAAAAAAAAAAAGAAAAAAAAAGATGAAGACTCTCTGGCCTAGTGGCTCAGCACCCCAGAGAGTGAGTTGTTGTTGATGAGTCGCGTCCGACTCTTCATGACCCCGTTTGGGGTTTTCTTGGAAAAAGATACTGGAATGGTTGGCCATAGTCCACACTAATAACCCCATCTAGATACTGTGATCTGGCCCAACAGCACCATCTGCTGGGGAGCTGTTTCAAGCTTGCAAAACTTATACCTGAGAGATATAGACACTGAGTTGGTGATAGATCTTGTATGTATGTGTGTGGTTGAGGGGTGGGGGCGTGAGGGGCTGAACATACCGTGGGGAAAAGCATAGAGGGACTCAGAGATAGATACACAGAAAGTTAGTGAGGAAAAGAACTCAGTGCTCTAAGGGAATCTAGTCCCCTTTATAAAGACAAAGGTTTTGACAGATCCAGAAAGTCTTAATGATGACTGCAGGGCTGGGGTGAGGAGGGACAGACAGACTCAAAGGAAGAAAAGTTGGAGTAGAGGAAGGTTGGGGTGGGTGTCATGGTGTGGATCTGGGTTCAGGCACTTAAAAAAGTGAGGACTAGTTATTTTAAGATTGTTAGGAAAATTTAAGTAAACCTTAAAAAGGTGTTTTTGGGGGGGGGGTGTGGAGGCAATCAGGATTAAGTGACTTGTCCAAGGATTTTAACTTAGGTCCTCCCGACTTCAGGGCAGATGCTCTATTCACTGTGCCACCTAGCTGCCCCCCAAATCTTAAAAAAAAAAAGCCATATAAATTTGCCTTTATTTTAATTTGTTTGCTCCTATGGATCTACAGGGTTTCTACCATGTGGGAAACTCTTGATTTGAAAATTCCCTTTACTAGTAGAGATTTAAGAACCCAGAAAGAGGCATGCTTGTAATCCCTGATCCTGGGGAGGACAGAGCAGTGGGAGTTCTGAGTTTCTGGGTATTAAACCTGGCACCAATATGGTGAGTCCCTGAGAGCATAGCTGGGGATGGATAGTCAGATTGGCCCAGGTCAACAACCAGAGAACGTTGAAGCACCCCTGTCAATCAGGAGTGAGACTGGGCTGTGAGTGGCCATCATACTCCCAGCCTGATAGAAAACAAACAAACAAAAACTTTATAGATTTAGAGATTTGTTTGGGGACACTGAGAGCTTGAGTGATTTCTGCAGGATGTTTCAGAAGCAGAATTTGAACTCAAGTCTTCCTGATTCCAAAATCTGCCCTCTATCTATGATGCTAATGCTGCCTTTCTGAGTAGCTATTCATATTGCGATTATCTAATCAAAAAGGCTGTAAACTAAAAGGGATGGAGAAGACTGTCTATTTATATCTCCCAAGTTCAATGCCATAGAGAATAGCTATGATGTAGGAAGAAGGAAAGAGGGCAATGGAACAAACATTTCTCTAGTGCCTACTATGTGCCAAGCACTGTGTTAAGCACTTTTTTCTTTTACAAATATTATCTCATTTGATTTTCACAACAACCTTGTGAGGTAGGTGCTACTATTATTTCCATTTTATAGTTGAGGAAATGGAGACCAACAGAGATTCAATGATTTGCTCACAGTCTCACAGCTAGTAAACATCTGGAGCTGGATTTGAATTCAGGTCTCCCAGCATTCTACCCACGATGCTATCTAGCGATCTCAGATAAGAATAGTGGTTAAGACACCCAGAGATTCCTAAGATGAAATCCAAGAAAGGAGCTAGGAATAAAACCCTTGGCCTCAAATGGCTAAAGGTTAGACAACAAGCAAGATGAGTGAGGGGTTCTAACACAAAAAAGCAAATTTGACCTCTTAGGCGTATGGTGGGACACAACCCATGACTGGTATATGGATCTGGATGAGTTCACCAGAGGTGGGATAGCATCGTATATTAAGGTTTCCTTGCAGGAGGAAATTCAGGAATTAGGGGAAAACTTGGTGGATAATGTTTGGGTGAAAGTTAATGGTGGAAAAGTAGAAATGATCTTTGGATTAGAAGAATAAAGTAAGGGGGCAGCTAGGTGGTGCAGTGGATAATGCACTAGCCCTGGATTCAGGAGGACCTGAGTTAAAATCTGGCCTCAGACACTTGACACTAGCTGTGTGACCTTGGGCAAGTCACTTAACCCTTATTGCCTGGTGCCCCCCCCCCAAAAGAAGAATGAATTAGAAGAGTTTTTGGAGTAGTAGAAATGATCATTGGATTATACTATAGACCGCTTGTATAGGAGGAGGACATAGATGAGGAGTTTGGGAAACAGATCAGAAGCCTAAAACAGATGGGGCACTTAAAGGGGGACGTCAACTATCCCAGCATCTATTTAACTCTCTCTCTCTCTCTCTCTCTCTCTCTCTCTCTCTCTCTCTCTCTCTCTCTCTCTCTCTCTCTCTCTCCCCCTCCCTCCTTCCCTCTGTGTGTGTATCTTTGTGTCTTTTTCTGTCTCTCTCCCCCCAAACCAGAGCAGCTAATAATTTCCCAACTTGCTTTAGTAACATTTTCATCTTTCAAAAGGTTGAGAAACTAACAAGGGGAAATTCTATTTTGGATTTGATTCTCACTAATAGTGAAGGAACTGGTCACTATGGTAGAAATGGTGGGAATTCTAGAGGGAAGTTAGTACTCCTTCTTAGAGCCTGTGATTGAGGAGAGAAAACCCAGACATAATCCTAAATAAACCTTAGATTTGGGGAAATCAGATTTCAAAGGATTCAGAAGAAGGCTAGGTAGGATTGCATGGGTTAACTTTCTTTTGAGGAATTCAGTTCAGGAGAGATTGGATATACTCAAGAATGAAATCCTGAAGACATAAAAGGGAAACAATTCCAGTGAGGAGGAAAAATAGGATTTGTCTGAAGGTAATTATGAGGGTGGGGCAGTGGATAGGGGACTGGCCCTGTAGTCAAGATTGTCTTTGTCGCTTCAAATAAAGCCTCATATACTTACTAGCTGTGTGACCCTGAGCAAGTCACTTAACCTTGTTTGCCTCAGTTTCCTCAGCTGTAAAATAAGCTGGAGAGTGAAATGTCAAACCACTCTAGTTATCTTTGCCAAGAAGACCCCAGAAAGGGTCATGAAGAGTTGAAGACAACTGAAGAATATCAAATTATGAGACACATAAGGAATTTACCATTCAATTTAGATTTTTAAAAAATTCACAGAAGATGGAAGCAAGTCCAAGTAATGAGGGATTAATACAAGAATGTGTCAAAATCCTATAAAAATATTGTCCAGAGAGTGAAAGTTTGTTTGTTTGTTTTTACGAGGCTATGGGGGGTTAAGTGACTTGCCCAGGGTCACACAGCCAGTAAGTGTCAAGTGTCAGAGGCCGGATTTGAACTCAGGTACTCCTGAATCCAGGGCTGGTGCTTTATCCACTGCACCACCTAGAGAGTGAAAGTTTAGAATGAGCTGAGACTGATTAGGAAAGCTAAGGACAATGATACTTTTTTTTATTAAAACTAAGTTGGGAGAAAAAGGATGATCAAAAGAAGATATAGGACCTTGGGGTACATGAAATAGGATAGTGATAACTGACAATGGAAAGAAGGCAGAGTTGTTTAGTTATTTTGCTTCTGTTTTCTCTTGCCAAGGGGAATAACCTTTGCCCTGGAAATGCAAATGGGACAAAAATAGGTAGGGATAAATGGGGACAAATGAAAAAAGTCTCAACACTTAAGTACCAAAAAAAGTCAACTTCACAAGTACAAGATAGGGGAGGCATGGTTACATACAGCAACTTGCTTGAAAAAGATCTGAGTGTCTCAGTTGACTGAAAGCTCAGTATGAGTCAGCAGTGTTATGTGACAAGCTAAAAACTAACGTGAAAAGAAAAAAGAAAGTATATAAGTATATAGATTGTTATTGTAATGTCACTGAGTGATTACTGTTCATAAACCCAGTGCATTAATAGGTAGAAGAAAGTATTAATAAATATAATTTTAAAAATATTTTGAGTTCAAAGGTATTTAAAAACGAAAACAAAACAAAACAAAATCCTAATGTGAACTCAGGAAAAGAAGGAGATAGTCCCACAATACTCTGGCTCCATCAGACCTCATCTTGAGTATTACATTCATTTCTGGGTACCATAGTTTAGGAATTACATTGAACAATATGGAGACTATCCTGAGCATGTGAGTTTCTGGTTAAGGAAATAGGCATGTTGGCTGGGGGGTAGGGGGGTGGGGGGTTCTGAGACAAGAGAGCTGTTTACAAGTATTTGCATATTAATCATGTGTTAGAGGAAGAGGGATTACATTCATTCCCTTTGGCCCTAGAGGGTAGAACCAACATCAAGAGGTGGAATCTGCCAAGAGGGAAATTTAGGTTCAATATCAGAGAAAACTTCCTCCTTTGAGAGGTGGTGGGTTCCCCCTCCTTGGAAGTCTTCAAGAAAAGTCTCTGGGGGACTTTGGAATGTATATTATAAAGGGGATTCCTTTGCGTCTGACTGAGGTCTCTTTCAACTCAAATTCCATGATTCTGTGATTGTTAAGGAGACAGAGGTGGGGTAGGGTGGAGTGCTCACCTTGATTTCTTCAGCCTCAGAAAATGTGTCTGTTTCCTCTTCTGTGGGCATCTCCAGGTCAGACTCCTCGGAAGCAATGGGCACCTGCACCGTCAAGTATGGGTTATTAATAAAATTCATGTGGTCAAGTTCGATACTAGTTGGTGAGCATTCCACCACACCAATGTGGTTCAGGATGTGATTGTCCTTCTTTAAGTCTTCCTCTTCCTGTTGCTGCTGTTGCTCCTTCTTTTCTTCTTCTCCACCTTCCCCCTCCTCGGCCTTCTCAGTTGCCTGCTTCATGTCCCCAGGAGCCAGGATCTGACCATGTAAGAGGGCCACGATGAAAGCTTTGGCATAATCAATACCCCAGCTGATGCGACCAATGGCAATCTGAAGGTTGTTCATCTCCCCATCGTCGTCAGAGGCTGCCAGGCTGTCGGCACTGAAGGAGCTCAGGAGCAGGGCAAGGAATAGGTTCAGGACCTGGAGGGAAGGAGAGACCATGGCTGAGCTCATCCAGGACCAGTTTATGCCCTCTAGCAGGGGCCCTACCATCCCTTGGCAATTCTGTGCCCCCTCCACATTTGCATCCAAGATAGGGAAAGACTGGCAGAACCTATATCCACCTCCCAAACCAGGGAACAGGGACTGATGAGTAGTCACATTATTATTATTTTGTGGGGCAATGAGGGTTGAGTGACTTGCCCAGGGTCACACAGCTAATAAGTCTCAAGTGTCTGAGGCCAGATTTGAACTCAGGTCCTCCTGAATCCAGGGCTGGTGCTTTATCCACTGTGCCACCTAGCTGCCCCAGAGCAGTCACTTTAGACAGTAGGTCACCCAGGACCTGTCTAGGAAGAGACTAACCAGACATTTTTCCAGGTTGGGCTTACAGAAAGGAACTTGACAGGCAAGGTGTTGTGTGGATAAGGGTACAATACATCATGGAAACATGATGATGGGGAGAGGGACTCCGTCCCTCCCTTGTTTTGAGGATTCTGGATCCATCAACCTCTTCAGCATCTTTAACAGGCCCACCTCCAGTTAATTCTTTTTTTCCCCCTTCTTTAAACATATATGAGAGGGGCAGCTAGATGGCGCAGTGGATAGAGCACCGGCCCTGGAGTCAGGAGTACCTGAGTTCAAATCTGGCCTCAGACACTTAACATTTACTAGCTGTGTGACCCTGGGCAAGTCACTTAACCCCAATTGCCTCACTAAAAAACAAAACAAAACAAAACAAAACCAACATATATGAGAGAGGGAGGATCATATAATAAATGGAAAACTAGAACTGGAATCAGGAAAACTGAGTATTTCCAAGCTGTGTTACCATGGCAATTCTCTAAGACTATAAGTTACAAAAAATTCGAGAGTTCCCACTGGCATTGGAGGTGGAACATTCCACATCGACACCACCAGAAATCCTTGATATATCAACATACATTTCCCTTATATTACTAGTATGAGTAAGTAGTAGCAGTGCTTTCTTTGTTCAGTCCTTTCAATCATGTCCGACTCTTCGTGAGCCCATTTGGGCTTTCCTTTTCTTTTTCTTTTTTGTTTTTTGTTTTTGTTTTTTGGATGAGGTAATTGGGGTTAAGTGACTTGCCCAGGGTCACACAGCTAGTAAGTGTTAAGTGTCTGAGGCCGGATTTGAACTCAGGTACTCCTGACTCCAGGGCTGGTGCTCTATCCACTGCGCCACCTAGCTGCCCCCATTTGGGCTTTCTTGACAAAAATCCTAGAGCAGTTTACCATTTCCTTCTCCAGCTCGTTTTATAGATGAGGAAACTGAGGGAGACAGGGTTAAGTGGCTTGCCCAGGGTGACATAGCTAAGTGTCTGAAGCCAGATTTGAACTCAGGAAGATGAGTCTTCCTTGCTCCAGGCCCAACACTATCTAATGTGCACTTAGCTGCCTCAGTAAGTAGTGCTAGTCATCCACAAGTCTATTAAGTTTTGTAAAGCGTTTTCCTCATACCTATCCTGTGAGGAAAGGAATGATAATAAAAGCCAGTTTTTCCATAGCACTTGAAGGTTTGCAAAGTGCATTACAAAATTTTCCTCATTTTGTCCTTATAAGGACTGTGGTGGGTAGATGCTACTATTCTCCTTATTTTATAGATGAGGAAACTAAGGCATCCAAGAGGGTTTTAGAGACTTTTTCAGGGCCACATAGCTACTAAGTGTCTGAGATGGGATTTGAACTCTGGTCTTTCGTACTCAGGTTACATCTACTGAGCCATCTAGCTGCCCCTTTACTAGAAGTACAAGTATTGTTAGGGATTGTGGTAGGTTTCATTAGTAAAGAGAATTCCTAAATAAGAAAACTCCATAGAATACCTTCTTTACAACTTAGAAAGTCTCCTAGAGCACAGGGAGGTTATGTGACTTACCCACGGTCCTCTAGACAGTTTGTATCCCAGGTGGGATTTGAATTCAGGTCTTCTTAACTTTGAAGCCAGTTCTCTATCTATTATTCCATCCTGCCTCTTATAGAAGTATCATTAAGCCCTTTATAACAAAATGAGCCAACTTAGGCTCAGCCAATTGAAAGCAACTTGTCCAAGGTCACAAAGGTTGTAAATGTCACAGCTGAGATTTGAACCCAACTCTCCTGACTAGCCTGATACTCTTTCCACTACACTGTGCTGCTTTCTAAAAGAAACAGAATCATTTTGTGACCCTAACATACTCCAACAGCACCTGTCCTATTTTTCTATCTTTCCTGCCTCCATTTCTAGAATGGTGGTCTCCATTTCCTCACTCCTAATAAAAGAAAATAAACCCTGAAGTTCCGACTCTGTTTGCCAACATTCTACTCTGACTGTACTCTTAGAAGACTGCCAAACACTTCCCCTTGCTTAAATCTGATTCTTACTCTAACCCCTGGTGTGTTTGATACTGCTGGCCACTCCCTATTCCTTCTTAAATTTCCTTCTTGCCTCCCTGTCACCTCATGTTCTAGGATACCTTGCTCTCTTGATATTCCTCCTGCCTCCCTAACCATCTATTCTTTGTCTCATTCACCGACTCCTCTGTTGATGTGGCTTCATGGGCTTAATCATATAATTTCAGTTTTTGTTTTTTTGTTTTTTTTCCGGGGCAATTGGGGTTAAGTGACTTGCCCAGGGTCACACAGCTAGTAAGTGTTAAGTGTCTGAGGCCGGATTTGAACTCAGGTCCTCCTGAATCCAGGGCCGGTGCTCTATCCACTGCACCACCTAGCTGCCCCCAGCTTCAGTCTTTTAAAAAGGATGGACCAAAAAAAAATTTAAAAAATTTAAAAAATAAATAAAAAGGATGGACCTCAGGAGACAACCATCAATTGGGGAATGGCTGAACAAGTTGTATATGATTATGTTGGAATATTATTATGCTATAAGAAATGATGAGCAGGATGCTCTCAGAAAAACCTGGAAAGACTTACATGAACTGATGCAAAGTGCAATGAGAACCAAGAAAACATTGTACACAGTAATGGTAATATTGTAAGATGATCACCTGTGAATGACAGTTATTCTCAGTAATACACCGATACAAGACAACTCTGAAGGACTTATGATGAAAAATGTAATTCATCCCCAAAGAAAGAATTAATGGAGTCTGAATACAGATCATACCATACTTTTTTAACCTTATTTTTCTTGGGCTTATTTTTTGTCTGTTTTCTTTTACAACATGACTAATATGGAAATATGTTTTGCTTGACTGTACATGCATAACCTATATCAAATTGCCTGCCTTCTCAATAAGGAGGGTGGGGTGGGAGGGAGGGAGAGAATTTGGAATGCAAAACTTTAAAGTTGAATGTTTAAAAATTGTTTTTACGTGTCATTGGGGTAAAATAAAATACTAAATATATCAAAAAGAAAAGGACGGACCTCAGAAATAAACATTTCAAATGTCTTGGGCAAAACCATAGCTGAAGACATTGTCCATTATGCTAACCACTTATAGAAGTTACCATGGGATAAATTCCTTCTTGAATTCAGGGCCAGAATCCCCTAAATGACAAAAGGCCAAAGGATATGAAGAGGCAGTTCTCTCAAAGGAAGACATTTAAGCTATCAGTAGTCACATGAAAAAATCCTCTAAATCACTAGTAATTAGAGAAATGAGAATTAGAGCAACTCTGCTATTTCATAGCCCTCAGATTGGTGAAGATGACAAAAAAGGAAAATGACAAGTGCTGGAGGTGCTGCAGGAAAACAGGCATATTAATGCTCTGTTAGAGGAGCTGTGAATGGATCTAGCTGTTCTGTAGAACAATTTGAAACTGTTTCCAAAGTCAGTAAACAATGTATACTCTTTAACATAGCTATGCCACTTCTGAGGCAGCTAGGTAGAACATCACTGTGCATGAAGTCAGGAAGACAAGTTCAAATGTGGTCTCAGACATTTACTAGTTGTGTGATCATGGGCAAGTCTCTTAACCCTGTTTGCCTCGGTTTACTCATCTGTAAAATTAGTTGGTTAAGGAAATGGCAAGCTACTAACACAACAACAAAACACCCTTCCTAGAATGGTACCACCAAGAGATCAAAGAAAGAAGAAAAGGACTCATATATGCAAAATATTTATAGCAGTACTTTTAGTAGTAGAAGACTGAAAACTAAAGGGATACTCCTCAAACTCAGGAATGGCTGAACAAATTATGGTATATGAATGTAATGGAATACTAATGTGCCATAAAAAATAATGAAAGGAGCAGTTTCAGAGAAATTTGGGAAGTATGAATTGATGAAGAATGAAGTGAGCAGGTGGAAAGCAATTTATACAACAAGCAACATTGTAAAGACAAAAAATTGTGATAGACTCAAGAGCCCTGACCAATACAGTCACCATCCATAATTCCAAGGAACAACAGAGGGGAAAGAACGAGACAGATTTTTGGAATGTCCAGTGTGGGAATTTGTCTTACTTTGATTATGCATATTTATTGCAAAGGTTTATTTTTCCTTTTTTTCCCTTTTAAATGGGGGTGGGTGGGTGGGAGGGACAGCAAATAAATGTTAATTAAAATTATAAATTAAATTTTAAAATGGATTGAAGGATAGGAAAATGTGAACTCATCCATGTCAGATGTACTTATGGTCCTATGGAGTCAGCAGACTTGGCTTCTAATCCTGGCTTTGCTACCAGCTAGCTTTGTGACCTTAGACAAGCCACTTTCCCTCTCTAGTTGTCAGATTTCCCTACTATAAAATTAGGAAGTTGGACTAGATGGTTTCTCCCTTCTAGCTCTAACATTCTGTGATCCTAGACAATGAGAAATAAATAAGTCCCAATTTTTCCCTTTTTGCCTTGGCTGCCAGAAAGCTCAGGACCAACATTCCATATCCAGCTGTGGCAACAAAGAGTTATTATTTCATGTCCATCTGTAGCAATGAACTCATCCCAGGTGTTTGGTAACATCTATTTCCCTTGTTCTTTTTAGCTGTTTTCTGTTCTGTTTTTATTTTAGGAGTTAGTGTGGTACAGTGAAAAGAATATTAGACTTAGTGTTAGAGGATATGTTTGATTTAGTACAGAAAGAGGACCTTAGAGGTTATTGAGTCTAGGCCCTTCATTTTACAGATGTGGAAACTGAGGCAAACAGAGGTTAAGTGACTTATCCAGGGTCACATAGCTAGTGTCTGAGGCAAGATGTGACCCTCAGTCTTCCTAGCTTTAAGTCTGATAAACTATCCATTATGCTATGCAGCTTCTCTCATTTCAGGTTACTTCCCCCAGCCTCCTTATAAGGACCCTGACATTTGTAGCCAATCCCCTCTGCTTGAAACCTTCTGAAGGTTCCTCATTCACACCTCCCTATTTCCTCACCCCTCTTCCATTTCTTGGGAGTGTGTCGGAGAAGATTACCTGACTGAAACTATAGCTTCAGGGAGGCAGTAGGTAAGATTGGTACTAACAGTTAAGGTTTAGGTGAAAGGTCATATGGTACAGTAGATAAAGAGCTGTCCTCAAAGCCAAGAAGACCTGGGTTCAAGTCTCACATCTAATATGTGCTGACAGTGTGACCTTGGGCAAGTTAACCTCTCAATATTCTAGGCCAGTAGAGGTAGCTAGGTGGGGCAGTGGATAGAGCACTGGCCCTGGAGTCAAGAGGACCTGAATTAAAATCTGACCTCAGACACTTTCTAGCTGTGTGACCGTGGGCAAGTCACTTTACCCTGTTTGCCTTGGTTTCCTCATCTGTAAAATGAGCTAGAGAAGGGAATGGCAAAGCACTACAGTGTCTTTACCAAGAAAACCCCAAAAGGGGTCACAAAGAATCTGATGCCTCTGAACAACAACGACAGCATATAAAGGAGAAGGGGGAGGGAACTCTGGTGGGTTGAATGTAACCACCACCCTACACACCCATTAGACCATTCTGGAAGTTTACTAAATAGTTTTTCATCTGGGTACATTGATGTAGGCAGGGAGGTATAGTATATAATATGTTTTTTGCCCTGAGCACTGCACCCCCTAGGTATGGCTCCCAATGCTCCATGTCCCAGGATGACCTTCCCTGACTCAGACCCTCTGCTTTAGCAAAGTCATTTTGTTAACTCTGCCCTGAATCCATCTGTGCCTTTGTTTAGTTCATTCCTGTACTTGGAAGGCTTTCCTCCCTTACCTTCCTCCTTGTCAATTTCTAACTAAACAGCATTTCCTCTGCAAGAGACCTGGGCTTGTTTTGTTTGTCTTTAACAGATCAAAACCTTACCATGCATCAATAGTCTGATATAGTAGCAAAACAAAACAAAAAACCTAAGTCTGTTTTAAGGCTGCATTAAGAAGAGTAGGGTCTTGGGTAAGGAGGTGACAGACCTGCTATATTCTTATCAGAATGTTGTGTTCAGGCTTGGGGAGCCATGTTTTAAGAAGAACATTGATAAGCTTGAGGTCATGCAGAGAGGGGACACCTAGATGGTAAAGGTCATGAACCTGGGCCACATGGGAATCAGTTGAAGGAAGCGGAGATGGTTAGCCTACAGAAGAGTAGGCAGGACATTTAAAAGGCTGTTACAGGGAAGAAGGCTTTTAGATCTATTTTGCTTTTCTCTAGAGAGCAGACCTAGGAGCAGTGGGCTGCGGAGGAGGCAGATTTAGCTGGACCCGGCTTCTGAGCCGACTCTCCCTCTGGATCCTATTGGATCTGGACAGTTGACTCTGTCCTCCCTCCTTGTGCCTTGGCCTTGTCTCTGTCCTTCCTTGTCCCTGGCTTTCCCCCTCTATGGCCTTGTCCTTTTTGTCTCTGCCCCATCCTTTCTTATCCCCTGCCCCTTCTCTCTCTGTCTCTAGTCTCTATCCCTATCCTCTCTTGACCCTAGTTCCTTGTCTCTGGACCCATCTTCCCCTTGCCCCCGCCTCTCATTTGTACTCTCATCTGCCTCACCCCGGCCCCCCACCCCACCTCCATCCCATGTCTCTACCCCATCCTTCATCGCCCCTTGTCCCTGTCTCATCCTTCCCCAGCCCTAGTCCCTGTCCCTCCCCTCCCTGTCCCTGCTCTCTGCCCCATCTCTCCCTTGATGTCTTTGTTCCTGCGGATCAGGCAAAACCAGGGCTCCCAGCTGTCAAGAAGGGGAGAGCAGGGGGCTGGGGTAGGGGGTGGAGTGACCACCAGTTGCCAGAAGCACATATGAGATGGGAATTAGCTGCTCTCTGGGTCAGCAGGGTTTGCGCACGGCTCCTGCCTTGGTACAGAAATAGCTGCTTCAGTCAGGGTAGGGTGTGTGTGTGTGTGTGTGTGTGTGTGTATGGCAGGCTGGGGGTGGGTGAGGAGAGTGTGACTGAAAAGGGCTGCTCACACACTGGAGGCTGCTGTAGGGCCAGGGACTGGGCTAGGTTACTGTGTCACCCTGAGTTACTTCCTCTCCTTTTCCCATAATAACCCAAAGGAAATGACAGTAGACACAGAGAGGGGGAAGTGGGGGGGGGCACCAGGTCCCTACAGCTGCTGGCATATTTCCCTCCAGACACACACCTGTTCCCATCCCCCTCCGGGTGAGATGGCCTATCCTGGACAAGGGGTGGGGGATGGGGGAGCCCAGCGGCTCAGTCATCACTGTGCTCCTCTCCTGTCCTTCAGTATGTGAGGCTCCTCAACTGACAGGCTGAAACAGAAGGGGACTGTGAGAGGACTGGCTCATGGAGGTGTGTCCTTGTGAATTTCCTGAACTCTTAGGCCAGACAGAATCACCACTCTGCCAATGCATCTCCTTCCTGCCCCGTCCACATAACATGCTTACACATATACGCTCATGGTGCATGTTGTGTCTTCCCAGGCTATTATTGTAAAACACACTGGTTTGTTTTTTGCATGGTGCCTTGCCCCTAGTATGGCACTTAAATGGTTGTTGGATTGGGTAGGATTGTATTAGATGCATTACAGCCTCCTTCCTTCCTACCCCCACCCCAAGCAACTCACATTCCCGCATGAAGACAAAGCACAACCACAAAGTGGCACATAGTAGGTGGTATATAACTTAACTATTATTATGACACACCCCAACACAGAAGCATATACAGATCTAGAATATCACTGGTTGACAAGCACTGTGTTCACATAATGTGCATGTTATACAGAACCTGTGTCGCCTGACCCTGATTGATCTACAGGGTAGTGTAGTGAAATAATGGCATAGGATTTGAAAACCCTTTGGGGTGGCCGTGGATGAGTCTCAACCTCTGTCAGCCTCAGTTTCCTCCTCTGTAAAATGATGGGGGTTGGACTATATCACAGAACTTGAGAGTTGGAAGAGAACCTAATTCAATCTATTTTTATTCTGTCATTTTCAGTCAGTTATACTCTTTGTGACCCTATTTAGGGTTTTCTTTTTTTCTTTGGAGGGGCAACAGGGCTTAAGTGACTTGCCCAGGGTCACACAGCTAGTAAGTGTCAAGTGTCTGAGGCCGGATTTGAACTCAGGTACTCCTGAATCCAGGGCCGGTGCTTTAACCACTGCACCATCTAGCTGCCCCTATTTAGGGTTTTCTTGACAAAGATACTGGAACGGTTTGCTATTTCCTTCTCCAGCTCATTTGACAGATGAGGAAACTGAGGCAGACAGGGTTAAGTGACCTGCCATGGGTCACACAGTAAGTATCTAAGGCTGGATTTGAACTCATGAAGATGAGTCTTCCTGACTCTAGGCCTCTTGCTCTATCCGCTTCACCACCTAGCTGCACTAATTCAATGCATAGAAGAATGGAATCCGTCATAATGCACCCAACATGTAGTCATCTAGCCTCTGCTTGAAAACGTCCCAGATGAGAGCATACACTACCTCCAGAAGCAGCCCATTCTGCTTCTGATCAGCAAAAATTGTGTGAAAATTTCCCTTGACATCTAGCTTAAAATTTCCTCTTTGTAATTTCCAAATCTGGTTACTTCTGGTTGTGCCCCCTGGGGCCAAACTGAAGAGGTCTCCACCATGTGACGCCCCTTCCAATTCTTGAAGGCAGCTCTCACACACCTCCTTGGGTCTTCTCTTCTCCACATTAAATATGCTCTGGTATCTGCTGGGGTCAGACTATCTCTGTCATTCTCTCTTTCAGCCCTACATCCTATGATTCTACGAAAACCAACAAATACACTCAGACAAATAAAGGCAGAAGCATACACACTGCCCAGCATGGTACAATGAAATCAGAAGAACTGGGTTCGAATCTTACTTTGGAAGCTGACTGCCTATATGACCCTGGGCAAATCACAACCTCCCTGGGCTTCTGTTTTCTCATCCATAAAATGAAGGGGTTGGACTAGATGACTTTTGAATCCCCTTCTTGCTGTGATCCATCCTTATTCACACCCTTGACCCTCCTGGTACAGCAACCTTAGTGTCTGGGAAAATCCGACTTCAAGGCCTACCTCAGATAAGACAAGGCTGTGTGACCCTGGGTAAGTCCCATGTTAGTGCCCCCAAGCAACTCTGCAGTGCTATAAATTGAATAACAGTGGCTGGTTTGCATTGGCAGAAGCAATTTCCTCATTGGGAGTTCCCTGAATCCAGGAAATTACAGATAAAGATAATACAACCCCTCCAAAAAAGCCTTCACTTCAAACATTCCTCTTTTCTGGAAAGGGAATAAAGGCAAAGGAAGAGGAAGCAGAGAGCAAAGTTCCCAAGGTCTTGAAGGGGAAGTCAAAGCTTGCACCTGCTCCCAATGTCTCTCCTCAACAATGATACAATAATAACAATATTAACGATGATAATAGCTTACAATGTACCAGGTACTGATCAAAGCACAGTATAATTTTTTCCTCACTTGATCCTCATGACAACCCTGAGAGATAAGTGTTATTATTACTTGCATTTTATCCATGAGGAAACTTAGGCAAACGGGTGAAGGGACTTGCCCAGGGTCATACGGTTAGTACATATCTGAGGCCAGATTTGAACTCAGGTCTTCCTGACTCCAAGACTGGCAATCTATCCACTGCTGCTCCTGACAGGATAGTCAGAGTATGTTAGAGATGGAAGTGGATCATAGAACAGTGCTGGACTAAAAATGAGGAAGACCTGAGTTCAAATCCTGCTTCAAACACTAAACTGGTTATGTGATCCTGAGCAAATGACTTCAGCTTGTCTCAGCCTTCATTTCTTCATCTGTAAAATGGGGATAATAATTGTACCTCCTTCACAGGGTCATCGTGAAGATTAAATGAAATAATCTATAAAAATTATTGTTGTTGGTGGCAGCTAGATGGCGCAGTGGATAAAGCACCGGCCCTGGATTCAGGAGTACCTGAGTTCAAATCCGACCTCAGACACTTGACACTTAATAGCTGTGTGACTCTGGGCAAGTCACTTAACCCTCATTGCCCCACCAAAAAAACAAACAAACAAAAAACTATCGTCGTTGTTGCTGTTGTGAGAACCCTCTTTCTCTCTTCCACCTTCCTCCCCCTCCATAACAAACACAGGTTAAACTTCTTTCTCTAACCTTCTTCAAAGACAGTGCTTGCCTTCCAGAACTAACCTAAAGGTTCCTCTTTGCTGTTGCCTTTGGGGGCCTGGTCTCTCCTTCCCTGTCCTTTCCCTTCCCCCTAGTGATACCTCTTTCTCCCTCTCCCCACCCAGAGACCAGCATTTGTAAGGCATTTGAAAGATGCTGACCCAGCAACCCAAGAATTTCACACATGTGGAATGAACCCCTCCAGCACCACCACGACCAAGGGCCAGCTGGGCATACAGCACGTGGCAGGGCGCAGCAGACAGCAGGAGTTGGGTGCCCCGCTATTCCCCATGGGGCTAGTACCCAAGTATGTCTGTGTGCCGTGCTGGGTAGTAAGGAATTCCCAGTGGGGTAGTGAGGGTGGGTACTTTGCTATCACTCTGGGCATGGGACGCCTCTGGGGTTGGGAGGGAGAAGTTTCTCCTTCACGAGTCACCAATTAAATATTGTTTAGCTGGACAATGTGCCCCAACCCTCGCTGTATTCCCTTCCCTCTTCCAACCATCCCCTGCCCCCTTTCCCAAACAACCCCACATACCAAACCCTGACTCATAGGGAACAGATGGAGATTGGTATTGGGGGAGGGAAGAGAGAGATCCGTTTTGACCCATTTCCAAGTTCTCATTGGGATAAGGGAGTGAGGGAAACTGGGAGGATGAGGATGTGTTTGACAAGAGGCAGCACAACCGAACAAAATGAACTCTGGACTGGGAGTCAGGAGACCTGGATTCCGACCACTTACCAGGTCATGTTCTTTTTCCAGGAGTCCAGCCAAAGCAGCAGGAAGACCTCCAAAGTCCTTTCTACCTCTACTAGTCTATGATTCTATGGGAATGTAGGAATGGGGGTGGGGGAGTGGGGAGGCTCCTCCCTTCCCTGTCACTCACCACAAGGTTCCCTATGACCATGACCATGAGGAAGACAGTGAGGCACATGGGCTGACCGGCCACCTCCATACAATCCCACATGGTCTCGATCCACTCGCCACACAGAATCCGGAAGACGATGAGGAAGGAGTGGAAGAAGTCATGCATATGCCAGCGAGGAAGGCTGCAGGTGGAGTCAATCTTACACACACACTCTTTATAGTTCTTCCCAAAGAGCTGCATGCCCACCACAGCGAAGATGAAGACGATGATGGCCAATACCAGCGTCAGGTTCCCCAAGGCCCCTACAGAGTTGCCGATGATCTTGATAAGCATATTCAGTGTGGGCCAGGACTTGGCCAGCTTGAAGACTCTCATCTGGAGATAGAGAATAAAAACATAAATGAAACTCTCTTATTGAGATGATCCCCCATCTAGAGTGTAGGGGAGAAATATGGCCTCCACCTTGGATGAATCCCTAGTCTCATGGAGCACACACCCCTTTTGCCTGTGGGAAACTGCATGTCCTCATCCTCA
The DNA here is from genome assembly GCF_019393635.1 of Dromiciops gliroides. Lineage (NCBI taxonomy): Eukaryota > Metazoa > Chordata > Mammalia > Microbiotheria > Microbiotheriidae > Dromiciops > Dromiciops gliroides. The sequence continues at coordinate 196,139,322 of NC_057864.1, forward strand.
GGGAGTTCCTATCCTGATAGGAGTGGGAAAGATTTTAGTTCAGGTTGTGCTATTAGCTAGTTAAAGGATTTAGAGCTGAATGACATTAAAGATCATTTAATCTAGTCCCCTCATTTTATGGATAGGGAAACTAAGGTTCAGAGACTAAATGAGTTACCAAATTTATTACTGTTCAATTGTTTCAGCTGTGTCCTTTGTGTCCTCTTTGTCCCTCCATTTGGGTTTTGGGGCAGTTTTTTGGAGTGGTTTGCCATTTCCTGCTTCAGCTCATTTTATAGATGAGAAAACTGAGGCAAAGAGAATTAAGTGACTTGACCAGGGTCACCCAGGTCTGAGGCCAGATTTGGACTCAGGAAGATTAGTCTTCCTGAGTCTAGGCCCAGTGCTCTATCCACTGCGTCACCTAGCTGCCTGATTTTAGAAGTTAGGGTACTTATATAAAAATGAAGATGATGGGGACAGGGGATACATTGTGCAGCTCTTGTAGAGTTCAAAATCTTACTGGGTGGGACATAGTCCCTGCCCTCAGGGAGCTCCCAGTCCAATGAGGGGAACATGGTTCCCAACCCCAGAAGTCCCCAGGGTAATAGGGGAGGGGATGGTTGGGCTCCTTGGGGCTAGGCACATACCAAGCGGAAGGATCGAAGCACAGATAGCCCTTGCACATTGGCCAGTCCCAGCTCCACCAGGCTCAGGGTCACAATGAAACTGTCAAAGATGTTCCATCCCTGCTGGAAGTACTCATAGGGATCCAGAGCAATCAGCTTCAGCACCATCTCTGCCGTGAAGATGCCGGTGAAAACCTGGGGAGAACAATCCGAGTCACAACTGGACCCTAACCTCCTTCCCTCCATTCATGGAACAACTCCTCCCTCCTTCCCTCTCAAATGAGTAAAATAGGTGCCAGGAATCTCCGCTCCGAGCCCACTCCCTTGGAATTCTCTCTCTCTCTCTCTTTTTTTTTTGTGGGACCATGGGGGTTAAGTGACTTGCCCAGGGTCACACAGCTAGTAAGTGTAAAGTGTCTGAGGTCAGATTTGAACTCAGGTCCTCCTGAATCCAGGGCCGGTGCTTTATCCACTGTGCCACCTAGCTGCCCCCTGGAATTCTCTCTTTAAAGCTTCCAAAAAACCATAAGGTATCAAGGAAGGGGGCCCAGGCTTGTGTGCATCAGTAACTGATGGTATACTGGGCTTGGAATCAGAAAAACCTGAGTTCAAATACCGCCTCAGACATTTATGAGCTGTGTGACCCTGGACAAATCACCTAGCTTTTTGTCTGCCTCAGTTTCTTCAAGTATACGATGGATAGTAAGAGCACCTGCCTCCCAGGGTTGTGAGGATCAAATAGGGTAATATCTGTATTTGTGTATGGTGCTGTGTAAATGCTGGTTCCCTTCCTTTCCCTTTCCCGGTCCTTACAGTTTCTAGAGAATGGCAGGACGTCAGAGAAGGGAACCCTGGGGCTGTGAGCTTTAGCAGCAATCTGTTCCCTAGGCTTAGGAGGAAACAGTGGCAAGAGAGCAGAGATGGGCACAATCCCAGAAGCCTCTGCACCTGTCTGTGTCAAATTCAACAAGAATTGATTAAGCACTTGTTATGTGCAAAGTACACAAAGAAAATCTGGTACAGACTGAAAAAATTCTTTTCTCAATTAAACTTCAGGTGCTGCTGACTTTGTGTGCTGAGATGGAATTTGGGAGATCTCTAGGGAGATAGATGAGGGAACTGGAATTCACCCTTTTCAAAAGCCCTGGTCTCCATGGGTATCAGTTAGGTCCCTGATCCTGATTTCATACTGGGATTTGAGCTACTTGGCCTCGAAGCCTCAGGGAGAGCTAACCCTAGGGCATTCAGGCCTTTACTCTTGGACACAGACAGGCCCTCAGCAGGGCCTTTTTCCCCACCTCCCTCGGGCACATCCTGAAGCCCTCTCTGGGGAACCTGTTTTGGGCACAGCAGGTGCCCAGACCACAGAAAACAGCAAAGGTCCGGTGAAATACATCCCAGAGCAGCTGTGTGACTTAATCAAAAGGAAAACCCATTTCCAGACCTCATCCTGTGTCTCTGGATAGAAATACCTCAGAGCCCCTTTGACTGTCCCAGTCCCTCTGCTTGTCACTCCATCTATACCCCAGCTCTCACCCCTGAGGTCCCTCTCTCTGGGGCTTTACTCTAGGCCAGGCCCGATTCCCATTCTTTCTTGGTATCCCTCACCTTTCCACATAGGAGGTTTCTCAGGACCCATCCCTTCCCAAATCCATTTGTGGCAGGAGCTAAAGCAAGGACCAGAGTAGGCTTAGCTTCCCTTTGTCTGGGCCTGGCTCCCAGCAAGGGCTGGGAATGAGGTGCTAATGCTTCTAATGGTGAGGGGATAAGCACAGAGATCAGTGCATGTCAACAATAGAGAGGGAGGGTGGGGAAGGGAAATTGGGGCAGACTGGCAGGCAGGCAAGGCTGGAAACCTTAGAACTGGAGAGTGGAAAAAGAGGAGACTCTGGAATAATTGCTGGGCCCTCATATACCTGATTCTGGGAATCCGCATGTTCCAGAGTCACACTGTACACCATTTGTCCTCTGTATCCCCAGAACCCTGGGACGTGGATGCCCTTCTCCAAGACAGGCTAGCACCAAAGCCCCATCATAGTCTCAATGACTTAGGTTGCTCAGATATCTTCAAGAACCCTCACACACAGCTGTTTATACCTCCAGATATTTCCTCAGGACACCCCCATAGACGTGCACCCATACCCATACCATCATCCATACAATGGCAGGCATCCTCCAGACACCTTCAGATGAGTCTCAGAGGTTTAGGGCTGGAAGGAACCTCAGAAATCATTTAGTTACCTAAGCCCCTCTTGCCCAAGATCCACATGACCTTCCATGACCAGGGATGCTAAGTAGCAGGGCCATGTTTCATATCTCTATTATATGTGCCAGCAATGGGCAGATAAACCCAAAAGCCCAGGGAATAGTAGATCCTTCCCACCCCACCTCTATCCCAGCTCTGCTTCCAGCCACACCCCTGTAGCCTTCTTCCAGAGAAGAAAACCTCATAGAGATTGGACCTAGCAATTCTCTCTTCAGGTACTGTAGGGTCCACCTCCTAAGGAGGATTTGTTGTGGCTCAGTCGTTTTCAGTCATCAATAAGTCTTCGTGACCCCATCTGGGGTTTTCTTGGCCAAGATCCTGGAATGGTTTGCCATTTCTTTTTCCAGCTCATTTTACAGATGAGGAAAATCAAGGGTTAAGTGACTTGCCCAGGGTCACATAACTAGTAAGAGTCTGAGGCCAGATTTGAACTCAGGAAGATGAGTCTTCCTGACTCCAGGTCCAGCACTCCATCCATTGTGCTACCTAGATGTACCCCAAAAGGGGATACTTACTGAAAATCCAGTAAAAACAATTATCATCTCTAAAATCATCAGCACTGTCAAATGATTCATCATCTGAACCAGAAATGGATTTCTCAATGGAAATGACTCTAAGTAGGGGCAGCTAGGTGGAGCACTGGCCCTGGATTCAGGAGGACCTGAGTTCAAATCTGGCCTCAGACACTTGACACTTACTAGCTGTGTGACCCTGGGCAAGTCACTTAACCCTCACTGCCCCACAAAAAAACAAAAACAAAACAAAAAAAGAAGTGGAAGAAAAGTCAGGCAAAAGAAGTAGAAGGAAATGACTCTAAATAAAAGGTCTTGCCATCTGTACCCTAAGGACTACTTGGCCTTTCCATCTAACTTATAGATGAAACTTTTTACGTTCGTGGTCTCCCCCATTATAATCATAGAATTCAGAGCTAGAAGAGACCTCAGAAGTGATGTAATTTAACCTCCTCTCATTTAGAATGGGAGCTCTGTGAGAACAGGGACTGTCTTGCTTTTCTCTTTGTACACTCAGTGCTTAATACGATGCTTTGCTCATAGAGAGCGATTACTGATTGCTTCACTATTCATTCATCCTTCTATTTACCCACAAACTCCCCGCCACCCCTTATACATGCTTGGAAATTTACCACATCTACCCATCCCTCTTCCCCCTTTCTCCATAGAAATCCCTCCATCCCCTTGCCCCGCTCTGTACCAGGTTGCCCACAGTGAGCACATGCTCAAACTGTGGAGTCATGGGGTAATGCTCCATGGCCATGAAGACTGTGTTGAGCACGATGCAGATGGTGATCCCCAGGTCCACGAAAGGGTCCATGACAATCAGGTGGACAATCTTCTTTAGCTTCACCCACGGAGCACAGCAATTCCACACCAACAGCGTATGGGCACACTTGTACCACCATGGCGGGCACTTCTGATGGGCCTCCTCCAACTCTGGGGGTAGCGGATAGGAAGAAGAAAGCTCAAGGTATTTCAGGCCTGCTATCCCTCCTTCCCATTTTGGAATCAACTGGGGGAAAGGTCAAACTCTGCCCATGAGGAGGAACCAGGAACAGGCATAGCCAGGTTCTTCCAAAGGATATTTGGAGAGACTTCGATACTCCTTGTGAGTGGATAGGACAGTAGAGAAGAAGTATTCTCCCTCCATCTCCCCTCCACCCAGAGAAAAGGAGGAGGAATTTAGGAGCACAAGTTTCACCTAGACTTGGGGATTAGTGAAAGGGAATGGGGGAGGAACATAATTTGGACTACGAGCAAGTGAGATTAATAGCACCTAGGACAGCGTTCCCCAGCTTTTGTGGTCCCAATACATCTTGCCTTTCAGTAAACCTTCCTATGCCCCCTATTCAATAGGAAAGGAAATAAATTCCAGAGTCTGTCATGCATGTGCATAAAATAATGCTATCAGTAGATAATATTATTTACCAAATATTCCCCATGCCGCTTTCTTGTCCCCTTGATCTAGAGGCAGTGTGCCCCATGGCAGAGTGTAATGAGGGATACGTGTTATAACTTTTTATAAATGCCCACACATTTTTAACGTTAGAAAATCTCACTCTCCATGGGATGGAGGTATTTATTTTGTGATAAATCAAATTGTTATCATGAAGGCTTAAAGCTTCAAGAAGACAGTGGGTAATTGTGAGGTAAGGCTCTTTAAAACTTTGTCTAGGATATACAAATGTCTTATCCCAGCTCTGGGGTAAACATGACATCTCAACTCATATTTCTAACTACCTGCTTGACATCCTCTGGATACCATCTCAGACCCAAGATATCCTAATGGATCTTCCTGAAATTGGCTTCTCCTTCTGATTTCCCAGTTTTTGCCAATGTCCTCACACCATTCTTCCAGTCCCAAGTTGAATTCATCTATTGCTTGCTATTTTTATTTTATTTTTTTTGCTATTCACATTTGTACTACTGCAATAATTTCCCAGTAGGTCTTTTTATTTCACCTTTTCCTTTCCAATCTATCCTAGGTATTATTGCTAGATTAATCTTCCTAAATCATAGCTCTGGTCCTTCCTTCCATCCTTTTTCTTTATTCCTTCCTTCTTTCCTTCCTCCTTTCTCTCCCTCCTTCCTCTATGTCTTTCTTTCCTTTCCTTCCTTCCCTGCCTTCTTTCCATTCCTGTCTTCCCTCCTTGCCTTCCTTCCTTCCCTTCCCTCCTTCCTTCACTTCTTCCTTCTTTCCCTCTCTCCTTCCTTCCTTCCTTCCTTCCTTCCTTCCTTCCTTCCTTCCTTCCTTCCTTCCTTCCTTCCTTCCTAACCTTCATGCTCTTTCAAACCTAAGTACTTTGGAAAAGGAGTTGGGCCCAATAGCTACACTCACTGGTAACCATGATGACCTGTGGTAACCTATGATGACCTCCAGTATTTGCATACCAAATCTATAGAGGATCTATGGGAAAACATGGACAAGAATCACATCAGACTACAAGATATGGATGAGTTAAGATCTATATCATTGGAAAGAGTGTCCACATCAATGAGATTCTAGATTCACTGAGGAAATATTGAACAAGTATTTGTGATTATTGTAAAAATATTTCAATGGTGAATTTTGAGGGACTAAAATCTCACCATTCTAGAGCAGAGGGATAGGGCTTAAAAAACAAACCCCAAATCAAGACAAAACAAACAAACAAAAAAACAGCACTCACTTGGAGTGAGGATAATGTGCACTCCCTGAGGGAAGGTATTATTCTTTGTTTTTTGGCTGCCTAATGCAATGTTTGGTGCCATAGAAGGTGCTTAATCAAAGTATTTGTTAAATTGAATTAAATTGAATTGAAATATCAGGCTCTTCTCTACTCTTTACTATGTTGAATAACTATTCCATATTTAAATACTAGTTGGAAGTCTGAGGTTGTTTGCAGGCATAGAAACTAACTATTCCTAAGGTTCTTAGCCTAGAGCCCATAGATTTCCCCCCTAAATTTCCAATCATTGGTTTCATTGGTAATCCTACTTATTTTGTTTTATACATTTAAAAACATTACTCTGAGAAGGCTCCATTGGCTACACAAAAAAGTCCAGGAACCCTTGCCCTACAAAAGATAGCTACACTAAGTCAGATTATGTTTTTTCCCAGAGAAACTAGAGGGGAAGAGGATGACAGAATGAGCCATGGAGAGATCATAGAGATAATCTTGATTTGTTTCCCATACCTCCTCAGCACAACCTAGCTTCAATGGAAGGGGTCAGTTCCCTGCATTAGTCTACCCATCCATCCACCTGCTTCATTGTCTAGTCCCCATTCTTCCTCTGAGCCCAGGCTAGGGAAGGTAATGACTTTGCCATCTAAATTCCTTGTTTGGGTATGTGGATGGAGAAGTATGACACTTGGAGGGCTCTACCTTTGCCCCTTGCTCTGGAATTCTTGGGGATAGAGGTTTCCGGTTTCCGGAAATGTGGTCCTTCCTGGTTAGTATTATTAGACTGTCCTTCCCCATCCCCTTGTCACTTCCCCTCCCCCATTCCTGCCCGGAAGCCAGTGGCCCCCAGAGCTGCTGGGCCCTGTGGCCAGTGCTGGGTCCAACTAAGCTGTGACTATATTTATCACAGCCATTTCTTCAGCTCCAATATTAGGTTACGGTTGTCCTAAAAGTCCAACTCGGCCTGGCCCCTTCCTTGCTGGCCTGCCCTGAAGCCAAAACTACTCCGGCCAGCCATGTACTAGTGGGCTCTAGGAAGATAAGGAGGGGACCAGTGGGGTACCAAGCATGTCCCAAAATATGGGCCCTTCACCTTCCATGGCATCCGAGATGGCACTATCCATGCTGCAGCTTTGTCTTTGGGGGTTCTGGGATGGTCTCCTTCGGGACTGCAGAAGGAGAAGAGTTGAGTTAGAAGGGCCAAAAGGCATAGATGTGATAGGGCCAGAGATGGGTTGTAGGGAGTCCCCTCATCTACTAGAATAGCTACCTGCTTCCAGGTAGAGCCCAACTAAGGATTTTTTTTTTTTTTTTTTGGCAAGGCAATTGGTGTTAAGTGACTTGCCCAGGGTCACACAGCTAGTAATTAAGTGTCTGAGGCCGGATTTTAACTCAGGTCCTCCTGAATCTAGGGCCGGTGCTCTATCCACTGCACCACCTAGCTGTCCCCCAACTAAGGATTTTAATAGACTGAACACCAAGCCTGGGAATCAGACCAGCATGACAAGGGTGTTGGGTTAAGAAGGAGAGTTCCTCAGATCCTCTTTGAACTAAATGGATGACTATGTACCAAACAGAACAATTGTATACCAGCATGAGATGAGGAGGGTAGGAATTAATAGCTCCGGCACTTTTGAATAATAGGGTTGCCCCCACCCACGCACATACACTGCATGAGATAAGGAGGTAATCCCTGGGGTCAGTCCCAGCTGTGCAGCTCTCCTTCCTCCCCTGTGCCTTTATATCCCCACCCAAAGCTGGACACTTCCTCGCCTGACCCCAGCCTGAAGGGACAGGTTATACCACGGGACAGACTGTACCTCTTCTGTATCCAGTCCGCCATTGCAATCCTTCCCCTGCATCTGGTCCCCATCTCCCTCACCACTCTCCAGGGCTGCTTGAGCCTATAGACCACAAAGGATGAATTAGGTGAGTTATTCCCCTAAATTATGAGCCCTGAGCTTAGGCATGAGAAGAAAGATGACAAAAGACAAGGGCCCCAACTTCGGGTTCCTCCAAACCATATAGGATAATCAGACCCTGCATCTCGAAAATCAGCATGATTAAGGATGAATGGAGGGAGGATGGCATCGGCTCAAGCCTGTGAACCTGAGCAGATCCCTTTATACTTTTATTCCTGTTTCTGCTCTTTATGGATTGTTGTTGTTGTTGTTGTTGGTGGTGGTGGTGGTCCTTCATTCTTTTTTTTTTTTTAGTGAGGCAATTGGGGTTAAGTGACTTGCCCAGGGTCACACAGCCAGCAAGTGTTAAGTGTCTGAGGCCGGATTTGAACTCAGGTACTCCTGACTCCAGGGCTGGTGCTCTATCCACTGAGTCACCTAGCTGCCCTGGTCCTTCATTCTTGAAGAGGATCAATAACATCACAAAGGTGATGTCTTTGTGGGGTTAAGAATGCAAAGGGAGGGGGCAGCTAGGTGGCACAGTGGATAAAGCACTGGCCCTGGATTCAGGAGGACCTGAGTTCAAATCCGGCCTCAGATACTTGACACTTACTAGCTGTGTGACCCTGGGCAAGTCACTTAACCCCCATTGCCCCGCCAAAAAAAAAAAAAAAAAGAATGCAAAGGGAGGGGCAGCTAGGTGGCACAGTGGAGAGAGCACTGGCCCTGGAGTCAGGAGGACCTGAGTTCAAATATGACCTCACACACTTGACACTAGCTGTGTGACCCTGGGCAAGTCACTTAACCCCAATTACCTCACCAAAAAAAAAAAAAAAAAAGAATGCAAAGAGAGAGAGGTTTCATTCCTCTATTCAGGCCAGCCCCTTCTCCAGAAGACACACAGCACCAAAATCTTGCTTTTCCTAATAATTAGTCCAATAATACTAGGCATGATTACATTCTCTAATGAGATGCATCTGTGGGCTTTTTTGGCCAAGACTGGCCTAGAGATGAATACATAGACTGTCAGAATGTCAGGGTTGGAAAAGAACTCAGATCATTTGGCCTAAGGGTTCTTAAATCTTTTTAAAACTATGCCTCCCCTTTATTAATTTGGTAGAGTCTATGGGCCTATGCTCAAAAGAATGTTTTACATGCATAAAATAAAACAGGAAACCAATTCTATTGAAATAGAAATATCAAAATATTTTTGAAGAACCAAAGGTTAGGGATCCCAAGTTTATAACCTTTCCTCTAGCTTATCAACTTTATTTAAAGGAGACTCAGGGAAGGGAAGGGACTTGCCCAGGGTCACAGAGTCGATTATTTATTGTTGTTGTTTGTCCTTTGTTCCCAAAGAGGACCATGACATCAGGGTGATATCATGACTTGCAGTGAATTGTATTTAAGTGGGGGGGGGGTGCAAAGTCTCCAACTTCATTCTCTCCTCCAGAGCCATCTGGGTCCAATGGCAAGATATATATCAGGATGACTAGAGATGGCCCTGAATGTTTGAGGCAATTAGGGTTAAATGACTTGCCCAGGGTCACATAGCTAGTAAATGTCTGAGGTGAGATTTTTTTTTTTTGCAGGGCAATTGGGATTAAGTGACTTGCCTAGGGTCACACAGCTAGTAAGTGTTAAGTGTCTGAGGCTGGATTTGAACTCAGGTTCTCTTGACTCCAGGGCCGGTGCTCTATCCACTGAGCCCACTAGCTGCCCCAAGTAGAATTATTATTGTTTTTTTCTTTTGGGGGGGGCAATGAAGGTTAAGTAACTTGCCCAGGGTCACACAGCTAGTAAGTGTCAAGTGTCTGAGGTCAGATTTGAACTCAGGTCCTCCTGAATCCAGGGCCGGTGCCTTTTCCACTGCATCACTTAGCTGCCTCTGAGGTGAGATTTGAACTCAAGTCCTCTCAACTTCAGGGCCAGTGCTCTATCCACTTTACCATGTAGCTGCCCAGAAGTCAATTTATTGGTGGAAAATCAAATTTAAAACCCCAAGTTTACTGACTTCCAGTCCAGGAATCTCCCTCCCTACACCAACACCACCCCACTTCCCCTGCAATGCCTCGTCAGACCCTCTTCTCTCTCCCCTCCCTCCCTCTCCCTCTCCCTCCCTCCCTCCCTCCCTCCCTCTCTCTCTCTCTCTCTCTCTCTCTCTCTCTCTCTCTCTCTCTCTCTCTCTCTCTCTCTCTGCTTTACCCCCACTCCCAACCTACTTCATCACCACCCCACCCAAGAGGAGATGTCAGCCCAGGGGGTCAGGACCCAGCTCCAGGTCTGTCCCCCAACCCAAACGCTGACCAGTTTCTCCTGTTCCTCCTGGTGCTTCTTGAGTTTCTCTAGCATCTGCTGAAACTCCTCTTCCTTCTCTTGCTCCTCCGCCAGGGTGGCATCATTCTGCTCTGCATAGGCCATCGCCACCACCGCCAAGATGAGGTTGATGAGATAGAAGGAGCCCAGGAAGATGATGACTACAAAGAAGATCATGTAGGTCTTGCCAGCCGCCCGAAGGGTCTGCGGGAATTGGGGAGGAAGGGGGATGTCCCATGACTCCCGCTCTGAGCATGACCTTGCCCACCCAGTAACAACAACCTGAGCAAGGTCAACAATAAGAAGCCCGATCACTCCAGTACCACAGTGAATTTTGGGTCTCATCAATGTGGTCAATGCCCTCTGCTGTGCCTGCCTATCCTGCTCGACTTTTTTGCTTTTTTAAAAATAGATTTTAATTTTTTTCTGTCAACTATATTTCCCATCATATCTCTCCTTTTCCCTCCCCTGCCCAGAGAGCTATGCTTATAACAAAGAATTTTTTTGAAAAGAAAAGAAAAAAACCCAGCAGAACAGATCAATATATTGCAAAAACAAAAAATACAACAACACACCCCTGATATTTTCTATGCAACTCTCTATGCAACCTGTGCAACTCCTCCTCCCCCCAACCTCTGTAAAGTGGTGGAGGGAGGTCTCACCTCTCTCTCTTTTTTTTTTTTTTTTTTTTTTTTTTTTTTTTTTTACGGGGCAATGGGGTTAAGTGACTTGCTCAGGGTCACACAGCTAGTAAGTGTTAAGTGTCTGAGGCCAGATTTGAACTCAGGTACTCCTGAATCCAGGGTCGGTGCTCACCTCTCTTATTTGGGGTCAAGCTTGTTCTTTATAATTTTGCTGGGTAACTTATTTTATACCCTCCCCTAAGTTTGTCAGAGGGGAATTCACCCTGGGCTTTGGATCTTCCTCATGTTATCTTGACATAGTAGTAATAGTATTGGTGGTAGTAGCAGTGTTAATAGTGGTAGTACTGGTGGTGGTAATAGTAGTGGTTGTTGTGGTGATGGTGGCAATGGTGGTGGTGGTGGTGGTGGTAGTAGTAGTAGTAGTAGTGGTAGTGGTAGTAGTGGTAGTAGTTGTGGTGGTGGTGCTAGTAGTAGTAGTAGTGGTGGTAGTGGTGGAGGTGGTGGTAGTGGTGGTGGTGGTGGTGGTAGTAGTAGTAATTAATTTAGTAACAGCAATAATTTATATAGTGCTTTAAAGTTTGCAAAGTGTTTTTACAGCTATGTCATTTGACCCTCACAATAATCCTGGGAGGAAGGTGCTGTTATTATTCCTATTATACCGATGAAGAAATGGAGGCAGATAGAGGTTAAATGACTTCTCCAGAGTCATACTGCTAGTAAATGTCTGAGGCTGGATTGGAACTCAGGTCTTCCTAAGCTTCCTAAAGTGCTTCCCAAAGCACTTTATGCATTTTGAAGCATCATCTAAACATCCATTTTTTTCTGGCTGTGATCCACAGTTAATGAGATGGTACAAGGAGTATGTACAGACCCGGACTCCTGGCCCAGGGCTCTATCCCCTCCCTGTTCCACTTCATTTCCTGGGGAACACAGCCAGAAGAATGGATGTTTAGATGATGCTTTAAGATTTACAAAGTTGGGGCAGCTAGGTGGCATAGTGGATAGAGGTCCAGCCCTGGATTCAGGAGTACCTGAGTTCAAATCCAGCCTCGGCCTCGGACACTTTACACTTACTAGCTATGTGACCCTGGGTAAGTCACTTAACCCTCATTGCCCCGCCCCCCAGAAAATATATTTACAAAGTGCTTTAAGGCATTATCTCATTTGAATCCCACAACTCTGTGAGGTAAATGCAACTGTTTATATCTCTGTTTCATAGATAAGCTTCAAGATTATAGTTATCCTTTCCAAAGTGAGGGGGTTGGGGGCGCATTGCCAGTGCGTAAAATTTTTCGTCCCTTCCTTCAGTACTAGAGAAGAAGTCTGAATTATTATGATATTAAAAGATAAAACATGTTAACATTGTACAATGCTCAATGCTATACATATATTTTGTGCATTTCTAAGCTCCTAAAACTTTTTCTGTGTCATCTCCTAGCCTTTGCATGTCATCTGCAGCTTCCTCAAAACTCCCCCAAATTCCCATTTAATTTCTTTTTTTTTCTTTCTTTCCTTCCTTCCTTCTTTCTTTCTTTCTTGGGCAATGAGGGTTAAGTGACTTGCCCAGGGTCACACAGCTAGTAAGTGTCAAGTGTCTGAAGTCGGATTTGAACTCAGGTCCTGAATCCAGGGCTGATGCTTTATCCACTGCACCACCTAGCTATCCCCTCCATTTAATTTCTTATGCCAACCCACAACATATCACAACCTCAGTGGGGAAAGTCACGATGTGGAAGAGACTTGCTCCTTGCCAATCAACCATACCTTCCCCTGCCTACTGCTCCCATTACCCATGACAAATAATAAAGCTATTCAAATTTATTTAAAATATTAACATTTTATTAAAATTTTTAAACTATTAAAATAATACAGTATTAAATAAATAATAAAACTGAAAGTCTGCATAATTGGAGACCCTAAGGAAGAAAGATCCTTCCTTCAGGGGTACCTGCAGCATAATCCTGGAGGGGAGGCAGAGAAGGAACAGATCAACATAGGGGATAGACAACTTGTCTCAGAGGCAAGAAGACCTGGGTTAAGTCCTGCCTTTTGACATTCTAAGCTGTATATCCCTGGGAAACTCACTTAACGCTAAGCCTCTGGGGTAGCTAGGTAGCGCAGTGGATAAAGCATCAGCCCTGGATTCAGGAGGACCTGAGTTCAAATCCGACTTCAGACACTTGACACTTACTAGCTGCGTGACCCTGGGCAAGTCACTTAACCCTCATTGCCCTGCCCTGCCCCAAAAAAGAATTCTAAGCCTCCATCCCCTCATCTGAAAATGAGCGATTTGGATCAGACAGCTTCTGTGGTCCCTTCCAAATCAAAATTTGTGACCCCATGACCACTCAGGCAGAGGGGTCTCTCCCTTCCAAGATGTGTATTATTCTTGCCCCATTTCTCAAGAGCACTAACAACCCACCCCCACTCCACTACACATACACAGGCTTATATGTATGTGTTCACATGCATGTATTTGTATGTATTAGTGTATATATGTATATGTGTGTGTATCTATCTATCTATATAGATAGATAGATACACACACAGACACCCCCCCCCCATGATTCTCTTCTGTTTCCTCCTTCCATAAACATTACTCTAGAGCCCATTCAACACCCCCCTCCAAATTCCCTGGGATGAAGGGAAGGGAAGAGGAATGAAAGGCAGTTATGTAGGTAGCAATATCCAAAGAGACAGGAAAGAAAGCTATGAATGTGGGTCCTGGGAGAGCTAAGTAGCAGAAGAGATAGGAAGTCCCCAGGAAGAACCCACCTGGGAAACACATTATATTTGTTTTTTCTTGGCTTCCAAGATCAGAATTAGGTACAAATACAATGGAAGCTGCAACAAGGCAGATTTCCTCTAGAAACAAGGGGAAAGCTTCTTGAGATTTAGAGCTGAGAGTGGAATGAACCTGATTATACAGGGAGTGTGGTCTCCGTCCCTGAAGGGATTCCAATGGAGGTTGGAGGACCGGCAGTTGGGGAGGCTGTGAATAGGCTTGATATTTAGGTGTAGGTTAGACTAGCTGACCTCTGGGGGGCCCTTTCTACTCTGAAGTTCTATAAAACCAGAGTCTCAAGAGAATAGTGGTCTTGAGGGCCTTGGGGCAGGGCATACCAGCTGGAAGAGGTTCTCCCAGTAGTCTTGTGTCATGAGTCGGAAGAGGGCCAGGAAGGCCCAGCTGAAGGTGTCATAACTGGTGTAGCCATAGTTGGGATTCCTGCCTGCCTTTATGCACTCGTAGCCCTCAGGGCAGTGCCTAGAAGGGAAGGAAGGAGGTTAACAGGGTATGTATGGATGCTGGACATAGCTTCCTCCAGCCTTTCATGCCCCCATGGCCTTTGCTAACTACCAAGGGGCTGGTACGCTTGGAATCCTTGAGTTGGGGCATGGAGGAAGGAAGAAGATGGACTAGGACTCTTCCTAGTGTCTTTGTACCTGGGAGGGGAAGGAGAGTTTGAGCTTCTGGCTGTTAAAGAGCCCCAGAGATGGGGGCCGCTAGGTGGTGCAGTGGATAGAGCACTGGCCCTGGATTCAGGAGGACCTGAGTTCAAATATGGCCTCAGACACTTAACACTTACTAGCTGTGTGACCCTGGGCAAGTCATTTAACCCCAATTGCCTCACCAAAAAAATTTAAAAAATAAAGATCCCCGGAGAAGGGATGTAGAGAGGAGCCATCTTGGGCAAGATGGATCTGGGCTCCACTATGGAGGGAAGCTTGGGGGTGCCCCGTGAGAGGTCCTGTCTCTACCCTAAGGCACCCATGTACCAGCTGGATTATTTCCCCCTTTCTCAACATGTCTTGGTTTCCATTCCCCGTCCCAAGTCCCTGCTCCCAACCAGCCCCTTTTTCTTTGACAGACCCTCTTCCTCCCCAAACCTTCCCTTTCCCTTCTAGCTCAGCATCTCCAGTCCCTCGTGGCCACCTCTTCCCTGTCCCTGGTATCACTCACCCTGCATCACTGCTGTTCCCGCAGAGCAGGGCATCATTGGCACCCTCCAGGAAATAGAAGTTCCCTTTGTTGAGGGTGAGGGGTATCACAGATCATGGAAGAGACATGTCATGAATACAAACAGGTTTTGGGGGGTATATACAAACATCAATAAATACATTGCATACACACATGCTCATTCATATTCCCTACTTCCCACCCAAGTGGGAAGAAAAGGGAGAAAAGGCATATGGCTCCTCCGACTTTTCTTTGAGCTCCTGCAGCCCCATTTCTCCTCCCCCTCTGCCCAACCCCAGTGGATGATGCAGACCCCTCTCTCAATCTAAGTATCTTCAAGGAATGTGACTTCAGGGGCCAGAAGCTCAGAGTCCAATGTGGCTAGAGAAACACAAGGCAGGGGAGACACCAAGTGTTTCTATGATGCTGGAGAGGTGTGTATATCCAGTCAGTTCTCATCATTCAAGGTATTTATACTTTATAAAGTCAACTTGAACACTGAATTGGCAAATACCAAACCATTGGTCCTAGGGGAAATACAGGGTTAAGTTTCCGTGAGCCTCTGGCCATATTTACTTGAGCACTTTCCAGATTGGCCTCATACAGATGGACAAATTTCCTCTTTCTTTTTCTGGATGTACCATATTGATTCATTAACACTGAACTCCTGGCCAACAGCTTTATGACTCATGCCTGAATGAAACTTATCTAATGCATGTGTTTTTTTCCATAAGACACATCTCAGTCTTTTTTTTTTTTTAATTTTTTTTTTTTTTTAGTGAGGCAATTGGGTTAAGTGACTTGCCCAGGGTCACACAGCTAGTAAGTGTTAAGTGTCTGAGGCTGGATTTGAACTCAGGTACTCCTGACTCCAGGGCCGGTGTTCTATCCACTGTGCCATCTAGCTGCCCCTACATCTCAGTCTTTTTGAGCTTTGGGACAGACTCTAGACAGAACTTCAGGACTATGGTTGGGAAGCATTTTAGACAGTGAAATCACCAAGAAAAAGCAAAAAATGTAGAAAAACATGGTACTAAAAGAGACTTTGAGAAGAACCTCAGCTGGGAACATTCCCATTGGGTGACTCAGATTTTTTGCTGCTCTTCACCTGCCCACAAATGATCAAGAAATCATTTTGAGTATTGATTTGGGGGTTAAAAAATAAATTTTATGGAATAGCAAATATGCAAATATGGAACCAGTGAATGAGGACTGACTGCATACACACACACACACACAAGCACATACATATAGGTATGTATATAATATATACATATATAATATGTATTACATGTATATAGATTTCTATCTATATTTAATATATACATCTCTTTCTCGTCTCTGCTTGGGAAAATAGGATGCTGTTGCTGCCTGTGGGTGGGTATCTGTACAGATTCCAGATAAATAGAGAGTACTAGGAGTTCAGAGGATGGGAGAAGGTGGGAAGCCAACAGAAGTATAACTAGTATAGGGCAACTGGAGCTTTGTCCTAGGGCATTTAATTTGCAAGGCGCTGACATTACTTGGAATTCTTTTGGTACGCTAGCCTGAGTTCCTTTCCCCTCATTCCTTCCCCTCTCCCACTTGCCCCATTTCTACCTCTCTACCCTGCCCCAACTCCCACAACAGCCTCAAGTCCATGCTCTGTCCCCCCCTTTCCTCTACCCCACTCCAGCCAGTCCACTTTTCCTTACACCCCAGCTGAGGATTCCTTCTTTCTGGCCACTTGCCCTGGGCACAAAAATCCATAATTACTGCTCTGGAGGCTTTGTTTGCCCTTCTCAAAGTCCTCCTCACCTTCATCATTGATGTAGGCATCCCAGTCAAAGGTAAAGTTGCTGTATCCTGTATCATTACCAAAACCTGTCTCATTGCTGAACAACGCCGTCCCGTTGTCATACCAAGTCTCGTTGATGTCACTAATGGGGGGTGGCCATCTCACACACTTTTGCCTCAGATTCCCCATGAAGAGTTGTAGCCCAACTAAGGCAAAGACACTCAGGCAGAAGACAGTGAGGATCATCACATCCGACAACTTCTTCACCGACTGGATCAGCGCCCCAACGATTGTCTTCAGCCCTAGACAAGAAGATGGCAGTGATGGTGGGAATGCGTGGGAGTGCATCAGGGAATAGTTTCCCTTTCTCTTCTTCCCTCCCCTGTTTTTGAACTCACTATGCTCTGACTCCTGTTCTTTGCACCAATCATCTCTTTCAAGACCCTGCTTAAGACACTTTCTTTCTTTCTTTCTTTCTTTCTTTCTTTCTTTCTTTCTTTCTTTCTTTCTTTCTTTCTTTCTTTCTTTCTTTCTTTCTTTCTTTCTTTCTTTCTTTCTTTCTTTCTTTGGTGAGGCAATTGGGGTTAAGTGACTTGCCTAGAGTCACACAGCTGATAAGTTTTAAGTGTCTGAGGCTGGATTTGAACTCAGGTAAGGCACTCTTTTCATGAAGCCTTCCTTGATGAACTCTAACCCACTCTAATTAACTTCCTTGTTTTCTATCCCCTTGGTCCTGTTTCTCATAGATTCTTAGATCTTGGGGGAATCTACACTAGCTCATAACAACAGTTCACATGTATATCATACTTTAAAATATTTACACATCCATAATCCCATTTCATCTGTACCATAGCACTGTAAGATAGGAGCTATTTTTAAGTCCATTTTACAGATGAGGAGAGTAAAGCTCAGAGAGATTTAAGTGACTTGTCAAGGGTCCCACAGGGAGTAAATATATGAGGTGGGATTTAAATCCAAGGTGTTCCTGACTTCCCTCTGATTACCTTCCATTTCTACCCTATTTATCTTGTTTGTACATAATTGCTTCTGTGTTGTCTCCTCTATTAGAATGTGAGCTCTTCGAGGGCAGGAACTATTTTAGACTTTCTTTGAATCCCCATTGTTTAACATAGTAGGTGCTTAATAAATGTTTGTTTATATTGTTTCTACTCTTTTTTGTTTGTTTTTTCTTTTTTTGTGGTTTTTCCCTTTTGTTCTGATTCTTCTTTCACAATGTGACTAATGCAGAAATATGTTTAATGTGATTGCACATATATAACCTATATCAGATGGATTTCTGTCTTGGGGGGAGGGAATGGAGGGAGGGAGAAAAATTTGGAACTAGAAATCTTATAAAAACAAATGTTGAAAACTATCTCTACATGTACCTGGAAAATAATAAAATACTTTTATGATTTAAAAAAATGTTTGTTTATTGACCAACTTCATGTCCAGCCTCTTAGACACTGTCACATTCTTTATGCTTGGTTAATTGCTACCTTGACTTACTCTCTGCTTGGTCAGCATATGTACAGTCACCCAGTAGGTCCTCAATTATAAAATAGAGATGATGGCATTTGCCAACCAGGACTATTGTGAAGATCAAATGAACTAATATCTGTAAAGCACTTAGCACAGTTCCTGACATATAAGCTACTTAAGAAATCCTTCCTTCCTTCCTTCCTTCCTTCCTTCCTTCCTTCCTTCCTTCCTTCCTTCCTTCCTTCCTTCCTTCCTTCTTCCTTCCTTCCTTCCTTCCTTCCTTCCTTCCTTCCTTCCTTCCTTCCTTCCTTCCTTCCTTCCTTCCTTCCTTCCTTCCTTCCTTCCTTCCTTCCTTCCTTCCTTCCTTCCTTCCTTCCTTTCTTTCTTTCTTTCTTTCTTTCTTTCTTTCTTTCTTTCTTTCTTTCTTTCTTTCTTTCTTTCCTTCTTCCTTTCTTTCTTTCCTTCCTTCTTTCTTTCTTTCCTTCCTTAAATACAGAATCATAGATTTATACATTCAGAGTTAGAGAGGGTTTTGATCCCCAAGTTAAATGTGAGCTCCTTCAGGACAGCCTGGCTTATAATTCCTGTCTGAGTATCTCCAACTCTTAGCATAGTACTTTGCACCAAATGGTCACTTCATGAATTTTGTTGGGTTGGATTAATTTTAGAGGCCATCAAGTCCAACCACATTTTACAGATGAGGAAACTGAGACCCAGAAAGATGAAATAATTTTATAAGTGGCACAACAGAGACTAGAACTTGAGATATCATACTCCAAACCAGTGCTCTTTCCACTCTACTTCTCAGACTTCTTGGATTAATTGACTAATTGATCTTGAGAGATAATTTGGTGCTGCCTCCTGGCACTATACCCACATACAACTGTCTCTTTTTGAAAATTTCTAGAGACAAAGAGAACAAATCCACAGCTTCCCTTGGATGAATGTTCCAGTGATCCAGTCCTTGGATCCTCAAGAAATCCTCCCTTCTATCAGACCTTCTATCCTAGAAGCCCATTTCCTCTTGTTCAGTCTTTTTTTTTTTTCTTTTGTAGGGCACTGAGGATTAAGTGACTTGCCCAGGGTCACACAGCTAGTAAGTATCAAGTATTTGAGACCAGATTTGAACTCAGGTCCTCCTGAATCCAGAGCCAGGTGCTTTATCCAGCATGCCACCTAGCTGCCCCTGGCTTTCATCTTTATTAATGAGAGTCCTGTCTTAATGGGCTTAGGGACATAGGTTACAATGGAAAGGTAAGAAATTCTCCCAGGGATTTTGTGCTGTGTGTGTGTGTGTGTGTGTGTGTGTGTGTGAAATTCCATTTATTCTTTTTTTTTTTAATTAAAAAAATTTTTGCGAGGCAATGAGGGTTAAGTGACTTGCCCAGGGTCTCATAGCTAGTAAATGTCAAGTGTATGAAGCCGGATTTGAACATTTGAACTCAGGTACTCCTGAATCCAGGGCTGGTGCTTTATCCACTGTGCCACCTAGCTGCCCTTTGTGCTGTCTTTTAATATAGCAGGCACACAATGGTTCTGATGTTGCTTACTTTCTTTTCCACACTGGTGATAGGCGACTGTGTCTACCCTGTGTTTTGGTCTAAGTACCTCATGATGAATGGGAGCCTATGTTCCTATGACCTTAAGCTTTGTTGCTTTGGGAAATATTTTTTTGGACTGCAGTGTCCTGTTAAAAGATAAAGGCCTGGGGGTTGGGGGAGGGGGAGAAAGCAGAGGAGCAAATGCTTCTAAGGCATGGAAAATGGGATGGAAGCCAGCCCAGGCTTAGGGAAGTGCTTGTTTCAGGAATGGGTGACCCTTCCCCTTCAAAAATATAGACAGTTAAGTGGCACAATGGCTAGGGCATTGAACTTAGAGCCAGGAAGTTCTGAGTTCAAAACCAGCCTTAGATACATGCTAGTGGTGTGACACTGGGCAAGTCACTTCACCTCTGTTTGCCTCAGTTTCCTCATCTATAAAATGGACACAATAGAAACACCTATTTCCCAGGGTGGTTGTGAGAATAAAATGGAGATAATATTTGTAAAGTGTTTTGCAAACCTTAAAGTACCATATAAATGCTAGCCAATGTCATCATCATTGTTAATATTTAAAAGTGCCATATCCCTCCCCCAGAACACCCCCTTAATACCTGGAATGACTGTTATAGTCTTCAGGGCTCGGAGCACACGGAAGGTCCTCAGGGCTGAGATGTTTCCCATGTCCACAAATTCTGTCAGATACCTGAAGGAGAGGGGAGGGCAGAGGTATTTGTGCCAGTGTTAGGAGGTCAGGAAGGATCAGTTGTGTGTCTAGGGAGATGGGGGGGGGAAATGACACGCAGGGTAGCAGATGGCATTTAGCTGTTTTAGATCCACTATTTTTTTTTTTTTTTTGGTGAGGCAATTGGGGTTAAGTGACTTGCCCAGGGTCACACAGTTAGTAAGTGTTAAGTGTCTGAGGCTGGATTTGAACTCAGGTCCTCCGGAATCCAAGGTCAGTGCTCTATCCATTGTGCCACCTAACTGCCCCTGATCCACTAAATTAAAAGGATTCCTAAGGAGGCAAAGTTGGAATTGGGGACTTTTCTGGGTATTGGAAGGGACCCAAACTGTAGCCCAAATTGTGAACCCCAATAAATGCTTCGGTAGGTCAGGAAACAGAGGAGCTTTGAGTCTGGAGAGGATGCCATTTAGTTGTCTCAAAGGTTTTGGGGTTGTTTTTAATGAGACATTTGTAAAGCACTTCATAAAGTGCTTTCCTCACAACAGCCTCATGAAGTGGGTCAGGCCAAAATTGTCGTTCCTATTCTACAAATGGAGAAACAGAATCTCAAAGGAGTTAAGGAACTGAGTGCTCGAGGTCACAGTCATTAAATAGAGTTGAGATTTGAACCCAGGTCCTCTGACTCTAAACCAAAGGCCCTTCATGTTACACCATACTTCTGGTCTGATAGGGTAAGATGATCCACTTCTTAGGATGTACCCACATGCTAAAAGGTCACCTAATCAGGCCATTCAGGATTCCTGATTCCCATTCTCTCTCTTCTCTAAGATTGCACCCTCCTAAAGTGAGTCCCCCCACACTCTCTGAACCCTTTTCCTGCCCCCTCAGATCTCTGCTCACGCCATCATGATGACGCTGAAGTCTAGCCAATTCCAGGGGTCCCGGAGGAATGTGAAGTCATCAATGCAGAAGCCTCGGGCGAGCATCTTGATGAGAGACTCAAAGGTGTAGATTCCTGTAAAGGTGTACCTGGGAACAAGGGTGAAGCTGAGAGTGAGGGAAGAGTCATAACTAGGACAGAACCCTAAGGCGGGACTTTTTTTCACCCTGGCACTGTCCTAGGACACACTTCCCTCCCTACCTGATCTTGTATCCTAGGTGTTGACAGCCTCATTCTGGAGTCCTCTGCTTTCTTTCTCTGGTAGCCTTATACCAGGTGAGCTTGGCCTCCCTCTTCCACATCTCCCCCATGCTCATCCCCACCCAAGCTTCTTGCCCCAGTTACAAACATTTTTAGTGATATCTTTAGGTCAGGGTGAGGGTATATGTGTGTGTGTGGGAGGGTTGAGGTGGGTTTATGGGTGATTATATGTAGCAGTGAGTGTATGAGTTGGGGAGGAAGAAAACCAGTGAAGATAGTAGCAACAGATTTGTGTCTCTGGAAGGGTGAAGGTAACAGAGGTTGTGTAAACTCAAGAATATTAAGGATGTGTCCCCATGAGGGATAAAGATGACAACACCAGAGTGGGTTTTTCCCGGGAATCAAAGGGTATGTTAAGGACAAGGATTGAGAGGGAATATGTTGTATCCCAGGTGGAACGGGGAGAGGGGGAGTGACAATGATGAAATATGTCTCCACTCTACCTACCCTCTGGTAGAGGGACTAACCCTATGATTTTATTTGCATGAGGAACTCCCTTTAAGAAAAAAAAGGGGGGGCAGCTAGGTGGCGCAGTGGATAGAGCACCGGCCCTGGAATCAGGAGTACCTGAGTTCAAATCCGGCCTCAGACACTTACTATCTGTGTGACCCTGGGCAAGTCACTTGACCCCAATTGCCTCACTAAAAACAAAACAAAACAAAACAAAACAAAAAAACAACCCAAACTCCCTCTACCAATGATCCTTCTCTGTAATTTCTAGTCTTAAAGAATTGTCTAAGTAACTATCCAATCATACCGCCAGGATGCGTCAAAGGGGGGACTTGAACCCTGAGGACAGCTCCCTCCCTATCCGTTGCACCACATTCTTCTTATCACACCCCTGGTGTTGGGGTATTGGTGAAATGAAGGAGTGTCAGGAGAGGGAAGTGTACTTGGATCATGAGTGAGAAGTGTAGAGGAACCACGTGCATGAGACTTACTCCACGTTTTTGGACCAGGGTGGGGGTTCACTCATGGTCATGAACACACAGTTTGCCAGGATGGTGATCATGATGAATAAGCTGAACAACGTTAGGAGGGGGAAGGGTTAAGGAAAGTTGGAGAGTAAACAGAGATCGGGAGGAAAGGCAAGGAGCTCCCTTGGTCCGCCTTCTCTATGTACCTCTCAATAGATGTACCTTCCCATAGCTTCCTCCCTCCCCTGTTTAGCCCTCCAGCTGCCCTCCCCAGCTCCAGCCCAGGTGCCCCCATGCCCATTCTGGGAAGGATATGAGTGGATAAGCACTTTGATGGCCCCGCGCCTTATCATACTGAAGGGGCTCAGCATATACAAGGCTGGGGTGGCTGAGAATCGGAAAATGGCCTTCCCCTTGTTCAACACGATGAAGGTCTGAGAGGCAGAGACCATGAGAGGTGCAGAGATATAGAAAGAGACATTGAGAGATGTGAAAATACAGTGAGAGATACCGATAGACAGAGGTTTTGAGAGGCGTGGAATAAGACAGACCCAGGGCAAGAAGGAGATGGAGAGAGACTGTGAGAGGCACCAAGAAATGTAGACAGACACAGAGAGAGGCAGAAAGGGATCATGAGAGATGTGAAGAGATAGACATGGGGATAGAGAGAGAGGAAAAGAGATGAAGAGGAAGAGATGCACAGTCAGAGGTTGTAAAATATATAGAGAAGCAGAATTAGAGAAATCCATTGGTCAAAAGATACAGAGGGTGGGGCAGCTAGGTGGCGCAGTGGATAGAGCACTGGCCCTGGAGTCAGCCTCAGACACTTAACACCTACTAGCTGTGTGACCCTGGGCAAGTCACTTAACCCCAATTGCCTCACTAAAAAAAAAAAAAAAAAGATACAGAGGGCAAAGGCCACAGAGACAAAGAGATTGAAACACACCAAGAGGCAGAGATAGATACAAAGAGATACAGGCGTGAGACCTTCTTGTCACTGTAGTAGGGATCCAGATCCTCCAGGGGGATGCCTATGACCTCAGGTGGGGGGTCTCCATAGATGAGGGGCAGATTCTTTCCTGCTTCTAGGTCACTTCGTGGCTTCCTCTCAGGTTCCTCAATCTCAAGCTGTTTGTTCCGAAGGAGTCTTGCCTCCTCCTCTATTGCCCGTTTCTCTATGGCCTGCAGCGACTCGGGAGTGAAGGGACGCAGGCAGTCTGGTCCAGGGGGCACAAGCATGGGCACAGGTGGGCTCGCCATTCTCTCATCCTGTGATCAGGGGCCAGGGAGGGTGGGCGGGATCAGAGCAGCTGCAACACACGGCCCCCCGAGAGCCAGGGATCACTGTGGCTATCCCCAGGCCAGTGACAACCCGATGCCCCCTTAATGCAACCAAGTACTTTTCTAGGGTTCACCCCCTGACCGATACCAGGCCTCTCCCTGTCTTAGGACAGATAGATTCCAATAAAACCATCCTCCCTCCTCTTGAGACCCTAACTAACCAGGAGATGTCCCTGAGCAGAGACTGAAAACAAAAGAGTAATCCCTAATTTAAAATACAATTTAAAGAGTAATTCACATCAGGAATATATATTGTGTATATACATATGTGAGTACATATGCGTCTATATTTGTATATATGTATTCTTGTGTGTATGTGTGTTTGTGCATCTATGTGTGTTGCTAGTATGGACTCACAGCAAATCGTCCGATGGGTTTCAATGCACCAAAGCCATAATTCTCTTCAAAGTCCTCTTGGCTCAAGCGCTCGAAGAATGGTTGGGAATGAGTCTGCTGAGGAAAAAGCATCACACAGCATCCTTGTCAGTTTCTCTCCATGGAGAACCCCACCCTAACCCCACCAACAGGATCTGGGGATTAAGGAGGAGGCAGCATGAGGGTGGGAGACCAGGGAGAGGGAGTCAGGCTGAGCCATAGGGTTGAAGCAGGGATCTAGGGGCTTGAGTAAGGATAAAGTACTCAGTGAGGAAGTCAGAGGAAGGGAGAAAGAGTGTAGAATTGTAGATTTAGTGCTAGAAGGAACCTAAAAGGCCCTCATTGTGCAGATGAGGAAGGGGATGGTATGTGTCTGCCCATGTGTGTGGGGGAGGGGGAGGGCTAAGAATGATTTGCCCTGGGCTGGGTATACGTGATATCGAGGCTCTCCCCTGTCACTAAGTTTGGAGGGGGTCATAGATATTGCATTAGTTCTTGCTTCAGAATTTTTGAATGTTTGAAAGAAAGACAGAGAAAGAAAGAGGAGTTTCCCTGATCTCTCACTCTTCTTGGTATCCCAGATAGACCTTGGTTCAAAGTGGCCCAGTGGGGGGGCAGCTAGGTGGCACAGTGGATAAAGCACCGGCCCTGGATTCAGGAGGACCTGAGTTCAAATCCAGCTCCAGATACTTGACACTTACTGGCTGTGTGACCTTGGGCAAGTCAGTTAACCCCAATTGCCCCCCCAAAAAATAAAAATAAAAAAATAAAAAACAAAGTGGCCCAATGGTCTACCCTTCATTACTCCTTTCCAAGGATCACCTGGCCGCTGAGATCCTACCCCAGGCAGGATAGCTGGTTCCCTTTTATCTACTCACTCCTCCCCAGTCTCCTCTATACTCTCCCACCCAACTCCTTGTTAGAAGGGGGAGGGTGATGGACACCCCTGTACACATACACTTGAAAGGAGGACATAATGGCAGCCCTGAGGAAAAGGGTCTCTAGACACAGCTGGGGTGGGGTACAATCAGATACAACCTGCCACACATGTAAACAACTCACTCAAAAAACTTAGCAATTTTGGTTGAGCTGGGAAGAGGGGGAGATTCTCAAGACAGGGGTGCCCAAATTTGGGCCACTTCTCAGAAATGACCAGAGGATCAGAGAGGTCAAGCTGGAAGGGACCTTAGAGGCCACCCAAGGGTCAGAGAATCCCCAAAATGATGAGGAGGCAACCCAATCAATCAAGAAGCATCTACTGTGTACCCAGATTTGTGCCAGGTCCTGGGCGCTGAGGAGGGAGTGTTCAAGGGTAGGGAAATAGAGTTTGGGTAGAGTGTTGTGAGAAGAGTCACTTTACTAAGTGAGTAATCTAACTCCTGTGGTGTCTGGAAAAGGCACTGATTGTGTGTGCACAAGTGTATGTGTGTGTATGTGTGTGTGAATGTGAACTACATGGACACAAATACAAACCTAGAATGAGATACATAGATACAGTCAGACATGGACACTGGCAAACACAGAGTGAGACACTCAGAAACAATGACATAGTGAAACATAGAAACAGAATGAAATAGACATTCCTACAGTTATATGTACACAGACACCCATAAATGCATCAGGGGTTCCCAACCCAGCATACAAATGCTCCTAGAGCATTTTTAAAGGGGTTCAGGGAATACCTGGTAAATATCGATATTGATATGATGTGATACATACCACAACATGGTATGACATATGACTTAACATGTTGTTTGTTGTTGTTAAGTCATTTTTCAGTCATGTCTGACTTTTTGTGACCCTGTTTGGGGTTTTCTTGGCAGAGATTCTGGAGTGGTTTGCCATTTCCTTCTCTAGCTCATTTTACAGATGAGGAAACTGAGGCAAACAGGGTTAAGTGACTTGCCCAGGGTCACACAGCTAGTGTCTGAGGTCAGATTTTAACTCAAGAAAATGAGTCTTCCTGACTCCAGGCCCAGCACTCTATCCACTGCACCACCTAGCCGTCTATATGACCTAATATAGCATAACATAATATCACATAGCATGTTATAATCATATAGTATAGCATAGCACAACCTATCATAATATAACATGATATGACATAAGATAATATGCTATAATATATCAAAACATAGCTTAGCAGAATATAGTTTAGAACAGAATAAAATATTCTACATACTCTGAACTGATTTCCAATCAAGTTACAAAATTGTTCATGTATTCTTATAGAAGAGAGAAACTAATCACTTGATTCTATTTCTTCTGTGCATATACATGCTAAGCTCTAGGACCAGCTTCCTTTCATACTAAATAAAGGCCACAAGAAGATTTACTAAAAAACCAAGGGACCAAAGGCTGGGAGCTTTTGCAATATACAAAGATAGAAAACAGCTTGACCCAAAGAGAAACACCACATAACCTCATATACAGAGGCTCACAAGATGACTGGCCCTATGGAAGCATGGACACTCCCTTCCTGGTTGTGATCAACAGGCTGGGAGGGACAGTCCCTGGGGTCATTGGGCTGGGCTGACCACAAACCCTTCTAACAGCCCTGGCTCCTCCAGCTCTCTCCCGGGCTCACACAAGGAGTCATGTTTCCATGGCATGATGACTCAACTCATTCTTCCAGAGGAGAGAGAAGAGTGAGAAGGGAAGAGGATGAGCAGGACAGTAGAGAATCCCTCAACCAAACAGGCGCCTCTATCAAACATAGCCCATAGTGTCTTTTTTTTTGGTGAGGCAATCGGGGTTAAGTGACTTGCCCAGGGTCACACAGCTAGTAAGTGTCAAATGTCTGAGGCTGGATTTGAACTCAGGTACTCCTGACTCCAGGGCCAGTGCTCTATCCACTGCGCCACCTAGCTGCCCCCCATAGTGTCTTTTTTTTTTTTTTTTTTGGCGGGGCAATGGGGGTTAAGTGACTTGCCCAGGGTCACACAGCTAGTGAGTGTCAAGTGTCTGAGGTTGGATTTGAACTCAGGTACTCCTGAATCCAGGGCCGGTGCTTATCCACTGCGCCACCTAGCTACCCCCCCCATAGTGTCTTAATGGTACAGGCTCCATCACTCTATCACAATCTTCTTCATATCCTCAAACCATCCATCACCTGCCCACCTTACAACATGCATCAACACAACAGTCCTCCCACTATACACACCACCATGTCCTTATCATTCATATCACATACATACACATACATATTGCTCCCAAGATGGGGCCCATCACAAGCCCATTTTACCCCTAAGCTGGATTATAATCAAAGAAATAATTTTGAACAGCAAGACTGCCTCAGAGAGACTCCTATAATTTCAGCACAATATTTAAGGAACCAGAAAATGAGAACTGACAGCAGTTCCCATCTCATAAATCACAGATCATCTCAATTCCTTGTATACTTACTTCTCCAAGGATAGATGATATCCCAAATTCAGAGAAAGGTCAGTTAGGTTAACTTAGGGCTACTTTGACAGAAAGAGACTCAAGGAACAGAGACAACAAGAGATATAAAGAATTCCAATGGGTGTTGTAGACAGCTGGCTAGGTCTATGGTTAGTTCAGTTATTCTCAAACTTTTTTGTTCCATGGACAAATCTGGATGGCAAAAAGTCCTGTAAAGCTTATATCCCTGCCCCCTGCTTCCTGTCCCCTCTGTTTGCCCAGAGTAGGAGAGAGAAATTGTTCTGTTTCTGAAGAGACATCAGGCATGAATTAAAGGATGCCTGGGTTTTATTAATGATTAGTTCATACCAAAGACTGGTCCAAGATAGAGTAAGAGAATCATCCTCATATAACTGACTAAACAACAAAAGAGGAAAATGGCTTTAATCCATCACTCAAGAAAATAAAAAACAATTAAAATTTTAAAAGATCAATCAAATCAGCTAATGTACCAGAAATGGCAGGTAGGTGGTCCAGTGAATAGAGTATAGGACCCGAAGTCAGGAAGACTCCTCTTCCTGAGTTTGAATCTGGCCTCGGACACTTACTAGCTGTGTGATCCTGGGCAAATCATTTCACCCTGGTTGCCTCAGTTTCCTCATCTGTAAAATGAGCTGGAGAAGGAAATGGAAAAATCACTCTAGTATCCTTGCCAAGAAAACTCCAAATGAGGGGATGTGGGAATACTGGGACACTAATGCATTGTTGGTGGAGTTGTGAACTGATCCAACCATTTTGGAGAGCAATTTGAAACTATACCCAAAGGGCCGTAAAACTGTGCATACTCTTTCATCCAGTAATATCACTGCTAGGTGTATATCCCAAAAACATCTGAAAAAAGGGAAAAGGATATATTTGTACAAAAACATTTATAGCAGCTCTTTTTGTGGTAGCTAAGAATGAGAAATTAAAGGGCACTGGGGAATGGCTAACCAAGCTGTGGTTATGTGATTGCAATAGGATATTATTGTGCTATAAGAAATGACAAGCAGGATGATTACATAAAAACCTAGAAAGACTTACATGAACTGATGCATAGTGAAGTAAACAGAACCAGGAGAACATTGTACACAATAACATTATTGTTCAACGAAGAACTGTGAATAATTTAGCTATTCTCAGCAATACAATGATCCAAGACAATCCCAAAGGACTAATGATGAAACATAGTATCCACCTCCAGAGAAAGAACTGATATTGATTGGATACAGACTTAAGCATGTTATTTTTCACTTTCTTCCTTTCATTTTTTTTCTTTTATTCGAGTTTTCTTGTACAAAATGACTAATATGGAAATGTTTTACATAACTACATATATATAACATATATCTGATTGCTTACCATCTCAGGGAAGGGGCAGGAGAAGAGGGGAGGGATAGAATTTGGAATTCAAAGCTTTAAATAAAAATGTTTTTTTTAAAAGAAAGAAGAAAAGAAAACTCCAAATGGAGTCACAAAGAGTTGGACATGACTGATTTCTACCATCAGCCCTTGTCTTTCCTTAAAAAAGTCCTCTGTGAGGGGGCAGTTAGGTAGCACAGCGGATAAAGCACCGGCCCTGGATTCAGGAGGACCTGAGTTCAAATCCGACCACAGACACTTGACACTTATTAGCAAGTCACTTAACCCCCATTGCCTCACCAAAAAACAAAACAAAACAAAAAACAAAGGGAAAAAAAGTCCTCTGTGATTCTGATTCTTGTTCCTTGGTAAGCTATTTCTGAAATTCTTCTTGTACCTCATAGTATTTTTTCTTATCATTGGAATATTGGAGTTTATGACATGTTTAGGAACAGCAAATCTTGGGTTCTTCCTTGATAAAGTCATGAGGATTCCTTCTACTTATATTTTATGAGTTATTTTAGCCAAATCTTGAGAATTTTCTTTGGTGATTTCCTGAATGTAAGGTTTGGAGTTTTTGTTTGCTTGGATGTCGAGAATCCTGAGATTGCTATTTTGTGATCTATCTTCCAGGCCTTTCTGTTGAATCAGCATGTTTTCTAATGGTTTGGTTAAGTTAATGGATATTTTGAACCTGTATTTCCAGTTGTTCTTTCCTCTATAACAATCCATCAACCAACCAGCATTTATGAAGTACCTACTATATGTTACATACTATTCTAGTGGTTGGAGGATACAAAATGAAACTAGATCTATTCTCAGGTAATTTACATGTACATGTATATATTTATAAGTATATACATATGTATATATATACTGACATATAAAGAATGATATAAGTGTTTTTATATAAATATACATATATTTATATAAACACATTTTTATTGTTCAGTTGTTTCTAACTCTTTGTGACCCCATTTGGGGCTTTCTCAGCAAAGATCCTGAAGTGGTTTACCATTTCCTTCTCCAGCTCATTTTACAGATGAGGAAACTGAGGCAACCAGGGAGAAGTGATTTACCCAGGGTCACACAGCTAATAAGTATATGAGGCCATATTTGAACTCTTTTTTTTTTAATTTAATTTTTGTACAAATAGGTTCCTTTCTCTTTTTTTCCATATAAATATTTTATTATTTCCAGTTACATTTAGAGATAGTTTTCAACATTTGTTTTTATAAAATTTCTAGTTTCAGATTTTTCTCCCTCCCTCCTCTCCCTTCCCCCCTCCCCAAGACAGCAAGTAATTTGATACAGGTTATGTCTGTACAATCACATTAAACATATTTCTGCATTAGTCATGTTATGAAAGAAGAATCAGAGAAAAAAGGAAAAACCTCAGGAAAGAAAAACAACAGCAACAACAAAACCCAATAGAAATAGTATGGTTCAATCTGCATCTAGATTCCACAGTTCTTTTTTTTTTTTTTTCTGGATTTGGAGAACATTATCCATCATGAGTTCTTTGGAACTATCTTGGACCATTGTATTGCTGAGAAGAATCTAGTCTATCACAGTTGATCAACACATAATGTTGTTGATACTGTGTACAATGTTCTCCTGGTTCTGCTCATCTCACTCATGATCAGTTCATGCAAGTCCTTCCCAGGTTTCTCTGAAATCTGCCTGCTCATCCTTTCTTACAGCACAATAGTATTCCATTACATTCATATACCACAACTTGTTCAGCCATTCCCCAATTGATGGGCAACCCTTCAATTTCCAATTCCTTGCCACCACAAAAAGAGCAGCTATAAATATTTTTGTACATGTGGGTCCTTTTCCCTTTTCCGTGATCTCCTTGGGGAAAAGACCTAATAGTGGTATTGCTGGGTCAAAGGGTATGCACAGCTTTATAGCCCTTTTATGGGCATAGTTCCAAACTGCTCTCCAGAATGGCTGGATCATTTCACAGCTCCACCAACAATGCAGTAGTGTTCCAATTTTTCCACGACTTCTCCAACATGTATTATTTTCCTTTTTTGTCATATTAACCAATCTGATAGGTGTGAGGTGGTACCTCAGAGTTGTTTTATTTAAAAAAATTTTTTTAAATTTTTAATCTTTTTAGTAACAAACATTTATTTTATTTTTTCCAGTTACATGTAAGAGTAGTTTTCAACATTCATTTTCATAAGATTTAGAGTTCCAAATTTTTCTCCCTCCCTCCGCCCTCCACAAGACAGCAACCAGGTTATATATGTACAATACATAAGTGCTCTTTTTATCAGTTCTTTCTATGGGGCTAGAAAGTAAGCTTCCTCATTAGTCCCTTGGGATTGTCTTGGATTATTGCATTGCTGAGAGTAGTTAAGTCATTCACAATTGCTCATTGAACATACTGCCATCACTATGTACAATGTCCTCCCAGCTCTGCTCACTTCACTATACATCGGTTCATGAGTCTTTCCAGGCTTTTCTGTCCTTCATTCTTTCTTTCTTTCTTTATTTTGGTGGGGCAATGAGGGTTAAGTGACTTGCCCAAGGTCACACAGCTAGTAAGTGTCATATGTGTCTGAGACCAGATTTAAACTCAGGTACTCCTGAATCCAGGGCCAGTGCTTTATCCACTGCGCCACCTAGCTGCCCCCTCCAGGTTTTTCTGGGATCATCCTGTTTGTCATTTCCTATAGCACAAGACCATTCCACCACAATCATATACCACAGATTCTTCTGTCATTCCTCAATTGATGGGCATTCCCTTGATTCTCAATTCTTAGCCACCACGAAGAGTTGCTATAGATAATTTTTCTACAATTTCCCCCCCTTTTCTCTTTTTCATGATTCCTATTGTCAACTGTTTCCCTTCCATCCCATTCCCTTTCCCATGATGTTTATTCTATTATCTATCTGCTTTCACCCTATCCCTCTTCAAAAGGGATTTGCTTCTGTCTGTCCCCTCACCCAAACTGCTCTTCCTTCTTTTGCCCCTCTCTCTTTATCCCCTTCCCCTCCTATTTTCCTGCAGGATTAGAGGGATTACTCCACCCTTATGTACCTTATTCCCTGGTTGAGCCAATTCTAATGAGATTGAGGTCTTTGAGTCAATTCTGATGAGTGTTAGGCTCATTTACTGCCCACATTAAATAGATTACTCCACCCAGTTGGGAGGGGGGTGTTAGTTCCTCCTTGAGGTAACTCAGATGAGTTTAAGATCTTTTTTCTGATGAGTGTAAAATTCATTTACTGCCCTGTTCCTCCCCCATCTCTTCCCCCACTCCATAAACCTTTTCCTTTCTTTCATGTAGGATTTCACCTCTGTCCTTCCCCTTCCCCCAATGCATTCCCCTCATCCCTCAATTCAACCCTAAAGATGTCATCATGGGGCAGGTAGGTGACACAGTGGATAAAGCATCCACCCTGGACACCTCTGAGTTGTTTTAATTTGCATTTATCTAATCAATAGTGATTTAGAGCATTTTTTCATATGGTAATAGATAGCTTTGATTTCTCCATCAGAAAACTGCCTGTTCATATCCTTTGACCTGAATTCCTGAAGATGAGTTTACCTGCCTCCAGGCCCAATGCTCTATCCACTGTGCCATCTAGTTGCCTGTGCTACATAGCTGCACCTAGATTAAATGATTAGGCTTTTATAACATTCTAGATGAAAAGTGATGAAGAACAAAACTGAGGTGGTATCTATGTGACTAGAATCCATGTCAGTCAGTCAGTCAACAAGCATTTATTAAATGTTTAATGAATGCCAGGCACTAGGGATACAAAGACAGCTCCCCTGCCCCCTCAAAAAAAGTTCTTACTCTCAAGGATCTTACATTCTAACGGGGGAAACAACATGTAAATGCCTAAGTAATCACAAGATAAGATATATTCAGAATAGATGGAAGGTAACCTGAGAGGGAAAGACACCAGCAGCTGAGAGGAATCAGGAAAGGCCTCCTGCAGAAGGTGAGATTTGAGCTGACTCTTGAAGGAAGACAGGAAAGCTAAGAAGCGGAGGTGAGGGGGCAGAGTATTCCAGGCATGGGAGACCGCCAGAGCCAAGGCACCAAGACTGCAGTTAGAGGCTTATGTGTGTCCAACAGCAAGAAAGCCACTTGGGCCGGGCCATAGCATGTGGGTTGAGGAGCAACACATAAGAAAATTGGAAAGGGGGGGCAGCTAGGTGGCACAGTGGCTAAAGCACCGGCCCTGGATTCAGGAGGACCTGAGTTCAAATCCAGCCTCAGACACTTGACACTTACTAGCTGTGTGACCCTGGGCAAGTTGCTTAGCCCTTATTGCCCTGCCCCCCCCCCCCCGCAAAAAAAAAGAAAGAAAAAGAAAAAGAAAATTGGAAAGGTAACAAGAGACCAGGTTATGGAGAGCTCTAAGTGCCAAATGAAGTAGTTTATATTTGATCCTAGAGGTAATAGGGAGCCATTGGCTCTCATAGTGTATGTGAGGACAGGGAGTACCACAATCAGATCTATGTTTCATAAAAAAGTCCCCTTGGGAGGGCAGCTAGGTGGTGCAGTGGATAGAGCACCAGCCCTGGATTCAGGAGGACTTGAGTTCAAATTCAGCCTCAGACACTTGACACTTACTAGCTGTGTGACCCTGGACAAGTCACTTAACCCTTGTTGCCCCGCAAAAAAAAAAAAGTCACCTTGGCAATTAAATGAAGGATAGATTATAATGGGGAGGGACTTGAGACAGGGAGACTAGTTAGAAAGCTATTGCAATAGTCCAGGTGAGATTTGAACTAGAAGTAGAGTGGAGAGTCTGAACCAGGAGTAGAGAAAAAAAGGATGTATATGAGAAATGTTGTGAAGACAGAAAGGATAACAACAGTGGAGTAGATACATGGGGAGAGTAAGAGTGTCCAGGAGTCAAGGATGAGTGAGGTTCCAAGCTTGAGTAACTGGAAGGGTGGTGATAACATTGACAGGAATGGAGAAGTCCATAAGATGGGAAGGAAAGATAACGAGTGACATTTTGGACATGTTGAGTTGAGTTAAGATGTTGAAACATACAAAAGGCAATTGGTGATGAAGGGGCGAAATTCAGGGAAGATACTAGGGCTAAATAGGTAGAGAGCACTGTGAATCATTTTTGTGGAGATGATAATCACAGCCATGGGAACTGGTGAGGTCATAGAGAGTGTAGAAAAAGAAGAATTCTAGATAGAAATTCCCCCTAAATTAGGGTTAGGGGTATGATTTGTTGTTGAGTTGTTTTTCAGCTATGTCCAACTCTTTGTGACCCCATTTGGGGTTTTCTTGGCAAAGATACTGGGAGCAGTTTGCCATTTCCTTCTCTGGCTCATTTTACAGATGAGAAAACTGAGCCAAACAGGGTTAAGTGACTTGCCCAGAGTACACAGCTAATAAGTGTCTGAGGACAGATTTGAACTCAGGAAGACCGATCTTCCTGACTTCAGGCCAAGCATTCTATCTACTGTGCCACCTAGGTGTCCCCTAAGGATTACTACTACTACTGCTGCTACCATCACCACTACTACCACTGCTGCTACTAGCACCACTACTACCATTACAGCTACTACTACTTCAGCTGTTGTTGATGCTACCATTACTAGCCTTTGCAATGAACTAATCCTCTCAACTGGGCAACTTCAAAACAACAAAAATCCTCTCTACTAGCTGACTGTTAAAAGGAAGTACATGCAGGGCAGCTAGGTGGCGCAGTGGATAGAGCACTGGCCCTGGAGTCAGGAGTACTTGAGTTCAAATCTGGCCTCAGACACTTAACACTTACTAGCTGTGTGACCCTGGGCAAGTCACTTAACCCCAATTGCCTCACTAAAAAAAAAAAAAAAAAAGAAGGAAGTACATGCAAGATAGCTCGTGAACTATAATGTTAGGAGTAACCACCTAGGACTACCTCAGAACCTGGAAGTAGCAGTTGCATTCTAGGGAACCATTTAGTCAACAAGCATTTATTAAATGCTTACTGTGTATTCGGTACTGTACTAAGTAAAAATGGGAATACAAAAAAAAAAAAGTCCAACAGTCCCCGCCCTCAGCCCCTTACATTTTGGGAGGCAGTCCAGAGCAGGGGACTTAAAGAAGAGTGGACCATGAACCCAGAACTACTTACTCAGCAAAACTCAGCCTGCTCTATGATGACAGGAGAGTAGGAGGCAGATATTTGAGAAGCAGACTTCAAAAGTTTATAGAGAGATTTAACCACATCAAGGAGCAACAACAACAACAAAACCTTCCTAGGCAGGAAGAGAAGTTTTAAAGTAAATTCCCAGCCTCATTTTTCAACTCAAGATAAAGCAGTTGCTAACAAAATGTGAGGTCCTCAGTGCATTTGATTGTTTAATTCCCTGAAGATGTCTGAGTACTGTTTTGGATAAAAAGAGTTTGAAGGGAAAAGGGGAAAGCCAAAAAAAAGTGAAGGGAAGAGGCCAGAATAATTCCAAAGTAAAACTCCTATCCTGAATGTCCAAGTTCAAGAAATTTGCATA
Organism: Dromiciops gliroides; assembly: GCF_019393635.1. Classification (NCBI taxonomy): domain Eukaryota; kingdom Metazoa; phylum Chordata; class Mammalia; order Microbiotheria; family Microbiotheriidae; genus Dromiciops; species Dromiciops gliroides. The sequence continues at coordinate 196,174,790 of NC_057864.1, forward strand.
GTTACTAATAAAAGATGGAGGAATTTTATTTAGCATGATTGTATTACATCAGGACTCCTAATAGAATAATTCTCCTAAATAGAATAACTCTTTCTTTCTTTTCTTTTTTTTTTTTTTTAGTGAGGCAATTGGGGTTAAGTGACTTGCCCAGGGTCACACAGCTAGTAAGTGTTAAGTGTCTGAGGCTGGATAGAATAACTCTTAAAAGAATAATTCTGTTGAAATGTCTGAAGACAAATCTATCAATTGTAAAGAGTAATTTACATCAGAAATTAAGTGATAGCCAGTTCCCTACTGTAAGTATTATTTTGATGAGAGACCAGCTTATAGATGATCTGGAATGCGTTTAAGACCACACTTTGAGAACCACTGGTTTAGAGCTCAGTGCTAATTAGATCAGGGAGGTATTGCTTTTTCCCTACAATCCATCCCCATTACTGGAGAATCAACATTAAAGCAAAGACCTGCTGATGGTGGAGGGCAGCTAGGTGGATAGAGCTCCGGGCCTAGAGTCAGGAAGACTTGAGTTCAAATCTGACCTGAGACACTTAGTAGCTATGTGAACCTGGGCAAGTCACTTTGCTCCAGTTTTTTCATCATAAAAATAAGCTGGAGAAGGAAATGGAAAATCACTCCAATATCTTTGCCAAGAAAACCTCAAAGGGGGTCATGAAGAATTAGAAATGACTGAACAACACCAAAACTGACTGTGAAAGAGCAACATTTATTATTTGGATAAAAATGATAGGGAAAAAGTTTGTTGTTTTCTCAGAGGAGTTAGTTCATTCAATTTACCAAAAAGGAATTGAACAGCTAATATGTACAAGGCCCTGTGGTGCATGCTGGGGGATACAAAGATGGTTGTAGCACAAATTCTGATCTCAAGAAGTTTACATTAGAAAGCAAGAGAAGGGGGCAGCTAGGTGGCGCAGTGGATAAAGCACCAGCCCTGGATTCAGGAGGACCTAAGTTCAAATTCGACCTCAGACACTTGACACTTATTAGCTGTGTGATCCTGGGCAAGTCACTTAACCCTCATTGCCCCACACACCAAAAAAAAAAAAGGCAAGAGAAGGGCCAGCAACAAACAAACATCATGCAAGGGAGAGGAGAATTCAAAGGGTTCATTCAGTAAGCCAAACCTAATGGACTTTTCTCAATCCTCATCCTCGTTGAGTTCTCTTCAGCCAGTGACACTCACTCACCCTCTTCCCCTTGATACTCTCTTCTCTCCAGGTTTTCACACTACTCTGTTCTGGTTCTCCTTCTATAGATGTCTAACCACTCCTCAGTCTCCTCTGCTGGATCATCACCCGAATCATACTAACCAACCACAGGGTTTCCCGCCAAGGCTCCACCCTGGGCCCTCTTCTCTTCTCCCTCTATGGGGCTCGATTTGTTGATTTCATTAGTTTATATGGATTGAATGATCACCTCTACGCTGATGGTTCTCAGATCTATTTTGTCCAGTTCTAACTTTTCTCCTGACCTCTAGTCTCACATTTCCAACTACTTGTTGAACATTTCCAACTACATGTTGAACATCTCAAACTACATGTCCCATAGATATCTTAAACTCCATATGTCCAAAACTGAAAGAATTATCATACTTCCCCAAATGCCCCACTCTTTCTAACTTTCCTGTTATTAATAAGGGTAATGCCATCCTCCTGGTTACCCAGGCTCATAATATTGGTGGCATCCTTAACACCTCACTCTCTGTCACCCCTTCTCCCCTTCCCTATATTCAATCTGTTGCCAAGGCCTGTCAATTTTACATTCTCAGAATCTCTTTATAAGTCTCCTTCTTTCCTCTGACACTGCCACCACCCTGGTGCAGGAGACCTCAAGCCTGGACTATTGCCATAGCCTACTGGTTGGTCTCCCTGCCTCAAATCTCTCCTTTTTCTAGTTCAGTTATCCAAATGATCTACCTAAAGTGAAGATCTGACTGTGTGCCACTTTCTATTCAACCAATTCTAATGATTCCCTATTACTTCTAGCATTAAATATAAAATCCTTGGTTTAGTTCATATGTTGTTCAGTCATTTCAGTCATGTCCAACTCTTCATAAACCCATGGACTATTTTTTTTCCTTTATTTGTCAAAGATACTGGAATAGTTTGCTATTTCCTTCTCCAGTGGATCCCCTTTTTTTTGTCAGAGCTCTCCACTATGACGTGTCTGTTTTGGGTAATCCTGCACAACATGGCTCATAGTTTCATTGAGTTATACAAGCCCCTCTGCCATAGCAAGATAGTGATCCAGGAGGGGCTTTTTAAGCAAACAAGATTTGAGTGACTTGCCCAGGGTCACACAGCTAGTAAGTCTGAAACTACATTTGAACTCAGACCTTCTTTTCTCCAAGACCAGCACTCTATCCAAGGTGCAACCTAGCTGTCTCAGTAAATAGTAGATGCGTCATAAATGCTTATTGAGTAGAACCAGGAGAACATTGTACACAGTAACAGCAACACTGTGTGATGATCAGCGGTGATAGACTTATCTCTTCTTAGCAGTGCAATGATCCAAGACAATTCCAAAGGACTCATGATGGAAAATGCTCTCCACATCCAGAAAAAGGACTATGGAGTCTGAATGCAGATCAAAGCATACTATTTTTACTTTTTTTGTTTTTGTTTTCATGGTTTTTCCCTTTTATTCTGTGTAGAATTATGTTTAACATGATTGCACATGTGTAGCCTATATCAGATTGCTTGCCATGGTGGGGGGGGGGGAATGGGAAGGAGGGAGAGAGAAAAATTTGGAACTCAAAATCTTATAAAAATTAATTTTGAAAACTATTTTTACATGTAATTGGGAAAAAATAAAATAATATTTACAAAAAATAAATAAATGTTTGTTGCCTTCCTATGTACAAAGCACTGGGTTAGGTGCTGAAAATACAAAAATCAAAGTGAAACAGTCCCAGTGCACCAAGAGCTTACCTTCTCTTTGGGAAAAATGGATAAATAAATAAAAAATATACACAAAGTAATTTCTACAGGGGTGTTGTGGGGGAAGGGCACTAGAAGCCAGGGAAATCAGGAAAGGCCTGATATAGGAGAGTTGAGTTGATATATTGAGAGAAAGTTGATATATTGAGCTGAGTGGTGAAGGAAGCTAGGCTTAGAGCTTAGCCAAGAGGCTAAGGTGAGGAGGGAAGTCACTTAAGCATGGGAGGATCCCCTAAGTGCTATGAGAAATCTGAGAAGGGGAAGATCACTTTGACCTAGGTAGGGTGAGATGGCTGAAGAAGGGTAGAGAGATCACAGATGGCTTATAGACTTGGCACCTGAATTGGGCCTTGAAGGAATGAAGGGATTCATAATTAATATCATAATTATTAATAATAGAAACCATTGATGATCTAATTAATGATTATTGATATAATTGATAATTACTAATAATATTATGGTATTTTAAGGTTTGCCAAGTACTTTACATATATCACTTGATTCTTTTTTTTATTTTATTTTAGTGGGGCAATGAGGGTTAAGTGACTTGCCCAGGGTCACACAGCTAATAAGTGTCAAGTGGTTGAGGCCAGATTTGAACTCAGGTCCTCCTGAATCCAGGGCTGGTGCTCTATCCACTGCACCACCTAGCTGCCCCCTATCACTTGATTCTTACAATAGCCCTTTTAAATAGGTTCTCTTAGGAAGTTGAGGAAACTGAGACCAAGAAAGTGACTTGCCCAGGGTCGTATAGTTAGTAAGTGTCTGAAGCAGAATTTAAAACTCAAATTTTTCTTACTGCAAATCCATTGCTCTACCCACTAGTACACATAGCTGCATCACCAAACAAAGATGGAGAATCCAGTTCAGGCCCGGGCTCTTTGAGGATCACAAACAAAGGCACAAAGAAGGCACCATCAGAACCAGAAATGGAGAGCAGTTCAGCTTGGTTGTGAGTAGGGAGTAGTATGATATAAGAATGGAAAGGAAGCCAGACTGTAAAAGGTCTTAAATGCCAGAATCAGTGATTCAACCCATGAGCCTTGGGGATCAGCAAGAAGGTTTAGAGTCCTGGATAGAAGCTTGAAAGCCAGGGTAAGGAAGGAAAGGAAAAAAACAACAAAGAGAAGAGACAATTGGTGCACTGGTGGTTGGGGGTGGGGATGAGGTAAGCCTAAAGTACAGGGGTCCCTAGAGTTTCAGATGCCTGGCATTGAGATGGCCCTCAACCTTCTTAAGCTTCAGAATTTTCCCAGGACAGAGAAGGTCAAAACTTTCTGTAGAAGACACAGAGAATAATTCTGTCCCCCGGTTAGCATCTCTCATCTTGGTTGACCACTTTGATAATGCCGGTTAGTCAATAAGAGAAACCAAGTGAGAGGATATAGTCTCAATATCATCCAGCCCCTTGACTAGAAAAGCAATTCAAACACATGATTTTTCTGATGATTGATCGATCAATGGTGCTACCTTCACATAAGGACAGAACTTTGGGGGGGGAGTGGGAGGGCGGGGGGGGGGGGGTAAAGATATAGGTAGTGGTTTGGTAGCATTGTTTCTATGATTAGACAATGAGCCACAGCTGGGGAGCATAGGGAACTAGTTTTAGCAGAGACATCCCTAGGGGGGTGAGCTCAAGGCAAAAAATGCCAATGGGAGATTCCCCCTGCCTAATATTGCTATAGGTGTGAAATTTAATTCAAATGAATACTAAAAGGAACCTTACGTAGCACCCCAGCAAGGCAGGTTTGGCAGCCTCCAGGAGGGCACCTGTTTGACGTTGTGTGCTTTGTTTGTGTAGGAAGGTGTGACTTAATTGGCTGAGAGATTTTTGAGAGAGACCTTGAGGAGAGAGGAGACACAGTCTTTGAATGATGAATAGGATGGTCCCCAGAGCATGTTGGAAGGAGACAACATTCCAATATATCCCTTGATTCTCTTTTCCTTTCTTTCTTTCTTTCTTTCTTTCTTTCTTTCTTTCTTTCTTTCTTTCTTTCTTTCTTTCTTTCTGAGGCAATTGGGGTTAAATGACTTGCTCAGGGTCACACAGCTAGTAAGTGTTAAGTGGCTGAGGCTGTATTTGAACTCAGGTCCTCCTAAATCCAGGACCGGTGCTCTATCCACTGTGCCACCTAGCTGCCCTCCTTGATTCTCAATACCTAAAACCCCAGAGTCTCTGATGAGACTGTTTTCTCCATGATTGAGCTGAAATTTTATCTCATTCTCAGGTTGCAGATCTGCTCTTCCCCCCATTTTACTAATCTATACAGCTACCCGCAATGACTTGTACTGCTTGCTTTGAGAGATATATTTGCCCCCACATCTGTGACTGCTTTTTTGAGTAATAAGCATAATAAGTATTTAATGGAAGGAAGTTAAACTTGTTTAGATCAAGCTGATTTGCCCTACAGATATAGGTTGAAATGACTTCCAGTTCCATTAGAGTGAACAGAAAAATATCTTATATCGTGAACCCCTCTGCTCCCCAAAGAATTATATCTCAAGACTGTAAATATAGTGTGTGTGATAGATATCATTCCAAGCCCCATACCCTACTTGGAGAAATGCAAATGAGGGTGTGATCGCCCTCCCTAACAAAAGTGGGACTCTAGTCTCCATAAGATGTAGAATGGGGCATTCCAGATATGTCTATAAATCTTTGTCACATGGGGACTTCTTATCTATATCTATAGATCCTTATTACAAACTCCATATGGGTTACACTTAATTAAGAAAATTGAGAGCACAAATATCAGGGTGATAAGAAAATAAATAGAAGTCTTGCTGGAAGCAATGTTACCAATGGATAATAAAACTAAGAAGCTTAAAGGGGGTTATGGCCTACCTCCTTCCCTAAAAAACCTGAATCCTTTCCATTTGATCATCATTAGAGATTGCTTTGTACCTTGGAGATTTGGATTATTGACACATCCTCCTACCTATCCCCTGTGTCTCCTCCCCCAAATATGGCCATAACCTCTAAATTGTCCCACCAATATTCTTTTTTTTTAAAAACCATAATTTTTTATTTTCATTTTTCAAACAACCAATGTTTTTAAAATTAATCTGTCCTTCCCACTAGTCCTACCACCACTTTTGAGGAAGTTTTAAAAAACAAACGTAAAAACCAAAACAAATTCCTCAATATCTATCTACATAGTACAGCAAAAACAAATTCCTACATTAGCCATGTCTGAAAATATATGCTTCTTTCTGTATTCTAAGTTCATCACCTCTCTGTCATGAGTTGAGTTTCATCTTCATTCTTTTGGATTTGAGGGTTATCATTGCATCGATCAATTCTAAAGACTTTCACCCACCAATTTTCATTTCTCCCTACCTACCCTCTTTCTACCACCTAGATAGGTCACTTCTCCTTCTCTAACTGGGTGTCATCATGAGAACAAAACACTGGGTCAATTAAGCTTTGAAATATTATGATCAATAGGACAAGTGCTGCAGAACTAGAGAAGAGCAATTGTTATCCCGATTGGCCAAAAAAAAAAAAGAAAGAAAGAAAAAGAAAAAAGAGAGGAAGAAGATGGACTTTACAAACTATAGGCCAGTGAGCTTGACTTTGATTCTAAGTAGAACACAGTAGAATTCTAAGTAGATTCTAAGTAGAACACAGTATTAAAGGGATGGTTTATGGATATTTAGAAAGGGAAGAGGTCATCACCAAAAGCAAGTTTGACTTCTTCAAAAACAAGTCATGCCAGACTAACCTCACTTTGTTTTTGGGCTGGGTAACTGGACTAGTAGATCAGGGGAATGTTGTAGATAACCTACTTAGATTTAAACAAGATATTTAACAAAATCTTTCATGCCACCACAGTGGACAGGACAGAAAGATATGGACTGATTATGATACATGATTATACAAAAGTAGTGTGGGACAGTGGGAAAAGTGCTGAATTGACCTACATAACTCCTCACTAAATCCCCACCCCCAGACATCTACTTATCCACTCCTTAAACCAGCAAGCTCCCCCACCAACACACACACATTTCATTGACTTCTCTCCCTGGCTTCCCTCCAGTTCCTTCCTCATAGGATTGTACATTTAGGAGTAGAAGGAGCTTTAGTGGCAGCTGGGTCCAGGTCTCTCATTTTAATGATATGATTTTTATTTTGGCAGGGCAATAAGGGTTAAATCTTTCTGATTCCAAGTAAAATGCTCTATCCAATATGCCACCTAGGAAATCAATTTTATAAGTACAAGATAGAAAAAGACTGACTAGAGAAAAATTCCTGTGAGAAAGATTGGGGGATTTTAGTGTCTAAAAGTTCAATACAAGACAACAAAATGACATAGGAGTCAAAAAAATTAACTTTTTCAGGCTACATACATTAAGAGAAACATAAAAAACAAACAAAACAAAAAAATTAAAAACAACAACAAAAAAGAGATAAATATAATATTCACAATATGAGAGAAGTAGAAACTAAGGGGGTACCTATCAATTGTGGAATGATTGACAAATTGTGGCCTATAAATGTAAAGGAATAATACTATTGCACTATAAAAAATGAAGAAAGATGGTTTCAGAGAAGTCTAGGAAGACTTATATTGACTGAAGCAAAGTGAGATAAGCAGAACCAGGAGAACAATTTATACCACCAACAAACAATACATATTAAGCACCTATTTTTAAGCACTCATTTTACAGATGAGGAAACTGAGGCCCAGAGATATTAGGTGACTTGCTGAAGATCACACAGATATCAAGTGGCAGAGCCAGTATTTAAATCTCTGTTCTTGGATTCCAACTCCAATGTTCTTTCTACAAAATTATACCTTCATCATTAATTCAATCTAATTCAATCCAATTCAACCATCAATTCACGATGAATTAAAAGCAAGCATTTATTAAGTACCTACTATGTGCCAGGCACTGTGGATACATAGACAAAAGTGAAAGAATCTTTGCTCGCAAGAAACTTACATTCTAATGGAGGATACTACATGTAAACAGATATATATATTGGTGGTGTGGGGAGGGGGGGTTTGTTTGTTTTTTTGTTGTTTTTTGCAGGGCAGTGAGGGCTAAGTGACTTGCCTGGGATCACACAGCTAGTAAGTGTCAAATGTCTGAGGCCAGATTTGAACTCAGGTCCTCCTGAACCCAGGGCTGGTGCTTTACCCACTAAACAGGTATATATTATAAACAGGTGTGTGTGTGTGTGTGTGTGTGTGTGTGTGTGTGTGTGTGTGTTCTTAACCTGTGATCTGTGATGTTTTTCAATATTATTGTTTTCCTTTGTAATCCTATGAATGTCATGTTAGAAATTAAAAGAAAACATTCTTCAGCATAGGCTTTACCAGCTTGCCAAAGGGATCCATGATAGAAAAATGGTTAAGAACCCTTAACACGACCGTGACAAATGAGTTAGAAGAGGGACTTCAAAAGGAGTCTAGCTGATGACCATTTGTTAGGTATGTGGTAGTGTGAGAAAATAATGGGATTTGGCAGATACTCAAAGGAATATCTAAATCTAAACTGATTGAATTAAGTGAGAGTGATTGACTTTGTTGATTAGCCTACTAGGTTAATTAGATTGTAACCACACCTGGCTAGCCCTTAAGAAGATATTGTTCTCAGAAGCTAAAGACTGAACTTAACTCGAGACCACCTTCAAGTCCAGTGAACCAATGGATTTGGATGACGCTAACCAATCAGCCTGAAGCAGTGTGTAAGGACCGCCTCTGCTCCAGACCTATAAAAAGCTTCCACACTCAGTTTGAGGGGAATTCATGGGTTGAAGCAGGCTTGTGTCGGAGGACTTGAAGAAGAACCAGATCAGTCTGGAACTCTAGGCTAGATAGGCCTTTTCTTAAAATCATGTGTTCTCTTTTTTAGTACTTAATGTCCAAAGACTGGTGCTTCTAATTTAAGGCTGCCAAGGGGCAGCTAGGTGGTACAGTGGATAAAGCACCAGCCCTGAATTCAGGAGTACCTGAGTTCAAATCTGGCCTCAGACACTTGAAACTTACTAGCTGTGTGACCCTGGGCAAGTCACTTAACCCCAATTGCACCCCCCCACACACACACGCAAATAATAATTTAAGGCAGCCACACATTTAGATTTTAAACATCACAGTAGCAAGAACTGCCCATTAGAAGGCCTTTCCTACTCTTAAAGTCTGTGATGCTTTAATTCTCAAAGCACTTTACCTGAGAACCCTTGTTTACACAACACATCATGACCCCCTTTATCAGTTATTTTCAAACATGCCTTACTAGATCATAAGCTTCCTGAGAAGGACCTATTAGTTTAAGTCTTTGTATTCTGAATGCCTAACACATTGACTTGTACAATAGGGGCTTAATAAATGTTTATTGAATCAAACAGTTCATGAGTTCAAATTTGGCCTTACTAGCTGTGTGACCCTGGTTAAGTCATTTGACCCTGCTTGCCTCATCATCCTCTGTAAAATGAGCTAGAGAAGGAAATGGCAAACCACTCCATTATCCTTGCTAAGAAAACCCCAAATGGGGTCACAAAGAGACAGACACAACTGAACAACAAACAAAAGAATCGAACAGAGTCTAACTCTCATTCTGTTCTGCCTCTGTTACAGATTACTCTTTCCCACACTTCTGACCAGTTTGTAGACTGACAGTCCTTCCTCAGTTGCTGAGGTTTGGAAAAATCCGATCACTTTCCTCCCTCACTCCTCCTTTTACAACTAGTCGCCCAAGTTGGACTGGATCAAGGGCCACAAAATGTCCTGGGCTTTGGGAGAAGGAGGGAATAATAGACCTTTTCTGCTCCTGGGGAATTCAGAGCTGACCTACCCTTTTTTATTTTAGTATCCAATGGCACAGGCTTGAGAGAAGGAATAGATTAAGGGAGAAATGTAAGGAAAGGACAAACACTTTCTCCCCACAGTCCTTGGGCCTTCCAAAAGACACTTTTTTCCAGCCCACATAAACCTGGGGAACCCTTGCAGAGTGGGAAGCACTCAATGAACAACCAGGAACACTTTTTTCCTATGGAAATTTTTTAAAAAGCGGGGAGGGGAGGCAGCTGTCTTAAGACCCTGCCAAGAGGGGCTTGGTGACACAAGCTCTTAAGAAAATGAAAACAAACAAACAAACAAAAAGCCATGAGCTACCACAAACACAATCAGCCAGAATCTGCCCATGTGACAAAAATGCTGAAGGAATTTTTCCATAAAGTAAAAGAAGCTTTGATCATCTGAAAGAGCACTATTTGGAGCCAGAGGACATGGGTTCAATTCCTGTCACCTTGTCAATGAGTAAATCACAACCTCTTTGGGACTTGATTTTCTCATCTACATGTGAAATGAAAATGACTGTACTAAGTGACCTCTGAGGTCCCTTATAGCTCTAAATATAAGATATTTATGATCTACCCTACCCCAGTGGTCAAACACATCTCTTACTATGGTGCAGTAGAAAGAACAGTAGCTCTGGCACTTATTACCTGAGTGGCACCTGGCAAATCACTTAACCTCCCTCTTGGTGCCTCAGTTTCCTCATCTGTAAATTGAGGAGGTTGAACTAGAACCTAACTTCTTTTTTTTTTTTTAATTTTTATTTTTTTGGTGAGTCAATTGGGGTTAAGTGACTTGCCCAGAGTCACACAGCTAGTAAGTCTCTGAGGCTGGATTTGAACTCAGGTACTCCTGAATCCAGGGCCAGTGCTTATCCACTGTGCCATCTAGCTGCCCCCTAGAACCTAACTTCTTAAACTGTGGATTGAGACCCCATATGGGGTCATGTAACTGAATGTCGGAGTTGCGAAAAATTTGGCAACAGTAAAAGCATACTTGTTTTATATACCTGTATACCTGAGGTTAAGTAAAAATTTCTCAGGCAAAAAGGAGTTACAAGTGAAAAAAGTTTAACAAGCCCTGGTCTACAGGGGCAGTTAGGTGGCACAGTGGATAAAGCACTGGCCCTGCATTCAGGAGGACCTGAGTTCAAATCCGACCTTAGACACTTGACACTTACTTGCTATGTGACCTTGGGCAAGTCACTTAACCCTCATTGTCCTGCAAAAAAAAAAAAAAGAAGAAGCTCTGGTCTAGAGGGCCTCTGAGGCCCTTTCCTGCTCTAGCTCCATGAGCCTAATAAGAAACTTGAAACTGACAAATAATTCTGAATAGTAGATTACAACACAATAAACAGTTACGGGTCTGCTGTGTGCAGAGCTATAAGGCTAGGCTCCTGTGAAGAAATAAAGTCAGAAGAGACTTGATCTTTTCCCTCTGGGAGTTTTATAGTTTAGAAGTGGGCTAACACAGCAACACAGATAACTATAAACACAGTATTCCATGATAAGTGC